>NC_071440.1:12913104-13655614 GCF_017976375.1 Cuculus canorus
GAATGTGGAATGCCAATAAGGTGTTGCACTCCCATCTGTAAAAACTGTCAACCCATTTACCAGTGTGGTACTACACTTGGATCTTTCCTCTAGACATTCTTGTTGCAAAAAGATTATCAACCGATGGCCTGGATGATGAATTATAATTTGTCCACTAAAGTTCGCCAAAGCCACTTGTAATTCTAAACTGTTCTGCATACTTCATTGTAAATATCACTCTGTCATTGGAACGACTATTGTTTCAGGCTCTTTCCCATTCAATTCCTCTATCTGATTCGACCTTTCATGATTAACTGCACAAACATTTCTACTCTTGTTACAATCGTCTTTGATGGCTGATTAGATAAGAATTGCCATTTTATAATTTTTAATTTGTCCAAATCGGTTTCAACCCATTGCATTATTAACCCAACAGGCTGATAAGCGTTATTGATGATCAAAAAATCGACAGGCCACCCATATACTACACGATGTGCTTGTCTGTTGCTTACTGCATTTTCTTTTTTTTCCAACGTTTGCTCTGCTTCCTTTGTTAGTTTCCTTGGTGCTAATATATCCATATCTCCTTTTAACAACTCAGACAAAGGTAACAATGTTTGATTATCTACCCCTATCAAATTCCTGATCCAATTGATATTACCCAGCAAGATCTGCACATCGTTAAGTGTTTGTATGTTAATTCTAAATGATACCCTTTGTGGTTTGGTGGTTTTATCCAAAATTTTTCACCCCAAATACATCCATGATGCAACACTGCACCTTTTCTGGTGCGATTTGCAACTGATGTTTTTGCAACATGTCACATAATTCCTGTTTATACCTTTCCAAAGTATCTTTCCCCATCATTAGTATATTACCCATATAATGATATGCTAACAGCTGTGGATATTTTTTCTGAAAACCTTGTTAGGCTTGGTCAACATCAAGTGGACACATTGCTGGTGCATTTTTCATCCCTTGTGGTAACACCACCCATTGATATCTCTACACCGGTCCCGGTCTGTTTGTTGTTGGAACCAAAAAGGCAAATTTTTCACTATCGCTGGGGTCAATAGGTATGGTAAAAGAACCAATCCTTTAAGTCAATAACTAAAATGTTCCAGTCTCTATAAATCCTTGAGGACTGACGAACTACTATCCTTTAGGCCAGTCTTTTCTTCCATGATGGTGACATCCGCAACTGTATCCACCAGGATAGTTATTTGAATTGCTTGATTTTCTAATATCAATGTCACCTTTAACTGTGGTTTTGATTTTTGAATTTCTAATGCCCATGTTATCTGTTTTTCTTGTCCTGTAGATCCAAAGCCTCCACTTGCCCTTTCTTTGTTTTCAGTTTGGGGAGCTTTACTTTTAAAAGGTACTAACTGTGCTATTAGACCGAATGCCTGACACAGAGTAACAAAACCAAGCAAACATATTGGATGACCATCAAGTCATCTGTGGGCTTTTCTCTGAGTAATGGCTTTTTCAGTTTTGCCCAAAGTTTTTTGTGCTTCACTGTCACTCATAAGAGTAGGAGGTGCTGTTAAAGCCATGTCCCCCTTAAGAAGATCAAATAATGGACTTAGTTCTGCATTAGTAATACCCAAATAAGATTTAACTCAACTGATTGTTCCTAGGAGCTTTTGTAAATCATTTTAAGTACTATTTGCAGTTTGACTTGCTGAGGTTCAATTGTGGCATTCATAATTTTCCACTCAAGATATTTCCAGGTTTGATTTTTTTCAGGTGCGACTTGATTGTATTAGAGAAAATAGGCCTTCTTTGAAACGGTATTAATTGAGCAACATAACTGCTTTGGGTGATATACACAGGTGGGAAAGAAATATAAACCATAGCTTGTATTTGTCCAGTAAAATCAGAATTAATAACACCAGGTTACACAAAAAGACTTTGCAAAGTAACACTCGAATGACCCACTAATCAAGCACTTAAACCATTACTGATAGGACCAAAAGCTTGAAGCGATACCTTGTGACTATATTAATCCTTTATTGTGATTGAGGAGGCTGTGGAGAAGATCCAAGCGGGAGCATTTACTGTTGTCACGCATCTCCGCTGCACGCTGGGTTGCTGGTTTCCTTGGTTCTTTAATGTTAACGGTTTACCCCCAATATCGTATTTGAAATGGCGTTGATTTGTAAAGTGACAACCTTTTCGACATTTATGGTAACGGTCCAGGTGTTGTTGAATTCCTGGCTTCTTTTGTCTGTTTTTACCTGTATGGGAATTTTCAAGGCTGCAAATGCATTAACTTTTCTATTCCTTTGCAATTTTTTAATCTCAGAGGATACTCCTTTTGGACTCTTAAATTATGCTCTCATTAGTGTCTGGCTAAAATCCCCTTTATGTTTGTCTGCACTAGGACCCAGCAGTTGCTGCTCTAAGAAGGGAGACTGGAATGTAGAGTGTTCTTCATAAATTGTTACTTCCCTAGAGAGAGATAAGGACTCCCAAACTGAAAGAAAAAAACCCTTCACATTCAAAAAAAAATCAGGAGAAAGGGAGGGGAGGAAAAGGGAGGGGGGAACTCACACACAGCCACAGGGCTGGGGTTTTTTTTCCATTTTCTTTTTCTATGTTCTTTTTTCTATTTTTCTATTTTCTATTTTTTTCTTTTTCCATTTTCTTTTCTGTTTTTCTTTCTGTATTTTCTATTTTCTTTCTATTTTTTTCATTTTCTTTTTTCTCTTTCTCTCCTTTCTTTTTTTCTAGGTATTTTAAAATTTTGTCCTCTACAGCCTTTCACTTCAAAGGTCCCAGGCAAATCTACCTGTTTGCCGGCTTAGTGGACGTTTGAGATTGAGAGGTCCCAGAGTTGCATTTTAAAAATTAATCAAAACTAACAGAGGCTCAAACTCCTATAACTAAAATCCAATTTGCAAATCTTACAAACATTCAAACTGCTTTAAACACACACACAAACACACACACAGAACCACTCTTTTGAGAGCTGGCTTAATATAACCATTCAGTGTTGTTTATGACCAGTCAATAAGAACAGCACAATGGTATGAATATTTAAACCATTAATGAGCCCTGCTATGTTCTTGATGAGTACCCTTTTGCTCCTAGGGGACAGGTGTACCCCATCCTTGGATGACAAACCTGGTGATTTGCCCGTCAACCCATGATCAAAAAACCCAACGTTTTGCTCCTCACACCAGATTCGGAGCCAGTTATTTATTTCCCAGCACTTCCTAATCCTTCCCTTGCGGCGATGAAGGAGACGCAGGTCTCACAGATTTCTCTGACTATATTCTTTTTATCAGCGTGGCATACAGAAGTCAAATTAAGAAAGTACTACCACTGTTACTAGCTTCTTCTCATTCAGGCACATCTCTATACTGTTACAACCCAGAATTTATGAGATTGGTCAGTGTATAATCAGGAATACAGGCCAACAGCAAATGCTGTTCAACCCAGAATGGTCTCTCAAATGTGTTGAACTGCTAATGCAAACTGATACTTCTGAAATTCAACCAGCATGCTCTCATTTCCTAAAAACATCCTTCAAGGGCTGGACATCCTGGCTGTGAAAGCCAACAGAAAATAAAATACAAAGCCCGTGTTCAGCACCGGTGGCTTGAGGGCTGATCGAGAGAGGCTTTGTGCTACGCTGGCTAGGAGGCTTTTGGGAAAACAGGCAGTGCCCCCAAAGCTGCCCGAGGGTGGTCTGGGGTGCCCTGCATCCCTGGGGATCGTGAGCAATTTGAGTGGTCGACACAGATGTATCGCTGCATATATAAATCCTGCTTTCCTCTATATTGGGCTACAGATAGCCTTGGCCGCCTTTGCGTTCAACTTGGTGTCCACACAGAGCCCCTCTGCGTCTTTTTGTGGCAAGCTGCTTTCCAGCAGGTCGGGCTCCAGCGTATACTGGGGCACGGGGTCCTTCCTCCCCAGGGGCGGAACTCTGCACTTCCCCTTGTTGAACTGCACAAGGCTCCCACCTGCCCATTTATCCAGCCTGTCCAGGCCCCTCTGGATGGCAGCACGACCCTCTGGTCTATCAGCCACTCTTCCCAGTTTTGGATCATCAGCAAACTCGCCGAGGGCACACTTGCTCTGTGGCACCAGCTACGCAGCCAGGCCTTCACGTGTTCAGTTCAGCTCCTCCTTCCTGGACCCCTTCCATCCTCTGAATGGAAGGAGGGAGAGAGGAAACCACCACCTGTGCCCCTGCTCCTTTTCACATTGCTCTGAGGGACATATAGTCTCCTCGGAGGGTTTGAAGGCGCCTTGTCAGACCCTGCACAGAAGAGCAGGAGTGGGTGATAATCGGTAGGGTTCACCAGGCTCGGCAGCCTCTCAGCGACGCTGCAAATGCGAGCTCCTGGCAGGCAGCAGGCATGTCTAGCGAAATTGTCAGCACAGCAAACAGGTGCTTTGGTGCCTCTCCGTAGGGATATCTCCAATTACCAATGCCTCACGAGCGCTTTTCCTGTAAAAGCCAGACAACTTTTATCCCAGAAATATGACAGCCTAAGGCTGACGTAGTTAACAACTTTTTTGCATTTGTCTTCGCTGATAACTGCTCTTCTCACCCCTCCTGGGTCATGAGATGGCAAGATGGGGACCAGGGGAGTAAACCCCCTCCCACAGATCAGGTTCGTGTCCACCTGAGGAACCTGAACATGTATAAGCCTATGGGACTTGACGAGATGCACCCAGTGTCCTGGAGGAATTCGCCGATGTGGTTGCCAAGCCACTCTCCATGATATTTGAAAAGTCATGGCAATCAGGAGAAGTCCCTGGTGACTGGGAGAAGGGCAATATTGTGCCCATTTTTAAAAAGGGTAGAAAAGACAACCCTGGGAACTACCGACCTGTCAGCCTCACCTCTGTGCCTGGGAAGATCATGGAACAGATCCTCCTAGAAGCTATGCTAAAGCACATGGAGGTGATTAGTGGCAGCCAGCATGGCTTCACCAGGGGAAATCCTACATGACCAACATAGTGGCTTTCTATGATGGGGTAACTGCAGCAGTGGACACGGTGAAACCAACGGATGTGATCTCTCTAGAATCCTGTAAAGCCTTTGACACAGCCCCCCATGGCATCCTTCTCTCTAAATTGGAGAGATATAGATTTGATGGGTGGACTGTTCAGTGGATAAGAATCTTATTGGGTGGTCTTATTCAAAGAGTAGTGGTCAATGGCTCAAAGTCCATGTTGGGGGAGGGGAGACCTGGAGTCAATGAATGAGTCCTCATAGAGGTATGAATCATTGCTCGTTTATTGTAACATCTGAGGGTCTATTTATACAGATAATCAGAGTGCACGCGACAGAAGCAGTCGCTGACTTGCAGCCGATATCTCTGCTGGCTCCCCACAGCCTTCGCTCCGAAACCTGAAGCTAACGGGTCAGCTTTTCACTATTGGTTCTACTTTTCGCTAGGGTTCAGCTTTTTGTTAGGGTTCGGTGTCGAAGATTCACCCTGGCCTTTGCAGGGTCCCTGTTGGGGCACCACTTGTTGGGGGAAGGGAGCCCTGGAGTCAATGAACGAGTCCTCATAGAGGTATGAATCATTGCTCATTTATTGTAACATCTGAGGGTCTATTTATACAGATAATCAGAGTGCACGCTACAGAAGCGAGTCTACGATAGGTTACAAGACATTGTCCACGCAGCCTAAAAGTTATTCTAATTGGTGAATAGGTTAAAATCACGCAGCACAGTTTGGCACATATTTCGTTTTACATCCTAACAATAGACAGTAATCGGTTATATCTCTCAAGATACATGTTTCCATGGAATCAGAATATTTTCAAAATATTCTAATCGTAAAGTTACATTGTTAAACTACGCACCCGGTTCCTATGCCTGGTTCTGACTTTATCAAGCCAGCCTCCTCATTCTCGTGAGATAGCAAAGCTCTCAGAAAACATCACAACCTTGAAGCCTTATACTAAGGCTTTGTATCTAAGAACTGACTATAGGCCTTTGTGTCTAAACATTGATACTTTAGCACATTCCTTTCTACTGATCGTCATAGGCAGGGTTGTGCAAGCAGGCTTCTAGGATTACAGCATGTCCAGTTTGTTCCAATATATTTTCTATAAGTCCAGATGGAGATCCATGACAAGTGGTGTCCCTCAGGGGTCTGTACTGGGACTGGTGTTGTTTAATACCTTCATCAGTGACCTTAGGGGTGCTGGTCAATGAGAAGCTCGATATAAGCTGGCAATGTGCGCTTGCAGCCCAGAAGGCCAACTGTGTCCTGGGCTGCATCAAAAGAAGCGTGGCCAGCAGCTCGAGGGAGGTGAATCTGCCTCTATGTTCCTCTCTTGTGAGACGCCACCTGGAGTATTGTGTCCACTTCTGGAATCCTCAACATAAGAAGGATATGGAACTGTTGGAACGGGTCCAGAGGAGTGCTACAAAGATGATCAGCATGCTGGAGCACCTCCCATACGCCAACAGGCTGAGGGAGTTGGGCTTGTTCAGCCTGGAGAAGAGAAGGCTCTGAGGAGATATTATAGCAGCCTTCCAGTACTTGAAAGGGGCCTACAGGAAAGCTGGAGAGGGACTATTCACAAAGGCTTGTAGTGATAGGATGAGGGGAATGGGCATGAACTGGAGAGGGGAAGATTTAGGCTAGACATAAGGAAGAGTTTCTTCACCACGAGAGTGGTGAGGCACTGGCCCAGGTTGCCCAGGGAGGTTGTGGATGCCCCATCCCTGGAGGTGTTCAAAGCCAGGTTGTATAGGGCCTTGAGCACCCTGATCTAGTGGGATGTGTCCCTGTCCATGGCAGTGGGGTTGGAATCAGATGATCTTTAAGATCCGTTCCAACCCAAACTATTCTATTATTCTATGATTTCATGATATGAAATATTGTATGGGAGGTCTTATCAGATGCCCCATGTCCCAGGAGATACTACTGTTAAAGGGAATTTGGACAGTAATAATTATTTGATGTCTTTAGGAAAGGCTCTCCAGGAATTGCAGAAATTTGTGACTGTTAACAAATCCCTAGAGCTTGATACACCAGCACATCCATTCCAGCCTGGAGATTGGGTGTATATCAAGTCCTGGGACTCGGAACCATTAACTCCTAAGTGGAAAGGATCATATCAGGTACTTTTAACTATATTCACAGCTGTGAAGGTAGCTGGAAAAGGACCCTGGATTCATCATTCATGGATTAAGGTTCCTGCTTCATGAACGACAGAACGACGATTCCCAGCTGCTCACCACACGGCAGCTGAGTGGGTATTGAAGCCTGAGTGGAAAATCCAACAGGACTCGGGGAACCCACTAAAGATGAGGATTCAAAGAATTAGATCACAATGAATTTTGGGATTATGTTTCAAATGACTGTCATCACAACAATAACTGTGGGTAAAAAGAGTGAATTGGAACGACAACAGCATATTGGAATTGCTAAAAGCTTTTGGTAAAATGAATAGACTCTCTAGAGTGACAGCCTGCCTCCCCATGCCACATTCCACCTCATACCCCATACCTTGGGGAATTATTCCATTAATTTTTACAGCTCTTCAAAAATTGGATGATGTCACCAAAGCACTAAAACAGGTTAATGAGAGCTATTCAGATAGCGGAAACCAGTGCAGACAAAGAGGGAGTGGTGTACTGCAGGATACAACACTTTGGAGGCCGGGAAGTAACAGGACTGGTTTTGGGCAGCGTGCTCACACTCCTTGCCCAAAGGGGTCCACCCCATTAGATCACCATTTCTTACACTGGGTTGCAGAATACAGTGAGACATGAGTTGCTGCTGGATTAATGACCCTACGTACTACCAACTGCAGCAGTGACATGATCGAAGTACAAGAATGTTATATCTTGAGAAAAGGCTCTGCAATTTGGGCTAAAAGTTACAAGGAGATTGGAGATCTATTTTCAATTGGTGTTTTAGATGGGGAAAGAAAGGTAAATTTGAATACCCCAAGCTGTCCTGGAACTGCACACAGAAAATCATATGTAACTTTGCCAGGGCAGTTGTAAAAACAACAACCTTCCCTTTAGTATTAAAAGAGTTGAGAATTGTGAGAAGTCTGGATCAACACTTCCAGGTGTTCACAGGCTGAAGTGCCAGACCCTTGGTACAGTGTATGGGTATTGGGAAGTGGGCCTTGGACTACCAGATTATCTTTTACTGAAGAAAATATGCCTGTAACCTTAGGCCTCCTGACACTGTGCCCTATCTGGAAGTGAAGTGTAGCCCTATAAACCATTGGTATAAGGGAAAAACCAAAAGAACCAGTGATGGGGATAATTGGCAGGGGCCTCCACTAAAGTAGGATGGGGATTACAGAGTTTTTACTCACGGGATGGGCTGCACTGGAAAATCAGGATTCATGTTTATTAGTCAGCAGGTACAGGCCAATATGAAGGCAATATTACAACACTCTGATTTTAGATTTATTGCTGGCCGAAGAGTTTGAGGATATCTGAAACTGGACACCGATCATTGTTGCATCCATATCCCAAATGTAACAGAAGATCTTAATAAGCAGATAGAACAAATTCAGCCTGTTGCATGACAAGATCTGGATCTTAGAGAGGATGCAGAAAACAATTGGCTGAATAAAATTTTAAACCACGTAGGTGGAATGTTGCTGACTGGGTGGCTGGCTTCCTTGTCACAAACTTTAGTGTTAATCTCTGTCTTCTCAGTATTAAGTTGTGTAAAATGCATAGTTTTGAAAAGGGATCACATTTCTAGAATAGATGTAGATAATCTATGTTGGTGTTATTCTGCCTTGCTTGCTATCCTGTGGGAAGAGGGGTGGTATGGACCTTTGGATGAGAATCAAAGGTCCAAAAAGAAAAAGAGGGATTTGATACAATACGTGGTATATTTCAAATTGGAATATTTTGATTTAAGCTAAAGTACACTTAAGTTTCATCTAAGCAGTTGTGGTTTTTGAAAATTAGACAGAATGTTCCTCTGATAGCATGTTTTCTTTAGAATGATGTTTTCCAGAAACTGTTTGTTTCTTGAAAATGATAACCTATTATTTTCAGTATGCTCTGTGCTGAACAGATGTCTCTTCTTCTGTAATCACCTCTATTTAGAATCCTTACTAATCTGAAAGGCGAGGTCAAGTAGAGAGCTGGAGCCAGGTCCAAATTAACAAGAGTTTTGACCATTGTGAAGTTTCATAACAACATTAGAATTAGACCTTGGAAAGTAATAGAATATGCATAAGCCTTTGTCTCATTGCACATGATTGATGGAGATCACTCCCGCATGTTGCCCAGGCCTGATAAAGGATGCTTGCTTTCTAAAACTCCAAAATGAGTCTTAGAGAGTTTTATTTGCCGGCATTTTCAGTATCGGTAGAAAAAGCCCAAGAGCAAAATAAAAGCCTAAATTTGGCAGATGGGCCAGAAAACTTCATGCTGGAAAGGGAACCTAAGTGGGATCCTAATTTGAGCCATGGGAGGTTAATGATTAAAGAATATCGACATCTGATTTTATACAGGATAAAGCATGGGGGTTCTAGACCGCAAAACTGCACCATTAATGTTAATGAATATGTATCAATTACCTAGTTTAAGGAAAATGAAGTTGTGATATCAGTGCACATGATGTGGTGGAGGTATCCCTCGTGTGCCTGGATCCATAATAAAGCTTATACTGAAAAAAACTGTCTAAAAAAAACCATGCTCTCAGAGAAAGAAAACATGCTATCAGAGGGATATTCTGTCTAACTTTCAAAAACCACAACTACTTAGACGAAACTTAAGTGTACTTTAGCTTAAAGCAAAATATTCCACTTTTTGTAACAGTAACTACTTGTATGAAATCCATGCTCGCTCTTTATCACTAACTGCTAAGGAATTTGATTCTGGCAAATTGCGAAGGCTCCAGTCGGATGTGCTTGATTTGTGGAAAGGCATCGAGCATGCAGACTCGTGCAACTATGTAATAAAATCAATAAAATCCAACTATGTCTGACCACTTTTCCCTCTTTAAGTTCTCAAACAAGGGAATTCCTGACTCATCCACTTCCTTCAGGGGCAACATAAAAAAAAAAATCCCAGTTAGATTATCCCTAATGTACAGCTCCCTTCCCAATTACCAGGTAACTTCAAATAGGCTCTTTTACCACAAATCCAGAATAACCCATCAAGGGCTTTCCAACAGTTCCTAGAGATGTTTCCTGGGTTTTTCCAAAACTTCAGGATCCTTGGTAACCCCTGGAATGGATTATTTCTGATACAATTAAAAACCCCTTCCTCAGCAGCCTTGGTACAATTGTTATTATCTTTGGACCAATACCATGTGTTTTTTTCAGGCCACCAGGTCCCATGAGTGTGATTGTGGGTATACACCCATTTACAGGGGGTCTCTCCTACCTTCTCTCCATATCCTATATGACTTATTCATTCTATACCAATTACTTCGGAACTTAGGACCCACCCCAGTGGTCTTGTCCTTTCTTCTGAACTGAGTGAATGATTCCATTTTAATATTTGGAGAGGATCCATGAGGAGAACCATTATACATTCTGAGGGCCTGAAAGGGTCAAAAGCAGAATGATGAAGCCAGAGGCCTTGAGAGCAGTGTTCTGTAGGGCCTGGAAGGGTCAATAACAGAACACTGTGCTGAGATCAAAAGCCGCTCCTCCTGGAAGGGAGTATGTGGACACAGAGGTTCTTGGCAATATAATGGGTTTCTCCCCATTCCAGGGCCCAAGTTAAATGTATACACTCCAGGAACACCTGCAGATTTAGTTAAGGATGTTACGTGAACTCTGGCCAGACACGTAGACCCTTGTTTGTAGAACTTGTAGAGCCTGCTTTCTCACGACAAGAATAGTAATAAAGTATGTAAATAGTGCATGCTAGCACGATGTTATCTTAACTAGAAGCACTTAATCATTGTCAGAAGAGGAACCAGAAGAGTATAAAAACTCCGTTTGGAGAATAAAATATTGCTACTCGCCACCAGAGCGGTAGTCCGTCTGTCTCTTTAAGGCGTCCCTGTGAGTTGGTCTCCGTCAGATCCAAACCGGTTCCTTTCCAGGGTCATTCTTCACTCATTAAAGAACCTCCACATACCCAACAACCAGACACATTTAGTTCCTTGGCTATTCTTTCAGCCAGAGCTACAAATAAATTCTTTCCCAAAGTGGGGAATTCTAGTTGCTTTTGCAATTCCTCTAGGATTTCATTATATAATTGCTTAATGTCTTTTGATTTCCCCAACTGGACAGAGTTTGTTAAGTGCCATTTAACCTTCTTTACTAACTGATTTTTGTATTGATCTTGGATTCCCCCACCGTCCGATATGTCCCAATGTCCTTCCTTGGTGAAACATATCCATTCTTCTCCCTTAGGACACCCTATTTCTAGCCTTGTTCCCCCTTTTCCCAAGTTTCTTCCTACCCACAATTGTATTTTCCCCAAGTTACAAGTGGTTAAGCTTTGCAATTTGTAACAATCTCTATTTATGCAAATGTGGTAACTTAAGACTGGAAGCCTCCCTCCTAACATGTAGACGTTGGTAACATTTAGAACATTCATTTGGAGAACCTGAGGTACAGCTGGAGGTGAGCATAACCCAAAGTAGGAGAGTCCAGGTGGCCATCATAAGCCAAGGTCTAGCATAGTATCATAGTATCATAGTATCATAGTATCATAGTATCATAGTATCATAGTATCATGGTATCATGGTATCATAGTATAGTTAGGGTTGGAAGGGACCTTAAAGATCATCTAGTTCCAACCCCTCTGCCATGGGCAGGGACATCCCACTAAAGCAGGCTGCCCAAGGCCCCATACAACCTGTCCTTGAACACCTCCAGGGATGGGGCATCCACAACCTCCTTGGGCAACCTGTTCCAGCGTCTCACCACTCTCATGGGGAAGAAATTCTTCCTAATGTCCAGTCTAAATCTGCCTCTCTCCAGTTTATACCCATTCCCCCTGGTCCTATCCCCACAAGCCTTTGTCAATAGCCCCTCTCCAGCTTTCCTGTAGGCCCCCTTCAGGTACTGGAAGGTTGCTATATGATCTCCTCTGAGCCTTCTCTTCTCCAGGCTGAACAAGCCCAACTCTCTCAGCCTGTCCTAGTAGGGAAGGTGCTCCAGCCCTCCAATCATCTTTGTAGCCCTCCTCTGGACCTGTTCCAACAGCTCCATGTCATTTTTACGTTGAGGATTCCAGAACTGGACACAGTATTCCAGATGAGGTCTCACGAGAGAGGAGTAGAGGGGCAGAATCACTTCCCTCGACCTGCTGGCCACAATTCTTTTGATACAGCCCAGGATGTGGTTGGCCTTCTGGGCTGTGAGTGCACATTGCCAGCTCATGTCGAGCTTCTCATCGACCAGCACCTCCAAGTCCTTCTCTGCAGGGCTGCTCTCAAGCATGTCATCCCCCATCGTGTACTGAAAATGGGCATTGCCCCGACCCAGGTGCAGGACCTTGCACTTGGTCTTGTTGAATCTCATGAGGTTCTCACAGGCCCACTTCTCCAGCCTATCCAGGTCCCTCTGAATGACATCCCGTCCTTCCGGTGTGGCAGTTACACCACTCAGCTTGGTGTCATCTGCAAACTTGCTGAGGGTGCACTCAATCTTGCTGTCAATATCATTGATAAAGATATTGAACAGCACTGGTCCCAGTACAGACCCCTGAGGGACACCACTTGTCACAGAACTCCATCCTGGGGTTTCAGGATCAGTGTCTCCACTTCCCCTTTGTGTCGCTGCTACCAGTGGTAAACAGTGCTCAGGTAATTCTTCGCCTTCAGGGTCTCTTATTTTCCCTGGTTTAGTACAGCTCTGCCCAATGCTACATGCCGAACACCTCTTCATGTTCCCTTTTCTTTATCTTCTGTTTTCTTTCTCTAAGGCAAGCACCATCGGATCCTGCGGCGCTGCCAGTCTGCAATCTTTTTGCTACTCAGGATGATTGCGGAGAGTAAAAAACATATCTGCATATGAAGTTTTGTCCCATTTTCCTTCACTCCGAAGGAACAACATTAATTGTAATAAGGTATTATAGTTTGGGGTGCCATTAATTGGCCACTTTTCCTCATCATCCAGCTTATACAGGGGCCACCACTGATTACAATACTTGATTAAAGTCGTCTTATTCACACTCCCACCCTCTGGTCCTCCAATGTCCTTTCAGTGAGCTAAAATGCACCCAAGAATGCTCTTCTCCAATACTCCACCACTCTGGTTCCCATCCTACAAGTTAATTTCCTTAGCTAAGAAACATGCTCCAATTATACCTACAACAATAATATCTCACCCGAGATAGGTAGGTCGTCTAAACAGGTGCTCTCCCTGCAACGGAGGCCCCTAAATTCTAAGGTATTACTTAGATATTGTTCTTGTCTCGTCTCCTGGCAGCTAGGATTTAAGCTTTCTTGTAAACTTACTTTACGAGTAAGGGAGTATCAGACTAACAAAATTTAACAATCACTGCCAAATGACAACGATTATAATGTGGGCATAAGTATACCAAAGGACTATTTCCCGAAATAACTTTCTCAATACTTCCAACTCCAGCACCTCCCCCCCTCAACTAATTTCACATAAGAATATCAACTGACCAACTTGTTCTGCTACAATAAAACAATAAACCCACAACTTTTCCGCAACAAATAAACCTGAAATCTAAACAATATCTCAGTTTAACTTCTTATTTCCCCCGGGTGATACGTTTATGACAATGCCGGAACTTAACACGTACAAAGAAATTACACCAATGACAAATCACACACAAACACAAGTAAATACTTTCGCTTTGTTCGTCTCCAGCCATGCCCCTCGTGGGACTACTGAACCGGGGATCGGAATTCCACACTTGCTTTGCAACAATGTCACGTCTCAAGCACACAAATCACTTATTCCAAACCTTGTTTAACACTCACAACATTGGATCCAAAATATCTGATGTTACACTGGTTCTTTAAAATATACATGGTACCAAACACTTACAACAAATGGCAGTAACTATGATGACACCACATACCACTCCCGCCACCTTGGCTAGGAGAACACAGGTTACTATACCACTCCTACCACCCTGAGCTAGGTGGCTAGGACCCAAATTACCAGTAATACCACCCTCAGAGTACACTCTCCCCTGGGGGTGAGAAACCAAGCTCTTTTCCATGCGCTGAGCATCCTTCAACGACTTATAGGTTGATCCCCTTTACCTTATATTAACATACCTAGTCCGCTCAAAGACGGTCCTTGTCTGCCCCTGTGGTGATCTGGGTGAGTGAGAAATCTCGGGGGCGCCCAGAGGAGTCCCCGTCCTCAGCAGGTCCCCAGCCAGACAGAGAGGGTCCCATCTGGGGTGCCAAAATTGACGCGAGGAAGCAAACTTCACATTTCAGGAGAGTTATAAAGCAGATATTGAAAGAAGAAATAATTTGTTAAAAGTTATGTTTGAATTAATTAAAATATAGAATTCTGACATAGAGGCTTTTAGTGGGGCGGTGACTCTATCTAGTTGAAGCCATATAACAAGGACTGGTACAACGGACATGGGAAGGACCACCAGCTGGGCCAGATAAGGCCTGAAGGTGTCCTAGGCTTTCTAAGAGCATGTGCAAGGAGGGAAGGTGAAAAGTTCAACGCGAGGAAGACTGCCTGTCTTCATCCCCAAAGACCCCATCGACCATTACCACAAGAAAACGTGCAAGCGCTGAGAGGAGACCTATGATGATGAGTTCCCGGAATTAATCTTACTATGATAATGAGTTCCAGGGACTAATCTTACTAACCCTACCCACTTCTTGGAAAAGTCATGACTATGTATGTTATCCTAATGCATATGTATAACATGGTACAATAAAGATGTACCGGCTTTGACACATGGTGTGCAAGCTTGGAGGAAAGATCCCCCTTGAAACCTGTGCACAGCCGCATACTTGCACCTAACTCTACATTTGGTGTCGTCACTCCGCAAATCAGTATGTTTGTTGCCAGCGCTGGGGTGCAAGGGGGATTCTCCTCCTAGCTTGCACACTGTATTGTCTAACAAGCAGCTACATATAGTGTAATGGCATACATATTCATTAACGTGGGCTAGGCTATTACAATTAGTTCGCTAAAAGGGCATTACTATTACAATAATTTCCATTATTCCATTATCATAAGTCCACTCTTCACCTTAGCTGTGTTGGCTGTGTTTCAAACCACAGAATCGGTTAGGCTTGTTGTTCTTGTTTTGAAGTTACTGAATGCCTCTGTTGGTTAGCCCTTTATTCCCTGTTTCACTAAAAAAGACATACCATCTTACAAAAGCAGTGGGTATATATACTGGTTTTAGACAAAGAACCATGTAAGTCCTCAAGGAATGTTCATTCTTCTTTAGATTATCCAACCATGTCTGGAGACTTCCCTCAGGTTATCTCCTGACCTAAAACAGCTACATCTTACAAGACAACTAAACATATCAATAAATTCTCACTGCCCTAAGACAGGTTATCTCTTGACCTAAAACAGCTACATCTTACAAGACAGATATATATGATGAGATAATTAAACATACAAACCAGCTGCAGCAAAACTTATCAATTAATTCTCATGCTATGAATTTAGGTAATGAAGGAAGGAATAAATCATTAAGAATAATAAGAATCAAATCTTGGCCAGCTTGCAGTAAGAAAGAATGTGATTGTAACAGGAGTTTAGCTTGTTTACTAGTTGAAATACAGGACAGTCCCCCAGCAGGAACAAAGGACAGACCTGAGCTCACCAAGAGGACACAATGAGGGAGATAAGATAAAGAGCATCAGAGGATTCTGAAGACACAAAGGAACTGTGATGTACATTCCAGAGTGGTGATAATATATGATAATGAGTTCTATGTATTTTTAACCAATATTTCCAGAATATGTAACCAGTGTTTCTTGGAATCTATATGAATATGTATGTTTAACCAGTATAAAAGTTCTGTAACCAGCCTCAATGGACACACACATTAGGTGAAATGATTCCTTGTGTGTCCGACATCGTATTATGTATTAAAGCAATACCTGCTTAATAATCAAATTAGCATTGATTATTGAGTTTGGCTGTTTTTATGGCATCAGTAATCACCTTAATTCTGACATCTTCAAATCTCAAACATTATAGTGTCAGTATATGCTGCATATAATTTCCAATAAACAGTTTTCTATGTGTGTAGCCTTTCCACAGATAATATTTTATGTATTTACAACTGCATCTGAAAAGGAAAGCATCAGTTGATAGAGCCAGGAGAGCAGCTATTTTAGTAATCAGCTTTTCCAGAAAGTTCTGTTGAGAACTCTCTTTTTGAATATAATTGGCTCTTGGCTTCCATGGGAACTTATAATGAAAGCCAAGAAATAATGTTCCTTTGACAGATATTCTAGTTTGGGCTAAAGCAGAACCAATTCTCTAACTTTCCAGCTAAGCCCGAGTGACTTCAGGTTCTGAAGCTTACCAACACAGTTTTTTCAGACAATGGCTGCCTCTAGAAGTGATAAGCCTGATATTTATCACCAAGGTAATGGGGCATTTGTGTGTAGAGAGGCCATTGCTCACACTTATTCGTATGTAAATCAAGACCATTCTAGAGTTGGTGCAGGGGGTTACACCTGCTGGGAGGAGCGGACGGGTCAGGTGTCCCAAATCTGACCAATAAAGGATTCCATGCCATACGCATCATACTCAGTATAAAAGCTTAGGGATCATGCAGGTCACGCCCTCTTCTTTGATGGTCAACGTTCAGGCCAGATCTTGTCTGTCTGTCTGTCTGCCCGCCCGCCCCTGAACTCGTTTGCGTGTTCCCAAATCCAGTTCTTAGATCTGGTTCCTGAGTCCAACTCCTGTCTTCTGCTGAGTCCAGCCCGGGACTTTCCCCGTGCCTGCCCTGCAGTATAAGTGGTGAGGTATGGTCATTGGGGAAGTTTGAATTGGTTTTGTATAGTTGTCTATATTTTATTATTTTCTTGTTAATATTATTATTTTCCTTTTTATTATCGTTGTTTCATTAAAGCTGTTTTAGTGTTAGTTTCCAACCCGCAAGTATCTCTCTTATTTCCCCTTTCCCTGTAGAGGGAAATTTGGACTACCACTGCCTCACGTTTAGCTGCTGACCTGTTCCTAGTTCAGGGAGTGTGCTAAACTGGGTCAATAGAGATTTAGATACAGGCTTAACCTCAGAGATACAAACTGCTAACATCGAGCCATTCGTGAGATTAAAAAGAACGGAAGAAAATGCTAAACCTTGTATATACCTTTTTTTGCATTTATTCCTTCAAGCTGAGAGCTTATCATTTATCAGAAAATGTTCTTCTTCTGAGTCAGTGGTTTAAATTTGCTAGCGACTCATTATTTTTGATGCCTAATGGAGAAGTTTAGTTTTTGCAAATTTCAGAATGGCCTTCATGAATATTTTGTATCTCCCTGTTTCTGAATGTTTTTTGACAAGTTGCCCAGGGAGGTTGTGGATGCCCCATCCCTGGAGGTGTTCAAGGCCAGGTTGGATGGGGCCTTAGGCAGCCTGATCTAGTGGGAGGTGTCCCTGCCTATGGCAGGGGGGTTGGAACTAGATGATCTTTAAGGTCCCTTCCAACCCTTACTGTACTATGGTACTATGATACTATAAAGTTTTATGATAGCAGTAGATCTGTATGCCCAGGCCTGTCTACCTGAAGATTTGAACTGGTTATTGAGAATAACTTCTTAGCCCTTTGTGAGTAAATACTGCCATTTGTGAACATAAAGGGACATTGATTTTGGATGAAACGCTCATATTTCTATCTGCAGGTCTTTTTAGTCCTCATTCATCTGCTGTATAATCCTCTCTGTTTCAATATGACAGAGCTTTTTCATCTTAATACCATAAGTGAATAATACATTTTTCTGAACTAATTTATCAGTGCTCAGAATCGGAACAAATGCTTTATTTCATTTATTTAATTATGTCCTGAATTTAAGAGGCAGTGACACATTTTTCTGTCTTATACTCAAAAAGCACCTTTAGAACTATGAACATTGTCATTCCACAAGCCTGAGAGAAAGAGGGGAAGAAAAACCCATTGTGAATGAGTGCAATTCATCTTCCCAAGACATCCCCAGCAATGCGCTGCTTCTGACGGGTCTGCTGCATCTGACTCTGCGGGCAGTCAGTATCAGTGAGCTGACTGACGATGAAACCTCATTTAGAGATTGACCTTTGCTCTGAGACAAATTCAGAGAATCACTAAATGGTTGAGGTTGGAAAGGACCTGTAGGGGTCATCTGGTCTGATCCCCTTGCTCAAGCAGGGCTGCCTAGAGCCAGTTACCCAGGATCATGTCTAGATGACTTTTGAATATCTCCAAGGATGGAAATTGTACAACCTCTCTGGGCAATGTGTGTGATAGGTTTGACCTTGACTGGGCACCAGGTGCCCACCAAGTCTCTCTATCACTCCCCCTCGTCAATTGGACAGGGGAGAGAAAATATAATGGAAGGCTTGTGGGTCAAGATAAGGACAGGGAGATCACTCAGCAATTACTGTCATGGGCAAAATAGACTCAACTTGGGGAAATTAAATTAATTTATTACCTATCAAAATCAGAGTAAGGCAATGTAAGAGACTGATTCTTTTTGGCTGCCTTAAAGCACTTGTTTTGATGCCTTAAACATCCTTCCATCCCATAGATGTCATATTCTGTATAAAACTGAGAGATCACGACAGTCACTCTCTTCAATGGCCGATGTCCAATGAGGACCTCATCTGTCTGCCCCGATCCTGGATCCATGTGTTCCTGAATCCAGTTCCTGGGTCCAGCCTTCTTCCTGTCACTCGCCTTGCCTGCCCTGCAACATCTGTGGTGACATATAATCATCAAAGGACGGGGTAGGAGTGCAATTTCGTATATTTGTATATATTTTATTATTCTCTTATTAATAGTATTTTCTTCATTATTATTATTATTATTGTCTGATCTAGTAGGAAGTGTCCCTGCCATCACACGGGGGCTAGAATTAGATGATCTTTAAGGTCCCTTCCAATGTAAACCATTCTATGACTGTTGTTTCATTAAAGTTGTTTTAACTTTAGTTTCCAGTTTGCAAGTCTTTTTCCTCTCATTTCCTTTTCCCCTTTCCCTGGGGGGGGGGGGGATTGGGAGCCAAACTGACTCAGCTAAACTGACAGTTTTAGCTGCTGGATTGGGCTAGACCAGGGCTAAACTGTGACATGTGGTTATTGACTTATTGCACACCAGGTAATGGATCCACATTTTGGACAAGACAAGGTATTGTTTATTATATTTCTGCAGAGATGGGTGCTAGGTGGTAAATCCACAAAGCCAGCACACCCAAACATTCCTGCATGCTCAATTTATACATAATTTAGTAAGTAATTTGCCAAGTACAACCTGTGACTTCTGATTGGTTAGTGATTTACATACAGTTACGTCATTACATAACAAAACTGTGCATGCCCGGTGAGTTAGGGTCTTCACCTGGGATGGTGACTTTTAACTAGTGGGCATGATTTTTAGTATTATAATGACATTAAAAGGAGGATAGCTTACTCTTGGTCACTTCTATGGTTGCTAAACTTGCAGAGTTGCTATATGTTCCTCCTTCAAGGCTGGACTGTTCTGAATCACCAGTGACCTGTGACAGGCTCCAGGATTTTCCATTGTGCTAAAGGTGCAACCCTTTTTTTTAGCAACCCCCTACAATTTCTGTTTCTGGTACATTCTGTGTACTTGCAAGATTTTAAACAATAGAAGCCTTACGCAAGCAAAGCATATAGCAGAAACAGATCAACTTTAGTAAAATCTGCTTTCAAATTTAACAAAATCTCCTACGTATTGATAACAATGCCAAGCTACTAACCTAGGTTAAACCAACATAAAACAGTGAAAATACTATTTGTATATTCTTGTTTAAGTTTCAGATGAACCTGTTGGGACAAAGATAGCTCAAAACATAGAAGCGTCCTAAAAAATAACTTAGGCCATCTAAATTCACTCATGTACAACAAATCATGTAAAATGAACAGCCAGGCATATTGTTTTGGAATTAGATATGTTGTCAGACTCTTGTCATTCAAGAACTATTTGATTATTTTGCTTGTATTCTCTGCATAGAAAAAAGAAATATCTGCATCATATGTGTACATACATGCATGCCTGACAGAGAGAGCGAGCCAATACTGTGAGGCTGCAAGAACCATAAACTTCTGTCACAGAGTCAAAAACAGAGGAGTGCTTTGCAGACTGAGTCACTGGTGCATACTAATAAGAGCAAATTTAAAAATAGCAGTGTATAAATATAAATTTATTAAAAACAACTTCTGAAAACTGCCTATAACAGGGCAAGTAATCCATTAAAAGCATCCATTTTGTTTTTCATTATTTCCTTTTGTATCAGTGGTTCTACTGTACATAATTTTGTGTTCTTGAATCATCACCAATGATTATATTAGGAGAAAAACAACTGAAGCAACTTCAGAGAAATCCCTGTCTTTATATGGCCACAAAATGCTAATACCGCAAGGCTGTTAATTCTGCAAACTTTCTTTCATTTTGTGCTTTTATTACACAAGAGAAAATAAATATTGCAGAAAATGCTATGTGTAGCTCTAGAATTTCTTCTCTGCCTAGCAACAACGAGAACTGCTGCAGAAAGCTGTGATGATTCATATTGTTACCAAATCAAGAACAGACATCACAATTCCTCAGTTTAATGAGTTGGTTCTGCTGCAGGAACAGACAGATTAATAGCAGTGAGAATGTGAGTCCACTTGGTTTGCAGTTCAGAATGGGGCTAGTATGGTCCCATCCAAGAAAGAGTACAAATCTTTAATAAAAAGTGGAGATTAAAAATGCCAAAAGAAAAATATTAATTTAAAGAACAAAAGCAAAGGAGCAATGTCAGCTTTCAAAATGCAGACTGGACGTTGGGAAGGATGATCATAAATGGTTCAGAGACCTAATAAGTCAGTGTGTGAGCCAAACAGGCAGAAGGCAGGAACAACCACAAAACCACAGATAAAATGAAAAGTATAAATTTATTTCTATTACTTCATGATCCAGGGCAACTCCACAACAGCATCTGGGCAGAGGAAACACAAGTGGGAATGCAGGCACCATGGAGCTCCATGCTTGCTAGAAAGTGTGAATCCCTAAACTGCTGCTTTGCCTGTATTTGTCAGGGAAAGGCAGAGTAGCTTTCCACTGTGCTTTGATCTTCCTCACAGCTGGGCAGAAATCTCAAACATGTCTTCTGGGATGGCCCTGAGTTGATCACAGGCCTACGTTACCTAAACACTACTTGTCAAGCACACAAGACTAGGCAATGATTAGCATGATTTATGTGGTTTTCTCCATCCCAGTTGCAAGGTCACTTGAGCGTGTTTTACAATTTCTTCTCATCAATCTTCTGTTATATTCTCACAGTCACTTATCTAATGCTCCTTTTGATTTCAAAAGATTTTTTTTTCAGAAATAATAAACAAAGCTTCCTAAGAAAATACTTGAACATAGCCAGCACTACTGCTGAGATAAGACTGTAAAGCTCTCCATGCCGTTAATAAGGCTCCTAGGTATATTACAGAATCATTTAGGTTGGAAAAGACCCTTAAGACCATAGAGTCCAACCATAAACCATGTCACTAAGTGCCATATCTTTTAAATACCTCCAGGGATGGTGACTCAACCACTTCCCTGGGCAGCCTGTTCCAATGCTTGATAACCCTTTTGGTAAAGAAATTTTTCTAATATCCAGTCGAAACCTCTGCTGGCACAACTTGAGGCCCTTACCTCTTGTCCTCTCACTCATTACTTGTGAAAAGAGACCAACGCCCACCTCACTACAACCTTCTTTCAGGCAGTTGTAGAGAGTGATAAGTTTTCCTATGAACCTCCTTTTTCTGCATACTAAACAATCCCAATTCCCTCAGTTGCTCCTCATAAGACTTGTGCTCTAGACCCTTCACCAGCTTTGTTGCTCTTCTTTGGATGTGCTCCAGCACCTCAATGTCTTTCCTATACTGAGGGACCCAAAACTGAACACAGTATTTGAGGTGTGGCCTCACCAGCTCCGAGTACAGGGGCACAATCACTTCCTTAGTCCTGCCAGCCACACTGTTTTTGATACAAGCCAGGATGCTGTTATCCTTCTTGGCCCCTGGGCACACTGCTGGCTCATCTTCAGCCAGCTGTTGACCAGCACCTCCAGGTACTTTTCCACCAGGCAGCTTTCCAGCCACTCTTCCCCAAGCCTGTATGAAGTGACAGGGCCTGATTGACAGGCCTAGAGCAATGTGGGTGACCCATGGATGATTTGTATTGCATTGTTATGTGCAATGTTCAATCTGCAACTTTTCACATTGCTATTACCAGTAGAATTGTGCTGTGCTATTCTTAATACATAAGAGTGTGAGAAAGTGTTTTATTATCAGTGTGATTGTGCTATGCTATTCTTGGCGCAAGAAAGCGTGAGAAAGACGCAGTAAGCAGCTGGGGCCAGAGACTGCGTTTTTGGGGTGATGTAAGTTGTTTGTTCAATGGTATAAAGGCTAAGCCCCTTGCAGCAATGGTTGGAGACCTCACTCACGAGTGGATGCACTGCATGGGGACCCCAATTTCTGGGACAGCATCTCCAAATCCTCGCTGTGAAAAAGAAAGCCCCCACCCCCTGCAACTGTGGATCTGGATGATGAGAAAGAAGCAATTGGTGATGTATCTTTCTTAATCACTGAACTTATTCTCTTACAGTAATGATTAGATGCATTGTGTGGGGTTGTTGTGACACAAGTGCAGTACCCACCCCTTGGCCTTGTTGAACCCCATACAGTTGGCCTCAGCCCATCGATCCAGCCTGTTCAGGTCCCTCTGCAGAGCCTTCCTTCCCTCAAGCAGATCGACACTCCCTCCCAACTTGGTGTTGTCTGCAAACTTACCGAGGGTGCACTCAATCCCCTCATCCTGGTCATTGATAAAGATATTAAATAAAATTGGCCCCAACACTGAGCCCTGGGGAATGCCACTTGTGAACAGCTGACAATTGGATTTGATTCTGTTCACAAGTCTTTGGGACTGGCCATCCAGCCCATTTTTTTACCCAGCAAACAGCACACCTGTCCAAGCCATGAGCAGCCAGTTTCTCTCAGAGAATGCTGTGGGAAATGGGGTCAAAGGCTTTACTGAAATCTAGATAGAGAACATCCACAGCCTTTCCCTCATTCACTAAGTGGGTCACCTTGTCATAGAAGGAGATCAGGTTAGTCAAGCAGGACTTGCCTTTCATAAACCCATGCTGACTGGGCCTGATTTCCTGGTTGTCCAGTACGTACCATATGATGGCACTCAAGATGACCTGTTCCATAACCTTCCCTGGCACCGAGGTCAGGCTGACAGGTCTGTAGTTTCTCAAATCCTCCTTCCAGCCCTTCTTGTAGATGGGTGCCACATTTGCTGACCTCCATTCAACCGGGATCTCCTCAGTTAGACAGGACTGCTGATAAATGATGGAAAGTGGCTTGGTGAGGACTTGCACCAGCTCCCTCAGCACTCTTGGGTGGATTCCATCTGGCCCCATAGACTTGTGTGTATCTAAGTGGTGTAGCAGGTTGCTAACCATTTCCCCTTGGATTATGGAGGCTTCATTCTGCTCCCCGTCCCTGTCTTCCAGCTCAGGGGGCTGGGTATCCTGAGAACAACTGGTCTTACTATTAAAGACTGAGGCAAAGATGAAATGAAGTACCTCAGCCTTTTCCTCATCCTTTGTCACTGTGTTTACCCCGACATCCAATAAAGGCTGGAGATTCTCCTTACCCTTCCTTTTGTTGCTAATGTATTTGTAGAAACATTTTTTATTGTCTTTTACAGCAGTAGTGAGATCAAGTTCTAGTTGGGCTTGGGCCCTTCTAATTTTCTCCCTGCATGACCTCACAACATCTTTGTAGTCCGCCTGAGTTGCCTGCCTCTTCTTCCAAAGATCATAAACTCTCCTTTCTTTCCTGAGTTCTAGCCAAAGCTCTCTGTTCATCCAGGCTGGTCTTCTTCCCCACTGGCTTGTCTTTTGGCACATGGGGATGGCCTGCTCCTGCACCTTTAATATTTTCTTCTGAAGAATGTCCAACCTTCCTGGACTACTTTTCCCTTCAGGACTGCCTCCCAATGGACTCTGTCAACCAGACCCCTAAACAGGTCAAAGTCTGCTCTCTGGAAGTCCAAGGTGGTAGTTCTGCTGACCACTCTCCTCACTTCTCCAAGAAATGAAAGCTCTTACCATTTTGTGATCACTGTGCCCCAGGCGTCCTCCAACCATCAAATCACCCACAAGTCCTTCTCTGTTCACAAGCATCACGCTCAGTGGAGCACCTTCTCTAGCTGGATTGCTCACCAGCTGTGTCAGGAAGCTTATCGGCCACACACTCCAGGAACCTCCTAGACTGTCTCCTTGCCATTGTGTTGCATTTCCAGCAGACAGACATCTGATAAGTTGAAGTCCCCTGTGCAAACAAGGGCTAGCGATTGTGAGACTTCTCCCAGCTGCTTATAGAATATTTCATCTCCCTCTTCATCCTGACTGGGTGGTCTATAGCAGACTCTCACCATGATATCTGCCTTGTTGGCCTTCCCCCTGATTTTTACCCATAAACACTTGAACCTATCATCACCATCATCAAGCTCTAGACAGTCAAAATACTCTGTAACATAGAGGGCTACCCCACTGCCTCTCCTTCCTTGCCTATCCTGCATGAAGAGTTTGTAGCCATCCATTGCAGCATTCCAGTCATGAGAGTCATCCCGCCATGTTTCCGTGATAGCAACTATATAATAGTTTTCCATCTGCACAATGGCTTTCCAGCTCCTCCTGTTTGCTGCTCATGCTGTATGCATTGATGTAGATGCACTTCAGCTGGGCTGTTGATCCTACCACTTTTTTGGGGGGTAATTCCTAATTCCTATGTGACTATTCTCAGGCATTTCCATGGTTTCTAAGATATCAGTAATCCCTGCATCTTTGCTGCCGCATGGATCTTCATCCCTTACGTCCACTGACATAGCAGACTGAAGGACCTTGCTTGCACACTGTCCCTCAAACATTGGTGTGCTGCCCCCAGGCTTATCTCTAGCCAGCCTGGTTTTATCCCTTTCCCCCTTGAAATCTAGTTTAAAACTTTCAATGAGCCCTGCTAACTCCTACATGTTGTGTGATTTGGTATACTACTTATATAGAACTTGCTTAGCATAACTTGCTTAGCATTAGTAGCTAAATTTGCTGGAGCCTTAGGCTGCAAGCTGTGAACTTTCACCCAGATATGCTGAACTTTTACCTAGTTAAGCAACAGAAGGTCCCAGAGCTGGTTTGAGCTGCAAGATAAGGAAGCAAGAAAGACTGTTAAAATCTTCAGCTGACACAGCAACCTTAGAGATAACAGAAGAAATAGCCTGCCTAGAGACAATGAAGGGACCCAATGAAGAACAGGGAGACTCCAGACCTAATATTACTATTGGTCCAAACTGTTGCATGAGGTATAGGGAATTTAGATTGTAAGGGTATAGAGTCCCAGGGATTTCTTTATTTGGAGTCCCATCTTTCTAGGCACCCAGCTTGAGCTGCTCTGTGTCAGATAAATAAACCACTTATTTACTCAGCAGATTGGCAACTCATCTTTTTTGAGCAGGAACCTTGTGTAGGACAGGGCCTAACAGGCAATGGAAAAACCCAAAGTACAGAAAGATTGTTTAAGGGGGATGTGCTGGAACTTGTCGGCCACAGGCCCTGGGAAGGAGTGAGATAAGAACTTTGACGCATAAGCAGCCTCTAGTTTCTCACTAGTTTCTTTGTAGAATCCTTATAAGCAAGGCCACAGTGCCCTTGAGCATAGCTGTTATAGAACAACAGGATATAGATAAAGAAGTACAAGAAATCACAAAAATGTATCTTAAGGAGGAGTTGGCCTTTAACGATGTAGCCAATAATGAGCTTGCTTTTTGCAATATGCATGAGCCTTAATTATCTGTAACTAGTAGTATAAATATATGTTAGCTGCACAATAAAGATGACATTTGCTTGCATCAAGCTGCGTCCCGTCTCTCAATCACGGCAACCTTGGGCCAAGCCCTGATGATGGTGGCATAATTCCCATGGGTTGTGTAACTCCCTCAACACTGCAAAGATCCTTTTCCCCCTTTGAGACAGGTGTACCCCATCTATCACCAGCAAGCCTAGCATCATGTAAACTGACTCATGATCAAAACACCCAAAATTTTGCTGGTGACACCAGGATCAGAGACAGTTATTGATCTGCTAGATCTTCCTATCTTTTCCCTCATCATTCCCTGCAACTGGAAGAATAGAGAACACTACCTGTACTCCTGATCCCTTAACTAGTCAACTAAAGGCCCTGAAGTCTCTCTTGTTTGTCCTTGGACTTCTTATTGAAACAGTCTAGGAGGTTCCTGGAGTATGTAGAAGATAACTTTTTGACATAGCTGGTAAGCAAGCCTACCAGGGGAGGTTCCTCACTTGACCTGCTGTTTACAGAGAAAGACTGGTGAGAGATGTGGTGGTCAGAGGCCGTTTTGGGATTAGTGACCATGAAATGATAAGAGTTTTCAATTCTTAGTGAAGTAAGGCAAGGAGGCAGCAAAACCACTACCATGGAACTGAAGAGGACAGACTTTGGCCTGTTCAGGTCCCTGGTTGAAAGAGTCCCTTGGGAAGCAGTCCTGAAAGGCAGAGGGGTCCAGGAAGGCTGGACATTCTTCAAGAAGGAAATCTTAAAGGCACAGGAGCAGGCTGCCCCCATGTGCCACAAGACAAACCGTCGGGGAAGATGACCGGCCTGGCTGAACAGGGAGCTTTTGCTGGGACTCAAGAAGAAAAAAAGAGTTTACCACTTTTGGAAGAGAGGATAGGCGACTCAAGAAAAGTACAGGGATCTTGTTAGAAGAAAATTAGGGAGAAAATTAGAAAGGCAAAAGCCCAGCTGGAATTCAATCTGGCCACTGTTGTAAGAAACAACAAAAAATGTTTTTTACAAGTACATGAATTACAAAAAGAGAACTGAGGAGGATCTCCATCGTTTACTGGATATAGAGGGGAACATTGCTACTGAGGATAAGGAAAAGGCTGAGGTGCTTAATACCTTCTTCACCTCAGTCTTTAATAGTCAGATCAGTTATTCCCAGGGTATTCAGCCTCCTGAGTTGGAAGATAGGGATGGAGAGCAGGATAATCCTCCCATAATCCGGGAGGAAGTAGTCAATGACCTGCTGCACCACCTGGACTCTCACAAGCCTATGGGACCGGATGGGATCCACCCAAGATTACTGAGGGGGCTGGCAGAGGAACTTGCCAAACCACTCTCCATCATTTATCAGAAGTCCTGATCAACAGGGAAGGTCCCAGTTGGACTGGAGGCTTGCCAATGTGATGCCCATCTACAGGAAGGGGAAGAAAGACGTTCCAGGGAGCTACTGACCTGTCAGCCTGACCTCAATACCAGGAAAGATTATGGAGCGATTCATCTTGAATGCGCTCACCAGGCAAGTGCAAGCTAAACAGGGGATCAAGTCCAGCCAGCACAGGTTCATAAAGTGTAGATCCTGTTTAACCAACCTGATCTTCTATGATTAGGTGACCCACCTAGTGGATGAGGGAAAGGCTGGGGATGTTAACTACCTGGACTTCAGTAATGACTTTGACACTGTTTCCCACAGCATTCTCCTAGAGAAGGTGGTGGCTCATGGCTTAGGCATACTATTCTCTAGATAAAAAACTGGCTGGATGGCCAAGCCCAGAGAGTTGTGGCGAATGGAGATAAATTCAGTTGGCCACCAGTGGTGTTCCCCAGGGCTCAGTGTCAGGGCCAGTCTTGTTTAATATCTTATCAATGATCTGGATGAGGGGATTGAGTGCACCCTCATTAAATTTGCAGTCAACACCAAGTTGAGTGGGAGTGTCGATCTGCTTGAGGGAAGGAAGGCTCTGCAGAGAGACCTGAACAGGCTGGATCGATGGGCTGAAGCCAATTGTATGAGATTCAACAAGGCAGGTGCTGCACTTGTGTCACAACAACCCCATGCAATGCTACAGACTAGGGGAAGAGTGGCTGAAAGGTGCCCAGGGAAAAAGGACCTGGGGATGCTGGTTGACAGCTGGCTGAACATGAGTCAGCAGTGTGCCCAGGTGGCCAAGAAGGTCAACAGCATCCTGGCTTGTATAAAAAACAGTGTGGCCAGCAGGACTAGGGAAGGGATCGTGCCCTGTATGTGGCATTGGTGAGGCTGCATCTTAAATACTGTGTTCAGTTTTGGGCCCCTCAGTACAGGAAAGACACTGAGGTGCTGGAATGTGTCTAGAGGAGGGCAACAAAGCTGGTGAAGGGGCTGGAGAACAAGCCTTATGAGGAGCGGCTGAGGGAATTGGGATTGTTTAGACTGGAGAAGAGAAGGCAGAAGGGGAGACCTTATCACTGTCTACAACTACCTGAAAGGAGGTTGTAGCCAGGTGGGTACTGGTTTCTTCTTCCAATTAACAAGTGATAGGACGAAAGGAAACAGTCTCAAGGGAGATTTAGATTGGATATTAGAAAAAATTTCTTTGATGAAAGAGTGGTCAAACATTGGAACAGGCTGCCCAGGGAAGTGGTGGAGTTTCCTTCCCTGGAGGTGTTAAAAAAACATGTAGACATGACACTTAGTGACATGGTTTAGTAGGCATGGTGGTGTTGGGCTGACAGTTGGACTGGATGATCTTAAAGGTCTTTTCCAACCTTAATAATTCTATGATTCATTGCTGCCTACATGAAAAATCAGTAATGGATAATAATCTGAGGACCATACCAGGGTAGGAAGCTTTCTCCTCTATTCTTTAACCTGGGCCCCAGGAAAGCAGCAGGCTTCCCTAAGAACTGGGTCTGGTCAGTGTATTGGGCCTTCTGTTCCCCCTCAGAAGAGAGTCTCCTATGACAATGACTCCTCTTTTTTTCTTTATGGAAGAGATTTTGACGCAGAGCATAGACCGACTTAACCTCAGCAACACCTCCAAGCTAGATAAACCATTGTCCTCATCATTGCTCGGTTCCACTTCCTCATACCTATTATGCAAGGGCACCTGGGAAGGTGGGGTAGTCATGGAGGAGATATACCTGCTGCACCAGGCAGGAACTTGTCACCATTGCCCCCTATCCCTTAAGTCACTGCATTCAGCCAAGTGGACAGAGAACAGGGAATTCACTGCGTCATGTGTCCCTGTCTGCCTGACAGGTCTGTCCCAGAGAAGGTAGGGTGCAGTTTCAGTAGCCTCTCTCTCATACTCCCTAACGCTCCTCAAACTACTGACCTCCTCCTGGAGCTCTGCCACTAAGCTGAGGAGTTCCTCTACTTGGGCACACCTCCCACAGGTGTACTCACTGCTGCAATCCAGTACTGGCATAAGAATAGGGCACACCCTGCAGCCTGACACCTGGGCAGCAGCATGTTCTCATCAGAGCTCTTTCTAGGAAGCTGTATCAGTCGTGGGCGGGTGTAGAGTTTAGAGAGGCCTTGGCTTTCTGTCAGGTGGATATCATTGCTCCCTGGTTGAGCTGGCAGAGCTTCAGCACCCTTCTCTGTGCAAACTGCCATACAAACTACCATGCCCTTGCTGATGCACCATGCTCTTATTGCCCATCCTGGTCGTGGTGATCATGGTCACTAGCACTCCCTAAGTGTCTTCTTTTATATGGAAGTAGGAGTGTGGGCAGGGCTTGGCTGCTGTTGCTCCTGGCCTGGCCCAGGTCTCGTCAGCTGCCGTGGCAGGAGCTGTAGGCTCCTGGCAGGTCTCTTGGTTCCACCTGAGGTTTCCCCGGTTCAGGAAACCCCGTTGTGCAGTATGCTACAGCGCTCCACTGCAGATCATGCTGGCACTGGAGCTGCTCACCTCAACATTGCCATTAATAGCAAAGGTGAGAAAGATTAGATGTCAATCAAAGTGGATTCCAGGTAGGGGGGGACTTCCAGTCTATGATCATCCCATCTGGTTTCATAGCAGCATATTACAGCAAAGCCTGCTTTTTATAGTGCCTAATAAAATAGTCCATGACCTCTAGTGAGACCGATAAACCAACATTTTCATAAACAGGAAAACAAAGCTAAACCCTAAAGCTTCTGACATAATAATAAAAATAATAGTGTAGCATTATTTATATCACAATACCAAGTAGTGAAGCCAAAGAAATTGGAACTGCAGGTGAATCATCCCAATTAGCATAGTAAAAAACCCACTCACCGGTAGGGAGAGCCCCCTGCCCACCAAAGCTCCTTCCCCACCCGCCATGCACAGTAGGGAAAGAGAATACTGTGACTTTAAGCAGAGACAAGACTACTAAAGGACCAATGGGAAGAAGAATGAGTAAATGTAGCTGTAAAATATACTGATAACTGTTGCCTGGAATACACAAATTGTTGGTTATGTACTAGCCAAGGTGTGCTAGCTTTGTGGAGTTGCCACCTAGCACCCACCTCTGCACAGACATGAAATAAACAAATATCTTGACTCTGTGTGAGTATTGGCTCTTTGCACACCAGGTAAAAACCCAGATTTGGGAAAACAAAATGATCCTTGAGATCCTTTCCAGCCTGTTATTCTATGATTCTATGATTCAGATAGTCAGAGAGGAAACAGAAACACTAGGTAGTAACTAACTGTGACTTTTCAAAGCCACGTTTCCAAGGTATACAATGAAAATTAAAGGAAATAATAGAAAATACTTTAGAAACCTAATTATTGGTCCTGATTCTTGCAAACCAAAGGAATTTTTACATGTATACTTGGTGTAAAAATATGCTACTGTTTGTGGGTTAGAAAAAAAGGATAATGAATGAAGATATCATACAGAATTTTCCTTGCAGGCTCACAATGAAGCAACTGTATCATATTCCTTTTCAAAACAGCTATTTAGCAAAGTTCCTTTCTGATAGAAATATTCTTATTACATGAGAAATTCCCTTTGGATCTATACTTGGTGAGCTTTTTTTCTTCTGTCACAGAAGCACTTGGAGTACAACTTGGATCAGGTCAGAACAGAATCAGTTTATTACTATAGCTATAGGAGAGAATACAGAGCAACAGTGACAGTCTCTGCTGATATGAACTCTATCTTAATGGGGCAGTTACAGAGTTTATATACCTTTAAGTTATTCAACTCCTTCTTCACCAAACCTTGTCAGATATGCAGGACTACAGTAAAGAGCAAGTAACTTGGATTGCTTCATATAAGGAGGCTTTAGATCATCAGATAAGGAAGCTCTAGGCAGTACCTCTTTTTTAACACCCCAAACAATTAACTCCTTTGTTAATTAAATCAAGTTGCGCTCATTCAATGAGGCTGTTAGGTCATGCTGAAGTATTTCTTAACTAGTGAAGCCTGCAAAGGCCTGTGGAGTGATAACAATTTTACTTCTACACTTCATAAATCTTCCTTTTACTGTGCAGAAAAGGTCTGAGCTAGTTTGCCAGTTCAGGCCTTTACATATTGAATAAGAAGAGTTTGAATCAAGATGACACATGTTCTTTTCCATTCTCAAACTTCCTCAGGGAGTGGCAAATCCACCTTATGCTAATTTATTGAAAGATCACTTTAGATTGTGCTCCGAGTCTCTGTCCTGTGGAACTAATTCAGAAAGAGACATACACTATCTATAGTGCCATAAGGCAGTAGGCATGGTGTGTCAACCTCCATCAGGCTGCCATGTTGAGGGGCTTGAATTCAAACTGTGCAGATTTAGAAGGATTACTAGGATTTCTGGATCAAACTACTGCCTCTTCTGAGAAGAACATGGTTTTCCCTTGCCCTGATTTGTTCATAGGGAGTAACCACTTAGAGAAAACACTGGAAGGCTAATATCCCCAGTAGCTTTCTCTTTCAAAGAAGGCAATTCTTCAGGTAGTGGCATGTGGATGACAAGAGAAGAAAGAAGTCAGACTTGCTTCCTCCCCTTGTGCTGAGCTCCAAAATCTGACACCTATGACAGACTCTTGCAAGTGATCAAATGAGCAGAAATTATTATGTTTCCTCTTGTTAGTTGGTTCACATTAACTGTGACTGTACTCCCTAGTTCCTTGCCTATGGCAACTGCAAAATAAAACACATTTGTTTATACTGCCTTCATGAAAGTACATAGTTGCCACAGGTAAGGAATGCACAGATGATCAGTTAATGCAGCTCAATGAAAAGGTAACTTAACCACTTGTAATCACTGGTCCATATCTTCACTGAGTTGTATATGGCTATATTAAGGTGTTTATGAGTGTTATGCCCACACACTGCTATTTAGCCACCGATAACATGCTCATTTTATTGTTCATTTAAAAAAACCCCACAAAACCACAATCAAGAGACATTGGATTATTAAACCTGGAATTATAAAGCATTTTTCTAGTTAAAAAAATATCTCATTCACATATATCAAAATCAGTAAAATATGAGTTTCTATTTGATGTGTTTAGTATGCTAAGAAGCACTCTAGCACGCAGGGTGGGAAGAATGTAATTTACCATCAAAGGTTCATATACATATTGAATTAATTCTGCTTGACCATTTTTCATGCTTAGGTAAGGCCCTGAGCACAGCAGTAAAAGAAGTTTTTGAAAAATAAAATAATTGCCCATTATTAACTTTGGATATGGAAGAAGTATTTAGTATAAGTATTTGGTAACATAGGTAAGTGTCACTGGGGAAAGAAACCAGGAGAATGGTCATTATTTAGTCAGGAGGACCTTAAAGATCATCCAGTTCCAACTCCCCTGCCATGGGCAGGGACACCTCTCACTAGACCAGGCTGCTCAAGGCCTCATCCAACCTGGCCTTGAACACTACCAGAGATGGGGCATCTGCAACTTCCCTGGGCAATCTGTTCCAGTGCCTCACCACCCTCACTGTGAAGAATTTCCTTCTAAGGTCTAATCCAAATCTTCCCCCTTCCAAATTAAAGCCATTCTCCCTAGTCCTATCACTACATGCCCTTGTAAAAAGTCCCTCCCCAGCTTTCTTGTCAGCCCCTTTCAGGTATTGGAAGGCTGCTATAAGATCTCCTTAGAGCCTTCTCTTCTCCAGGCTGAACAACCCCAACTCTCTCAGCCTGTCCTTGTATGGGAGGTGCTCCAGCCCTCCGATCATCTTTGTAGCCCTCCTCTGGACCCGTTCCAACAGTTCCATATCCTTCTTATGTTGAGGATCCCAGAACTGGACACAGTATTCCAGATGAGGTCTCACAAGAGAGGAATAGAGGCGCAGAATCACTTCCCTCGACCTGCTGGCCACAATTCTTTTGATTCAGCCCAGGATACGGTTGACCTTCTGGGCTGTGAGTGCACATTGCCGGCTCATGTCAAACTTCTCATCGACCAGCACCCCCAAATCCTTCTCCGCAGGGCTGCTCTCAATCACATCATCCCCCATCGTGTACTGAAACTGGGGATTGCCCTGACTCAGGTGTAGGACCTTGCACTTGGCCTTGTTGAACCTCATGAGGTTCTCACAGGCCAACTTCTCCAGTCTGTCCAGGTCCCTCTGGATGACATCCCGTCCTTCCAGTGTGGCAACTGCACCACTCAGCTTGGTGTCATCTGCAAACTTGCTGAAGGTGCACTCAATCCTCCTGTCAATATAATTGATGAAGGTATTAAACAGCACTGGTCCCAGTACGGACCCCTGAGGGACACCACTTGTCACAGATCTCCATCTGGACATCGAGTCGTTGACCACTACTCCCTGAATACAACCATCCAACCAACTTCTTATCCACCGAACAGTCCACCCATCAAATCCATGTCTCCAATTTAGAGAGAAAAGGATGTTCTGGGGGACCGTGTCAAAGGCTTTACAGAAGTCCAGATAAATCACATGCGTTGGTTTTCCCCATGTCCGCTGCTATGATTACCCCATCATAGAAAGCCACTAAGTTGGTCAGACAGAATTTGCCCCGGTAAAGCCATGCTGGCTGCCATTAATCACCTCCCCATCCTCCATGTGCTTTAGCATAGCTTCTAGGAGGATCTGTTCCATGATCTTCCCAGGCACAGAGGTGAGGCTGACAGGTCGGGAGTTCCCAGAGTCCTCCTTTCTACTCTTTTTAAAAATGGACACAATGTTACCCTTAGTCCAGTCACCAGGGACTTCTCCTGACTGCCATGACTTTTTAAATATAACGGAGAATGGCTTGGCAACCACATCAGTCAATTCCCTCAGGACTCTGGGATGCATCTCATCAGGTCCCATATGTTCATATGTTCAGGTTCCTCAGGCAGTCACGAACCTGATCCTCCTCTACTGTGGGAGGGGATTTACCCCTCTGGTCCTCATCTTGCTGTCCCATGGCCTAGGAGGGGTGAGGAGAGCGGTTATCAGTTAAGACTGAGGCAAAGAAGTTATTGAGTACCTCAGCCTTCTCCTTGTCTGTTGATATGAGGTCACCATTTTCATCCATCAGTGGGAGTACATTCTCTTTAACCTTCCTTTTCTGGCTGACATACCTGTAGGAGTCCTTCTTGTTAATCTTTAATTCCCTTGCCAAGTTCAGCTCCAGCTGCGCCTTGGCCTTCCTGACCCCATCCCTACACAACCAAGCAGCATCCCTATACTCTTCCCAGGTTCCCTGAGGTTGCACTGCCTGTGCAGTTCCCTCTTGTTCTTGAGCAGATCTTGACTCAACCACGCTGGTCTCTTCCCTTTCCTGCCTGATTTTCTACATATGAGGACTGAGCACTCTTGGGCTTTACAGAAAGCATCCTTAAGTATTTGCCAGCTCTGTTCTGCTCCCTTGTCCCCGAGGGCCATGTCCCAGAGGGCCCTACTGAGTAACTCCTTGAAGAGCTGGAAGTCTGCTTTCCTTCAAATTTAGGGTCCTGACTATACTCCTCACTTGTCCCCTATCCTTCTGGACCTTGAACTCCACCAGTGCATGATCACTGCAGCCCAGGATGCCTCCCATCTTGATGTCACTGATGAGCTCACTTGTATTGGTGAACATCAGGTCCAGTATTGCATCCCCTCGGGTGGGGGGGTCTATTAGCTGGGTTAAAAAGTTATCATTGATGCACTCTAGGAGTCTCCTGGATTGCCTACAGCTTGTCATGCTACTTTTCCAACAGATGTCAGGGTGGTTGAAGTCCACCAGTAGGATGGGAGCTTGCAAGCTTGTAGCTGGAGGAAGGAGGCTTCATAGAATCATAGAATCACTAGGTTGGAAAGGACCCACTGGATCATCGAGTCCAACCATTCCTAACACTCCCTAAACCATGCCCCTCAGCACCTCATCCACCTGTCCTTTAAACACCTCCAGGGAAGGTGACTCAACCATCTCCCTGGGCAGTCAGTTCATAATGCTTCATCTCTGCCGCTCTTTCCTCCTGACCCTCTTCCCCTGCTCCAGCATGGGTTCCCTCCCACAGGAGACAGTCCTCCACAAACTTCTCCAACATGAGTCCTTTCCATGGGCTGCAGATCTTCACAAACTGCTCCAGTGTGTGTCCCCTACACGTTCATAGGTCCCGCCAGAAGCCTGCTCCAGCGTGGGCTCTCCATAGGGTCACAGCTTCCTTTGGGCACATCCACCTGCTCTGGCATGGGGTCCTCCATGGGCTGCAGGTGAATATCTGCTCCACAGTTAACTTCCATGGGCTGCAGGAGTTACAACTGACTTCACCATGGTCTTTACCACAAACTGCATGGGAATCTCTGCTCTGTCATCTGGAGCACCTTCTCCCCCTCCTTCTTCACTGACCTTGGGGTCTGCAAGGTTGTTTCTCTCACATATTCTGACTTCTCTCTTGCAGCTGCTGTTGCACAATAGTCTTTTTCCCTTCTTAAATACATTATCACAGAGGTACTACTGATATAAGAGAATGAAACATAAAAACACAATTGAAAATATGAACCAGTTAATACTGCTATAAGAGCCCAATGTAAAGCCCCATTCTCTCTAAGCTAGGTTAGGTTTTGATTTGTAGAAAGCAATTAAGCTTCCTTTGAGTATGGGAAACAAAAAGAACATGGACGGCTTCAAATCAAGAGACCTGTCTAAACCAAAAGAAAGACCATTGTCTCAGCAGGGTCCCAATCTGATGGTTTGCCAACTAACATGAACTCAGCAGAATCCTTGAAGAAACTGGGACAAAGGTAATTGTGGTGAGGGGCATCACAACCCCCACCTCATGGACCACCACCTCAAGAAACCCACCTACCCCAAACTTGGACACTTAGAGGGCACAGATAATTTACATGCACAGATAATTTACATAGAAAGTGAGAATTGTATTAGCCAGTAAGACATAGAGAATTAATAAGAAATATAATCAATAAATGTAAATCTGACCTAATTATGGGCAGAGTCTTGTAAATGAGGAATGGGATAAATACTGCACGAAATTTTCTTGAGGTGTGCTAGCTTTGCGAGATTACTTGGCTAGCACCCCACTTTGCACAAACAGGAATAAAACTCAAATACCCTGACTCTGTGTGTTACTAGCTTGCACACTGGGTAAACGAGCCCACGAGTTTTGGGACAACACTACCACTATTGCTGAGCCATCGGACATGGGGGCAGATTCTGTCATCTTCTCACAGAAGCTACCCCTGCAGGCCCCTCCTCACTACCAAAACCTTGCCATGTAAAACCAATACATGTGGACAGTGCTATTTGGGAATCATTAATGTGTCAAAAGGTTTGGCCTAAGGTGCCTGCGATGTGTCGGAAGAGATGGTGAGCAACAAATGGTCACGAGTGTTGTTAAGCCTCTGGAGCAGGAGTACATAACATTTAATATCCAGCAAGCCATGGGTCTGAGAAGAATAAACATCGCTGGCAGAAACTAGAAGGCATGAAAACAATAACAGTGGTCACAAGGAGACTGGAATGATAAAGACATACCATGGAAACTTTTATGAGGGACTTGTGGGAGCGGTGATGACATTTTTAGTAAGGTATAAATATGAATTTGTAACAATAAACTTGGTCTTGGCTTGAAACGAAAGCTGAGTCCATGCATGTTAATATGCCACAAATGATGCCCATATCAGGACTGAACAGAGGCTTGCGTGAGGAGGAGCAAGGTCCTGATGAGCTAAAGCAGACAAGGGGGATTGGGAGTGTTCGTTAGAGCTTGGCATTATTCACCTTGAAGACCTTGGAAGTTGATAATGAAGGAGCCAGCTAGCAGAAGTTTACTGATAAGTGGGCATTGGAATGCAGAAAGCTGGCTGCATTTGGTTCAGGAGTTTGAAAATTGACAGAGGAGACTGAGTCTGCGCAAAGTTCAAAAAGAAATATATTCATCCCAAGGAAGACTTCCTACTTCATCCCTAAGACCCCGGCCCACGACCGTCAGGAGGCACTACACAGGCGCAAGACTGGAGTGAACTTTCCAGAACTAATTATAATATGAAGCGGGGAAAGGGTATGAATATGTAGTAGGCACTTATGCCTATGCATGTCTTTACACTATAAGTAGCTGCTTGTTACGCTATACGGTGTGCAAGCTAGGAGGAGAACCCCCTTGCACCCCAGCACTGGAAATAAACATACCTGCTTTATAACTCATTTTGGGTGATCACGTGATGACGAAGGGTTAGGGTCCGCGAGGGGGGTATGAATTCCCTACTTGCGCAGGGTGAGGAGGTGGCACTGCCCGCCCCTGGGAAAAATAGCGAATTCGCTGTTGTGGTTTTGTATGGGTGCTACCTGCTGTGATAGCAGAGCACCAGGTAAAATATAATCCCCAGATTCTTGTTAGATGGAGATGCGGAGTGAGGGATTGTGGTATTATATATGGTATTATAGATAAGATAATACTATAGTATAATATTATTATGAATTGGGTGTGGAGTTCTGATTCGCAGTTCTGCTCTCCTGCAAAGGAAGCAGCCAGAGACGAAGGAAGCAGCTGGAGACGAACGAAGCGAGTGGTCACTGCTATACCTTGTGTGTTTTATGTCGTAAGTATACTCTGTGAATTGTCTGACATATAACAGAGTACCAGTGGAATTGAGAGCGATAGCTTACCGGGGGACGTTCTTTCTTCATAGACAGGACCCAGAGGTGGACTGAGCTCAAAATGTTGAAAGACTTGCAAATTGTTTAGAAGCCCTGTTTGTCTTGATCCTAGGAATACACCTACAAAGCCTTTTGATTCCAAATGTCCATTGAGCCAACAAATGGGTATATTTACCTCGGACCTTTGGAATGGAAGACTGCAAAGGATGAAATTTTAAAATACCTAGCATTGAAGAAGAGAAAAAAAGGAGAAAAATGAGAGAAGCGGGCTGAGAGTGCCCCTCCTTTTTCCCCCCTTCCTGGTATGCGATTTATGCCAGTTAGGTGCTGTGTGTGTGAGTTAACCCTTCCTCTCCCGGAATGTGTGTTAAGTGTTCTGTGTGAGAAAAAAAGAATAATTTGAAAGTGTAAAAGCAAAAGGTTTGCATGGATGGGGGGGGGGGGGCAGAATTGTGCAGGCTGCGGGAATGGATCAGATTTGGTGTTTGGACTATCATAAAGTTTTATTGTGCTATTCAGCTAGGTTGGGATCACTCTATTGTCCTCAGTGTCTGTAATCTGTAGATGGGAATTGTTGTTGGTACTAGTCTTGTGGGAAGTCCCTGAGAACTTAGAGACAGGACATTTGTAAGTGTTTAAATGGTTTTTGGAAGTTGGAGAAAGGTAGTATAATAGGGGCAAAACCGAGTAAGAAATTCCTCGGGCAAGCCCATTAGGATCCATATTACAGCACTGGAAGGAATTGGTGGGGGGAGCCAGAGGCTCAATGAGTAAGAAGAGGATTTCAGTACTGTTTTGCAACTAATGTTTTTAAAGAGAGGGAAAGTGTAATGAAGTGTTTTTCACTCTCCAAAACCATCCGGAGTGGCAAAGGCACAGTGGGATTTTGCCGCCACAGGACCCTATTGTACTCGCCCTTGAGCAGGAAAATAAGAAAGAATTTAAAGATAAACTGAGGCGGTGTTGTGTGACGTGCAGTATTGAGCAATGGTGCACTAGAATAAGTGAAATTCACCGGACAACAGAACAAGATTTATCTGATTTGCTTAAGCCTCTCCCTCGATCACAGGAATGGGATACGGACTCGAACAAAAGGGGCTTTGATCCTTGACGGGTGAATCTTTGTAGAAGATAAGCCAGAATATAGCAAGGAAGATCATATAATCAGAAATTTATAATAGACCTGGAAGGGTCATATAGTAAAGAGGGGTGGGTCCTCACTCCACAGGGGAAACTAATCATTCCCCCCTTATTTAGCATGGCTTTTGATGAGGGAAAAACACAGGAAGAGACATGAGAGGAGCAGAAGTTTTATATAAACACCTAATTAAAGGGATTGCAGCTAGAAATTTATACACCGTTGTGAGACAAGTGGCTCAGCAGTGTGACCTTTGCCTCCAGACTAATCCCCAGATTACCCCAAACCAGAAATAGGCCAGACTGGAAGAGGCAACGGGCCTGGACAGATTGATTTTTCAGAATTCCCAAGACAGGGGAGGATGTCAATACTTATTGGTATTAAATGGTACCGGAGGTATTAAATGGTTGGCCGGAGGCATTCCCTATTAGAACAACGAGATTAGCAGAACATTAATACAGGAGATAATACCAAGCATTTGGGTTCCAGCAACTACGTCTCCTGATAGGGGACCACATGTTATCTCAGAAGTAGTACAATAGATCAGTCACTATCTGCGTATGAAATCATGACCTCCTACATGGTGGCACTGGACAAACAGCTCCAAAAGATTAAAAAACATGAGACTGAGATGTGAAGTAGGGGTTTGGATGAACCTGTACATAACATATGACCTGGGGATTATGTATATGTAAAGTCTCTTGCAGAGAGGACTCTGGAACCGCAGTGAGAAGGACCATTCCAGATGTTCCTTGCCTACTTCACAGCAATAGAAAGCAAGGAGCAGAGTGCATGGATCTATCGCACCCGAGTGAAAAAGGCACATAGATCTCCATGAAGGGTCACGCAAGTCCAACCATGAAAATTATTTTTCTCATGATTATCATTATAATCCAGGGAGGTAAAGGTACCTCTAGCCAAAAGAATACTGAGTGGCCTTGGTCTCAAACTTTTATTGGATATACTGGAGCCCTAGGAAATATTCTGAAACGAAAGAGTTTAAATCTGTCAACTGTGGTTATGCATGAAAATCAAGTATATGTGAGGCAAGAATGGAATGTGGATAGAGAACAGGGGATTCAGCAACTTCAGGGGACTGTAGGAGGAGAAATCAAAGTAGGATGCCGAATGGTTAATAGGACTATCCATAAAAAGGCATCCCAAATTACTATCTCAACTACGCCTACAAATAAGAATACAAAGACCTTTATTTCCAATGAATTAGACTGTTGGCATAATTTTACATTAGTACAGACCGTTAAGGTGGTTTGTCTCTGGGACTATGATACCATTGGGCTCTCATTCAAATTTAAAATAAATATTATAGCTAAGCCTGTTACAACGCAGAATTTATGAGATTGGTCCGTATATAATCAGGAATACAGGCCATCAGCAAATGCTGTTCAACCCAGAATGGTCTCTTAAAAGCGTTGAACTGCTAATGCATGCTGGTATTTCTGAAATTCAACCAGCACGCTCTCATTTCCTAAAAACATCCTTTGAGAGCTGGACAGCCTGGCTGTGAAAGCAAGTGCCCTTCAGGGGAAGAACACAAAGGGGCCTAACCAGAGTGTTACAGACAGGATTGGAGGTCCTTAATGGAATTGACTATCAGGAATGTTACCAAAGTGGAAAAGGTGGAGGAACAAGACCATGAATTAATAGGAAATGCACTCAGAAATACTAATGAATAAATTGGCCACCACAACTAGTGATTTAACAAAATTAAGATAACCTTTACAGTCTTCTCTATTAGCTTTAGGAACTAATCAGTTATCAGAAGTGTTAGCAAAGTGGGAAAAAGGTGGAGGAACAAGACCATGAATTAATAGGAAATGCACTCGGTGTGATCCAAGAAAACGTTTCTTTGGCCCTCAGTTGTATACAGGCACAATTATGGATGCAATCAGTGGCCACCTTAATTATAAGAGAAGGTGGTGAGGGTACTTTCCCACCGAAATCCAGAAAGTGGTTTGGGACAGTGCCACTGGCTTAGGGAGGAAGCTTCAGTCCTGGTAGACTCTGGTAAATTTCACCTATGACCCCATCACTAATACAGCCACAGCCTTTGTGTTTACCATACGTAACTCTTCAATATATGAAATCCACTCCATCATTGCATTAGGATTAAGCCATGATAAAACTGTGCTCTATCCTTCCGAACATAGAACGGGCACAAATAGCGAATGGGAAATGGCAAACTGTAAATTCAGAATCTTGCATTACACAAGAATGACAAGGATTCATTTGCTAAATAATGCAATCGATGCCCAAGATATCTGCCTAGACACTGAGCAAAGCATCTGTCACTTTGAGATCCATATAGACACTAATCAGAGGACTGTACTTGTATATATGGGCCAGGGTATTTGAGAACTGCTTGTACCTCTGTAGTAATAGATGAGATAATTATGGATAGTAAGAACCACTCTAATTTCTGTATTTGTAATCTTGTTAAGATTGTTGGGTGTGACTTTTCTTATTTAGCACCAGTCATATCCCATCAGCTGATAAAATCCAACTATACAATATTTCACAAATTATCACCTGTACCTATTGGAATGAATCTTACATTGGTAAAATGATTAATGAAACAGTTAATGAAACATCAAGACTTGATTATAATTCTGGACGAGGTCCAGGAAAGGAGGACAAGACCCTGATAACAGTCCACCACAACACAGAGGAAAGAAAGGGGGTCCTAAAAAGGGTAAAAGAAAATGTGAACCATCATTGGAGGGATGTGTCGTTCAGATGGTCCCCTACTGCGACTGGCATTCTAAATAAGTTGTGTCACCCCATTATTGTCCTTCTGATGCTAGTTTTAGTTAGCTTTGTTTTCTCTGCTATGTTATTTATTTGGATTTGGAGAATGCTACAACGACTAATAATTTTGTCTTTAATGTCTAGTGCCCATGAGAATGCATTAAAAAGGTTTTTTTCCAACAAAATATCATACAATTCCCCTTTGAGAGATAAATTACAGAGTTGGCAAATGAATTTGCCCATGTTAAAAAGACAGGGGGGAATTGATGAGCAAAAGTAGACAAGGAGGGTTGGGAGTATTCGTTAGAGCTTGGCGTTGTTCACCTTGAAGACCTTGGAAGTTGATAATGAAGGAGCCAGCTAGCAGAAGTTTACTGATAAGTAGACACTGTAATGCAGAAAGTTGGCTGCATTTGGTTCAGGAGTTTGAAAACAGCCAGAGGAGACTGAGTCTACGCAAAGTTCAAAAAGAAATGTATTCATCCCGAGGAAGACTTCCTACTTCATCCCTAAGACCCCGGCCCACGACCATCAGGAGGCACTACGCAGGCACAAGACTGGAGTGAACTTTCCAGAACTAATTATAATATGAAGCGGGGAAAGGGTATGAATATGTAGTAGGCGGTTATAACTATGCATGTCTTTACACTATAAGTAGCTGCTTGTTAAGCTACATGGTGTGCAAGCTAGGAGGAGAACCCCCTTGCACCCCAGCGCTGGAAATAAACATACCTGCTTTATAACTCATTTTGGGTTATAGGGTTTGATTCCGCAAAACAGTCCAGTAGCGTACATCAAAAGAATGATTGGAGGGGCTGAAACGAAACCTGGGGTGCACCCGTAGATACCCGCACCCCGCAGGACAGAAGGTGAGTGGCCAATAACGTGATGGGGAACACGATAACCCAGGAACAGGAAGATTTAATAGACTTTTTTAAATGCATTTTAAAGAAACAAAATCAAATGCTAGAAATGAATGACCTTAAAGCACTTTTGACGTGAGCTCGGAATCAGGAGCCTTCTTTTGATGTTTGCTCAGCATTCGAGCAAGAAACCTGGGATAAGATTGGAGTTCGATTATGGGATCAAGCGACTCAGTCGGACAAAATGTCTAGTATGTTGTTTGGTCCCTGGTGGGCTATTTCTGAAGTGCTAAAGGTGCATTGGCTCCAGAGAGCACAGCGATGATTCAGAAGCGAGTCATCAACGACTGCACCAACTCCCCAACCTAAATTGACTGCACTTGCCCCTGCACTCCCAGATGGGGATGACAACAACCCCTTTGATCCGGGTCTGATAGACAACAAGAAGGAGACTGATTTATTTCCACTTGGTCCCTCAGACAGATGGGCACAAGTCAGGAAGGAAGCGCAACAGCAGGGACACCTTGAACTGTTACAAGCTTTTCCTGTGGTTTATTCACGGGATGTCGGTCCTCTCTGGGAACCAATTAGTTATGAAGCAATAAAGGAGATTTGAAAAGCTATAAAATTGAATGTACTAACTGCTCCGCCTCTGCCACTCATGGCTGTTCCGGCCGCCTGGCCGAGGGGAGGCCACCACTGCCCGCCCGGGAATAACACACAATAACTTTCCCGAGTCTCGTGACTCAGCTCCTCGAAAGCAATAGTCGCTGTTCTCTGTAAAACTGATATATGCTTTATGAATCATCAAACAACACATCATGGCCCTAATGTTTTTCCAGTCAGAGCCTTGCATTTTTATCATTCTCTCAAAAGCGCTAGCTGTCTGATTTGAATTGTCTCTATGATTTCCAGCTACTAATTTCCAATTGTTCAAATCAGTAATAGAAATAGCAAATAGAGACTTTATAATAATTCACTGCTTCTGCATTTCCCACAGCCTAGCACAAGGGAGTTGGTATAACTTCTCTCTGTTTACCTCTCGCTCGCCTCACTATGCGACTGAAACCTTCTGCTCCCATTAACAATTTACTACCTCGATCAGCATTTTCTGTCATCTGCTTCTGATCCCTCGTTGTGAGACCCTCCAGATAAGAGTCCAGGAGTGATCAATAAGCCAATTTTGTCCTTAGGGTCATTGTCTTTTCATTGTTCATAAACTTGCAAGCATCTTTGCCCAATGCTACAAGCAGAACAACATCTGTTCAAAGCCTTTCCTTTATCTTTTTCAAGACTAAGACATGGTGATGACTAGGCGCTAAATTTATACCACATTCTTTTCACTGCTCTGGGTAATTCTACAATGTTTAAAAAATATTGTTTAAAACATATCCGAATACATAGTCTTGTCCCATCTTTGTTCTCTTCTTAGAAAAAGCATTAAATGTAACAAAGCATCATAATTCAGTGACCCATTAACAGACCATCGGTCTCCTTCATCTGATTTATACTACGACCACCACTGATTACAGTATTTAATTAAAATATAAAGTTCTCTGAAATCACTGTTGGGCAGAAGCACTCTGAAGACTATTCCCGAGTCTTCTCCAGCGCTATATAAAGTGTACCTGCCTTAATGGTTAAATAAAACTATTAAGCATAAGTTTCTTCATTTCAGGACAGACAAGGACCATCCGATTAAAAGGTACGATTTAGAAATTTTACTTTTGGGTTTGGGGACGGGTCCATCTAGTAGCTCCTCATAAGTCATTACTGTATAACGCAGGGTGAGTGTATGCCGGATTGCTAGCGTCTTATAGGCATACATTGAAGTTGCTTGGATCTTCTTTGTAAAGGCGAATATTTGATCTCTGTATGGAGGTCTTGGTTGTAAAGGTGATATTAACTGAAGATTCATGTGAATATCTGGTTTCTGTTGGTTTGGTTAGGAGGTCTTGTTTGTAAAGGTGATATTAACCAAAGAAACTAGAGTCATGTGTAAGCTTGTGAAGGAAGGAATAAATCATTAAGAATAATAAGAATAATAAGAGGACAAAACAAACCAAAGAAAACAAACAAATGGCAATGAACAAAACCAACCTGTATTAGCTGCACGGGCTAAAGGTTTAGATCAACCTGTACATAGTTTTAAACCTGAGGACTGGGTTTATTTTAAGAATTTTATAGATGATCCGGTTGAGGAGAAGTGGATATCAAGTGAATAACAACTCACTTGGATCTACTATTCCTGAGTGAAGGAGGCCCCGAGTAGATGTTGGACTGAAACTACAACAACAATAGGATGAAGAATCCACAAGTATTGATTATAATAGCTGCTATTGTTACTATTGTAATTGCTTGGGATCAAAATATATATCTGTGATTGGTACAAGAAGTGAGTAATAGTCTTAACTGGTCAGATTACAGGGTATGTACAGCTCTTCCCAGAGGAAATATGTAGTCCCCTTTATTTGGGATTCCAATAAGTTATAGTAAGTAGAGTTGGTCATTTAATGGCACAGGCCACAGATGTCAGCAAAGGAGAAAATTATACCAAAGGTCCTCAATTTGAATTGCAAAGCCTCAGAAATGCTACCTTTATAAGGCAAAACAATTCTGATGCCTTAGAAGAAGGAAATTTTACAAGACTTAGGGGAAATTATTCCAGCTGTTGTTTACCCAAAGAATTGTGGTGTTTGTGTGGTGATAGGTATGCTAGGAAAGGGTTACCAACACATTGGCATGGCACATGTACTATTGGTTATCTGGTACCCCAAGGCCGAATTTATAACCACTCTCATACCCCTCCGGGACAACTACACAAGCCCTGGAAAAGATTTGGCTGCAGCATAAAGAAAAGGACAGCCCACAGGATATCATAGTTTTATTAGATGGTTCTTCCCTCACCTGAGAGTAAGTGAACTGGAAAAGGCAATTGTTAATACCTCAGCCACTATAGAACAAATTGAAAACTTAACAATAGATGCCATACGTAACTTGCAAATAGACGTATCCTCCCTTAGTAAAGTAGTATTACGAAATTGAATCATACTAGATCTCTTACCTGCCAAAGAAGGTAATGTTTGTGTAGTAATAAATGCTAGTTGTTGCTCTTATATTAACAAGGAAAGACAAATTGAAAGAGACTTAGACAAAACTTGGAAATGAACTGATATAATGTACAGAATTTCGCTGGATGACACCTCACATGGATTTCAGAAAATCTTGGAAAAGCTTACATCCTGGTTGCCAAATCTGAAATGGCTCAAGTATTAATTGTCATAGCCTGTATAATGTTTTGGTGTTTCTTACGGTGCTGTCAAATTTCAGCAAAAAGTTATAGTGATTTGAAGTGAAACAAAGGCACCAAAGAGAAACAGAAAAGTATTTTCCTAAGTCCATCGAAAAGAATGATGTCTTCTAAAATTACAAACGAATTTGCAATGGAATTGAAAGGGGGGAATTGAAGGAATAAATAATAAGAAGGAATAAAGGAAGGAATAAATCATTAAGAATAATAAGAATCAAATCTTGGCCAGCTTGCAGTAAGAAAGAATGTGATTGTAACAGGAGTTTAGCTTGTTTACTAGTTGAAACAAGGACAGTCACCCAGCAGGAACCAAGGACAGACCTGAGCTCGCCAAGAGGACACAGTGAGGGAGGAGACAAGATAAAGAGCATCAGAGGGTTCTGAAGACACAAAGGAACTGTGATGTACATTCCAGAGTGGGTGATATGATAATGAGTTCTATGTATGTTTAACCAATATTTCTAGAATATGTAAACAGTGTTTCTTGGAATCTATATGAATATGTATGTTTAACCAGTATAAAAGTTCTGTAACCAGCCTCAATGAACACACACATTAGGTGAAATGATTCCTTGTGTGTCTGGCGTCATGCTATGTATTAAAGCAACACCTGCTTAATAATCAAATTGGCATTGATTATTGAATTTGGCCTTTTTCACAGCAACACTTGAGTGAATATTTGGTTTCTATGTGTCAGTTCGAATTGTTCAAGTTAATGTTGCTGTGTTGTGTATGTTATTTTTGTGGAACTGGGTATTTGCATAAAAATGTAATTGTTTTGTTGTATAAATAATGGTGAGTTTCTGGATGACTGATTCATGTCTAGTTTATCCTGATAACCAGTGTACACATATATTTGTGTTATAATGTATGTGGTGTAACAAATTGTGGGTGACATATGGTTGGGATTTTAGTTGTCCTAAATGTTAGGATTGGGACAACAAGGAAAGATCCACCTATACAGTGCAAGTGATTTGCAGTTGGGGAGACAGAATACAGAACCCAAAAGATGGACGACTGGATGAGTGGCTGCACTTTAAAGAAAAGACATCTGGGATGTATTTTAGATCATTATAAGGGGATTGTTGGTCCACCAGGTGGTGGACAAACAGAAAAACCCTAATTAAAAAAAAAAAAAAATTGTAATCAGTGGTGGCTGATGTATAAGCTTGATTATGGGGAAAAGTGGCCATTTAATGGCACATTGATACCTTGTTGCAATTAATGTTGTTCTTGTGGTGTGAGGAGAAGTGAGTGAAGTAATGTGTGCAGATATGTTTTTCACTTTGCAAAATCACCAGGAGTGGCAAAAGAATGTGGTCTGGGATTGAGAAACAATAGGTGTGCATACTGTAGAGGAATCAGGACACGGTCCCCCAGGAGTGGGTGTTGTAGCAGAGCTTGAATGATGGGGACCTGGGGAATTTACCCTAGAGGAACCTAGGGAATAGGGGTAAAGAAGTTGTATTTTTGATAGATACAGGAGCCCCTGTGTAAACCCGCAACTGATTCCTGTAGATAAAAATAAAATTTTGTGATTGTAATAGGAGCTACCAGACAAACCGAAAAAGCGTTCTCTACACAGTGTGCTAAATATGAACTGGGAAAACAGGTGGATACATCTGAATTTATGTTTGCTTGGAGCCCCAGAACCATTATTGGGAAGAGGTTTATTAAAGCAGTCAGAGGCAGAAATAATATTTGGATCAGGAGGAATAAAATTCAAAGTGAGAGATCATCAACTAATCAAAGTATTGAGTTTGTCTTTAATACAGGCAGAAAAAGAAACACAGGTAACAGCAGAGATTTTTTGAACAGGTTTGTCCAGGTGTGTGGGCTTCTGAAATATCTGGCAAGGTCGGAAATGTGGAGCATGTGAAGGTAAAGTTGACCCCTGTGAGTGTCAGGTAATACCCTCTGAGATTAAAAGACTGCAAGGGGATAAAAATGATTATTGACAATTTTTTTTCAGTATGAGTTATTAAAAGAATGTGAATCAGAATATAATGCTCCAATATTGCCTGTAAAGAAAAGAAACCAGATGAAAAGCCTATAGATTAGTGCAAGATTTAAGAGCCATAAATGAAATTGTAGAACTACCTCCAGCAGTGGCAAATCCCTATACCTTGCAACCAAATTAAAAGATCAATTGCGGTTTACTGTACTGGATTTAAAGGATGCCTTTTTCTGCCTGATATTGGCTGAAGAAAGCAAAAAAATGATTTGCCTTTGAATGGGAAAACCCTGAAACTGGTAGAAAAACACAACTAGCCTGGACAGTATTGCCTCAAGGTATTAAGAATAGCCCAACTATTTTTGGAAACCAGCTGGCTCGAGACCTGGAAACCCTGCTGCAGTATGTGGATGACCTTCTGATAGTTACACAAACTAAGGAGGACGGTGTACAACAGACTATAAGTCTATTGAAGTCTATTGAAGTTTTTGGGACTGAGTGGGTATCAAGTCTCTCAGCAGGAGGCCCAGCCTATGCAATAAGTTACTTACCTTGGATTCGAGATCTCTGGAGGACAGAGAGAGCTCGGGACAGACTGGAAGGAAGCTGCACACCCATGCTGGGAATGATAAAGGAGCTCAGGCCCTTTCTGGGAATGACAGGTTAGTGTCATTTATGGATATATAACTATGGACTCTTAGTGTAACCATTGTAGGAACTATTGAAAGAATATCCAATGGGATCATGAAAATTGGCACGGACCAGGGTGATTTGCGGAATCAAACCCTATAACCCAAAATGAGTTATAAAGCAGGTATGTTTATTTCCAGTGCTGGGGTGCAAGGGGGTTCTCCTCCTAGCTTGCACACTGTAAAATGTAGAAACATTTTATATTAACGAAGGCCACGATGCCCTTGAAGGACCACGAACAGTGCGGTAAGAGGAAACAACGGATAGCAACAGTAAGCTATGGCTGTATGCCCAGAAGCTGAGAGGGAGGTGTAAGTTAGAAAAGTAGAAATCATGATAACTTAGGGGAAAATCATGGAAAATATGCAAAGCTAATTAACCAAGTAAGCATCTGATCTAGGCGCGTGGACAGTAGCAACTAACCAATAGTAGTATAAACTTATACGTGTGAACTGTGGTTTGTAACCGGTCAAATGATGCCAAGTTTTAGATGCAACGTAACATTGTGTATATAAGGAGCTCGCTAAGAGCAATAAAGGTCTCCGATTTCCATCCCTACGGAGTCCATCTCGTCAATCGTTCCTGCAAATGGTGACCCGACTTGATAGCGCCACCGCGTGGCTATTGAGGTCTACAACTGCTCCGAGCAGCCGGCAGGAATCCCGACTCAACTCAGAATCGCCAGCTGGACTGGGGTTCTTCGCAAACCCCGGGACATCCCCTATCATAAAAGGTGAGGAGTCGGGCAGACATGGGGCAGGGGGCATCATCGGAACATGAAGCAATCGCAAAACTCCTGCTCCAGCTCCTCCTAAAGAGAGGAGTCAAATATGATGAGACTAAAGTGCGCATTCAATTAAAATGGCTCCGTAATAATGGCGCCCCGACAGATGCAGCACTTGTCTTCGATCCAAGTTATCAGATGTTTAAGCATATTTTGAAAAGGAAATTGATGGAAGAAAAGGCAATAGTAAAGATGTTTAAGCATATTTTGAAAAGGAAAGGAGTTCATTATGAAGAACATAAACTGGAATTGTTATTAGCATGGTTAAGGAGTAAGAATGTGCCCGTGGAATCACTGCATGTTTTTGACATTGGGACTTGGAAGGAGGCTGGTGAATTACTGTTTGAACATGCCACAAAGGGAGATTTAAATGCTTCCTGTGTGTTAACAACATGGCGATTGCTACATGAAACACCGAAAGATTTTAAAGCACAACAAGATCTAGCAGAGGCTAATGCCTTAAATAATCCTGACCCTCCTGGTCTGGTATTGAAGGACCTAAAGGTGACTTCTAAAAGGACTTCAAGGAAAATAAAAAAGCGATCACCATTGTGGAGTGATTCTGAGGATGAGGAAGCTGTTAAGAAACAATCATATCCAACTAAAGACAGGACTTATAAGATGCCAGCTGAACTTGCAAGCAAATCTGAGCCACAATGTAAAGGCGAACGATTAACTGTAGTACAATCCTCTGCCTCAACTCTTTCCGATGTAAGATCTCTATTGAATACCACTAATCCACTCCTCTGTCCTCCACTACCAGGTGAAACTTCTGAGGATAAAAGTAACTCAGATAGGCACAAGTCCTCCTCCTCGAGGAGGGAAGCGCAGCTGCGGGAACAGGTCGAAGTGCTGCAAATTTTTCCCATGATTTATTACGAGATGCAGATCTTTGCTGGGAATCAGTTAGTTATGAAGTGATAAAAGAAATTTGAAAAGCTGTAAAAAGAGAAAGTACTGACTGTTTCACCGCCAAGTTGCCCACCGCCCCTGTGCTTGAAGCAGCCGCCAGCTCCATCGCACGCATACATAATTCACAGCCTCCACAGGATAGTCCTTTGCCACGAAAATACTGTAATAACCTGAGGAGAACCATTATACATTCTGAGGGCCTGAAAGGGTCAAAAGCAGAATGATGAAGCCAGAGGCCTTGAGAGCAGTGTTCTGTAGGGCCTGGAAGGGTCAATAACAGAACACTGTGCTGAGATCAAAAGCCACTCCTCCTGGAAGGGAGGATGTGGACACAGAGGTTCTTGGCAATATAATGGGTTTCTCCCCATTCCAGGGCCCAAGCTAAATGTATACACTCCAGGAACACCTGCAGACTTAGTTAAAGATGTTATGTGAACTCTGGCCAGACACGTAGACCCTTGTTTGTAGAACTTATAGAGCCTGCTTTCTCATGACAAGAATAGTAATAAAGTATGTAAATAGTGCATACAAGTACGATGTCATCTCAACTAGAAGCATGTAATCATTATTCGAAGAGGAACCAGAAGAGTATAAAAACTCTGTTTGGAGAATAAAATGTTGCTACTTGCCACCAGAGCGGTTGTCCGTCTGTCGATTTAGGCGTCCCTGTGAGCTGGTCTCCGTCAACAACCAAGGACTATTATCTGTTGAACAATCGATACAAACCTTATTTTATAATACATGTGCATATTTTAAGTGTTGTATGTGTTCGGTACTGTGTATAGTTTAAATATTCTTACCATCGTGCTGTTCTTATTGACTGGTCATAAACAACACTGAATGGGTATATTAAGCTAGCTCTCAAGAGTGGTTCTGTGTGTGTGTGTGTGTGTGTGTTTAAAGTGCTTTAAACATTTGTAAGATTTGCAGATTGGGTTTTGGTTGTAGGAGTTTGACCTTCTGTTTGTTTTGATTAATCTTAAAAATGCAACTCTGAGACCTCAAGAACTCAACAACACCTGGACCGTTACCATAAATGTCGAAAAGGTTGTCACTTTACAAATCAACACCGTTTCAAATACGATATGGGGGTAAACCGTTAACATTAAAGAACCAAGGAAACCAGCAACCCAGCACGCGGCGGAGACGCATGACAACAGCAAATGCTCCCTCTTGGATCTTCTCCACAACTTCCTCAATCACAATAAGGGATAAATGCCTTCACAAGGTATCGCTCCAAGCTTTTGGTCCTATTGGTAATGGTTTAAGTGCTTGGTCATTCGAGTGTCACTTTGCAAAGTCTTTTTGTGTAACCTGGTGTTATTAATTCTGATTTTACTGGACAAATACAAGCTATGGTTTATATTCCTTTCCCACCTGTGTATATCACCCAAAGCAGTTGTGTTGCTTAATTAATACCATTTCAAAGATTGTAGTAGAGAAAATAGGTACCTGAAAAAATTCAAACCTGGAAAGATCTTGAGTGGAAAATTATGAATGCCACAATTGAACCTCAGCAAGTCAAACTGCAAATAGTAGTTTGAAATGATTTAGAAAAGCTCCTAGGAACAATCAGTTGAGTTAAACCTTATTTGGGTATTACTAATGCAGAACTAAGTCCATTATTTGATCTTCTTAAGGGGGACATAGCTTTAACAGCACTTCCTACTCTTATGAGTGACAGTGAAGCACAAAAAACTTTGGGCAAAACTGAAAAAGCCATTACTCAGAGAAAAGCCCACAGATGACTTGATGGTCATCCAATATGTTTGCTTGGTTTTGTTACTCTGTGTCAGGCATTCGGTCTAATAGCACAGTTAGTACCTTTTAAAAGTAAAGCTCCCCAAACTGAAAACAAAGAAAGGGCAAGTGGAGGCTTTGGATCTACAGGACAAGAAAAACAGATAACATGGGCATTAGAAATTCAAAAATCAAAACCACAGTTAAAGGTGACATTGATATTAGAAAATCAAGCAATTCAAATAACTATCCTGGTGGATACAGTTGCGGATGTCACCATCATGGAAGAAAAGACTGGCCTAAAGGATAGTAGTTCGTCAGTCCTCAAGGATTTATAGAGACTGGAACATTTTAGTTATTGACTTAAAGGATTGGGTTTTTTACCATACATATTGACCCCAGCGATAGTGAAAAATTTGCCTTTTTGGTTCCAACAACAAACAGACAGGGACCGGTGTAGAGATATCAATGGGTGGTGTTACCACAAGGGATGAAAAATGTGCCAACAATGTGTCAACTTTATGTCCACCAAGCCTAACAAGGTTTTCAGAAAAAATATCCACTGCTGTTAGTGTATCATTATATGGATAATATACTAGTGGTGAGGAAAGATAATTTGGAAAGGTAAAACAGGAATTATGTGACATGTTGCAAAAACATCAGTTGCAAATCGCACCAGAAAAGGTGCAGAGTGTTGCACCATAGATGTATTTGGGGTGAAAAATTTTGGATAAAACCACCAAACCACAAAGGGTATCATTTAGAATTAACATACAAACACTTAACGATGTGCAGATCTTGCTGGGTAATATCAATTGGATCAGGAATTTGATAGGGGTAGATAATCAAACATTGTTACCTTTGTCTGAGTTGTTAAAAGGAGATACGGATATATTAGCACCAAGGAAACTAACAAAGGAAGCAGAGCAAACGTTGGAAAAAATAGAAAATGCAGTAAGCAACAGACAAGCACATCGTGTAGTATATGGGTGGCCTGTCGATTTTTTGATCATCAATAACGCTTATCAGCCTGTTGGGTTAATAATGCAATGGGTTGAAACCGATTTGGACAAATTAAAAATTAAAAAATGGCAATTCTTATCTCATCAGCCATCAAAGATGATTGTAATAAGGGTAGAAATGTTTGCACAGTTAATCATGAAAGGTCGAGATCGGATAGAGGAATTGAATGGGAAAGAGCCTGAAACAATGGTCATTCCAATGACAGAACGATATTTACAATAGAGTATGCAGAACAGTTTAGAATTACAAGTGGCCTTGGTGAACTTTAGTGGACAAATTATAATTCATCATCCAGGCCATCGGTTGATAACCTTTTTGCAACAAGAATGTCTAGAGGAAAGATCCAAGTCTAGTACCACACTGGTAAATGGGGTGACAGTTTTTACAGATAGAGTGCAACACCTTATTGGCATTCCACATTCCCCAACTGGACAGGCAATTGTAGAACGAATGCATTGCACCATCAAAACTCTTTTGCAAAAACAAAACCAGGGGGAACAGGGAGACACACCAGCAAATAGGTTAGCTAAGGTACAATGTGTTATGAATTTTATATGATTGCGGGGAGATACTTCAGTCCCTCCAATAGTGAAACTTGTGCAAACCATGTCAACAAGAATGACTGAACATAAAAATCGAGTGAAAGTTATGGGAAGAACTTGGGAAGGAAATTAGGAAGGTCCATTTCCATTGTTAACCCGGGGACGAGGATATGCTTGTGTCATTACAGACAGCGGTCCAAGACAGGTTCCAGTGAAATGGGTCAAAGCATTGGTGGAAAGAGATTTTTCTCATGGTGGATCTTTGGAGCAGCAATCATTGAAAAAGTAGTTGCAGGATGGGTGGTCCCACAACCGAAACAGAATGCATGGGTAACTTTAGCAAACATAACATGTCAAGAAAACTTATGCCCTTCTGCCTCTACCCCTGGAAATCCCTTTTCTACCTGTTTGGCTGAGTGCCTCTAGACTCCTGGCCAAAACCAAATTCTCTGCTTCAGGCAGACATTTGTTATAACCCAAGATCTTGTGTTGATAACTGGGATGGCGCATCTGCCCCAGGTAACGCAGGAGCCCCAAGAGTGGGAGTTTTAGGGTCAGTAATAATGGATGCTTGTGTAATGTATAATTATACCTATAACATCACTCCAAAAGGTCAGAATGTAAATGCTGCTTTACCTGTGTATAGAAATGCTACAGCCTGGTACAGTTATACCTCTCCTAAAGTATCACGTTCTTTTGCTTTTCCAGTTGTTTTGCCTGTAGAAATTTTTCTGATTTGTGGAGACAGAGTGTGAGGAGAAATTCTGTCGAAATGTAATGGTGGGCCATGTAGCCTTGGATGGCTTACACTACTAACTCCCAATCTCACTATGTTTTATAACAAGAAATGAAGTAAACAAAATAAACGATCTATCCATCAATTTGGGGCTGACTGTGAGAGTACAGCCACCTTTTTGGGAACCTGGAGAAATTGTAGCTGCCTCAGCATTGACTCCTGGCATAGCAACTGCAGCAGCCTTGACAAAGCTGACAAATTTGGGATGTTGGTTGAGTAAGAAGACTAATGCTACTTCGATTGCTTTGAGTGGCTTGTTAACTGATGTTAATAGTGTTAGGCATGTTACATTACAAAATAGACCTGCAATGGATTTTTAGTATTAGCACAAGGACACAGGTGTGAAGAATTTGAAGGAATGTATTGTATGAATCTATCGGATCATCCTGCATCAATACATCATCAATTGAAACAGTTGAAGGATTTGACGAAACAATTGCAACATAATGATGATCCAGATTGGTTAAGGCAGTTGTTGTCTGGATGGGGCATCAGAGGTTGGCTCCAAGAACTGAATATGAAAATTGGAATCATTTTACTGTTGATCATTGTGATTTTAAGGATAATTCCTCGCATACTACAATGTGTCCAAGGAATGATAAAAACCCGATATCAACAACTACATGAACAGTGCGGTAAGAGGAAACAACGGATAGCAACAGTAAGCTATGGCTGTATGCCCAGAAGCTGAGAGGGAGGTGTAAGTTAGAAAAGTAGAAATCATGATAACTTAGGGGAAAATCATGGAAAATATGCAAAGCTAATTAACCAAGTAAGCATCTGATCTAGGCGCTTGGACAGTAGCAACTAACCAATAGTAGTATAAACTTATACGTGTGAACAGTGGTTTGTAACCGGTCAAATGATGCCAAGTTTTAGATACAATGTAACATTGTGTATATAAGGAGCTCGCTAAGAGCAATAAAGGTCTCCGATTTCCATCCCTACGGAGTCCGTCTCGTCCTTCATTCCTGCAGTATAACTTAACAAGCAGCTACTTATAGTGTAAGGACATGCATAGGTATAAGCGCCTACTACATATTCATAACCTTTCCTCGCTTCGTATTATAATTAGTTCTGGAAAGTTTGCTCCAGTCTTGCACCTGCGTAGTGCCTCCTGGTGGATATGGGCCGGGGTCTTAGGGATGAAGTAGGAAGTCTTCCTCGGGATGAATATATTTCTTTTGAACTTTGCGCAGACTCAGTCTCCTCTGGCTGTTTTCAAACTCCTGAACCAAATGCAGCCAGCTTTTTGCATTGCAATGCCTACTTATCAGTAAACTGCTGCTAGTTGGCTCCTTCATTATCAACTTCCAAGGTCTTCAAGGTGAACAATGCCAAGCTCTAACGAACACTCCCAACCCTCCTTGTCTGCTTTCACTCATGAATTCTCCCCTGTTTTTTAATATGGGCAAATTAATTTGCCAACTGTGTAATTTATCTCTCGAAGGGGAATTGTATGATTGCATTTTTTCACAAATGAATCCTTGTTGTTCTTGTGTAATGCAAGATTCTAAATTTACAGTTTGTCATTTCCCGTTCACTATTTGTGCCCATGTTCTGTGTTCGGAAGGATAGAGCAGAGTTTTATCATGGCTTAATCCTAATCCACTCCACACATATTGAAGCGTTACATATAGTCAACACAAAGGCTGTGGCTGTATTAGTGATGAGGTCATAGGTGAAATTTACCAGAATCTACCAGGATTGAAGCTTCCTCCCTAAGCCAGTGGCACTGTCCCAAACCACTTTCTGGATTTCGGTGGGAAAGTACCCTCACCACCTTCTCTTATAATTAAGGTGGCCACTGATTGCATCCATAATTGTGCCTGTATACAACTGAGGGCCAAAGAAACGTTTTCTTGGATCACACCGAGTGCATTTCCTATTAATTCATGGTCTTGTTCCTCCACCTTTTTCCCACTTTGCTAACACTTCTGATAACTGATTAGTTCCTAAAGCTAATAGAGAAGACTGTAAAGGTTATCTTAATTTTGTTAAATCACTAGTTGTGGTGGCCAATTTATTCATTAGTATTTCTGAGTGCATTTCCTATTAATTCATGGTCTTGTTCCTCCACCTTTTCCACTTTGGTAACATTCCTGATAGTCAATTCCATTAAGGACCTCCAATCCTGTCTGTAACACTCTGGTTAGGCCCCTTTGTGTTCTTCCCCTGAAGGGCACTTGCTGTCACAGCCAGGCTGTCCAGCTCTCAAAGGATGTTTTTAGGAAATGAGAGCGTGCTGGTTGAATTTCAGAAATACCAGCATGCATTAGCAGTTCAACGCTTTTAAGAGACCATTCTGGGTTGAACAGCATTTGCTGATGGCCTGTATTCCTGATTATATACGGACCAATCTCATAAATTCTGCGTTGTAACAGGCTTAGCTATAATATTTATTTTAAATTTGAATGAGAGCCCAATGGTATCATAGTCCCAGAGACAAACCACCTTAACGATCTGTTCTAATGTAAAATTATGCCAACAGTCTAATTCATTGGAAATAAAGGTCTTTGTATTCTTATTTGTAGGCGTAGTTGAGATAGCAATTTGGGATGCCTTTTTATGGATAGTCCTATTAACCATTCGGCATCCTACTTTGATTTCTCCTCCTACAGTCCCCTGAAGTTGCTGAATCCTCTGTTCTCTATCCATATTCCATTCTTGCCTCACATATACTTGATTTTCATGCATAACCACAGTTGACAGATTTAAACTCTTTCGTTTCAGAATATTTCCCAGGGCTCCAGTATATCCAATAAAAACTTGAGACCAAGGCCACTCAGTATTCTTTTGGCTAGAGGTACCTTTTCCTCCCTGGATTATAATTATAATCATGAGAAAAATAATTTTCCTGGTTGGACTTGCGTGACCCTCCATGGAGATTTATGTGCCTTTTTCACTCGGGTGCGATGGATCTATGCACTCTGCTCCTTGATTTCGAATGCTGTGAAGGAGGCAAGGAACATCTGGAATGGACCTTCTCACTGTGGTTCCAGAGTCCTCTCTGCAACAGACTTTGCAAATACATAATCCCCAGGTTGTATGTTATGTACAGGTTCATCCAAACCCCTACTTCACATCTCAGTCTCATGTTTTTTAATCTTTTGGAGCTGTTTGTCCAATGCCACCATGTAGGAGGTCATGATTTCATACACAAAATAGTGACTGATCTGTTGTACTACTTCTGAGATAAAATGTGGTCCCCTATCAGGAGACATAGTTGCTGGAACCCAAAAGCGTGGTATTATCTCCTGTGTTAATGTCCTGGTTATTTCCTTGTTCTAGTAGGGAATGCCTCCGGCCAACTTGAAAAGGTACCAGTTAATACCAATAAGTATCAACATCCCCTGTCTTGGGAATTCCAAAAAACCAATCTGCCATTATTGCCCAGGCCCATTGCCTCTTCCAATTTGGCCCATTTCTTGTTTGAGGTGATTTGGGGATTAGCCTGGAGGCAAAGGTCACACTGCTGAGCCACAATGGTGTATAAATTTCTAGCTGCAATCCCTTTAATTAGGCGTTTAATATAAAGCTTCTGCTCCCCTTATGTCTCTTCCTGTGCTTTTCCCTCATCAAAAGTCATGTTAAATAAGGGGAATGATTAGTTTCCCTTGTGGAGTGAGGACCCACCCCTCTTTACTATATGACCCTCCCAGGTCTATAATAAATTTCTGATTATCTGATCTTCCTTGGTATATTCTGGCTTACCTTCTACGGAGATTTGCCTCTCAGGGATCAAAGCCCCTTTTGTTTTTACCTCGCCTTTGGCTGCCAGTTTTGCCTCTCTGTCCACCAGCTCAGTTCTTCTCTCCAATTTCAAATTCACTTTTTGCTGCACCTTGATGTGCATGATTGTCACTTTCTCAGGTAGCTGGACTGCTTCCAGCACTGTCTGGATCCCTCTGCATACTTGATGTTTTTGCCCTGTCATGTCTCTTATTGCTTAAGACATAGCTGTTTCCATCCGTGAACCAGCCCTCAGCGTCTTCCATGGGATTGTATTTCAGGTCCGAACAGCTCGAGTATGTGGCCTCGATGGTCTCTATCTAAGCAGTCCTGGTGTACTGGTTCTCCTGTATTTCCACTGAAAAAAGAAGCTGGGTTGATTATGTTAGTAACCACAATTCCCATATCATGTTCCAATGTTATAGCTTGGTATTTTAGGAACCTTTATGGAGAAAGCCAGTGCCCACCTTTCGCTTCCAGACACTAACACAGTCATTTTCTGGCCCAGGGTAAATCTTTGTGCCTCCTGGATGTTTAGCATGATGGATGTTTAGCATGACGGCCACAACCGCTCCGCTGGTAAACAGCCAGGCCCTAGGGCAATCCCTTGCTTCTCTAGAGAGAAAAGGAAAAATGGCTTAGTCACATCTGGGAGTCCTAAGGCCGGGGTCGACATCAGGGCTTTCTTCAGCTGTTCAAAGGCTCACACAGCCTCTTTGATCCGTTGGAGGTATTTCTCTTCAGCAGTGGTTAGTGCATACAGGGGTTTAACAAGTGGTCCATAGTTATAGATCCATAGCTGACACCACCCAGTCATCCCCAAGAAAGTTCGTAACTCTTTCACTGTTTACAGTCTCAGGGTTTGGTATATTGCCTCTTCTCAGGCCTGTCCCAAAGTTCTTTGTCCAGCGCTGATTTCATAGCCCAAGTAGATTGCATTATTTGGGCCTTCTTTTAAATACCCGGTATCCCTGGAGCCCCAAAATATTTAACAGACTCACCATCCAGGTCATGCAAGTGTTGTCTTGGTGGCAATCAGGGTATCATCTACATACTGCAACAGTCTTCCTTCCTCAGGTGGGGCTTCCAGACCTCAAGATCCTTTGCAAGTTGATTACCAAATATCCAGGTGAGTTGAGTTCTGCACCTGCTTTCAGGGTGCATTCAAAATGGGTCCCATTCAAATGCAAGTATTTTCTGGCTGACTTCATGGAGAGGGAGGCAAAAGTAGGCATCCTTCAGGTCTAAAACAGTAAGCCAGGTTAGTTCAGGTATTAATACAGTTAACAGGGTATATGGATTTGCCACCACCGGGTAAAAGTTTTTGGTTATTTTATTTACAGCCCATAAATCTCAGGCACATCAGTGGCCCATACCTTGGGGTATACCTGGTTCGTGATTTCTTCGCTGATTTTTCCTTCTGTGGGAACACTGGCTAAGGATAAACCCATTATTTGTATACACTGCTGGTCATTTACCTCCAGAGTAATCTCTCCCTTTTCAAATTTGATTATTGCACCCAATTGTTCTAATAAATCTCTCCCCAAAAGTGCCTTCGGGGAGTTGGGCATATACAAGAATCTGTGGATGCCCCATTGTATTCCCAGTTTATATCTTAGAAGTTCACAAAAATACGCCTTTTCACTTTGGCCAGTTGCCCCTTTTACCATGATGTAGTCATTTCCTAGGGACATCAAAGCTTGGTTCAAAACCAAATATGTTGCCTCTGTGTCAACTAAAATTCTATTTCTTCTCCTCTTTCCCTGGCTTCATTATAACCAGTGGATCCGCTAGGGTGGATTCCCCAGGTCCCTATCAGTCTTCCTACACATGAGCCACTATTCTTTTTTTAGACTAGCCCAAAACCAAAAAACATAGTTGTTGTATTCTTATCCTCAACCCAGGATCCAGCAGGGTGTTGTGGCACATTATATCCCTCAGTCGATTTAGGAATTCAGATAGTGATTTAGAGGCACCTTGTTTACTTGTTTGGGAATGGCCCTTTTCATTCCCTTCAAGATTCCATCCTGATACACCTGTAATTTTTCTACATGTTTAGATCTGTCTGGATCCCACATTGGGTCTTGGAGGGGAAAATACTCTTTCCAAATCCCATGCAGTTTTACAATCAGTTTTGTTTGTTCTTCTTGGTTTTTTGTTTTGTGGGGTTTTTTGTTTTTTTTCTTTTTCATCTCGTTCTTCCAAGAGAGGTGCCCGTAAAAGTGTCTCTTTCCCTGATGCAGGAAGATACCGGGCTATTCCGGGGCGGGGGTGGGGGGTGGGGGGTGGGGGTCCCGTCCGAGCCCATATCCCATTCCTGTGATCAAGGGGGAGGCTTAAGCAAATCAGGTAAATCTTGTTCTGGTGTCCGGTGAATTTTATTTATTCTAGCGCACCCTTGCTCAATACTGCACATCATGCAATACTGCCTCAGTTTACCTTTAAATTCTTTGTTATTTTCCTGCTCAAGGGCGAGTACCATAGGGTCCTGTGGCAGCAAAATCCCACTGTTCCTTTGCCACTCCGGATGGTTTTGGAGGGTGAAAACCACTTCATTCCACTTTCCCTCTCTTTAAGAACAACATTAGTTGCAAAACGATACTGAAATCCTCTTCTTACTCATTGAGTCTCCAGCTCCCCCGCCAATTCCTTCCAGTGCTGTAATATGGATCCTAATGGGCTTGTCTGAGGAAGTCTTGCTCATTTTTGCCCCCATTATACTACCTTCCAACTCTACCTTTCTCCAACTTCCACAAACCATTTAAATACTTACAAATATCCTGTCTCTAAGTTCTCAGGGACTTCCCACAAGACTAGTACCAACAACAATTCCCATCTACAGATTACAGACACTCAGGACAATAGAGTGATCCCAACCTAGCTGAATATCACAATAAAACTTTGTGATAGTCTGAACACCAAATCTGATCCATTCCTGCAGCCTACACAATTCTGCCCCCCCTGTCCATATAAACCTTTTGCTTTTAGATTTTCAAATTATTCTTTTTTCTCACACAGAACACTTAACACACATTCCAGGAGGGGAAGGGTTAACTCACACACACAGCACCTAACTGGCATAAATCGCATACCAGGAAGGGGGGAAAAGGGAGGGGCACTCTCAGCAGCTTGTCCTGTTTTTCTCCTTTTTTTATTTTCTTCTTCTATGCTAGGTATTTTAAAATGTCATCCTTTGCAGCCTTCCATTCCAAAGGTCCGAGGTAAATATACCCATTTGCCAGCTAAATGGACGTTTTGAATTAAAAGGCTTCGTAGGTGCATTCCTAGGATCAAGACAAACAGAGCTTGTAAATAATTTGCAAGTCTTTCAACATTTTGAGCTCAGTCCACCTCTGTCTCCTGTCTATGGAGGAAGAATGTCCCCCGGTAAGCTATCCCTCTCAATTACGCTGGTACTCTATGTCAAACAATTCACAGAGTATATTTATGACATAAAACACACAACGTATAGCAGTGATCACTTGCTTCCTTCGTCTCTGGCTGCTTCCTTCACAGGAGAGCAGAACTGAGGATCGGAACTCCGCACTCGCTTCGTGCTCAGTTGTGCGTCTCATGCAATCACACACTCACATACCAACACTCCACAACATATGAGAAGTTTAAAATGAGCTCTTAACAATGTCAAAATATATACAGTACCAATACTGAAGATTTGCAACAGGTGTAGAAGATGATAGCTATCTCATATGCAGCACTCCTGCTTCCTCAGCAACAAGTACCCAATTAATAATAATACTATATACAATAATAATATTATCTTATCTATAATACCATAAACCCTCACTCTACGTTCACTGCCTTACAAGAATCTTGGGATTATACCATAATCTTTCACTTCACATCTCCATCTAACGAGAATCTTGGGATTATATTTTATCTGGTGCTTTGCTATCACAGCAGGGAGCACCCATACCAGACGACAACAGCGAATTCGCTATTTTACCCAGGGGCGGGCAGTGCCATCTCCTCACCCGGCACAAGTAGAGGATTCGTATCCCCCCTCACGGCCTTACGGGGTCTCGGCAAAGCGACCCTAACCCTTCATCATCACGTGAGGCATCCCATCCATGATTTACAGACTCTTCCCCTAATTCTCCTGCAGGTACATCCAAATTATCATACCATATCATACATAAATCACATACCTGGTCCGCCCGCTGATGGATTATCTCTCCCCCCGCAGCAATCGAGTAGAGATGGGAGATTCTCTGGAGAAATAGCTTACCGGAGCACGCCTTAGAATGTCCCACTCCCCACCGATCCTGCAGAGAGGGTGTCCCATCTGGGGTGCCAAATTGATTTGCGGTATCAAACCCTATAACCCAAAATGAGTCATAAAGCAGGTATGCTTATTTCCAGCACTGGGGTGCAAGGGGGTTCTCCTCCTAGCTTGCACACCATATAACTTAACAAGCAGCTACTTATAGTGTAAAGACATGCATAGGTATAAGCGCCTACTACATATTCATAACCTTTCCCCGCTTTGAATTATAATTAGTTCTGGAAAGTTCACTCCAGTCTTGCGCCTGCGTAGTGCCTCCTGGTGGTCGTGGGCCGGGGTCTTCGGGATGAAGTAACAAGTCTTCCTCAGGATGAATATTTTTCTTCTTGAACTTTGCACAGACACAGTCTCCTCTGGCTGTTTTCCAGCTTTCTGCATTCCAATGCCCACTTATCAGTAAACTGCTAGCTGGCTTCTTCGTTATCAACTTCCAAGGTCTTCAAGGCAAACACCGTCAAGCTCTAACAAACACTCCCAACCCCCCTTCTCTGCTTTCACTCATCAAGGGAGGCAAGAAGGGCATGTGAATAATTAAAGAAGGAATTGATGAAAGTCCCAGATTTAGGTCTCCCCAATGTTTCAAAGCCATTCTGGTTTTTTTGACTACTAACATTGTGAATCCAGCATCTTTCCTTAGTGGAGTCACTTTTGAACCAGTGATACGTGACTGCCTGAAGCCGATGGAGACAGTGTATTCCAGCCATCCAGATCTAAAAGAACTGCTTATGGATGTGGAAGATTCCTGGTACACCAATGGAAGCAGCTTTGTGAAGCAAGGACATCACAAGATTGGGTATGCTGTGACCACTACCAGAGAAGTGATTGAGAGAACTCCCAGGAACATCAGCCAAGAAAGCTGAAATAATCACCCTAACTCAAGCATTGGAATGTACTCCTTACCGCCCAAGGAAAACACATTATATATGCAGCAGAAATCTTAAGATTGCTGGAAGCTGTAAATCTTCCAGAAGAAGTGGCTATCATGCATTACAAAGGTCACCAGAGAGGTAATACTGACCAGGAAACTGGAACAAATTGGCAGGAAATTTTGATGCCAGGAAGGCCGCAGAAAAAGGCAGAAGTAATATCTGCTTTGATTCCAGATGGTAAGCTTCAAATCCCTGATTCTGATTTAAGATTGGAAAAATATTCAAAAGAAGATAGAAACCTGATTAGTGATATGACAAGAATGGAAGTAGATGATGGGTGGTTTTATATTCCAGATGGGATCCTGTTCTGTTAGGAGTGCTATGGAAATTTGTCTTAAGTCTTAAAAAAAAATAAAAACCAGACCAAACCAAAACAAAAGCACAAACAACAAAACAAACCCATTCAGATGTTCTGTATAAATGACAGGAATGCAAATAAATTTCTCTGAACTCTAAATAAAAACGGGGGTACTGGTATTAATTAGTATTAACAGATACTTTTTCAGGTTGGCCAGAAGCTTTCCCTTGCAGGACAAATAAAGCAGGAGAAGTCACAAGAGTGTTGTTGAATAAAATTATACCTCGTTTTGGTGTGCCTGCAGTAATATCATCAGGTAGAGGTACACATTTGTGCTAAACTGGTAAAAAGGTTAGTGAAATTTTAGGAACTGATTGGCAGTTACATAGTCCATACAGTCCACAGACTAGTGGCCAGGTGGAGAAAATGAATCATCAGATTGTTGCTGATGTGAAAAACCGGGAAGAATAGTTGGCTTTGTGCCAGTAAACAATGCCAAATAAGGACATGTAATGCGACCCCTCCTCTGCCCATCAGACTGCCTGGGCTGGGCCTTATTGTTCTGATGGGAGGGGGACGGATGAGCCTTTTTGTTAACTGCTTTCATTCCAAAATGTATTGTTTTTCCGAAAATGTATAAAAGGGGAGGGGAGCCTGGACCAGGTGCACCTCTGGCTGACGTGACCGAGCCTCAGCCACACGCACAGCGCTGCTTCCTTACTCTGCAAAATTGAATACCTTTTCATAATAAACTTTTGTTTGATTGGATAAAAGACTTTGCATTGTCCGTTTATGACAATTTGGGGGCTCGTCTGGGATCACTCAACACGCTGCAGCCCGTCTTGGTGAGCGAAGTGAGAGGTGCACCCCACGCCCCTTGCGTGTCTTGCCTCCTTCCCCACGGTGGTGGGCAGTGGTTGCTTGAATCCCCGAGAGGAGGTTTTGCAAACTAAGGAAAATTAAAAGAAAAAATAAAGGATACTCCCTTTTTACTATTATACTACGATCTGTAATTCTTGTGCATGAAGAGCCGGATAGGAAAACAGGCTGGTGAGTATTATTTGTTTTGGGAATTGGGCACGAGCGGTCCTAGACTGCAAGACCCTCGGGTGGAGAGGTGAGCCATCATTTATCGCGAGACACTCTAGACACTGGAGATGAATGGATGTGTGTGAGACCTGGACTGGCAGCCAGATCTGGGAAGTGAGTGCGGAGCCCTTCTAAGCACATTTCTAGTTGCCCGCGAGGGACCAAGCCGCTGAAGGGGCGAAGCGGGTGTGCGGTGGCTGTAAGACCCTCCAGGGAAATATGGGGCAGGGATATAATAAGATGGGCTCCAAGCAGGAAGAGAGTCATAAATTGCCAGCAGGGTTTCCTCCAGACAGCCCCCTGGGAGGGTGTTGAGGTAATGGAACCATAATTCAGACACTGAGGGAAAGGATTGTATGATAGAATGGACAAGGGAGGAAATTAGATCAGACCCCTTGTATTAGCCAAAATTTGGATCTTTGGAAGATTTGATATGTCAGGCTCTAAACGTAAAGGAGCTGTGTAAGGGTTGGTCAAAGGATCGATTTCTGTCTCAACATTTCCCATCAGGGGATAAACCACAGGTGCAAGCCTTGTGATAACGGCCAAAGCTGGTATGCTTTGTACCTGTCAAAGCTGGTACAGGACGAATGCTTTGTACCTGTCTCTAAGCCACTACTATTGTGAAAGATCCATGAAGCAAGACCGCTATTGTGAAGCGAGACAGGAAAATTAACGATGGGACTTACTGCAGACCCATACCCCAACAGAGCATGCACAAGGACAAGTTCATCCAAAGTTCAAGGTGATGATGACTATTAGCCTTCATTGGGGAATCCAAGTAGACCACCGCTGCCAGGAAGAGCGCATGCACAAGGGGGACAAGACCTGCCTCCAAAGCCGACCATACCTCAGACACTCCTCTCTTGGCATGTGTGGTCTGCCAGGTGGAGTTTGGCATATCTCCACAGGACTGAGGTGGGACAAAGGCGGGTCGCAAGGAGGAACCAGGTGCATGGACTAGCATAAAAGACAGCTCTGGAGCAGCTGAATTTCAAAGATCTTCCCCACCATGAGATCACATCAATCGAAGACAGAAGCAGAGGAACGCCTTCTGGACCGGGACCCCAGAGACGTCTGTGGACCCGTGGTGGTAGCTATAACCCCCCTTTTCCTTCCCTTTTCTCCCCATCCTTTTCCTTATTCTCTCTATCTTTCTATCGCAAGCTGCTTTATGGGCACAATTAATAAAGTTCCAAAAGTTACTGTGATTTAACTCCCCTGACTTGTTGAATTATTGCTTTGCTTTCTTTTTGCACTCCGAGATTGTAGCTGAAAAGAACCATTGTGCGTCCACTTACGAGTGGACTGTGACATAAATTGGCATCACGGACAAGATTCTGATAGAGTCAGAGGGGTAAAAAGCCCTCCAAACTCATTTTTTAGAGGACTCTGTTGGGATTCCGGCTATCGGAACGTAGAGTGCAAAAAAGAGGAGTTGAATTTTTATTTTAGTGACACTTCAGAAAGGGTGAGAGTGGCTGTTGGCAGGTATCTTACTTTCTCAAGTGGATTCAAGTTGGTTTTTGCTGTTGTTTCTGAGATTGTTTTGTTTCTGAGTCAGGATAGGAAAAATGATGGCTGAAAAACAGGAGAATAGAGATTCTCAGCTGATTGAGATAGAGATTTGGTTTTTGCATTTTTGGCTAAATATGGTTCTTGACCCTCTCCTATTGGGGAAGACTGAGCTCAAGAGAATTGTAAAAATTTGCAGAGTATAATGGACCGAATTTCTTTATTGCAGAATGAGGCTAAGGTTAAGATTTTACTACCAGCTAAAAACAGGGCAATAGTCTGCTCTGTTTTGGGTGCCAGCTTGGCCGCAGCCATTAGAGACCACCTTAGGCAACATAGTGATGAAGAAAAAATCATAGAATCCTTAGAAAACCTGGTGCACTGTCACCAAGTAACAATTTCTAATCTGGAAAAAGGATTAGAGTGCAAGGAAGAAGAAATCCATTCATTAAGGGTTGCTCTTGAAGTAAATTGTGTTATCAGTACCACTAATTCACAGAACACTAGTTAACAGGATATGGTATCATCGGGATCTGAGGAAAAGGTTATCTGTCAAATTAACTCTATGTATCCACAAAAGGAATTGGAAGAGATGAGAAAACCTGATAAAAATCCCCCTCACTTAAGACCCTTAATCAAAACTGAATTTTCTTACCTTAATGATGAAGATACAGACCCCCATATAACCACTAAGGAAATGCCCTATTCTGCCACTGAATTGGCAAAGTTGAAAAAGGAATATGGGTGTCTTATCAAAGAATCTGAAACAGAATATGTGTGGCATGTGTCTTTAACTGGAGGTAACCAAATTCAACTGAGCGAAAAGGAGGCTGAGGGTTATTGGAGCCACGGAGTTTTCTTAACAACAGGTGATCGTTGGGCCCCATGGTCCTTAACTCAGCGTGCTGCTTACTGGGCTGGAGGGTTAAACTCTCTGGATAGGCGAGACCCCTTGGCAATAATAGGCACAGCTGACCAATTACTAGAAAGCGTACACAAAGCTGCTTGCCTACAAATGATACATGAAAGAAAATTAATTCCCAGATGTGAATCACCAATGATGTTGCCCGTTAACCCTGAAATTATGACTCTATTGATAAGGGGACTCCCCGAGACACTTAAATCCACAGGGATAAGTCTCCAGAGAACCATAGCATCAATGGGTCCTGTGGAGAGGTTGGAGGGGTTTATGCACAGAGGTGATAATAGCAGAAATGCAGGCAGTACCATTACAGACTCTTACGCAAATTCCTCCGACTTTTCAATGCCAGCCCTGCTAGGTAACAGACTGATTAATAAAGTTCCAAAAGTTACTGTGATTTAACTCCCTTGACTTGTTGAATTATTGCTTTGCTTTCTTTTTGCACTCCGAAATTGTAGCTGAAAAGAACCATCACGTGTCTGCTTATGATTTACTGGCTAGCTCAGTCAGTAGAGCATGGGACTCTTAATCCCAAGGATGTGGGTTTGAGCCCCATGTTAGGCACCATATATTGGTGTCACAGATAGGATCCTGATAGAGTCAGAGGGGTAAAAGGCCCTCTAAATGCAATTTTTAAAGGACCCTGTTGGGATTACAGCTATGGGATCTTAGAGTGCAAAAAAAGGGAGTTAAAATTTTTGGTTTAGTGACACTTGAGAAAGGGTAAGAGTGGCCATCAGCAAGTATCTAACTTTCTCAAGTGGATTTGAGTTGGTTTTGACTGAGATTTAACTCCCTTGACTCGTTGAATTATTGCTTTGCTTTCTTTTTGCACTCTGAGATCATAGCTGAAAAGAACCATCACGCATCCATTTATGAGTGGACCGTGACAAGCCGTTTAATCAGGAGGAGAGTCAGGTAGAAACTGAAGCGATGAGGCTCCCCGCAGACCCCGGACTAGGGGCCTGGCGAGGAAAGAACAGGAGGCAGGAGTGTTCCCTTTGAGGGAGGTTCCCTTGAGGGGGTGGAAGGGGGCATAGGATTTGTGGTTGCCCCTTTAACAGGGACAGAGGTGCAAGACAAGCAGTAGCTAGGGGACAGAATGCTACTAAGGTATTTGACAGTCGACAGAATAAGGAGGAGACTCCAACAGAATGGTTGGAAAGGGTGAAACAGAGCACGCAAAAATATTCTGGGATTGACCCAGAGTCGGAGACAGGGCGAATAGTACTTAAAGTCACTTTTGTGACTTGGTCGTGGCTACTGTACAGGCAGCAACAGAAAAGGGAAGGATTCCACCTCTGGGGCCCCCTCCCCCGAGGCTCCCTCGGGGAGGATGGGGAGGACAGGGACAGGGAGCAGCCCCTAGGGGTACTCCAAAAAGGGGGGATCCCTTATAAGGGGAAAAGGGAAAAAAGGAGATTTTGCGAGGTAGCTTAGAGGATGCTTATGCGCGTGACCAGAGGCTGAGATTACAGCTGCTCCGTGGTTGTTGGGCCGGTGGGGAAACTGGTTTTTCGAGTTTTACCGAGGAGGCTACTGATCTAGCAGGGGAAGCAGGGGATGAGGGGGTGGCAGAACCTGATCCTGCTCTTGATGAAAATTCCAACCCCTAATTATAAGGGGGGAGAATTCTGAAACCTCTGCTGTAGACTTTGCTAGTGTTATAAAGTGCTCGGACAAAATCAGTGAGCCAATCAAGTAAAAAAATATATAAATTTATTACAAAGACTTGGCAAGCGATAGCAAGCAAAACAGCACTGGGCAGCCAGGGAGTCTTCTGCTCCACCAACGGCGCGCGCTCAACTTCCCGTAGTTGTAGTTCTTATAGTCCCTTGTTTCCGGCATACGTGTCCTTTTAGGTGTACTCTGCGTCCACGCCGATCTGTTGCTAGGGGGTCTTTTCCTGCTTCCTGGTGGTCGCTGGGATGGAGGCCCCGAGTCTTCCTCCTGTGATCGTCCTGCGCCCCTTGTTTAATGCATGTGTGTTTCACTATCTCTTGCAAAAACACAAACATTGTTTACATTACTGGATATCTGTGGTTACTGCAAGGAAGTGTCTGTGGTTAATGCAAGTCCCACTCTTCCTTGGTTCAAAGCTGACATCTGTTTTTTCTACTAGTATAAGTAAGATTTGATTAACAAACATTATCTCTTCTATTACAATCCCCCCTTTTTCTATTTACCATTTTGTTTATCAAATCGTGATAGCATTTCGGTTGCATTGATTAATTCTGTTTCCTCCCCCTTTATCTGTTCATATTTGGTCCTAACTAGCATTAAATGTGCTGCTTCTAACCTCCCTTTTACAATTGCTATCAATTTATTAAGAATACATGGTCCAAAAGTAAGGCCTACAGTCAACAAAATTAACGGTCCTGCTAAAGTTGATAATAATGTTGTTAGCCAAGGTGAATAATTGAACCACGATTCATACTAGCTTTGTTGTTGTTCTCTTTCTCTTTTTCGTTTTTCTAGCCCCTCTCGTAATTTTGTCATGGTGTCTTGTACTACTCCAGTATGGTCAGCATATGCACAGCATTCTTCTTTTAAAGTGGCACATAGTCCTCCTTGTTGCAAAAACATTAGGTCTAATCCTCGCCTATTTTGTAACACTACTTCGGATAAGGACCTTAAGGATGTTTCCAGAGCACTTATAGATTTCTCTATTTTGGCCAAATCTTCATCCACTGCTATCCTAAGGGAATTAAATTCTTTGTGTTGGTTAACTAGAGAGGCTCCTGTCCCTACTCCGGTTGCCCCAGTTGTTAGTAAGGTGGCAACTGTAAGAGCTGTAAATGGTTCACGCTTAGCTAAATGATGTTCTTGGACAGTGTGATAGTCATACAAATTGTTCTGGATGATACACAATCTTTGGTACTATCATCACTTGAATGCAATAATCATGGCTTTCATTAAACAATTTTAGGGAGAGACAGGGTGTAACTCCTATACTTGCGCAAACTCATTTGGTATTTTTGGCAGGTAGCAGCCAATCAGCGGGTGTTTCTTTCTTTGTTGCTGAACTTATAACTTTGCACAGATGTTGTTTTTGTGTAGGTACGGAACCTATACATCTCCCTTTTCCTGTAACTTGAGTTAGAGTAATACCTTATTGTTGATTCTTTTCCTTTTTCCACAAACATTGTGCTGGGTTAGTACCATTTATTCATTTACCTTTTGTGGTGACTCCAACTGCCTCATAAAAAGGGGGTGTTATCTTATAGCATAACCAGCAATGTTCGGTCAAATTTGGATTAGTAGCATTCAGTACAGTATAGCTAGCTTGTACTAGTTTCCATAAGGAATTACTTTCCATGGTGGAAGGTGTGGAAGTTATCGTGGAAGAATTTTCAGATTCTATTTTAAAGGCTTCATTTCTTATGGGGGTGGATGTTGGAATTTTATTATCATCTGTCAGTGCTGAATTTGGCCCTACTGGCTCAGGATCATTGGGTACGGGTTCTTTTTTTATATATATAAATGGCCTCCACGGTCAGTTCCCGGTTCCCATAGTCTTACTCCCCATGTTTTTCCCAACAACCACATGGGGTCTTGGGGTGTAGATACATTTATATAAATGTATTTACAATTCCCAGTGGCCACAATGCCACCTACAGAATCTCATTTGTGAGGTTTACATCCAAAGGGTGCCCATCCTACCTTTAGGTGTGGGTCTCTCCCTCCACCGGGTATCCAATCAGGGGCAACTGTTTCACAACCCCAATAAGCACAATAATAGTGACCAGGATAGTTGCAATAACTTTTTCCAGGATTAGAACTAGGACAAAAATAGAACCCTATTTCATTGAGGCATGGCTTTATGGGAACTAAATCACAGAGGTAAATGGTGAAACTGGGAGATCCTGGTGTAATTGCGGTCCTGAGTATTGCCTGATCTTCCCACCTGTTCAAGGTCCATTTATAAGGCTGATATACATGATCACCCCAAGCTACCGAAGTTAGCAGAAACAATAACAATAGAAGCGTGTGCAAGAGTGGTGGTAGGTCCTCAAATCCCCCTGGAAACCTCTTATGTAAGTTTTTAGAACCTTTTTTACTGCACCTATAGCGACGACCTTTTTGGAGCTTAGAGACATTCCTTAGGGAGCTAGTACTAGCAGCCAGGCAGCTCGTCCAATATTTGTTTATAGTCCCAAGGGTTACGTATTGGATTTGCTTTCCCCACCTTTTTACTCCTCTGCCTCGCCCGTCGACTCGGTTGCTTTGAGCCACGGGGGGTACCATCTTCTCAGCAGCAGGGGTATTCTTCAGGGGAGTTAATACTGCCATGTTTGAGCTGTCTCTTTATGTACTGCTCCCAGTTTTTATCTTTGACTCCTGGGGTGTCGCACCTTATTCCAATTAAAATTTTTCTACACTTAATCTTGATAATCTCTGCTATGAAAGACGCAGGTTCGTTAGAATGATAACGGTAGTTTTCTGGATTGATTCCTAATGCAAATATGTCCCACCACCCTTTAGACTCTCTTTCAAATTGTCCAGTTGATACACTCACTCTAAGGGCTAGGTCAGTTAAATCCCGTTCTTTTCTGTAACATTCTACACATACACCCCCCCCCGGGAGGATATCCATGACGGCTATGGACCCACCACTTCTCCCGGCACACTTTACACTTATAACACACAAAAGGATAACAATTGTAACCAGAGTTTATACAGGTGATAGTTATGTCTGAGTTCATCTTTCCTTAGAGTCAATTTGAGATCTCTGGGCTGGCCGCTGGTCACTTTCCACTGGGATTCGAGGACTGGTCCTTTAATTCGGCTGGCATGTGTCCATCCCCGCTCCGCAATTCTTATAGCTGTCTCTGTAGTAAGCAACACAAGAAAAGGTCCTTCCCAACGAGGAGTCAGAGTGGATTCTTTCCATGTTTTAACAAGTACCTTGTCTCCTGGTTTAATGTTATGTATTGAAACATCTAGTGGAGGCCTTTGAACTACTAAGCCCTTTTTTTGCAATTTTTCTCATCTTTCCATAATTTGCATAATATACGGTTGAATTTGAGAGTCTTCGATCTTGGGATGATCTATTGGGAATTCCAAATCATACGGCATTCCGTAAAGCATCTCAAAAGGAGAAATTCCTATATCAGTTTGAGTCTGCGTTCTTATATTGATCAATGCTAGGGGTAAACATTTTACCCAGGACATCTTAGTTTCTATCATAAGTTTAGTCAATTGTTTCTTTATTTCTCCATTCATTCTTTCTACTTGCCCCGAACTTTGGGGATGCCAAGGAGTATGGTATTCCCATTTAGTTCCTAAGGTGGCTAGGATAATTTTGAGAACCTTTTATGTAAAATGCGATCCTTGATCTGAATTGATGACCTGAATCATACCGAAACAAGGTGCTTATCAACTGATCTTTTAATTCTTGGTATCTCTTTTCACCCTCTTCAGTCCATTTTAACCTGTCAGTTGGTCTGGGCGGTAGGGGTTTGAGGGTCAGAGTCAATACACGCAGCAAAAAAACCCAAAAACCCCCCCACCTCTTTAACTTAAAGCGCATGTGTCCAGGGCTTGCGCATGCATTCTAGGAGGTGAGGAGGGGTGAGAGGGTCTCATTGCACACTTAGCTTCGGCTGAGCCACCAGCACCCATCACAGCAGAAAAAAAAATGGCCAGAATCTGGGACGAACCCCTTTGCGTTGCCATGCTGGTGGGGTATTTCGTGCAGGTGCTCGTGATAGTGGCTACCATGACAATATATGAATGTGTGACTAGGGGCTGGCTTAAAAGAAGAAGACCATCTTCCCCTTCCACTTGTCCGAGGCCAAGACTGAGACCAAGACCACTAAGACCACAAGCATGGTCTGAAGTTTCAGTTCAGGTACTGGAGACATCTTTATAAAAAAAAACAAAAAAGAACAAGGTTAGTTGCCATGCGGCGCATAGTTTCTTGTTGGACTTTTCCTATCGTTATTGCCCCTGTGAGAAAAGACCACGATGGACAGAAGGATTGAAGATCATTGTCAGGTGAGCGTCGGGTGTCTTACGATCATGCAGCACACTATGGGAGAGAGAGACGGAGCCATATTTGTCCACCCCTTCCAGTCCCAGTTGGGTCGTCCATCATCCTGACAACCACCAAAAGACTGTTCTGAACTCACGGGTGGTATATTTCTGTTTTGATTGCATCACTTGGGATTTTGTCGGATTGTTATACAGTCAATTGTTCTCAGGTTCTTATTTTCTATTAAATTGTTTAATAGTTCACTAAACTTGTCTTGGGATTGAATTAACTATATAATCCTTATTGTCGACTGTGTGGTTTGGCGTTCAGAGTTATAACGTGTTGAATCAATCGTATAAAACATGGAATAGCACATGGCAAAAACAACAATGTGGCTAATTCACAAAGCAAATAAAATAAGATTCGTTTTTCCCATGGACTTCCGGGAAGCCAGGAAAACAGGTCAATGTCCCAGCCTTTCTAAGTTTGGACGGGGACGTGTGCTAACTTCCATATTTCGGCTGTAATTTGTTTAACTACTTTGTCATTATTGATCTTTTATCAACTGTCAAATTGATTCCCAAAGAAATAATTAAATCTCTTCCTAATAAATTAAAGTCTGCCTCCTCAACTAATAATAAGTTTGCAACACATATTTTGGTTTCTGATACTATCAATACATTCTTAATTATGGGAACTTTAAAAGGTTCCCCCTTTGCTCCCACTACCAAGGTATTTTCCTTACTCAACTGACATCCTTTTGGTAATTTTGGAATGGTAGATTTCTCGGCTCCAGTGTCTACTAGGAAGATGACTTCTTCCCCCTGAGGACCTATCCGTAATTTTATCAAGGGCTCTGATGATGATGTTGCCCCCAGGGCGTAGAGCCCCTGACACCCCTAATCCTCCTGAAACATTTTCTCATCCTGCATTTTCTTTTTGCAGTTTTGTTTAAGGTGACCTTTCTTTCCACAATAATAACATTCGGGGCCTTTTCCTATGGGGCCCTATAATTTCATGGCTTTTCTCCCCTGAAGAGGTTCCCTGAAGGTTTAATATTAGGCCTGTGGTGTTGTGTATTCCTTTGTGTTTCTCTAACAGCAGCCATGAAAACTTTTGCCTTCGCTTTTTGCTTTTCTTCATCACGTCATACATAAACCCTTTGAGCCTCCCAAAGGAGGCCCTGCAGATTCCTATCTTGCCACCCATCTAGCTTTTCCAGTTTCTTCCGAATATCCTCCCAGGATCTAGCCACAGACTGAGTTTTTAATAAAGCCTCCCTGACTAGGGAGTTGGGATCTACTCCAGAATACATTTGGAGACTTTTCCTTAATCTTTCCAACCAGTCAGTGGGAGATTCATCTCTCCCCTGATGTTCCCCAAAGGCCTTAACTATATTTTGTCCCCTGAGAACCGCCTCCCTAATGCCTTGAATAATCATTTCCCTTAAATCCAACATGTTTTGCCTATCATGTACATTTTGATGATTCCAATTGGGGTTTTGATTCGGCCATTTCTGCTCCCCTGGCAGACCCTGCAGATGTAGTCTTTCCCAATTCTGCATACCTGCTTGTCTTATCATTTCTCTCTCCTCCATAGTAAATAATATACTTAAAATTGACTGAATTTCATCCCACGTACAGGTATTGGGTCCCAAAACTTGGTCTAATTTTTCAGGGACCCCCAAGGGGCCGTCTAACAGTTGCCCCATTTTTTTTTTTTAATGTTCTTACATCCCCTGTATTGAGGGGAACTGCTACAAATTTTATTCCCCCGACATTTCCTCCCAGAGGAACTTCGCATAAAGGGAGGAGTTCCTTTGGTGGTTCCTCCTCTCTTCTGGTCCTACTTCTAGTTCGCAAAGCGGGTGGTGACTGTGGGGGGCGCTGTAGGACCTCCATTATCTGGAGGGGGGGGTGGGGGGTTCCCCCCTCTCTTCCCCTTGTTTTCATATGGGGGTGGTAAATTATCTAAAACCTCCCAATCTTGTTTGTCCTTCTTTTTCTCTCTTAAGGGGTACAATGATATCCTCATTGAGGACCCTTGCCATAAAGCAGCATAGTCACTTTCCTCCTGGCTGAATGGTTCCTTCCCATACTTCTACACAATAATGTATCATTTTCCTTTTATCCTTCCCTTTCCTAGAAGGGAAGTTATTCCAGTACTTAATCATTAGTCCTAAAGGACTGTCAAGGGGTATTTCTGGGAGCTTCACCAGAGACTCCCTCCCCATGGGTGCAGACGGCTTGCCTTTCATCTGTCCCATCTTCCAGAGTGCCTTTTTTTTTCACACATTCACACACTTCCCCTCGTTCGTGGCCCAGTCCCTCGCAGGAGTAGGGAACTGCACTACTAGAGGGTTCGCACTCATTTCGTTCAGAAGGACGTCTCACACAGTCACATTCCGGGGAACCCAACTCCAACCGAATGGATAACCAGCCTATACTCACTCACTCCTGAGTCTTCGCTTGGTCTTCGTGCACAAAGTTTGAGGGGTACACCGGTTTTCTTTTGCTTGTGTTTCAATTTAGAGATGTGTTGATCCAGTTGAGTGTAGTGGGATATCCCGCACCAGGGCCGTCCGAAGACAGGGCGCCCCCCCCCCCAATACGAGAGCTCCGCGCTACCCTGTCTTGGATCAGAGTCACGGCACCAAAATTGTTATGAAGTGCTCGGACAAAATATGTGAGCGCAAGCAAAACAGCACTAGGCAGCCGGGGAGTCTCCTGCTCCACCAACGGCGCGCGCTCAACTTCCCGTAGTTGTAGTTCTTATAGTCCCTTGTTTCCGGCATACGTGTCCTTTTAGGTGTACTCTACGTCCACGCCGATCTGTTGCTAGGGGGTCTTTTCCTGCTTCCTGGTGGTCGCTGGGATGGAGGCCCCGAGTCTTCCTCCTGTGATCGTCCTGTGCCCCTTGTTTAATGCATGTGTGTTTCACTATCTCTTGCAAAAACACAAACATTGTTTACATTACCGGATATCTGTGGTTACTGCAAGGAAGTGTCTGTGGTTAATGCAAGCCCCACTTTTCCTTGGTTCAAAGCTGACATCTGTTTTTTCTACTAGTATAAGTAAGATTTGATTAACAAACATTATCTCTTCTATTACACTGGGATGGAGGAAATGGACTTCGAGAGCAGGATGGGGTTAAAGGGGTTTACATCTGGCCTGCCGAACGGCAGCCCCTGGACAAAAGCCGCCCCCCACACACAATTGAAAAAACGCCTGCTGCCCCTTTAACAAAGGGAACAGCAGCCGCTACTTCAGGCCTTGTCGGTGAGATTACCAGCCCCACTCCCAGGCTGAGAAAATTAGTAGAGCTTCTTTTAGCCAAGCCAAAAAGCAGCCAGTGGGCTTATTTCAGACGGCTCATAGAAAACAAACAAGGGGATTTATTGGCTACTTCCCCCCTCGGCAAATCTAGACGCTACCCAGGACAGCCTGTCCTGGTGAGCCTCCCAAAATTTGAGAGGCACTCCTTATTTTCAGGGTTTGTCTGTTTGTAATGATGACAAGGTGGTGATTTCTGGCATGGTTATGATGGCTTCCTGGGATATGCCCTCTTTGTATTGCTCCCATTTGTCTTTAGCATTGTTGGTGATACTTCTAGCCCTGGCAGCAGCTGCATGGGCGGCTGTTCAAAAAGGGAGGTCGGAGAGACTTACGAAGGGTCGAAAACAGTGAATGAGGCATTGGAGACATGTCTGGAGGCAGAGGGCAGCTCTGCTGATAACACAGAAGGCACTGATTGAACTGAAAAGGGAAAAGGACATGAAGGTGTTCTCTGAGACCAGAGAAGACCATCTGGCATAGGGGCATCAGGGGCTCTACCTCCTGGGGCAAGAACATCTACAGGAGCCTTTGATAAATTTGAAAGTAGGACCCCAGGAGGAAGAACATACCTTTTTGGTAGATACGGGGGCAGAGAGGACGTGTCTAGTGCAGGTCTCCAAGGGATGCAGAGTGAATGGTGAAGAGATAAGGGTGGTCGCGGCAAAGGGGGAGGGATTTAAGGTGGCGGTTATTAAACAGATCAGAATTCAGGGGGAAACCCGACAGGGAATAGGGAATGCTTTGTTAGTCCCAGAAGCAAGGAGTAATTTATTGGGCTGGGACTTCCAGCTACAACTAGGGATTGGGGTGGTACCAGGGACCAATAAAATGGTGGTAAAACTTCTGCAATTATCTTATAGATGAAGCATTGATCAACCCAGTTGTGTAGGTAACAGAAGGGAACATGGGTGGGTTGGATATACCCTTGATACACATCCTACTCAAGGACGAAGAAAAGCCTATTCGAGTACCGCAATATCCCATCTCAAATGAGGGGAGAAGGGGATTAAGACCAATTATAGAAGGACTTATTAAGGACGAGACCCTGGAAACATGTATGTCCACACATAGCACCCCCATTCTCCCAGTCGGAAAAGGGGATGGGACATATCGGTTAGTCCAGGATTTGAGAGAAGTAAATAAGCGCATATTTACACAATATCCAGTGGTCTCGAATCCATATACAATTTTGAGTAAGATTCCTAGGGATCATGGTTGGTTTAGAGTGATAGACTTAAAGAATGCCTTCTGGGCCTGTCCTCTGGGGGAGGAAAGTCGGGATATCTTTGCATTTGAATGGGAGGACCCAGAGACAGGACAAAAGAATCAATTAAGATGGACCAAGTTACCCCAGGGCTTTACAGAATTTCCCAACTTGTTTGGACAAGCTTTAGAATCTATTGTGCAACAATTCTCCTCCCCAGAACGCAGATTTTACAGTACATGGATGACTTGTTATTGTCAGTGAAGGGGAAAAGACAGTACGAACTCACTATAAGACTTTTGAATTTTCTTGGGGAACAAGGGCTGAGTGTCAAAGGGAAAGCTACGGTTTGCAGAAACAGGTGAGATATTTGGGACACGTTATCAGCGAAGGGCAATGAAAAATTAGTCTGGAGTGGATTTCTGGAATTATTTCTTTACCAGTTCCATGAACCAAAAAGGAGATCAGGAGGTCGTTAAGACTAGTCGGATATTGCCAATTGTGGATCGAGGATTATACCCAGTCTGTGCGGTTTTTATACGAGAAACTAGTTGAGGACGAAGAAGTGGAGTGGACACAAGAGGACGAGCAGAACTTTGAGAACTTAAAGAATAAATTGATATCTGCTCCTGTATTGGGATTGCTGTCACTCAGACAGACATTTTTCTTATTTGTCAATGTTGAAAAGGGTGTAGCACACGGAGTACTAGCTCAAAATTGGGGAGATAAGAAGAAGCCCATTGCATTTTTGTCTTAGACGTTAGACCCTGTGAGTTGAGGGTGGCTGACGGTGCATCCAGGTGGTAGCCGCCACTGCATTATTAGTGGAAGAAAGGAAATTAACATTTGATGGGAAGTTGACAGTTTACACTCCACATGCAGTTAGGAGTATTCTCAACCAAAAGGAGGAAAAATGGCTCACAGATGCAAGAATCCTAAAATATGAAGCCATTTTGATAGATAGGGATGATTTGTTCCTAGAAGTAAGCCGCCACATAAATCCTGAGTTTTTATATGGAGAACCTGGTGAACACCTCCAACACAATTGTTTTGACATCATACGTTATCAGACGAAGGTCAGGGAGGATTTGGAGGAGGAACCTTTGACTCAGGGGGAGGAATTTTTTGTAGATGGGTCTTCGAGATGTATAGAAGGAAAAATATTTTCAGGGTATACAATAGTAAATGGGAAAGGGATGGAGGTAATTGAAAAGGGAAATTTACCCCCATCTTGGTCGGCACAGTCATGTGAACTGTATGCATTAAAGCGAGCATTAGATTGGTTAGAAGGGAAGCAGGGGACTATCTATCTATACAGACTCAAAATATGTATATGATATAGTCCACACATTCGGAAAAATTTGGGAGGCCCGGGGGTTGTTGGATTTGAAAGGAAAAGGATTAATTCATGAACAATTAGTGCGAGACGTATTAGAATATTTAATGAAGCCAGAAGAAATTGTAGTAGTGCATGTGAAGGGTCACCAAAAGGGGATGACGAAGGAAATTGGGGGCGATGACGTAGCGGATAAGATAGCTCACAAAGCAGCAACCCAGCTAGAACCAAAAGTTTTACTGGTTATGACTCCAGAACCCAAGGAGGTGGAAGTTCTGGTATTTGAAGCAAAAGATGAGGTCCAATTACGTGCTATAGGAGCGGAGCAAGACAAAGATGGAATTTGGAGACTGGCTGATGGGAGGCAAATGCTGAACAAACCCATCACTCTAGAGGTCCTCCTCCAAATGCATGAGAAAACCCATTGGGGAACTCGGGCATTGTGTGATCAGTTGTTAAGGTCTTATGGATGCATAGTAATTTACGAAGTAGCTAAGAGAATTACGGATCAGTGTTTAACTTGACTTGTTAACTTGGGGGGGGGGGGGAAGGCCTTTTGCAGCACGACCCTTCCAGAGTATTCAGGTAGATTTTACCGGTAAAGCTAGGAGAATTAATGTTGCAAAAGATGCTTTTATGGAGCAAGAGACAGGGTTATACTCCAGATATAATAACATCATTTACTGTTTTGAATTGGAAGGAAATAGGGAGCAGGCTGTTTGATAGCGCTTCACACGGAAACAAAGAGTCAGTATCCTTGTTAGCCACATGGGCCCTTTTGTTTGATACTTTGAAAGACTTTAAAAAAATAGAGGGATCGGGCAGAGCAAGATCTTTCACCTCTTGCCTCCCGAGACGAGCCTCCATCTGCTGAGGATCTGTTAACGGAGCAAGAGGAATTTTCTATATTAACTGCCGACCCAGACGCTGCATCTCTATCTGAGTTTCAACACCTAAATTCAAGAAATCCGGTAACGTGCCCAAAGAATAAACCATCTCGGTCAGCACGAAAAGGTTTTCTTGTCGATGAGTCAGACGGTGAAACAGACTCGGCTTGTCCGATATATAAACAAAGCCAATGGCGAGTTAACCCCATAACACTGTCTGCCCCTCCACTGCCCCCTGAAGAGTAAGGGGCACCCAAAGAGTGCAATCCCTTTGTATACCCGCCTTTGCCAGATGAGCAGGACGATTGGGACAATCCTGTAGTGGGGGCGGGGGGGGGGAGGTGGTAAGGCGGCTGCTTCAAAAACCAGAAAGATCAAGGCTACTGCCGAGCAAACCTCTGGGGGTTCCTCTGGTAAACCTCAAACCCCTCACGCGTGGGATTTACCCCCACACAGGTTACTGTATGTGAGACCATATGATCCCCGTTTATTTTGGCAAAAGGTAAAACAGCGGGCTATGCAGGAAGGACTTTGAGCATTGTCCGAGGCAATAACTACACCCTTAAAGGAACGTGACCCAAGTCCTGTGACAGCTATGGCATTCATGGTGGTCCAGGGGGACCCGGGGCAGGGAATCATGGATGAGAACAGGCCATACGCCCGGAGAGTAATACAGGAACATCAAAAAACTGTTACACAGTATGGTCCCAACTCCCCTGCAAAGATGCAATTAATTCAGTTACTAACTATGGAAGAAATGACACCATATGACTTTGCCCAAATTGCACAAATTATGTTTCAGCCTGTTCAGTGCGCATTTTTTTGAAATATTTGGACCCAAAGGGCAGAAGCACAGGCAATACGGAATCTGCAGCTCCCCCAGTCAGATCCCCGACATGGGAATAGCGCAGATGTTTTAACAGGAACTGGACAGTTTAGTAATCCACAGCATCAAGCTCAGTGGCATCCTTTAGTGCTTGAACAAGTAAAAGCAGTAGGGCTTGAAACACTGATGAGAACAGCTGAGATCGCTGAACCGAAGGATAAATATACAACAATTAGACAGGGAGTTCGAGAGCCATTTTTACGATTTGTAGAGAGGCTACGGGCTGCTTTAGAACACCAAGTTTTTGATGACTATGTCAAAACAATGTTGATCACACAACTGGTGTGAGATAATACTAATGCAGACCGTCAAAAAATAATAAATGCCTTGCCAGGTGAACCGACTCTTGAAACCATGATCATGGCTTGTGCCCAGATGGGGTTGGCTGACCAAAAAATGGCTGCTTTCACTGCTGCTATGGCAGCCATGGGAACACCTGACAAAGGATGTTGTAAATGTAACCGGACTGGACATCTCAAAACTGCCTGTTCAAATAGACAAAAAAAAATAATGGCACTGCTAGATCAGTGATCACATCAGCTGTTAGCAGATGTCTCAGGTGTGGGAAAGCTGGACACTTTGCTAAGCAATGCCAGTCCAAATATCACATAAATGGAGAGTTGCTTCAGCCGGGAAATGAGAGACAGAGCACAGGAGGGCGTGCCCAGACACAAATACCCATTCCCATGAAGAACATTCCGTCTCCTGCAATGCAGCCCCAGGCCTTTGTGACCTCTTATCAGGAAAAGCCAGCAGAGCCGCAGGGATAGATGTATCCACTGCCCACACAGTAACTATTAATACACAGGGAGTACACAAGGTCCCTCTGAAAGCGTGGGAGGCTCATCAGTTATGGACTCAGTGCCTTACTTATTGGACATTCCAGTGCTATCTTACAAAATATTCTAGTTCATGTGGGGGTAATTGATGAGGATTTTACAGGACAGATTTATGCAATGGTTTCTACTACACCCCCCCCCGCCATTACAATAGAAGAGGGAACTTGCATTGCACACCTGATGCCTTTTAAAAGCATTGCTCCTAAACAGAACAAGTCATCCATGGAGATGGGGGATTTGGATCCACCGTACCACCTCAAATTTATTGGTCATGATTTCTCTGTGTGTGTGTGTGTGTGCGTGTGTGTGTTTAGAGCGCTTTAAACATTTGTAAGATGTGTAAATTGGGGTTTGGTTACAGGAGCTTCAGCCTCTGTTTGATTTGATTAATCTTAAAAATGCAGCTCTGGGACCTTTCACGCTCAAACGTCCACTAAGCCGGCAAACAGGTAGATTTACCTGGGACCGTTGAAGTGAGAGGCTGCAGAGGACAAAAATTTTAAGTGAGTTTCCTGCCCCCCCAGCATGCCTGACGCATTGACCTGATTGTAATTCTGCAGGCATTGGTCTTTGTGGAGGGCACAATGCCCTACACTGCGCTCATGCAGTGGGATCAGGGGTGGGAAGACCCCCTCCATGTATTGGAGTGGATCTTCTTACCATTTTGAACAAAAAAGACTGCTTCAGGATTATATGAGTTGTTAGCTCAACTCATTATCAAAATTCAAACAATGTGTGGAACTATTGGCACAAGATCTGGAATGTATTGTTATTTGTCTACAAGTTCAATATTTTGAATGGTGTCTTGCCAGTTGTTCTGCACTTCAAGCTGCTCTCCTGAATTAAACCTGACCCAGATATTGTATCATTTTCCTTCCCATCCACTTTGTAAATTGGGAACTCAAATCTCTATCACACAGAAATTGTTAAGCCAAATCTGTTGACGGACCCACAGTTTTCACAGATGGGTCTGGGAAAACAGGAAAAGCTGCTGCTACATGGTTTGATGGCCAAAATTGGCAACATTTAAGTGAGCGTCAACAAGGCTCCCCACAAGTGGTGGAATTATGAGCAGTCACATTGGCATTTCAACAGTTCCCACAAGCCATAAATGTGGTAACTGACTCTGCTTATGTTGCTAGTGCAGAGATTGGATAAAACAGTTCTTGGACAAGTGACAAACCACCTGTTGTTTGGAGTTATGAAGCTCCTGTGGGAAACTGTACAAAAACGCAGCCTACCCTATTATATTCTACACATAAAAAGCCATACTGATTTACCTGGGTTTATAGCAGAAGGAAATGCCCGGGCTGTCCAATTAGTATCTGCGGTAGCATTAGGAACAGTACCAAACATTATGCAACAAGCAATTGCTTCTCATCAATTTTTTCACCAGGGTCGCAGAGCACTCAAGAGACAGTTTCAACTTTCTACTACTGAAGCTCGATCTATCGTTGCCTCATGTGCCAAATGTCAAGGACAACATTTTCCAACAGTTTATGGAGTAAATCCTAGAGGTTTACAGGCCCTACAAATTTGGCAAACTGATATAACTCATATTACGGAATTTGGCCGACAAAATATGTACATGTATCAATTGATACCTTTTCTTCTGTCATCATTGCTACTGCACATACTGGAGAAACAGCAAAAGGTGCTATTAGGCATTGACAAAAAGCCTTTGCCACCTGTGGTGTTCCTCCACAAATTAAAACTGACGATGGTCCCGCTTATGTTTCTGGGCGAGTGAAAGCATTTTTACAATCTTGGGGTGTTAGCTATGCTACAGGTATTCATAGAATCATAGAATCACCAGGTTGGAAATTTCTCACTCCGCCACTAGTCAGGCACTTGTAGAACGTGCCCATGGTACACTTAAGTGCCTTTTACAAAAACAAAAGGTGGGAATGTCTGGGGAATCACCTGAAGCAAGGCTGAACAAGGTGTTGTATGTATTAAATTTCTTAACTATCAATGAGAAACATCAGAATCCCCCAATGATTCGACATTTGGAATCCTTGAAGTCTACCACAGCTATCTCTGATGAAGTGAAGGTTCAAGTGAAGGACCTTCAAAGTGGTCAATGGTCAGGCCTGTGCAAGCTATTAACTTGGGGTTGAGGGTATGCTTGTGTTTCCACAGATGAAGGACCTTAGTGGTACCCTGTTTGTTGTGTTTGCCCTGCTGTGGATAAGCCATGGAGGTGATGTGGGGAAAATCAAACAGACGGAGATGAGTGTATGGGTAACCCTTGCTAACATCACTAAAAAGAACATAATTTCCTCTGGATAATTTGTCTTATCCTCTACAGCTAAAGAATTGTAATAACTGGAATGCAATCTATGCACACTTATAATACAGGAACCACAAGAATTAGAGCTGTTAAGTTCAGTAAAAATGGAGTATAAGTCAATGCTCGTGTACTTTTCAACTGTACCTACAATATTACTCGGCGCAGTCAAATGTTAATGCTGCTTCGCTTACCTGTTTTAAGAGTGGATATGTTATTGTAGTTGTGCTATTGATGTTGCCCTGCATTGTGTCTCTGCTGCGAAGGGCACTGCAGTGGATGACACAGGCAATTTTCTTTAGCACAAATACAAAAAGGGGGAATTGTGGGGGTCCACAGCAGGCTGAGGACCCCTGCTGACCATACCCGAAAGGCCGAGATGTAAACAAGGAGGCAACACCTGCAGAACTTGGAGATCATGGGACAGGAAGTGAGCAAGCGATACAGGACCGCGCAAGAAAGAAGTACCATCCAGTCACAGACTGTTTATATATAAGCTAATCCAATCATGTGGAGATGCGTGTGTAGACAAAGGATATAAGAGATGTGTGTAAGATCAATAAAGCCAGCCAGCCATGTAACATCAAGAAGCCATGTAACATCAATAAAGAAACTTGTTTCCACATCACCGTGTTGTGTCTCAACAGCGACACCCTGGTATTATAATTGGGAAAGAGCTCACCAGGAGGCGAACTATCATTAAATTGGAGTGTGGTAAACTCAGACTTATCCCTGAAATTTGGGATGTCTGGGAAAGAGATTGGGAACATACTACGCAGTATTGCGAAAAAAAGAAACCAAAGAGGCCATAGAGCAGAGGGCAAGACCGGATTGACTCCTATGCTTGCCACTAAGAAGAGATCCTGACTGTGGGCTGCAACCCCATAGGTCAAGGATATGGAAGCATATGTCATACCGGACCTCTGTTCATAATCCTTCTCTTGATATCCCACCCATTACAGTTGTGAGGAACGCAGATTAGCTTCCTGCAACAGGAATAACACCATTTACGGGAGGTGTAATACCACCCAAGGCATTGTGTGTAACAATTCATGGGCGAAACCCAAGGGAAACATACTAGGATATGTGTGATCCTTTTGGCCCATGTTACAATGCTGCTTGAGTTTGCATAAAATGGGCCATTTGGAATACTGGTCATAAAATGGTTTTGTTAATATTAGGACAGCAGTATACCAGAACTGCCTGGTTTTAGATTATCTTTTGGCTCAAGAGGGAGGAGTCTGTGGGAGATTTAACTTAACCAATTGTTGTCTTCAGATTGATAATGATGAGTGAAAACAGACAAGGGGGGTAGGGAGTGTTTGTTAGAGCTTGGTGTTGTTTGCCTTGAAGACCTTGGAAGTTGGTAACAAAGGAGCCAGCTAGCAGAAGTTTACTGATAAGTAGGCATTGGAATGCAGAAAGCTGGCTGCATTTGGTTCAGGAGTTTGAAAATAGACAGAAGAGACTGAGTCTGTGCAAAGTTCAAAAAGAAATATATTCATCCTGAGGAAGACTTCCTACTTCATCTCCAAGACCCCGGCCCACAACCATCAGGAGGCACTATGCAGGCGCAAGACTGGAGCGAACTTTCCAGATCTAATTATAATACAAAGCGGGGATAGAGTATGAATATGTAGTAGGCTCTTATACCTATGCATGTCTTTACACTATAAGTAGCTGCTTATTAAGCTACACGGTGTGTGCAAGCTAGGAGGAGAACCCCCTTGCACCCCAGCGCTGGAAATAAACATACCTGCTTTATAACTCATTTTGGGTTATAGGGTTTGATTCCGCAAAACAATGATGAGGTAATTTAGATATGGAGAAGTGGTGGAAAGATAATTGATGGAACTCTGGAGGATTAAAGGGTATTGTTTTGCAGAATCAAACCCTATAACCCAAAATGAGTTATAAAGCAGGTATGTTTATTTCCAGCGCTGGGGTGCAAGGGAGATAGCTCTGCCCAAACTCACACACCCTATGGCTTAACAAGTGGCTACTTACAGTGTACAGATAGAGGTATACGTTCTCGTATAAATATATACATATTTATTACCTATCCCCGCTTTGTATTATAATTAGTTCTGGAAGGTTCACTTCAGTCTTTGCGCTTGCGTAGTGCCTCCTGGTGGTCGTGGGGTGGGATCTTAGGGATGAAGTAATGAGTCTTCTTTGAGATGAAAAAAAGCTTTTTCCTTGAACTGTGTACAGACACAGTCTCTTCTGGTTGTTTTCCAGCTTTCTGCAGACTTAGGCCCTCTTGAGCAGAATTTATACCCATGGATCCGGTGTACCTAACATAAGCTTGAGACAAAGGCCACTGAATATTGTTTTGGTTAGAAGTGCCCTCCCATTCCTGAATTGTAATTAAGATCGTGAGAAAGACAATTTTCCCGGTTGGACTTGCGTGACCTTCCATGAAGACTTATGCCTTTTTCACTCTGGTGTGATGTATCCACGATGCCTGTTCCCATATCTTAACTGCTGTATATGTCGTCAGTAGAACCTGGAATGGTACTTCCCATTTCGGCTTCAGGGTGAGTCTGAAAGAGATCTGACATATATATAATCACCTGGTTCTATATTATGTATTGGCCCATCTAGGCCATGAGCAGGAGTTCCTGAGACCAGCTTTTCTATTTTTCTGAGTTGTTTTTGTAAGCTTATTATATAGTCTGTTAACATTTCAGCACCGACTCGTGTTGATGTTCCTGCTTGAACCAAATAGGGCCTTCCATATAACATTTCAAAGGGACTCAATCCTTCCTTGGCCCTTGGTTTAGTTCTTATTCTCAACAAGGCTAGGGGTAGTGACTGAGGCCAAGCTAGTCCAGCTTCTTGACCCAATTTTACAATCTGTAACTTAAGAATATGGTTCATCTTCTCCACCTGGCCAATTGCTTGGGGCCTATATGGAGTATGTAATTGCCAGTCTGTCCCCAGAACCTGACTAACTTGTTGTGTCACTTTGGTCACAAAATGAGGGCCTCTGTCTGAAGATATTATTGCTGGAACCTCAAACCTCGGTATTATTTCATGCAGCAAAGCCTTAGTTACCTCCCTAGCCTTGCTTGTTTGGCAAGGGAACAATACAAGCAAATATCAAAATCCCCCTTTTCTCGGAAGTTCTGAAAAGTCAATTTGCCACCATTGTCCGGGGAGATTACCTGTCCCTATTTGTCCCTTATACAGGGCCTCAACTCCCCAATGAGTCTTTTTATGTTCAATCATGATTATAGCCCAGAGTAATGTGCTAGGCACCACTATTTTCCCTTGTGGTGTTTTAACCCAACCATTTTCTTCTGTTTTTACCCCTAAATCTCTAATGAGTTTTTGGTCCTCTTTTGAATATTTACGAATTTGATCATTTTGGATTTTACTGTCTGGAATTAGGGGCTGTATTTCTGCCGTATCCTCTTCAGCCGTTCTCTTTGCTTCCCAGTCTGCTATGGAATTGCCTATCTCTTGTGGAGTTGTTCCCTTTTGGTGAGCTTTACAATGCATAATTGCTACTTTCTCTGGTAGTTGTACAGCTTCCAACAGTTTAAGGATTTCTTTTGCATGTTTTATGTGCTTTCCTTGGGTGGACAATAGTCCTCGTTCTTTCCAGATGGCTCCATGGGTGTGAACTACTCCAAAAGCATATTTAGAGTCCGTCCAGATGTTGATTTTTCTGTCTTTAGTGAGTTCTAATGCTCGAGTTAAAGCTATTATTTCTGCCTTTTGCGCAGAAGTGTCCGAGCCAAGGGGCCCCAACTCTATTACCTTGCTTGTAGTGGTCACTGCGTACCCTGCTTTGTGCTGACCATTTTTGATGAAGCTGCTGCTGTCTGTATACCATGTGTCCTCAGCATCCTCCAGCGGTTGTTCCTTCAGGTCCGGTCGACTAGAGTAGGCCACTTCGATGGTTTCCAGGCAATCATGAGTCACTGGTTCCCCTGTTGCCCCGCTAAGGAAAGATGCTGGATTGACAATGTTAGTTACTGTTATTTGGATATCATCTTGCTCCACCATAATGGCCTGATATTTGAGGAATCTTTGTGGGGATAGCCAGTGCCCCCCTTTCACTTCTAGTACGGTGGACACTGTATGAGACACTAGCACAGTTATCTTTTGGCCCATTGTGAATTTTCGAGCTTCCTGGATGTTAAGCACTAGTGCTGCCACCGCTCTCAGGCAGCTGGGCAATCCTTTACTTACTTCATCCAATTGCTTGGAGAAGTATGCCACTGCCCTTCGATCCGGGCCAAGGTTCTGAGCCAATATTCCCAGTGCAACTCCTTGCTTCTCATGGGAGAATAACCAAAAGGGTTTTGTGGGGTCTGGTAAACCTAAAGCCGGTGCCTACATTAACTCTTGCTTCAATTTATGAAAAGCCTGAACGGCTTCTCCAGTCCAAGCGAGATTCTTTGAGTCACTCTTTAGAAGTTCATAAAGTGGTTTTACCAAGAGTCCATAATTATAAATCCATAACCGGCACCAACCTGTCATCCCCAGGAAAGTACGAAGTTCCTTAACTGTTTGTGGTTTTGGAGTCTGGCAGATGGCCTCCTTTCGTGCTGCCCCCAAGGTCCGCTCACCAGCTGTGACCTCATATCCCAGATATGTCACCTTTTGTTGGGCTATTTGAGCCTTCTGTGGAGAAACTCGATAACCATTTAGTCCAAGAAAATTCAACAAGCACACAGTCCATGTTATATTTTGCTCCTCTGTTTCAGTGGCCACTAAGAGCTAAGAGGTCATCCACATACTGCAGCACTGTTCCAGCCCCAGATGGCCGCTCCCATTGCTCTAAATCTTTAGCCAACTGGTTGCCAAAGAGGGTAGGGCTATTTTTAAAGCCTTGTGGGAGTACGGTCCATGTAAGTTGTGTTCTTCTCCCTGTCTCTGGATTTTCCCACTCAAAGGCGAACAGCAACTGACTTTCAGGGCTCAAAGGGAGGAAGAAGAAAGCATCTTTTAAATCCAGTATGGTAAACCAAGCCAATTCAGATTTTAGTTTTGTCAACAAAGTATATGGATTGGCCACTACAGGGTATAAATCCTCAGTTACCTTGTTTATGGCCCTAAGGTCCTGAACTAGTCTATATTTTCCATCTGGTTTTCTTATTGGTAATATGGGAGTATTGTATTCAGATTCACATTCTACTAACAATTCATATTTTAAGAATCGTTCTATGATTGGACAAATTCCTTTTCTATCTTCTAATCTCAAAGGATATTGTTTTTTTCTTACCGTTTTGGCTCCTGGTTTAATTTTAACTGTTATGGGTAAGGCTGTTTTTGCGCTGCCAGGCATCTCAGTGGCCCACACCCCAGGGAACACTTGATCCTCCACCTCCTTTGGTACTTTCATCTCTTCGGAGGGACTTATCAGGGCCAAGCTTAAAAGTTCAATTAATTGATCACCTCACACCTTAAATTCTATTCTATCTTTTCCTAATTTTACTTCTGCTTCCAGTTTTTCTAATAAATCTCGTCCTAATAGTGGCTTGGGTGAGTTTGGCATGTAAAGAAACTTGTGAATTCCCAACTGTTTTCCCAATTTAAACCTTAAAGGTTGGAGGAAATATGCCTTTTCACTTTGCCCAGTAGCTCCCTTTACCGTTACAAAATCATCATCTACAGGCGTCAAAGCTTGATTCAATACCGAAAACGTTGCACCAGTATCTACTAAAAATTCAACCCCTTGTTGTTGTTCCCCTAGCTTCATTATAACCAGTGGATCCGCTAGAGTGGAGCCCCCGGGTCCCCGTCAGTCGTCCTGTTCTATCAGGGCTTGGGTTATGGGGACCCTTATACTCCTTCTAATTCCCGGTCTCCCTCAGGGACAGTCTTTCTTCCAGCGTCCCATATGCCTGCACCATGCACGCTGATTATCCAAGAGAGGGGGGCCTGAGAGATCTCTATTTCCAGAGGTCCCAGCTTCTCTTTTAATTAGGACTCCGCTCTGCTGTAAAGCTGCTACCAGAGTCCTACTATCCTTTTTTGGGTCTTCCTCTGCCACCTTACGGTCTCTTATCTTCCACCTCTCTGTTGCTGAATACTTTCCAGGCCTCATCAAGCAATTTTTCTATATTCTGTCCCTCGGGCATCCCCAGCTTCTGTGACTTCCTTCGTATATCCTTAGCAGACTGTCCGATAAAAAGTGAAACTAATTGCTGTATCCTGACCTCTGACTCAGGGTCTAGAGGGGTTTGGAGCCTCATTGTATCTCTCAGTTTCTCAAGAAATTCTGATGGGGATTCATTCAGACCCTGTCTGACTGCATACAACACTGACCAATTTACAGTTTTAGGGATAGCTCTCTCTATTCCGTTTGCAATCCACTCTCGATATTGCTCCAAGAGCTCCATATGTATTGATCTGTTGGGATCTCAATGAGGATCCTGTAAGGGGAAATGATCCTTTACATCCTCCCCTGATCCTTTAAGGTGCTCTTCAGCTAACTCCTGAGCCTTCTTTATTATGAGCTGCTTTTCGGGTTTGGTCACACTGTCTAGCATTAGCTGGACATTCCTGCAGTCAGGGTTATGCTGCCTTACTAAATACTGAAAATGTTTTGCCACTCCTACAGGATCTAATATATAGCTTCTTGCCTTTCTTTCCCATGATTCTAAGTCCAACGATGCATACAGCACCCTAATCAATACTGCATTTCCATCAGGTCCTACTGCCTCCTGTAATGGTGCCCGAATAAGTTCCGTTTTCAGCCCTATAGAAACATTTTATATTAACGAAGGCCACGATGCCCTTGAAGGACCATGAACAGTGCGGTAAGAGGAAACAACGGATAGCAACAGTAAGCTATGGCTGTATGCCCAGAAGCTGAGAGGGAGGTGTAAGTTAGAAAAGTAGAAAAAATATATAGTATAAAATTATCATGAATTGGGTACTCCTTGCTGAGGAAGCAGGAGTGCTGCATATGAGATAGCTATCATCTTCTACACCTCTTGCAAATCTTCAGTATCGGTACCGTCTATATTTTAACATCATTAAAGCTCATTTTAAACTTCTCATATGTTGTGGAGTGTTTTGTATGCGAGTGTGTGCGTGCATGAGATGCGCAATTGAGCGTGAAGCGAGTGCAGAGTTCCAATCCCCGGTTCTGCTCTCCTGCAAAGGAAGCAGCCGGAGATGAACAAAGCGAGTGATCACTGCTATACGTTGTGTGTTTTATGTCATAAGTATACTCCGTGAACTGTCTGACATATAACAGAGTACCAGCAGAATTAAGAGGGACAGCTTACCGGGGGACGTTCTTCCTCCATAGACAGGAGCCAGAGGTGGACTGAGCTCAAAATGTTGAAAGACTTGCAAATTATTTACAAGCTCTGTTTGTCTTGATCCTAGGAATGCACCTACGAAGCCTTTTAATTCAAAACGTCCATTTAGCTGGCAAATGGGTATATTTACCTCGGACCTTTGGAATGGAAGGCTGCAAAGAATGAAATTTTAAAATACCTAGCATAGAAGAAGGAAAAAAAAAAAAAAAAAGGAGAAAAACGAAAGAGGAGAAGCTGCTGAGAGTGCCCCTCCCTTTTCCCCCCTTCCTGGTATGTGAGTTAGATGCTGTGTGTGTGAGTTAACCCTTCCTCTCCCGGAATGTGAGTTAAGTGTTCCGTGTGACAGAAAATAATTTGAAAGTGTAAAAGCAAAAGGTTTGCGTGGACAGGGGGGGCAGAATTGTGCAGGCTGCGGGAATGGATCAGATTTGTTGTTCGGACTATCATAAAGTTTTATTGTGCTATACAGATAGGTTGGGATCACTCTATTGTCCTGAGTGTCTGTAATCTGTAGATGGGAATTGTTGTTGGTACTAGTCTTGTGGGAAGTCCCTGAGAACTTAGAGACAGGACATTTGTAAGTGTTTAAATGGTTTGTGGAAGTTGGAGAAAGGCAGAGTCAGAAGGTAGTATAATGGGGGTAAAACTGAGCAAGAATTTCCTCGGGCAAGCCCGTTAGGGTGCATATTACAGCACTGGAAGGAATTGGTGGGGGGAGCCAGAGGCTCAATGAGCAAGAAGAGGATTTCAGTACCGTTTTGCAAGTAATGTTGTTTTTAAAGAGAGGGAAAGCGGAATGAAGTGGTTTTCACCCTCTGAAACCATCCGGAGTGGCAAAGGGACAGTGGGATTTTGCTGCCACAGGACCCTATAGTACTCGCCAAAACTGATTGTAAAACTGTATGGGATTTGGAAAGAGTATTTCCCATCCAAGACCCAATGTGGGATCCAGACAGATCTAAACATGTAGAAAAATTACAGGTATATCAGGAGTAAATCTCAAAGGAAATGAAAAGGGCCATTCCCAAACAAGTAAACAAGGTCCCTCTAAATCACCATCTGAATTCCTAAATCGACTGAGGGATATAATGCGGCGCAACACACTCCTGGACCCTGGGTCAAGGGCAGGAATACAACAACTATGTTTTTTGGTTTGGGGCTAGTCTAAAAAAGGAATAGTGGCTCATGTGTAGGAAGACTGATAGGGACCTGGGGAATCCACCCTAGCGGATCCCCTAGTTATAATGAAGCCAGGGAAAGAGGAGAAGAAAATAGAATTTTAGTTGACACAGAGGCAACATATTTGGTTTTGAACCAAGCTTTGATGTCCCTAGGAAATACACGGAGTCAACGGGAGACAAGCACATCCGATGATGATCAGCAAGTCTCAGTTTATTGATACAATAGGCATGCTTTTATAATAGCAGTAATAAGGCTCATACATATTGCAAAAGTAAGGCTCATCATTGGTCCGATACAGAATGTCAGCCCTGCCTCTATTGCTACATTTCTAGGATGTTTGTGGTTTTTCTAGGTCTTGTTTTTATATCCTGTTATCGCCTAACTTCTTGCTCAAGGAGACTGTGTCCTTGTACAAGGCTGCTATTGCTTCACCAGCTGTATTTTCTCATGTCCCTTCTCCTCAAGCCACGTCTCTACAAAACTCTCCACAGGAAATGACTACATCATGGTAACAGGGGCAACTGGCCAAAGTGAAAAGGTGTATTTTTGTGAACTTCTAAGATATAAACTGGGAATACAATGGGGCATCCACAGATTCTTGTATATGTCCAATTCCCTGAAGGCACTTTTGGGGAGAGATTTATTAGAACAATTGGGTGCAATAATCAAATTTGAAAAGGGAGAGATTACTCTGGAGGTAAATGACCAGCAGCGTATACAAATAATGGGTTTATGCTTAGTCAGTGTTCCCACAGAAGGAAAAATCAGCGAAGAAATCACAAACCAGGTATACCCTGAGATATGGGCCACCGATGTGCCCAGGACTTATGGGCTGTAAATAAAATAACAAAAACCTTTATCCAGTGGAGGCAAATCCATATACCCTGTTAACTGTATTAATACCTGAACTAACCTGGCTTACTGTTTTAGACCTGAAGGATGCCTACTTTTGCCTCCCTCTCCATGAAGCCAGACAGAAAATACTTGCATTTGAATGGAGGTGGAGAGCTCAACTCACCTGGATATTTGGTAATCAACTTGCAAAGATCTTGAGGCCTGGAAGCCCCACCTGAGGAAGGGAGATTGTTGCAGTATGCAGATGATTCCCTGATTGCCACCAAGACAAGGCTTGCATGACCTGGATGGTGAGTCTGTTAAACTTTTGGGGGCTCCAGGGATACCAGGTATCTAAAAGAAGGCCCAAATAATGCAGTCTACTTGGGCTATGAAATCAGCGCTGGACAAAGAACTTTGGGACAGGCCTGAGAAGAGGCAATATACCAAACCCTGAGACTGTAAACAGTGAAAGAGTTATGAACTTTCTTGGGAATGACTGGGTGGTGTCAGCTATGGATCTATAACTATGGACCACTTGTTAAACCCCTGTATGCACTAACCACCGCCAAACAGAAATACCTCCAATGGAGCGAAGAGGCTGAGCAAGCCTTTGAACAGCTGAAGAAAGCCCTGATGTCAGCCTTGGCCTTAGGACTTCAAGATGTGAGTAAGTCATTTTTCCTTTTCTCTCTAGAGAAGCAAGGGATTGCCCTAGGGCCTGGCTGTTTACGAGCCGTTTCAGCTGTCATGCTAAACATCCAGGAGTCATGAAGATTTACCCTGGGCCAGAAAATGACTGTTTTAGTGTCTGGAAGCGAAAGGTGGGCACTGGCTTTCTCCATAAAGGTTCCTAAAATACCAAGCTATAACGTTGGAACATGATATGGGAATTGTGGTTACTAACATCATCAATCCAGCTTCTTTTTTCAGTGGAAATATAGGAGAACCAGTGCACCAGGACTGCTTAGAGACCATCGAGGCCACCTACTTGAGCTGTTTGGACCTGAAAGACAGTCCCATGGAAGACGCTGAGGGCTGGTTCATGGATGGAAACAGCTATGTCTTAAGCAATAAAAGACATGCCAGGCCAAAAACATCAAGCATGCAGAGGGATTCTGATACTGCTGCAAGCAGTCCAGTTACCTGAGAAAGTGACAGTCATGCACATCAAGGTGCACCAGAAAGCAAATTTGGAACTGGGGAGAGGAAATGAGCTGGCGGACAGAGAGGAAAAACTGCAGCCAAAGGCGAGGTAAAACCAAAAGGGGCTTTGATCCCTGACAAGCGAATCTCTGTAGAAGGAAAGCCAGAATATACCAAGGAAGATCAGATAATCAGAAATTTATTATAGACCTGGGAGGGTCATATAGTAAAGAGGGGTGGGTCCTCACTCCACAAGGGAAACTAATCATTCCCCTTATTTAACATGACTTTTGATGAGGGAAAAGCACAGGAAGAGACATAAGGGGAGCAGAAGCTTTATATAAACACCTAATTAAAGGGATTGCAGCTAGAAATTTATACACCATTGTGAGACAAGTGGCTCAGCAGTGTGACTTTTGCCTCCACACTAATCCCAAAATTACCCCAAACCAGAAATGGGCCAAATTGGAAGAGGCAACGGGCCTGGGCAACAATGGCAGATTGATTTTCCGGAACTCCCAAGACACGGGGGATGTTGATACTTATTGGTAATAACTGGTTCCTTTTCAGGTTGGCCGGAGGCATTCCCAACTAGAACAAGGAGATAACCAGAACATTAATACAGGAAACAATACCACACTTTTGGGTTCCAGCAACTATGTCTCCTGATAGGGGACCACATTTTATCTCAGAAGTAGTACAACAGATCAGTCACTATTTGCGTATGAAATCATGACCTCCTACATGGTGGCATTGGACAAACGGCTCCAAAAGATTGAAAAACATGAGGTTGATACGTGAAGTAGGGGTTCGGATGAACCTGTGTATAACATATGACCTGGAGATTATGTATATGTAAAGTCTCTTACAGAGAGGACTCTGGAACCACAGTGAGAAGGTCAATTCCAGATGTTCCTTGCCTCCTTCACAGCAATCCAAATCAAGGAGCAGAGTGCATGGATCCATCGCATCCGAGTGAAAAAGGCACAGAGATCTCCATGAAGGGTCACGCAAGTCCAACCAGGAAAATTATTTTTCTCATGATTATAATTATAATCCAGGGAGGTAAAGGCACCTCTAGCCAAAAGAATACTGAGTGGCCTTGGTCTCAAACTTTTATTTGGTATACTGGAACCCTGGGAAATATTCTGAATCAAGAGGGTTTAAATCTATGAACTGTGATTATGCATGAAAATCAAGTATATGTGAGGCAAGAATGGAATGTGGATAGAGAACAGGGGATTCAGCAACTTCAGGGGACTGTAGGAGGAGAAATAAAAGTAGGATGCTGAATGGTTAATAGGACTATCCATAAAAAGACATCCCAAATTACTATCTCAACTACACCTACAGATAAGACTACAAAGACTTGTATTTCCAATGAATTAGACTGTTGGCATAATTTTACATTAGTACAGACTGTTAAGGTGGTTTGTCTCTGGGCCTATGATACCATTGGGCTCTCATTCAAGGCTGACATCATTCATGCCAAGGCTGACATCAGGGCGTTCTTCAGCTGTTCAAAGGCTTGCACAGCCTCTTTGCTCCGTTGGAGGTATTTGAACTTTGCACAGACTCAGTCTCCTCTATCTGTTTTCAAACTCCTGAACCAAATGCAGCCAGCTTTCTGCATTCCAATGCCCACTTATCAGTAAACTTCTGCTAGCTGGCTCCTTTGTTATCAACTTCCAAGGTCTTCAAGGTGAACAATGCCAAGCTCTAAGGTTCCCAGCCCCCCTTGTCTACTTTGGTACATCACCCGCTTCGTATTATAATTAGTTCTGGAGAGTTCACTCCAGTCTTGCGCCTGCATAGTGCCTCCTGATGGTCATAGGCCAGGGTCTTAGGGATGAAGTAGGAAGTCTTCCTCGGTATGAATATATTTCTTTTTGAGCTTTGTGCAGACTCAGTCTCCTCTGTCTATTTTCAAACTCCTGAACCAAATGCAGCCAGCTTTCTCCATTCCAATGCCTACTTATCAATAAACTTCTGCTAGCTGGCTCCTTCATTATCAACTTCCAAGGTCTTCAAGGCGAACAACGCCAAGCTCTAACCACTGCTCCCAGCCCCCCTTGTCTGCTTTCGCACATCAATATAAAGCTGAAATTACGCTGGGTTCCTTTTAACACTAGGAGTAGCTGTGCCCATGAATTATAATACTTTAAAGAGATTTTTTTGTAGCTATGCAAGGAGCCTCAATTATACCTCTCAAGCCTTGGAGGCCTTAAATTTTGGAACTAGACAACTTCATGCAGCGGTTTTAGAAAATAAAGCTGCAATTGATTATCTGTTATTAAGACACCATAAAGGATGCTCTGATTTTGAGGGCATGTGTTGTTTCAATTTGACCGATCAATCTCAGACTGTAGGAACTTCTATAAAAATTATCATGGCCTTCTTAGCTCCTTACAAGAGCGGGAAAGTTTTTCTTGGTTAACTTCTTTGCTCCTAAACTTGTCCTGGTTAAAACAATTTTTTCTTTGTGTTGTAGCGTTGGGACTATTAGTTTTGTTAACCCGTATAGTGTTTCAATGTGCATTTTGGTGTTGTCAGTGAACAGCAGAAGATTATGAGACATGGAAAAGAAATCAAATTAGACAGCAGTAGAATGAGGAAAATGTTTTAAGGGAACTTTAAACGAAGAGGACCTGTTGTGACGCTTTTGCAAAAAAATTTGCAAAGGTCTCGAAAAGGGGGGATTGAAATGGTGATTTGTAAATGGTGAGATGGAATGCCAACTGCAATGTGTTAAAAAACAAGATTAACAACTAAGATAACAATAAGGGCCCTTATCTTCTTGTCACATAGTGTCCTTGCCATTGACACTTAGGTATGGACACACCTTAACAACTCTGGGTGGGACTGATCTCATCCCCCCTGGATATGCAGTGAGGTTTCAGGAATAAAGCCTGCTTGTCACTTTGAAAAAATATGAATATGAAAAAACTTATATGTATATAAAGTTCTCTGAAATCACTGTTGGGCAGAAGCACTCTGAGGACGATTCCCGAGCCTTCTCCAGCGCCGTGTAACAACACAAACACCTCCTTGCAATAATTCTGCATCCAAATTAAACAGGTGATTGCTGGCAGATCACAAGCAAACCGAAACAAATCGCAGTTTCAAGATCTTAAACTGAAGAAATCAGCAAACCTTATCAAAGTCAGTTTACACAAAACAGGTCAGCAAGCCCTTCCAAAGTCAGTTTTCCAAATTTAAACTAGTTAGGACTCTAACCCTTCACACAGTTCATCTGGGTCACCAAAATGATACTGAAAATGTCAGCAAATAAAACTCTCTAAGATTTGGTTTGGAGTTTTAGAAAGCAAGCATCCTTTATCAGGCCTGGGCAACATGTGGGAATGATCTCCATTGTAAGAATAAAACAAGTGGAGAAATTGCTTTCACAAGGAGGTGTGTAAGCAAGCTTCAACGCAACGCTTGGCAAGTTACATTTAAACAGGATGTTGCTTAGGCGAATAAGATGGTTGGTGGTTATGCCATTTCCTGGAACAACAAGCAGGTGGGCCAAGAACCAGATTAAGCCATAAATGATGACCAAGGGTGAAAAGGTTACTGTGAGGAAGACTTCTGACTTCATCCTGAGCGACCCTTTGGAGGACCACTGGAATATACCACGCATGTGTGGAGTGGGCAGATTAATGGCAGGGTTATTTCGGTACTCATAATAATATTCCCTCCCCTTCCAGGAAAGAGAATGAATATGTATTAGCTCACTACTATAAATTGGGAACTTGCAAATTTTTGGGCGTGCTGCTGACTTCGGTCACACGTGCCCAGCGCTGCTTTCTTTGCTCCACTGAATTTGTCTCTGTAATAAATCTTGCATAAGCAAAGAACAGTAGTGAGCGTGTTTCTCACAATTTGGGGGCTCATCCGGGAGAATTGAAACCTCGTCGTCGTGGGGCCAGAGGGCCCTGAATGGAAGGCATGCCCCGCTGTTTTAGCGGTCTCTTCGGTCCACTCTGGTCCCACTGAAGGTGGTGGCAATGACCCCAGTGTGGAGACTTGTAGACCAAAGATGGGGAGGGTTCCCAGGGATCACCGCGGCAGCCAGTAATCCTTGTGCATGAGACCCAAGTAATAAAGAGGACTGCAAGTATTACCCAGGTGGCTGGGGAGGAATGAGAGGTGCGTGTGTGAGATGCAGAAGTATCTGCGGAGCAAGTGTGGAGCTCTTCTAATTGCGTTTCTGACATACCACGAGGGGCTCGGCCAGTGAAGGGGCAAAGCGACTGGAAGTGGGATCGTTGTTTCTTCCCTCAGGCTGATGGGATGGGAGGTGCCTAAGCAATAGGGCAAAAAGTTGCCAAAACAAGTCCTGAGAGGAAAGGGAACTGGAAAATTCCTTCACATGTTCCCCCAGACAGTCCTTTGGGGGAGATGCTGGCCCATTGGGAGAAAATAGCCGGTACTAAGGGAAAAGATAAGACGAAAATGGTGAATTATTGTATGTTTGAGTGGACAAAGAAATCTATAAGACCTGATTTTTTATATTGGCAAGATATGGTTCATTTGAAGGATGGCTCTGTCAAGCCTTAAAACTATATGTAAACGCTAAGGAGCCATTTAGCCAGGAAGAAAGTGACTGTGCCTCTTGTTGGAATAGGGAGAACAGAATAATGAAATTAAAAGAAAAGGGGACAAAAGAAGAGGAAAGGGAGAAGGGAGGAGAAAAGACAAGGGATCCTCTGGAAAATCTCCCTCCTCCTTATAATCTGCCGCCAACAGCCAAACCCTCCTGGGGTGGGCCTGGAAGGACCACCAAATGGCAGGGAGCCTATGGCACCACCCTCAGGCCCTGAAACAAGGCAACAAAGAAGAATAAGGCAATAGTTAGAAGGTGGGGACGCAGGGGGAAATAGGGTTTTTTTCCCTTAAGAGAAGTACCCATGCCAGGAGCCACCAGAGGGAGAAACCAGCAGTAGCTGAGGATGTTATTATTGTGGAAAGGAGGGACACTTCAATAGGGAATTCTCTAAGAGGGTGCAGGATTTGCTGGTTTTCAGGGAAAACCAGCAGGGAGAGAATAGTGATTGCTAGGGGCTCTACCTCCTTGGGGATGAGAAAAAAGAGGAGTCCCTGATAACTTTGAAATTAGGCCCCCACGAGGAGGAATATGTGTTCCTGGTGGATACCGGAGCAGAGAGGACACGCGTTACTAAATTACCTTAGGGTTGTAGGAAAGGGAGAGAGACGGCCTGGGTGGTAGGAGCAGTGTGAGGGTTTTTTGGCCCCTGTCATCAAAAAGGTAGCAATAGCAGGGGAAGACTTGCTCTTGATACCTGGGGCAGGATGTAATCTATTGGGGCGGGATTTACAGATCCAGTTGGGAATAGGGGTAATGCCAGTGCAAGGGAAAATGACCGTAAAACTGTTTGAAATGTGGGAAGAGGATGAGGAGAAAATATCTCCTAATGTTTGGGCTAAAGATGGGAATTGTGGAGGGTTAAATATTTCCCCTATCAGGGTAACTATGGAAGACGAATCATGCCCTATAAGGGTAAAGTAGTATCCTATATCGAGGGAGGGGAGACAAGGGTTACAACCAATAATCCAGAAGTTATTGGAAGAAGGCACCCCTGAGCCCTCCATGTCTCCACATAACACACCTGTCCTCCCGGTTAAGAAGTCCAATGGGATACATCGGCTGGTCCAAGATGTCTGAAGAGTTAACAAGAGGACTAAGACATGTTATCTGGTAGTACTGAACCCATATGCATTGTTAAGCAAGATTCCCCACAAGCATAAATGGTTTAGTGTAATACATCCCAAGGATGCTTTTTTGAGCCTGTCCTTTGGCAGAAGAAAGTAGAGATCTGTTTGCTTTTGAATAGGAGGATGCGGAGACTGGGCGAAAACAGCAATGGAGATGGACCAAATTACCTCAAGGGTTTACTGAATCCCCTAATCTATTTGGGCAAGCTCTTGAAGAAGTATTACAAAAATTCCATATCCCCACTGGGGTGCAAGTCTTACAGTATGTGGATGATCTCTTCATATCTGGAACTGAGGAAGAGGAAGTAAGGGCCGCGTCTATTGATTTATTAAATTTCTTAGGGTCAGAAGGGCTGAGGGTTTTGAAAGGGAAGTTACAGTTTGTTCAAAAAGAGGTGAGATATTTGGGGCACTTGGTTAGTGGGGAAAAAGAAAAATAAGCCCAGAGAGAATATCTGGTATAGTCTCGTTGCCTCCTCTCAGAACGAGGAGGGAAATACAAAGACTTTTAGGGCTTTTGGGATATTGTCGTTTATGGATAGAGGGCAGTAAAATTTTTACCCAGGCAGTAAAATTTTTATATGAAAAACTTTCAGAAGATAAAGACCCTGTGTGTTGGACGGAGTCCGAAATGGGGTCATTAGAAGCTCTCAAAGAAAAATTAATTTCTGCCCCAGTGTTAGAACTCCTATGTCTAGGGAAACTTTTTTATTTGCTTGTTAACGTTGAAAACGGAGTAGCTCATGGAGTGCTAGCACAAGATTGGGGAGGGCAAAAGAAACCAGTGGCATATTTGTCAAAACTATTAAATCCCGAAAATTGAGGGTGGCCGACCTGCATACAGGCGGTGCTGGCCATGGCCATTTTAGTGGAGGAAAGTTGAAAGTTGACCTTTGGTGGGTCCCTCATAGTCCATACTCCACATGCAGTACAGAGCATATTGAATCAAAAAGCAGGTCAATGGCTCACAGACTCCAGGATATTAAAATAAGAAAACATCTTAATGGATCAAGTAGATCTAACCCTGGTGACAGACCAGAATACCAATCCCTCACAATTTTTGTATGGGGAAGAAATTCAAAGTCCAGAACATTATTGTCTGGAAGTAACAGATTATCAAACGAAGGTAAGGGATGACCTGGTAGATGAACCATTGCCATACGGGGAAAGGTGGTTCATAGACGGATCGTCCCAGTGCCTGGAGTGCAGGAGGGTATCTAGGTATACAATAATTAACAGAGTCAATGGAAACCGTAGAAAAGGGAAAACTACCAGCATCATGGTCAGCCCAGACTTGTGAACTATATGCTATGAAATCCTTGAACACCTCCAGGGATGGGGCATTCACAACTTCCTTTGGCAACCTGTTCCAGTGTCTCACCACTCTCGTGGTGAAGAAATTCTTCCTAATATCTAATCTAAATTTACCCCTCTCCAGTTTGTACCTGTTCCTCCTTGTCCTATCACCACAAGCCTTTGTGAATAGCCCCTCTCCAGCTTTCCTGTAGGCCCCCTTCAGGTACTGGAAGGTCGCCATGAGATCTCCTCTGAGACTTCACTTCTCCAGGCTGAACAAGCCCAACTCTCTCAGCCTGTCCTCGTATGGGGAGGTGCTCAAGCCCTCCAATCATCCTTGTAGCCCTCCACTGGACCCGTTCCAACAGTTCCATATCCTCCTTACGCTGAGGATTCCAGAACTGGACACTATTCCAGATGAGGTCTCACAAGAGAGGAATAGAGGGGCAGAATCACCTCCCTCGACCTGCTGGCCACACATCTTTTGGTACAGCCCAGGACACGGTTGGCCTTCTGGGCTGTGAGTGCACATTGCCAGCTCATGTCGAGCTTCTCATCGACCAGCACCCCCAAGTCCTTCTCTGCAGGGCTGCTCCCAAGCACGTCATCCCCCATCGTGTACTGAAAACGGGGATTGCACTGACCCAGGTACAGGACCTTACACTTGGCCTTGTTGAACCTCATGAGGTTCTCACAGGCCCACTTTTCCAGTTTGTCCAGGTCCCTCTGAATGACATCCCATCCTTCCAGTGTGGCAACTAAACTACTCAGCTTGGTGTCATCTGCAAACTTGCTGAGGGTGCACTCAATCTCACTGTCAATATCATTGATGAAGATATTAAACAGCACTGGTCCCAGTACAGACCCCTGAGGGACACCACGTGTCACGGATCTCCATCTGGACTTTGAGCCATTGACCACTACTCTCTGAATATGACCATCCAACCAGTTTCTTATCCACCTTATTGTCCACCCATCAAATCCATATCTCTCCAATTTAGAGAGAAGGATTTTGTGGGAGACCATGTCAAAGGCTTTACAGAAGTCCAGACAGATCACATCCGCTGGTTTATCCATGTCCACTGCTGCGGTTACCCCATCATAGAAAGCCACTAAGTTGGTCAGACAGGATTTGCCCCTGGTGAATCCATACTGGCTGCCATTAATCACCTCCCTGTCCTCCATGTGCTTTAGCATAGCTTCTAGGAAGGTCTGTTCCATGATCTTCCCAGGCACAGAGGCGAGGCTGACAGGTTGGTAGTTCTCAGGGTCATCTTTTCTACCCTTTTTAAAAATGGGCACAACGTTACCCTTCTTCCAGTCACCAGGGACTTCTCTTGATTGCCATGACTTTTCAGATATCATGGAGAGTGGCTTGGCAACCACATCTGCCAATTCCCTCAGGACTCTGGGATGTATTTCATCAGGTCCCGTGGACTTATATATGTTCAGGTTTCTCAGGTGTTCACGAACCTGATCCTCCTCTACTGTGGGAGGGGGTCTAATTCCCTGGTCACCATCTTGCTGTCCCATGACCCAGGAGGGGTGAGGAGAGCAGTTATTGGTGAAGACTGAGGCAAAAAAGTTAAGTACCTCAGCCTTCTCCTCATCTGTTGATACGTGATCTCTATTTCCAACCATCAGCGGGGGTACGTTCTCTTTGACTTTCCTCTTTTGATTAATGCACCTGTAAAAGCCCTTCTTGTTGGACTTTACTTCCTTTGCCAAGTTCAGCTCCAGCTGCACCTTGGCCTTCCTGACTTCATCCCTACACAACCGGGCAGCATCTCTATATACGTCCCAGGTTACCTGTCCCTACTTGCACTGCCTGTGTAGTCCCTTCTTCTTTTTTCATTTAACCAGCAGGTCCTGACTCAACCATGCTGGTCTCTTCCCTTTCCTGCCTGATTTTCTACATATGGAGACTGAGCACTACTGCGCTTTATGGAAAGCATCCTTAAATATTTTCCAGCTCTGTTCCACTCCCTTGTCTCAGAGGACCATGTCCCAGGGGGTCCTACTGAGTAATTCCTTGAAGAGGTGGAAGTCTGCTTTCCTGAAATTTAGTATCTTGACTATAGTCCTCACCTGTTCCATATCCCTCTGGACCTTGAACTCCACCAATGCATGATCACTGCAGCCCAGGCTGCCTCCAATTCTAATGGCCCTGATGAGTTCGCTTGTATTGGTGACCATAAGGTCCAATATTGCATCTCTTCGAGTGGGAGTCTCTATCAGTTGGACTAAGAAATTATCCTCAGTGCACTCCAGGAGTCTCCTGGATTGCCTACAGCTTGCCGTGCTACTTTTCCAGCATATGTCTGGGTGGTTGAAGTCCTGAAGTAGGATGAGAGCTTGCAAGCGTGAATCCTCCTGTAGCTGGAGGAAGAAGACTTCATCGGTTGGCTCTCCTTGATCAGGTGGCCTGTAGTATACACCAACCACAAGGTTCCCATTGGTTCTTCCATCTTGACCCACAAGCTTTCAACCTGTTCATGGCTACTCTTCAACAGCAGCTCTTCACATTCTATCCCTTTCCTGAGATAGAGGGCAATGCCTCCACACCTCCTTCCTGGTCTGTCTCTTCTGAACAGCCTGTATCAATCAATAGCCACATTCCAGTGATGTGACTCGTCCCACCACATTTCTGTGATGGCAACCAGATCATAGCTTTCAAGTAGCACAGTAGCTTCCAGCTCCTCCTGCTTGTTACCCAAGCTTCATGTGTTAGTGTAAAGGCACTTCAGCTGGGCTGCCAGTTGCATCACCTTCCCAGTGGACCCTTTATTACCTATAAGGTGTTTTGGAGAAGTCTCCTCCCTAACACCTGACCCTGACACCAGTCCTTCCACCTCTTGTTAAGGGCCAGCTTGATGTTATCCCCCTCCCCCTTCATATCTAATTTAAAGTCCTATTTACAAGCCCCACAAGTTCCTGGGCAAAGATCCTCCTCCCCCTCTGAGAAAGGTGGCCCCCATCTGAAGCCTGTAATCCCGGTGCCATGTAGGCCATTGCATTATCAAAAAACCCAAAGTTATTGTGGTGACACCAGCCATGGAGCCATGTATTAGACTGGACACACCTGAGCTGTTCTATGTCACCACCTGTAACTGGGAGGAGGGAAGAAAACAATCACCTGGGCTCCCGATTCCCTCAGTAGCCATCCCAAGGCCTTAAAATCACTTTTAATTCCCCTTGGGCTTCTTACTGCTGCTTCATTGTTTCCCACATGGAGCAGCAGTAATGGGTAATAGTTGTTCTCACCAGGTTGGGAAGTTTCTTGGTTACATCCCTTACTCGGGCTCCTGGGAGGCAACAGACTTCCCTGTGAGTGGGGTCTGCTCGACCTATTGGACCCTCTGTCCCCTTCAATAGAGAGTCTCCTACAACTATGACTCTCCTATTGGTCCTTGTGGCAGTCATAGCAATGGAGCGTTTATGCTGTTTCAGTCTCTGATGCTGCTCTGATATGGGCGCATCTTCCTCCATGTTTTCCTCTGGTCTGTCCTCCACATTGAGAGCCTCAAGTCTGTTGTGGAGAGACACCTGAGGTGGTGTGGGCAAGAAGGGGGTTGATTTTCTTCCCCATCAGTGGACTCACTTCCACTCCCTACCTCCTTTTGAGCCTTTGCCTACAACCTTAGCAGGGGAAGATGCCAGATCCTTTTCATCCTGGGCTCTTACCTGTGTCTGTGTCTTCTCTTGTGTTTTGGAGCTCAGGGTGTGATCCCATCAGTCTATCCCTATCTCACATTCCCTGATGCTCCTTAGCCTCTACTTCCTCCTTCAGCTCTGCTACCAGGATGAGGAGGAAGTCCACCTGCTGGCACCTTATGCAGCCCTCGCTGCCCTCTGTTTCCAGTGCAAGCTGGTGGCACTCCGTGCAGCCAGAGACCTGGACGGCTGTGTGTTTTACCGGGAGCTCCGTCTGAACTGAGGCATCCCTCCTGGCAGGTGCGGAGGAAGCAGCCTTTCGCCGGGTGGATACCATGGCTGGGCTCCCTCTCACTGACCGAGCTTGGCTCTCGAGCACTGGGACTGCTCCTTTCCTGTGCATCCTGCCTTCGTGAACTGATCTCGCTAACTGATGCGAGCGCACCCCTGTTCGTGTGCTCCTGTTATCGGCACTCCTGGTCGTAGCGCTCCCAGAACACCGTTTAAATCTCCTGCGGCAGCTTCTGAGACCGCCCCCCCCCCCGCGCGTCAGCCGCCACGTACGAGCCTGGGCTTGCTGCAGTCTGGACCCACCTGCCGCGCTCCCTCCGGGGATCCTGGACTTCCCCCGCTCTGTCAACCGACCCTCCACCTCGATCTAGTGCCTGGCTGCAGCACTCACCATGTCTGCCACGGAACTGTGTCGATAATATGCCAGAAAGTGAATAAAAAGGTAATGAGAGAAAAGATACCCGGAGGGCGGGCCCTATAAACAAGGCCCTTTCAGAGCCTCCAGGTCGATTTTACAGAATTACCTCAGGCCCAAAGGTGGAAATACTTGTTGGTCATGGTAGATCATCTGACTCACTGGGTGGAGGCGATTCCTACAACTAGGGCAATGGCAGGTGTAGTATCCAAGGCATTAATGGAGGATATAATTCCGAGATATGGGCTAGTTGAGAAAACTGACTTGGATAGAGGAACACGTTTTACTTCTAGGATAATATGACAACTATCTTGTGACTTGGGGACAGAATGGGAATGGCATACCCCCTGGCATCCCCAGAGCTCTGGGAAGGTAGAACGAATGAACCAAACATTAAAACAAGCCTTAACCAAATGGATGATCAAAACTCAGATGTCCTGGATAAAGTGCCTGCCATTGGCCCTGCTCAGAGTTCATACCGCGCCGCTGAAAGATTTAGGAATTTCCCCATATGAAATGATGTATGGGCTACCTTATTTGAGCACAGAACAGGGTCCGGTGACTATTGAAGAGGGAGATCATTACATACGAAAATACGTAACCACAACAGCCAACACCTTGGGGGAATTAAGGATGAAAGGATTACTACCTCAAACTACACCTCTAGACTTCTACCTCCATACAGTTAAACCTAGGGACTGCGTATTGATAAAAATATGGAGAGGTGAAACATTAACCCTTTCCTGGGAGTGTCCATTTCAGAATCATACAATAAAATCATAGAATCACTAGGTTGGAAAGGACCTACTGGATCATTGAGTCCAACCATTCCTATCAATCCCTAAACCATGCCCCTCAGCACCTCATCCACTCGTCCTTTAAACACCTCCAGGGAAGGTGACTCAATCACCTCCCTGGGCAGCCTGTTACAGTGCCCAATAATCCTTTCTGTGAAAAATTTCTTCCTGATGTCCAGCCTGAACCTCCCCTGGCGCAGCTTCAGGCCATTCCCTCTTGCCTTGTACCCTGTTACTTGGGAGAAGAAGCCAGCTCTCTCCTCTCCACAGCCTCCTTTCAGGTAGCTGTAGAGAGCAATAATGTCTCCCCTCAGCCTCCTCTTCTCAAGGCTAAACAACCCCAGCTCTCTCAGCCGCTCCTCATAAGACTTCTTCTCCAGCCCCCTCACCAGCTTCATTGCTCTGAACATGCTCCAGAGCCTCAATATCCTTCTTGTGGTGAGGGGCACAAACTGAATGCAGTACTCAAGGTGCAGTCTCACCAGTGCCGAGTACAGAGGGAGAATAACCTTCCTGGATCTGCTGGTCACGCCATTTCTGATACAAGCCAAGATGCCATTGGCCTTCCTGTCCACCTGGGCACACTACTGGCTCATGTTCAGTCGGCTGTCAACCAACACCCCCAGGTCCTTCTCCAGGCAACTTTCAAGCCAGACTTCTCCTAGTCTGTAGCACTGCATAGGGTTGTTGTGCCCCAAGTGCAGGACCCGGCATTTGGCCTTGTTAAACCTCATACCATTGGCCTCAGCCCAGCAGTCCAGCCTGTTAAGATCCCTTTGCAGAGCCTCCCTACCCTCCAGCAGATCCACGCTTCCACCCAGCTTAGTGTCATCCGCAAACTTGCTAAGGGTGCACTCAATGCCTTCATCCAGGTCATTGATAAAGACATCGAACAGGGCTGGACCCAGTACCGAGCCCTGGGGAACCCCACTTGTAATTGGACTCCAGCTGGAATTAACTCCATTTACCACCACTCTCTGGGCCTGGCCATCCAACCAGTTTTCAACCCAGGAGAGTGTGCACCTGTCCAGTCCAGAGACAGTTTCTGAAGCAGAATGCTGTGAGAAACTGTGTCAAAGGCTTTACTGAAGTCCAGGAAGACTACATCCACAGCCTTTCCCTCATCCAGTAGTCGAGTCACTTTGTCATAGAAGGTGATCATTTTGGCAAGACCTGCCTTTTGTAAACCCATGTTGACTGGGCCTGATCACCCGGTTCTCTTGCATGTGCTTCATGACAGCACTCAAGATCACCTGTTCCATGACTTTCCCTGGCACTGAGGTCAGACTGACAGGCCTGTAGTTCCCTGGATCCTCCCTGTAACTCTTCTTGTAGATGGGCATAATATTACCCAGCCTCCAGTCCAGTGGAACTTCCCCAGTCAGCCAGGACCGCTGGAAGATGATGTAAAGGGGTTTGGAAAGGACATCCGCCAGCTCCTTCAATACTCTTGGGTGGATCCCGTCCTGCCCCATAGACTTGTGGATGTCTAGCTGGGCAAGCAAGTCTCTAACCGCCTCCTCTTGGATCATGGGAGCCTCATTCTGCTTCTCTAACTCCTGGGTTTGTACACAGAGGGAACAACTTTCCTTGCTATTGAAGACTGAGGCAAAGAAGACATTAAGTACCTCAGCCTTGTCCTCATCCCCTGTCACTGTTGTTCCTTCTGCATCCAATAGGGACTGAATATTCTCCCTCGTCCTCCTTTTCCTGTTAATGTACTTGTAGAAAGACTTTTTGTTGTCTTTCACAGACTTAGCAAGTTTTATTTCTAGTTGGGCCTTGGCCCTCCTGATTTTCTCCCTGCACAATCTCACTTCCTCCCCGAAGTCCACCCAAGATGCCTGTCCCTTCCTCCAAAGCTCATAGACTCAACCAAGCTGGCTTTTTCCCCCGACGGCTCCTTTTCCGGAACACAGGGTTGGCTTGCTCTTGAGTTGCTAGGATTTTGTTTTTTAAGAGCACCCAGCCCTTGTGGGCTCCCTTGCCCTTAAGGACTGTCTCCCATGGGACTTTGCCAACCAACCTTCCGAACAGTCCAAAGTCTGCCCTCTGGAAGTTTAATGTGACTGTTTTGCTAATCCCCTTCTTCATCACACCTAGAACTGAAAACCTTATCATCTCATGATTGCTTTGTCCCAGGCATCCTCCAACCGTCACATCCCCCACAAGGCTTTCTCTGTTCACAAACAGCAGGTCCAGGAGGGCACCCTCCCTTGTTGGCTCACTCAACAGTTGTGTGTGGAAGTTGTCTTCCACGCACTCCAGGAACCTCCTAGACTGCTTCCTTTCTGCTGTAATGTACTTCCAGCCGATATCCGGAAGATTGAAGTCACCCAAAAGGACAAAAGGTAGAGATCTAGAGACTATCCCCAGCTGTTTATAGAAGAGCTCATCAGCTGCTTCTTCTTGGCTGGGTGGTCTGTAGCAGACTCCCATCACAATGTCTGCCTTCTTGTGGGCTCCTCTGAATTCAACCCATAGGCACTCAGTCCCTTCCTCACCGTAATTGAGCTCAAGGGTATCAAAGCACTCTCTAACATAGAGGGCTACCCCGCCTCCTTTTCTACCCTTCCTGTCCTGCCTGAAGAGTTTATACCCTGCCATAGCTGTACTCCAGTTATATGAGTCATCCCACCACGTTTCTGTGATGGCAACAACATCATAGTCACCTTGCCCTACAACAGCTTCCAACTCCTCCTTCTTATTGCCCATACTGCATGCATTGGTGTAAATGCACTTCAGCTGGGCTGACGAACCTTCAGGCCTCATAAAGGGAACAGAGTTCATTCCCAATTGACTGGTCCTTGGAATAACTAATTCCACAGTGCCAGTTTCATTCTTGCTCTCCCCAGCGGTACTCACCCTCACTTGCTCTGTGGTGGTGTACTGGCGGTCCTCTCCAGTACACCATCTCTCAGTCACTGGAGTCCCACTTCCAGGCTCATTCCCAACTAGCCTGGTCTCCTCTCCTTTTCCCTTCACATCTAGTTTAAAGCTTTATTTAAAAAAAAAACCCAAAACCTAGATTTTTAGGAAGTACTTTAGTCCCCCTAGGAGACAAGCGTGTCCCATTCCTAGTAAGAAAGCCTGGGGGTGCGTGGGTCACTCCATGATCAAAGAATCCAAAGCCTCTCTCCTCACACCAGGCTCGGAGCCAGGCATTAATCAGCTGTTTGTCTTTGACCTCCTGTTCCTTACTCCTTAGTGTTGGGATGGAACTAAACACCACTTATGCTCCAGAGCCCTCCATCATTCTCCCTAGAGCCCTGAAGTCTCTTCTGATGGCTTTCAGCTTTCTGCGCTGTAAGTCGTCATTGCCTATTCGAAATACTAGCAGGGGGTAATAATCTGTCTCCTTCACCAAGGAAGGAAATTTTCTAGTGACATCCTTCACTGAGTAAAGTATTGTTACAAGAAATAATACCAAGGTTTGGGGTCCCAGCAATATCATCTTCTGATCGAGGGCCCCATTTCATTGCAAATACTGTTCAGCAAGTTAGTAAAGTACTGGGAATAGATTGGCAGTTACATACGCCTTACAGGCCACAAGCAAGTGGCCAGGTGGAAATGATGAACCATTTGATTAAGTTGCAAATTGTAGAATTGGGGCAAGAAGATGGATTGGAAAGGACCCTTTCAAGTTCTACTAACATCTCATACCGCAGTCAGGATTAAGGAACAAGCATCATGGATACATCATACCAGAATCAAGAAAGCTCCTACACCACAGTAAGAATCAACACCGACTGGACCCCTAAAGCTCCGAATCCAGAGAAAGGATGGAAAATAACTGTGTTTGTCATACTGGAATTTGTCGGAGTGGGAGGCGGACCCGGAGTAACGATGGAGTCTCAATATGAGTATGATCGTTCTCATTTATTCATACACCTTACACTTCTTATATACTTATCCCAATAGTGCACGCGCTAACAAAACAAATCCTAATTGGTTATGTCCTGCTGTTCACGCGCCTTATGCTGTCACGCAACTGGCCAGACGCTCTTGAGCACGCGAAAGGGGCAGATACAAGGTTCTCATCACAACTCTCCGGGACTTTCCCGCGCTGGATTCCACATTCTTGTATTCTACTCCCTTTTATCTTATCTCAAGGTCAGGCCTAGCTACAGACAGCAAACCCTGGATTGTTCACTGCTATTAAATCATGAGCCATTCTTCCACAATTCCCCCTTTTTGTTTTGAACAAGCCAGGGTTCATTCATTGTTCGCAATAGCATTTTTCTTAGACATAACCTTACACAACTGAAAAGAACTATTTCTACAAGTATAACTATCAACAACATTAATCCCGTTTTTAATATGCTCCTAAGCCAACCAGTCAATCCTAACCAGTTGGATAATCCATCCAAATCAAAGAAAAGAGAAAAAAAAAGGAGAGACCTAGGTCAAAATCGCCACAGCCATGACCATGCGCCAATAATAAACAATAAAAGAAGAAAAATTTATTGCTGCAGCCAGTTCAGACAAAATTTGACTTGTCATGTTGGCTTGCTTCACTACTGAACAAAATAATTCTTCTAAGTTTTTATGCGCTTTTATGGCTGCGACTCTTGATAGCAAAAGAAATGCAAAAATCTTTCCCAAGAATTCCATAATTCAGGTCTCTTTTCCACCTTGTGGGATGAGTTTGATTTGGATGATGATATGGAACGCCCAAACTGGGCTGACCAATGGTACATGGTCCACCCTTTGGGTTAGAGGGCATGCCTGCCCACGCTCGATTACCACAGAACGAAAGGTATCCTGGTGGTAATCGTCTTGGTAATACAGTGCCAGGAGCAGAGTGAGTTTTATTTCGCACTGTAATGTTGCACCATTTCCGCTCCCAATCACTGCTGTTCCCCATGGGATTAATTATTGTTGGTGCTGCTTGGTCCGCTAGTCTTGTTTCCTTCTATACCTCAGACCACGATGCTAAACCTATAAAAAAAAAAAAACAAACCAAAAAAAAACAAACCAAAAAACAATACGTAGCATTCAGAGAATCCACAAGTTCAAGTTCTTGTGGTTTGGATCCAATTGGAAGTTTGTTATCCCAATTATCATATTTATCGAATGCTTCGCTCTGGTTTTCCCATAGAAAGGGTAAGTTACTAGCGATGTTAAACTGTAACTTCAACTCTTGCATTGTTTGATTAAAGTTAAAAAAAAAAAAAATTTTTTTCTTTTTTTTTTTTTTTTTTTTTTTATGGGAAGTCCTATAAGACAAGTCACAAATGGTCGCCAAACTGGCACAAAACTAGTAATGTTCAAGACTTGTGCAAGAGTAACCCATACATTTTTCAATACTGTTTCCATTTACAAGAATGCCTACAGTTTTCTTTTACTTTCTTCCAATTTTGATCCTTAATAGTCCATATTACAGGGTCACTGATTATTATCAGTCACCACAGTTATGGAACACCCAGGGATCACAATTCCCACAATTACAGCTTTCTTCATTCATTCCTGTGCAGGATCTTCTTGTGCAGGCCGTTGATCACGTTCTGATGACGTCTGTAGATAGGGTCGAATGCTTTTTGCTGGTATCCACCTAGGACCGCCTTCTGTGGAAACACACATATATCCTCGACCATTAAATATTACAGCAACAGGTCCTTTCCATATTCCCGTTACTGGATCTCTATATAATACTCGAAAGCTGGGAATAATTGTCTTTTCATTCAACCTTATACTTTGATGATGTATTATCACCGGTGGCTCTTCTCTATCACTCCTTATTCAATCTCATTTGCACGTCCATTTCAGTGTCTTTTTGTCTTTGTAAATAATCTTTCAACACTTGATGAGTTCGCTTCTCCAAAGCCTGCCCAGTGGGAGAGTGCGGGATTCCTGTGATATGTTGTACTCCCCACTTGGACAAAAAGACCCTCATCTTTTGACTAGTATAGGCAGGCCCATTATCCGTTTTTATGGTCTCAGGCACCCCCATTACAGCAAAGCAGGACAACAGGTTTTTACACACATGTTGTGCTTTCTCACCAGGTAATGCGGTTGCCCATACAAATTTCGAAAAGGTATCGATTGTCACGTGAATATATTTTAGTCTTCCATATTCCCCAATGTGAGTGACATCCGTTTGCCAAAGCTCTGAGGACTTTAGTCTTTTAGGGTTAACTCCGATCCCTATTCCTGGACCGTGATTTCCACATCTTGGACAGGCTTGTACAATACTATGGGCTTCATTCTCTGTTAAGCCATACTGTCGTTTTAATCCTTTGACATTCTGGTGAAATTGGTCATGACTCTGTCTTGCTACACAAAATTTATCTATAGGGGGCATATGCTGAGCTGGACTAACGAAGCTTTCCGCTATCTGATTACCCCTTCCTAGTCCTACGTCAAGTTGATGACTTCTCACATGAATAACACAACAAGGCTCTGTGCGTTGTTGAAGCGTGGAGCGTAATTGCACAAACAATGCTCCTAATCTTGGGTTAGTTGTCTGTCTTAGAAGAGCATCCTCTAATCTTGGGACTACTCCTGCTACATATAGTGAGTCCGTTACAACATTAAGAGGGGTGGTTAGCCAATTCAACAGGGCCCAACCAACAGCAGTTAATTCTAAGGTCTGTAAAGAATCTTGGGGCTGTCCCTCCAAAATATGCTTGTGCCATTCAGCACGTTCGTGCCATACACAAACAGCACGATGCAGTCATTTTCCGGCATCAGTATATACAGTAAGGCCATCCACCAGTGGTTGCCTACTGACTTTCGTTCTTTCCAGCCACTGATTTCATGACAATATCTGCCACTTTTTCCCTTGCGGCTGCTGCGAATGTATTTGTCCTTCAAATCCTAATAGGGCTTCCTGAAGTGGTATTACATTTCGTAACCACCACTCTAGGTCTACAGCATTAACTGGAATGCTAATGTCTGCAGGTTCTTGACCGCTGATCTCAATAATTCGAGATCTGCTTTTTCGTACTAACTCTGCCACAGCTTCGGGTCTGGTTTGAATGCTCGTTTTTGGCTGCACACCCAGAAACACACATTCCAATACCCAGAATGATTCAGCTTTATCAGTTCTCTTATTACTGGCAATGGCAGGGTCATTCAGGTCTCCATCCTTCCCAGATTCCCCTCTTTTGTTTTGCCATTGACAGATGACTGCATATGGGGATTCGCTATTCTTACAAACCAAAAGCGATATCGGTAAATTCAGTATCTTCCAAGATGACCAAGATATTTTGTAAGCGACAACTGATTTTTTGTAAAAGAGTCCTTTGATCTGCGGTAAGCTCAATTTTGGAGGCTGTGTCAGCATTGTGCAACAACACAGTCAAGGGAGCAATATCAGAGTTGGAAATGTCCACACAACGGTGGACCCATTGAATATTCCCTAACAATGTTTGAACATCTTTAACAGTTCGTAAACTGGTCGTCAGTTTGATTTTCTGTGGTGGGATTTGGGCATCAGAAATGCACCAGCCCAAATACTTCCACAGAGCTGACCTTTGTACTTTTTCAGGTGCAACCACAAGTCCTTTATCTCTCAGCATATCCCTCAATGTCTGCAGTGCCAGTTCATCAAATGGTTCTTATAACGGACACTGGAATGCAGAGTGTTCTTCATAAATTGTTACTCCCCTAGAGAAAGATAAGGACTGCCAAGCTGAAACAAAAAAACCAAAAACCTTCACATATCAGGAGTAAGGGCGGGGAGGAATGGGGGGGGGAAAACCCTCACACACAGCCACAGGGCTGGGGTTTTTTTTTCCATTTTCTTTTTCTATTGTCTACGTTCTTTTTGGGTTTGTTTGTTGGTTTGGTTTTTTTTTGTTTGTTTTGGGTTTTTTTTTTTTCAGTTTGAAATTGTGTCCTCTGCAGCCTTTCACTTCAAAGGTCCCAGGTAAATCTACCTGTTTGCCGGCTTAGTGGACGTTTGAGATTGAAAGGTCTCAGAGTTGTATTTTTAAGATTAATCAAAACAAACAGAGGCTCAAGCTCCTATAACCAAAACCCAATTTGCAAATCTTACAAACGTTTAAAGCGCTTTAAACACACACACGCATACACACACACAGAACCACTATTTGAGAGCTGGCTTAATATACCTATACAATATTGTTTACGACCAGTCAATAAGAATAGCACGATGGTATGAATATTTAAACTATACATGGTACTGAACACATGCAACACTTACAATATGCACATATATTATAAGATAAGGTTTGTATCAATTGTTTAACAGGTAACAGTCCTTGGTTGTCATATACTTTTAATACAGCCTTTTGTCCTTCAGGGAACTCTAGTTGAATCGGTTCCCGACTGATCTGTGGGAGAGAGTGTCCTCCTACTCCGGCTATAGCTGATAAAGGTTGCTCCACTGGCCAATGTCAAGGCCATGTTTCACAGCTGATTATCGTGATACCTGCACCAGTGTCTAACATGGCTCGAATCTGTCGATTCTCCTTGTCACGGAGTAGTCCACTTGTTAATACAGGCCGTTGATGTAGTTTAGTGGTAAAGCAAACAGCAGGGCCTGTAGATCCAAAACCTCGGTCGCCCCTATAGAATTCCACTCGGGACTGTGAAGGTAAGATACTTTCAATGGCCACAATCTGTGCTATTTCACTACCTGCCGGTATAAAGATAGGTGGACAAAGTATATACATCATGACTTGTATCGTCCCTGTATAATCTGCGTCGATCAATCCAGGTATTATAATTAATAATGCCCTTCATTCCCACATCGATAACACTTCCCGTGGAAGGGTTGGTTGGTTGATGACTTTCCTCCCTTTAGCACACAGCCCCTTCTTTCTGGGCTGCGGTAGCAAGTGATTGCACAAGTTCACGTACAGCTCCCTGCACTGCGGCAGCAACAGAGCTACTTTGTTTATAAGTGTTATAAGTTGGGGGCGAATAATTGATTCAGCCTTTGAGGATCAATTCACAATTTTATTAATTACAGCAAGCGATAGCAAGCAAACAGCGCTGGGTGCAGCCGGGGGGTCTGCGCTCCACCAACGGCTCACACCTAAGTCTGAGTTCTCAGTTCCTTTTATATTATTCTGCAGGTCGATATTGTCCATGTGGTGATCTCCTTTTCATTTTCCTTATCTTCACTTCTGTACTTTGAACTCGGTTTCTTGCACGAGGTATCTTTCAGGTCGTTATCAAGTTAATCCGCAGTCTCCTGCTATTGTTCCACGCCTCCCTAAGGGGTCCTTACTCAGGCTCTGAATCACTCCAGCAGGCCTTTTTCACTATCGTCTGTAATGCTAATTTGCAGGTGGGGTGATAGGCCTCTTCCTTGTGGTTGTCAGTTCCTGCTAAGTCTGCAGAGCTTTATGTCATATATAATCATTTTATTATTTTACAGTATTTGTCTACCTTCATATTTTATGGTTTAGCCTTTACATAGTTCCTCCTGCATTCAAGTTTCCACTCTCGATGAACAAACATGTTATTGTTATTTTTCACATAAGAGTCAGCTCTTTCTACTCTTAAAAGCATCTCCTCCACTCCGGCTCCCTTTGGGAGCCCGGCTAGAATCTGTTTGGTAGCCTTGTTGGCATTATCGAAGGCCAATACTCGAAACATTTGCTCTTTACTTTCAGGAGAGAGATCAGGGTGGTTCATGACGTTATCCCAAAGTCGATCAACAAAGTGGGTATATTTCTCTGTTGCACCCTGCACCAGGTTACCAAACGATGGGGCACTAGGTCCTGGTAGGCTCAAAAAGGCTTCTAAAGCTAATTGGGCAGATAAGCGCAGCATATCCTCAGGAAAGGTGGTTTGCACTCTGGTATCAGCATATTGACCTTGACCAGTGAGCATATCTGGTGTTACCCCCCTAAGGGGATCCTGTGGATCCTGGCGACGTGCTGCTGCTGTAACTGCATGCTGCTGCCATGAGGATTGCCATAGCAAAAGTTGAGTCGGGGTCAAAAGTAGTCTCATTAAATTTTGACAATCATACGGACACATCAAATCTGCTGAGAAAATCCAGGTCACTATCTGTCACGCAGCTTCGGATTTCGGCCCATATGTGGTCACGGTGGCACGTGCCTGTTGTAAAATCTACCAATCGTGCGGTTCCCACTTCCCCTGTCCATTTTCTTGGACGACAGGAAAAGCTAAGGGCATTAGCCCCTCACTATTGTTAGGTGACATCCACTGGCCTTGCACTATGGCATCTTTGATAATTCCCTTCCATTGCACTCCCCGTAATAAAGCCGGTCGAGTAGTGGATAAGCAGGGCGGTAAGGCTTGTTCGGCGACAATGAAGGATACAGAGGCAGAGGGGAAGGCAGCACCGGAGGAGTTAATTCCTCGATTGGGGGGCAGAAGGCTGTACCGAAGGAGGAGCACAGGAACGTGGGCGGCAACTAAAGCCACCTTTGGGTACTTCCTGCTTTTTCTCAGTCGGTTCCATGTCTCCCAACTTCCTCCTTCCCGAACCAGCGCTCCCCCTCCTTCTCCCCTGTTTCAGCTTTTCTCTGTCCCTGTTATAAGAGGTAAGCACAAATCCTATGCCCCCTTCTACCCCCCCAAGGAAACTTCCCTCAAAGGGAACATTCCTGCCTCCTCTTCTTTCCTCACTTGGCCCCTAGTCGGGGGTCTGCGGGGAGTCTCATAATGAGCCCTTCCAGCAGCTGCATAATCACTCTCCTACTGACTAAACGGCTCCTTTGCATTTACATAAGCGATTAGAGCCTGACATCCCTTTAAAGGGGCAACCACAAATCCTATGCCCCCTTCCACCAAAGATCCAAATTTCAGCCAATACAAAGGGTCCGATCTAATTTCCTCCCTTGTCCATCCTACCATACAATGTATTGGCTGAAATTTGGATCTTTGGTGGAAGGGGGCATAGGATTTGTGCTTACCTCTTATAACAGGGACAGAGGGGCAGAAATTTAAGAGGGAATTGAAACGCTTATTGGAGGATCTGGTAGGGGTGACGGAGAAGGTAGACCAATTTTAGGTCCCAGTTTGTACACGTGGGAGGAATTGCAGAACGTATTATCTATATTATTTCTTCCTGAAGAGAGACAAATGATCCGGGCGGCTGGTATGAGAATCTGGGAAACGGAACGACAGAACCAGCCAGGGCCAAATGGAGAGCAAAAACGCTCAAATATCGACCTGAGGTGGGATCATAATGACTTGCGGAGTAATGACACCAAACGCCGAATTAGGTGCAGGTATGCGGCTGTGCACAGGGAGCAAGGGGGATCTTTCCTCCAAGCTTGCACATCATGTATCAAAGCTGGTACATCTTTATTGTACTATATTGTACATATGCATTAGGGTAACATACATAGTCATGACTTTTCCAAGAAGTGGGTAGGGTTAGTAAGATTAGTCCCTGGAACTCATTATCATAGTAAGATTAATTTAAACGATCCCTTGGAAGCGTGGTGAAGAGGAGTGTGATGTGGCAGTTCGAGCCGAGAGAGAGAGGCTGGTCAGAAGGGACTGTGGACCACGGTGGCTACCTGGCAGAAGATTAAAACTGCACTGGGTGCTGCAGCAAGCAGGATAGATGTTGCTACCCAGGCAGAGCCTCAGTGGGTCCATGCAGCTACCCAGACCCTGGGCTGTAGGCAGTGCCCCTCTCCCACACCAGCTCATGCCTCTGGTACTGGCTCCACTTGTGGAAGCTGTGCCCGTGTGGGGGAACTCCTTTGCATGGTGGCAGAGCTGAGGGAGGAGGTAAATAGACTAAGGACCATCAGGGAATGTGAGAAGGAGATAGATCACTGGAGCAGCACTCTCTCACAAACTCAGCAGGCTGCTGGAGCTAGTGCGGCTGAGCAACACCCACCTGCAAACTGCAAGGTTGCGGGAACAAGAGATGGGGAATGGCAGCAAGTTCCTGCCTGGCGCAGGAAACCTGCTCCCCCCACCCAGACAACAAACCCCTAGATCTCCCTGAGGAACAAATATGAAGCACTGCAGGTGGAATCCATCCCCAAGGAATAAGAAGATGGCTCCCACGGCCTAGAAACATTCCCTAGGCTGCGCCATCCTCAGATGACCATAAAAACATCCTCCGTAAATAAGAAGAGGAGAGTGATTATCTTAAGGGATTCCCTTCTAAAAGGAACAGAGGGACGCATCTGCAGACCAGACCCGCTCCACAGGGAGGTCTGCTGCTTACCAGGGGCATCAGTGAAGGACGTAACCAGAAAATTTCCTTCCTTGGTCAAAGAGACAGATTATTACCCTCTGGTAGTATTTCAAATAGGCAATGATGACATACAGCACAGAAAGCTGAAAGCCATTAAGAGAGACTTCAGGACTCTAGGGAGAACGATGGAGGGCTCTGGGGCACAAGTAGTGTTTAGTTCCATTCCGATGCTAAGGAATGAGGAGCAGGAGGTCAAAGAGAAGCAGATGATTAATGCCTGGCTCCGAGCCTGGTGTGAGGAGAGAGGCTTTGGATTCTTTGATCATGGGGTGGCCCACACACTCCCAGGCTTTCTTACTAGGGATGGGACACACTTGTCTCCTAGGAGGACTAAAGTCCTTAGTAAAAATCTAGCTAAGCTCTTAAATAGAGCTTTAAACTAGATGTGAAGGGGGAGGGGGACGAGACCAGGCTAGTTGGGAATGAGCCTGGAAGTGGGACTCCAGTGACTGAGAGATGGTGTGCTGGAGAGGACCGCCAGTATATCACCACAGAGCAAGAGGGGGCAATTATGCCTGGGGACGGTAAGGATGAAACTGGCACTGTGGCATTAGTTATTCCAAGGACCAGTGAATTCGAAATGAACTCTATTCCCTTTATGAAGACTGAAGGTTTGCCAGTGCAGCTGAAGTGCATTTACACCAATGCATGCAGTATGGGCAATAAGAAGGAGGAGTTGGAAGCTGTTGTAGGGCAAGGTGACTATGATGTCCTTGCCATCACAGAAATGTGGTGAGATGACTCGTATAACTGGAATGCAGCCATGAGGGGGTATAAACTCTTCAGGCGGAACAGGAAGGGGAGGAGAGGACGCGGGTAGCCTTCTATGTTAGAGAGTGCTTTGATACACTTGAGCTCGATTATGGTGAGGGAGGGACTGAGAGCCTGTGTGTTAAAATCAGAGGAGCCCACAAGAAGGCAGATATTGTGATGGGAGTCTGTTACAGACCACCCAGCCAAGAAGAAGCAGCTGATGAGCTCTTCTATAAACAGCTGGGGATAGTCTCTAGATCTCTACCTCTTGTCCTCATGGGAGACTTCAATCTTCCGGATATCTGCTGGAAGTACATTACAGCAGAAAGGAAGCAGTCTAGGAGGTTCCTGGAGTGCGTGGAAGACAACTTCCACACACAACTGTTGAGTGAGCCAACAAGGGAGGGTGCCCTCCTGGACCTGCTGTTTGTGAACAGAGAAAGCCTTGTGGGGGATGTGACGGTTGGAGGATGCCTGGGACAAAGTAATCATGAGATGATAGGGTTTTCAGTTCTAGGTGTGATGAAGAGGAGGATTAGCAGAACAGCCACATTAAACTTCCAGAGGGCAGACTTTGGACTGTTCGGAAGGTTGGTTGGCAAAGTCCCATGAGAGACAGTCCTTAAGGGCAAGGGAGCCCACGAGGGATGGGCGCTCTCCAAAAATGAAATCCTAGCAACTCAAGAGCAAGCCATCTCCATGTTCCGGAAAAGGAGCTGTTGGGGGAAAAAAACAGCTTGGTTGAGTAGAGAGATCTTGAGAGGCATCAAAAAGAAGAGGAATGTCTATGAGCTTTGGAAGAAGGGACAGGCGTCTTGGGTGGACTGCAGGGAGGAAGTGAGATTGTGCAGGGAAAAAAATCAGGAGGGCTAAAGCCCAACTAGAAATCAAATTGGCTGTCTGTGAAAGATAATAAAAAAATCTTTCTACAAATACATTAACAAGAAAAGGAGGACTAAGGAGAATATTCAGTCCCTATTGGATGCAGAAGGAAAAACAGTGACAGGGGATGAGGACGAGGCTGAGGTACTTAATGTCTTCTTTGCCTCAGTCTTTAATATCTGGCTTCAACCAGATACAGTCACTGCACCGCTAAAAAACCCTCTATGTCAGAGTTCTATATTTCAGTTAATTCAAAATTATAACTTTTAACAAATTATTTCTTCTTTCAATTCCCCCCTTTCCTTTATCCTAAGCAAATTCTTGCAGAAGGATGGCTCATGATTTAATAGCAGTGAACAATCCAGGGTTTGCTGTCTGTAGCTAGGCCTGACCTTGAGATAAGATAAAAGGGAGTAGAATACAAGAATGTGGAATCCAGCGCGGGAAAGTCCCGAAGAGTTGTGATGAGAACCTTGTATCTGCCCCTTTCGCGTGCTCAAGAGCGTCTGGCCAGTTGCGTGACAGCATAAGGCGTGTGAACAGCGAGACATAATCAATTAGGATTTGTTTGTTAGCGCGTGCACTATTGGGATAAGTATATAAGAAGTGTAAGGTGTATGAATAAATGAGAACGATCATACTCATATTGAGACCATCGTTACTCCGGGTCCACCTCCCACTCCGACATCTGGTAGCAGAGGATGGTTACAGGACACCTTTGACTTCTCCGAGACTGCGGTAAGCAGCTAGAGGAGGGGAGTGGGAAAACTGCGGCTAAGGGAAGCGCTGCCTGTGCATAGTCAAGGTAGACAGCTGGTGTGAGGTCGCTCCTCGCCCCTTAGGGATAATTATGGAAACAGAAGCTGCAGCAACGCTACTTGTGGGAATCCTCTCTAAGAGAGGGCATGAACTGCCCACAAAACTGCTGATAAAACTTCTACATTTAGGTAGATAGAAAATGGGGACACTTTACTGATCCGCACACGATGTTTTTTGTTATGGAGTGGCGAGATTATGGAGAAACGTTGTGGCAAAAGACTGTATCAGGAACAGACAAAGAGGAAAAGGAAATTAAAACTGTTCGCGGGGATTGGAATTTGGTTTCAGACACTTCAAAAGAGATGAAAGCAGAGAGGGAGGTGGCTTGTGCAGCAGCCCAAATGCTGGGACCTCTACCTAATGTCGAAAAAGCTCCAGACGGGGCGGGTTCGATTTCCCGTTTATTCGGATTGCCTGCGGTGAAAGACATGAAAGGAACTATTTGCCTTCCCCTCTGCCTCTGTATCCTTCATTGTCGCCGAACAAGCCTTACCGCCCTGCTTATCCACTACTCGACCGGCTTTATTACGGGGAGTGCAATGGAAGGGAATTATCAAAGATGCCATAGTGCAAGGCCAGTGGATGTCACCTAACAATAGTGAGGGGCTAATGCCCTTAGCTTTTCCTGTCGTCCAAGAAAATGGACAGGGGAAGTGGGAACCGCACGATTGGTAGATTTTACAACAGGCACGTGCCACCGTGACCACATATGGGCCGAAATCCGAAGCTGCGTGACAGATAGTGACCTGGATTTTCTCAGCAGATTTGATGTGTCCGTATGATTGTCAAAATTTAATGAGACTACTTTTGACCCCGACTCAACTTTTGCTATGGCAATCCTCATGGCAGCAGCATGCAGTTACAGCAGCAGCACGTCGCCAGGATCCACAGGATCCCCTTAGGGGGGTAACACCAGATATGCTCACTGGTCAAGGTCAATATGCTGATACCAGAGTGCAAACCACCTTTCCTGAGGATATGCTGCGCTTATCTGCCCAATTAGCTTTAGAAGCCTTTTTGAGCCTACCAGGACCTAGTGCCCCATCGTTTGGTAACCTGGTGCAGGGTGCAACAGAGAAATATACCCACTTTGTTGATCGACTTTGGGATAACGTCATGAACCACCCTGATCTCTCTCCTGAAAGTAAAGAGCAAATGTTTCGAGTATTGGCCTTCGATAATGCCAACAAGGCTACCAAACAGATTCTAGCCGGGCTCCCAAAGGGAGCCGGAGTGGAGGAGATGCTTTTAAGAGTAGAAAGAGCTGACTCTTATGTGAAAAATAACAATAACATGTTTGTTCATCGAGAGTGGAAACTTGAATGCAGGAGGAACTATGTAAAGGCTAAACCATAAAATATGAAGGTAGACAAATACTGTAAAATAATAAAATGATTATATATGACATAAAGCTCTGCAGACTTAGCAGGAACTGACAACCACAAGGAAGAGGCCTATCACCCCACCTGCAAATTAGCATTACAGACGATAGTGAAAAAGGCCTGCTGGAGTGATTCAGAGCCTGAGTAAGGACCCCTTAGGGAGGCGTGGAACAATAGCAGGAGACTGCGGATTAACTTGATAACGACCTGAAAGATACCTCGTGCAAGAAACCGAGTTCAAAGTACAGAAGTGAAGATAAGGAAAATGAAAAGGAGATCACCACATGGACAATATCGACCTGCAGAATAATATAAAAGGAACTGAGAACTCAGACTTAGGTGTGAGCCGTTGGTGGAGCGCAGACCCCCCGGCTGCACCCAGCGCTGTTTGCTTGCTATCGCTTGCTGTAATTAATAAAATTGTGAATTGATCCTCAAAGGCTGAATCAATTATTCGCCCCCAACTTATAACACTTATAAACAAAGTAGCTCTGTTGCTGCCGCAGTGCAGGGAGCTGTACGTGAACTTGTGCAATCACTTGCTACCGCAGCCCAGAAAGAAGGGGCTGTGTGCTAAAGGGAGGAAAGTCATCAACCAACCAACCCTTCCACGGGAAGTGTTATCGATGTGGGAATGAAGGGCATTATTAATTATAATACCTGGATTGATCGACGCAGATTATACAGGGACGATACAAGTCATGATGTATATACTTTGTCCACCTATCTTTATACCGGCAGGTAGTGAAATAGCACAGATTGTGGCCATTGAAAGTATCTTACCTTCACAGTCCCGAGTGGAATTCTATAGGGGCGACCGAGGTTTTGGATCTACAGGCCCTGCTGTTTGCTTTACCACTAAACTACATCAACGGCCTGTATTAACAAGTGGACTACTCCGTGACAAGGAGAATCGACAGATTCGAGCCATGTTAGACACTGGTGCAGGTATCACGATAATCAGCTGTGAAACATGGCCTTGACATTGGCCAGTGGAGCAACCTTTATCAGCTATAGCCGGAGTAGGAGGACACTCTCTCCCACAGATCAGTCGGGAACCGATTCAACTAGAGTTCCCTGAAGGACAAAAGGCTGTATTAAAAGTATATGACAACCAAGGACTGTTACCTGTTAAACAATTGATACAAACCTTATCTTATAATATATGTGCATATTGTAAGTGTTGCATGTGTTCAGTACCATGTATAGTTTAAATATTCATACCATCGTGCTATTCTTATTGACTGGTCGTAAACAATATTGTATAGGTATATTAAGCCAGCTCTCAAATAGTGGTTCTGTGTGTGTGTATGCGTGTGTGTGTTTAAAGCGCTTTAAACGTTTGTAAGATTTGCAAATTGGGTTTTGGTTATAGGAGCTTGAGCCTCTGTTTGTTTTGATTAATCTTAAAAATACAACTCTGAGACCTTTCAATCTCAAACGTCCACTAAGCCGGCAAACAGGTAGATTTACCTGGGACCTTTGAAGTGAAAGGCTGCAGAGGACACAATTTCAAACTGAAAAAAAAAAAACCCAAAACAAACAAAAAAAAACCAAACCAACAAACAAACCCAAAAAGAACGTAGACAATAGAAAAAGAAAATGGAAAAAAAACCCCAGCCCTGTGGCTGTGTGTGAGGGTTTTCCCCCCCCCATTCCTCCCCGCCCTTACTCCTGATATGTGAAGGTTTTTGGTTTTTTTGTTTCAGCTTGGCAGTCCTTATCTTTCTCTAGGGGAGTAACAATTTATGAAGAACACTCTGCATTCCAGTGTCCCTTATAAGAACCATTTGATGAACTGGCACTGCAGACATTGAGGGATATGCTGAGAGATAAAGGACTTGTGGTTGCACCTGAAAAAGTACAAAGGTCAGCTCTGTGGAAGTATTTGGGCTGGTGCATTTCTGATGCCCAAATCCCACCACAGAAAATCAAACTGACGACCAGTTTACGAACTGTTAAAGATGTTCAAACATTGTTAGGGAATATTCAATGGGTCCACCGTTGTGTGGACATTTCCAACTCTGATATTGCTCCCTTGACTGTGTTGTTGCACAATGCTGACACAGCCTCCAAAATTGAGCTTACCGCAGATCAAAGGACTCTTTTACAAAAAATCAGTTGTCGCTTACAAAATATCTTGGTCATCTTGGAAGATACTGAATTTACCGATATCGCTTTTGGTTTGTAAGAATAGCGAATCCCCATATGCAGTCATCTGTCAATGGCAAAACAAAAGAGGGGAATCTGGGAAGGATGGAGACCTGAATGACCCTGCCATTGCCAGTAATAAGAGAACTGATAAAGCTGAATCATTCTGGGTATTGGAATGTGTGTTTCTGGGTGTGCAGCCAAAAACGAGCATTCAAACCAGACCCGAAGCTGTGGCAGAGTTAGTACGAAAAAGCAGATCTCGAATTATTGAGATCAGCGGTCAAGAACCTGCAGACATTAGCATTCCAGTTAATGCTGTAGACCTAGAGTGGTGGTTACGAAATGTAATACCACTTCAGGAAGCCCTATTAGGATTTGAAGGACAAATACATTCGCAGCAGCCGCAAGGGAAAAAGTGGCAGATATTGTCATGAAATCAGTGGCTGGAAAGAACGAAAGTCAGTAGGCAACCACTGGTGGATGGCCTTACTGTATATACTGATGCCGGAAAATGACTGCATCGTGCTGTTTGTGTATGGCACGAACGTGCTGAATGGCACAAGCATATTTTGGAGGGACAGCCCCAAGATTCTTTACAGACCTTAGAATTAACTGCTGTTGGTTGGGCCCTGTTGAATTGGCTAACCACCCCTCTTAATGTTGTAACGGACTCACTATATGTAGCAGGAGTAGTCCCAAGATTAGAGGATGCTCTTCTAAGACAGACAACTAACCCAAGATTAGGAGCATTGTTTGTGCAATTACGCTCCACGCTTCAACAACGCACAGAGCCTTGTTGTGTTATTCATGTGAGAAGTCATCAACTTGACGTAGGACTAGGAAGGGGTAATCAGATAGCGGAAAGCTTCGTTAGTCCAGCTCAGCATATGCCCCCTATAGATAAATTTTGTGTAGCAAGACAGAGTCATGACCAATTTCACCAGAATGTCAAAGGATTAAAACGACAGTATGGCTTAACAGAGAATGAAGCCCATAGTATTGTACAAGCCTGTCCAAGATGTGGAAATCACGGTCCAGGAATAGGGATCGGAGTTAACCCTAAAAGACTAAAGTCCTCAGAGCTTTGGCAAACGGATGTCACTCACATTGGGGAATATGGAAGACTAAAATATATTCACGTGACAATCGATACCTTTTCGAAATTTGTATGGGCAACCGCATTACCTGGTGAGAAAGCACAACATGTGTGTAAAAACCTGTTGTCCTGCTTTGCTGTAATGGGGGTGCCTGAGACCATAAAAACGGATAATGGGCCTGCCTATACTAGTCAAAAGATGAGGGTCTTTTTGTCCAAGTGGGGAGTACAACATATCACAGGAATCCCGCACTCTCCCACTGGGCAGGCTTTGGAGAAGCGAACTCATCAAGTGTTGAAAGATTATTTACAAAGACAAAAAGACACTGAAATGGACGTGCAAATGAGATTGAATAAGGAGTGATAGAGAAGAGCCACCGGTGATAATACATCATCAAAGTATAAGGTTGAATGAAAAGACAATTATTCCCAGCTTTCGAGTATTATATAGAGATCCAGTAACGGGAATATGGAAAGGACCTGTTGCTGTAATATTTAATGGTCGAGGATATATGTGTGTTTCCACAGAAGGCGGTCCTAGGTGGATACCAGCAAAAAGCATTCGACCCTATCTACAGACGTCATCAGAACGTGATCAACGGCCTGCACAAGAAGATCCTGCACAGGAATGAATGAAGAAAGCTGTAATTGTGGGAATTGTGATCCCTGGGTGTTCCATAACTGTGGTGACTGATAATAATCAGTGACCCTGTAATATGGACTATTAAGGATCAAAATTGGAAGAAAGTAAAAGAAAACTGTAGGCATTCTTGTAAATGGAAACAGTATTGAAAAATGTATGGGTTACTCTTGCACAAGTCTTGAACATTACTAGTTTTGTGCCAGTTTGGCGACCATTTGTGACTTGTCTTATAGGACTTCCCATAAAAAAAAAAAAAAAAAAAAAGAAAAAAATTTTTTTTTTTTTTAACTTTAATCAAACAATGCAAGAGTTGAAGTTACAGTTTAACATCGCTAGTAACTTACCCTTTCTATGGGAAAACCAGAGCGAAGCATTCGATAAATATGATAATTGGGATAACAAACTTCCAATTGGATCCAAACCACAAGAACTTGAACTTGTGGATTCTCTGAATGCTACGTATTGTTTTTTGGTTTGTTTTTTTTTGGTTTGTTTTTTTTTTTTTATAGGTTTAGCATCGTGGTCTGAGGTATAGAAGGAAACAAGACTAGCGGACCAAGCAGCACCAACAATAATTAATCCCATGGGGAACAGCAGTGATTGGGAGCGGAAATGGTGCAACATTACAGTGCGAAATAAAACTCACTCTGCTCCTGGCACTGTATTACCAAGACGATTACCACCAGGATACCTTTCGTTCTGTGGTAATCGAGCGTGGGCAGGCATGCCCTCTAACCCAAAGGGTGGACCATGTACCATTGGTCAGCCCAGTTTGGGCGTTCCATATCATCATCCAAATCAAACTCATCCCACAAGGTGGAAAAGAGACCTGAATTATGGAATTCTTGGGAAAGATTTTTGCATTTCTTTTGCTATCAAGAGTCGCAGCCATAAAAGCGCATAAAAACTTAGAAGAATTATTTTGTTCAGTAGTGAAGCAAGCCAACATGACAAGTCAAATTTTGTCTGAACTGGCTGCAGCAATAAATTTTTCTTCTTTTATTGTTTATTATTGGCGCATGGTCATGGCTGTGGCGATTTTGACCTAGGTCTCTCCTTTTTTTTTCTCTTTTCTTTGATTTGGATGGATTATCCAACTGGTTAGGATTGACTGGTTGGCTTAGGAGCATATTAAAAACGGGATTAATGTTGTTGATAGTTATACTTGTAGAAATAGTTCTTTTCAGTTGTGTAAGGTTATGTCTAAGAAAAATGCTATTGCGAACAATGAATGAACCCTGGCTTGTTCAAAACAAAAAGGGGGAATTGTGGAAGAATGGCTCATGATTTAATAGCAGTGAACAATCCAGGGTTTGCTGTCTGTAGCTAGGCCTGACCTTGAGATAAGATAAAAGGGAGTAGAATACAAGAATGTGGAATCCAGCGCGGGAAAGTCCCGGAGAGTTGTGATGAGAACCTTGTATCTGCCCCTTTCGCGTGCTCAAGAGCGTCTGGCCAGTTGCGTGACAGCATAAGGCGCGTGAACAGCAGGACATAACCAATTAGGATTTGTTTTGTTAGCGCGTGCACTATTGGGATAAGTATATAAGAAGTGTAAGGTGTATGAATAAATGAGAACGATCATACTCATATTGAGACTCCATCGTTACTCCGGGTCCGCCTCCCACTCCGACAAATTCCAGTATGACAAACACAGTTATTTTCCATCCTTTCTCTGGATTCGGAGCTTTAGGGGTCCAGTCGGTGTTGATTCTTACTGTGGTGTAGGAGCTTTCTTGATTCTGGTATGATGTATCCATGATGCTTGTTCCTTAATCCTGACTGCGGTATGAGATGTTAGTAGAACTTGAAAGGGTCCTTTCCAATCCAGCTTCTTGCCCCAATTCTACAATTTGCAACTTAATCAAATGGTTCATCATTTCCACCTGGCCACTTGCTTGTGGCCTGTAAGGCGTATGTAACTGCCAATCTATTCCCAGTACTTTACTAACTTGCTGAACAGTATTTGCAATGAAATGGGGCCCTCGATCAGAAGATGATATTGCTGGGACCCCAAACCTTGGTATTATTTCTTGTAACAATACTTTACTCAGTGAAGGATGTCACTAGAAAATTTCCTTCCTTGGTGAAGGAGACAGATTATTACCCCCTGCTAGTATTTCGAATAGGCAATGACGACTTACAGCGCAGAAAGCTGAAAGCCATCAGAAGAGACTTCAGGGCTCTAGGGAGAATGATGGAGGGCTCTGGAGCATAAGTGGTGTTTAGTTCCATCCCAACACTAAGGAGTAAGGAACAGGAGGTCAAAGACAAACAGCTGATTAATGCCTGGCTCCGAGCCTGGTGTGAGGAGAGAGGCTTTGGATTCTTTGATCATGGAGTGACCCACGCACCCCCAGGCTTTCTTACTAGGAATGGGACACGCTTGTCTCCTAGGGGGACTAAAGTACTTCCTAAAAATCTAGGTTTTGGGTTTTTTTTTTAAATAAAGCTTTAAACTAGATGTGAAGGGAAAAGGAGAGGAGACCAGGCTAGTTGGGAATGAGCCTGGAAGTGGGACTCCAGTGACTGAGAGATGGTGTACTGGAGAGGACCGCCAGTACACCACCACAGAGCAAGTGAGGGTGAGTACCGCTGGGGAGAGCAAGAATGAAACTGGCACTGTGGAATTAGTTATTCCAAGGACCAGTCAATTGGGAATGAACTCTGTTCCCTTTATGAGGCCTGAAGGTTCGTCAGCCCAGCTGAAGTGCATTTACACCAATGCATGCAGTATGGGCAATAAGAAGGAGGAGTTGGAAGCTGTTGTAGGGCAAGGTGACTATGATGTTGTTGCCATCACAGAAACGTGGTGGGATGACTCATATAACTGGAGTACAGCTATGGCAGGGTATAAACTCTTCAGGCAGGACAGGAAGGGTAGAAAAGGAGGCGGGGTAGCCCTCTATGTTAGAGAGTGCTTTGATACCCTTGAGCTCAATTACGGTGAGGAAGGGACTGAGTGCCTATGGGTTGAATTCAGAGGAGCCCACAAGAAGGCAGACATTGTGATGGGAGTCTGCTACAGACCACCCAGCCAAGAAGAAGCAGCTGATGAGCTCTTCTATAAACAGCTGGGGATAGTCTCTAGATCTCTACCTTTTGTCCTTTTGGGTGACTTCAATCTTCCGGATATCGGCTGGAAGTACATTACAGCAGAAAGGAAGCAGTCTAGGAGGTTCCTGGAGTGCGTGGAAGACAACTTCCACACACAACTGTTGAGTGAGCCAACAAGGGAGGGTGCCCTCCTGGACCTGCTGTTTGTGAACAGAGAAAGCCTTGTGGGGGATGTGACGGTTGGAGGATGCCTGGGACAAAGCAATCATGAGATGATAAGGTTTTCAGTTCTAGGTGTGATGAAGAAGGGGATTAGCAAAACAGTCACATTAAACTTCCAGAGGGCAGACTTTGGACTGTTCGGAAGGTTGGTTGGCAAAGTCCCATGGGAGACAGTCCTTAAGGGCAAGGGAGCCCACAAGGGCTGGGTGCTCTTAAAAAACAAAATCCTAGCAACTCAAGAGCAAGCCAACCCTGTGTTCCGGAAAAGGAGCCGTCGGGGGAAAAAGCCAGCTTGGTTGAGTCTATGAGCTTTGGAGGAAGGGACAGGCATCTTGGGTGGACTTCGGGGAGGAAGTGAGATTGTGCAGGGAGAAAATCAGGAGGGCCAAGGCCCAACTAGAAATAAAACTTGCTAAGTCTGTGAAAGACAACAAAAAGTCTTTCTACAAGTACATTAACAGGAAAAGGAGGACGAGGGAGAATATTCAGTCCCTATTGGATGCAGAAGGAACAACAGTGACAGGGGATGAGGACAAGGCTGAGGTACTTAATGTCTTCTTTGCCTCAGTCTTCAATAGCAAGGAAAGTTGTTCCCTCTGTGTACAAACCCAGGAGTTAGAGAAGCAGAATGAGGCTCCCATGATCCAAGAGGAGGCGGTTAGAGACTTGCTTGCCCAGCTAGACATCCACAAGTCTATGGGGCAGGACGGGATCCACCCAAGAGTATTGAAGGAGCTGGCGGATGTCCTTTCCAAACCCCTTTACATCATCTTCCAGCGGTCCTGGCTGACTGGGGAAGTTCCACTGGACTGGAGGCTGGGTAATATTATGCCCATCTACAAGAAGAGTTACAGGGAGGATCCAGGGAACTACAGGCCTGTCAGTCTGACCTCAGTGCCAGGGAAAGTCATGGAACAGGTGATCTTGAGTGCTGTCATGAAGCACATGCAAGAGAACTGGGTGATCAGGCCCAGTCAACATGGGTTTACAAAAGGCAGGTCTTGCCAAAATGATCACCTTCTATGACAAAGTGACTCGACTACTGGATGAGGGAAAGGCTGTGGATGTAGTCTTCTTGGACTTCAGTAAAGCCTTTGACACGGTTTCTCACAGCATTCTGCTTAGGAAACTGTCAGCCTCTGGCCTGGATGGGCGCACACTCTCCTGGGTTGAAAACTGGTTGGATGGCCAGGCTTTCTGGGGTAAATGGAAATGAGTGGTGGTAAATGGAGTTAATTCCAGCTGGAGTCCAATTACAAGTGGGGTTCCCCAGGGCTCGGTACTGGGTCCAGCCCTGTTCGATGTCTTTATCAATGACCTGGATGAAGGCATTGAGTGCACCCTTAGCAAGTTTGCGGATGACACTAAGCTGGGAGGAAGTGTCGATCTGCTGGAGGGTAGGGAGGCTCTGCAAAGGGATCTGAACAGGCTGGACTGCTGGGCTGAGGCCAATGGGATGAGGTTTAACAAGGCCAAATGCCAGGTCCTGCACTTGGGGCGCAACAACCCTATGCAGTGCTACAGACTAGGAGAAGTCTGGCTTGAAAGCTCCCTGGAGAAGGACCTGGGGGTGTTGGTTGACAGCCAACTGAACATGAGCCAGCAGTGTGCCCAGGTGGACAGGAAGGCCAATGGCATCTTGGCTTGTATCAGAAATGGCGTGACCAGCAGATCCAGGAAGGTTATTCTGCCTCTGTACTCGGCACTGGTGAGACTGCACCTTGAGTACTGCGTTCAGTTTGTGCCCCTCACCACAAGAAGGATGTTGAGGCTCTGGAGCATATCCAGAGAAGAGCAGCAAAGCTGGTGAGGGGGCTGGAGAACAAGTCTTATGAGGAGCGGCTGAGAGAGCTGGGGTTGTTCAGCCTGGAGAAGAGGAGGCTGAGGGGAGACCTTATTGCTCTCTACAACTACCTGAAAGGAGGTTGTGGAGAGGAGGGAGCTGGCCTCTTCTCCCAAGTGACAGGGGACAGGACAAGAGGGAATGGCCTGAAGCTCCACCAGGGGAGGTTCAGGCTGGATATCAGTAAAAAATTTTTCACGGAAAGAGTCATTGGGCACTGGAACAGGCTGCCCAGGGAGGTGGTTGAGACACCTTCCCTGGAGGTGTTTAAGGAACGGGTGGATGAAGTGCTTAGGGGCATGGTTTAGGGAGTGTTAGGAATGGTTGGACTCGATGATCCAGTGAGTCCTTTCCAACCTGGTGATTCTGTGATTCTGTGATTACTCCCTAGAACTCATTATCATAGTAAGATTAATTCTGGGAACTCATCATCATAGGTCTCCTCCTCTTAGCGCTTGCGCATTTTCTTGTGGTAATGGTCGATGGGGTCTTTGGGGATGAAGACAGGCAGTCTTCCTCACATTGAACTTTTCACCTTCCCTCCTTGCACATGCTTTTAGAAAGCCTAGGCCGCCTTCGGGCCTTATCTGGCCCAGCTGGTGGTTCTTCCCATGACCATTGTACCAGTCCTTGTTATCTGGCTTCAACCAGATACAGTCACCACGCCACTAAAAAAAACTCTATGTCAGAATTCTATATTTTAGTTAATTCAAACTTATAACTTTTAACAAATTATTTCTTCTTTCAATAACACCTCAGAAGGGAGAAACCACTTAAGCAATTATAGAACACTTATGATCAGGGGAATAAGAGAAGCCGTACCTAGGGGACAGAATGCTAGTAAGACATTTGACAGTCGACAGAATAAGAAGGAGACTCTAACAGAATGGTTGGAGAGAGTGAAACAGAACATGCTAGAAGACTGGCATGAGAGGGGACTTAACGAGCTACTGAGAGAAGCTTAGAAGCTATAAGGAAAAGCCAAGGCTAAGGCTAAACTCATGATGGCTACTGTACAGGCAGCAACAGAAAAGGAAAGGGTTCCATCCCTGAGGCCTCCTCCCCCGAGGCTCCCTCGGGGAGGAAGGGGAGGACAGGGACGGGGAGCAGCCCCTATGGGTGCTCCAAAAATGGGGGAATGCGTTATAAGGGGAAAGGGAAAAGGAGATTTTGCGAGGTAACTTAGAGGATGCTTATGCACGTGACCAGAGGCTGAGATTACAGCTGCTCTGTGGTTGTGGGGCCGGTGGGGAAACTGGTTTTTCGAGTTTTACAAAAGAGGCTGCTGATCTGTCAGGGGAAGCGGCCACCTATTGTTGGGATGAGGGAGTGGCAGAACCTGATCCTGCTCTTGATGCAGATCCTTATTTCAAACTCCAACCCCTAATTACTTTGCTGGGGTGGAGGAAATGGACTTTGGGAGCAGTATGATGTGACTCCTGGGATCAGGCTTAATGCCTGTCCTGCCCCTATCAGACCTGCATTGGTTGAAAAAAAACCCAAACAACTGGCAGCCCCCGGACAAAAGCCGCCCCTCCCACTCGAGAAAAGAAAACGCCTGCCGCCCGTTTAACAAAGGGAACAGCAGCCCCTACTTCACCTCTAGTCGGTTCGATTACCAGCTCCACCAGACTGAGAAAAGCAGTGGAACTACCTTTAGCCAAGCCAAAAAGCAGCCAGTGGGCTTATTTTACTTTCTCCCTCGACAAATATTTCTGGCATGGTTCCTGTTAGGGCCTAAACAGCTAAAGTTAAAACAAAGCGAAGCATAAATCACCAGGCAAAGTCTCTAAAGGGCATTCATTTTTGCAACCAAGTTGTCCAGCCCTCAAAGGATGTTTTTAAGAAGGGAGAGCATGCTGGCTGAATGTCAGAAATATTGATTTGCATCAGCATCTCCACACGTTTGAGGGACCATTCTGGATGGAATAACATTTGTTGCTGACCTATATTTCTGATTACGTACAGTCCGATTTCATAGATTCTGGATCTGAGTTTGGATGTTGACATAGGTTGTTCAGTAGACATATCTTTCTTAGGGTGTGTGATTGTTGTTTGTGTGCTTGCTGTAACAGGCCTAACTATAGCATCTATTTTAAATTTGAATGAGAGTCCAATAGTATCATGTGCCCAAAGACAACCTACCTTAACGGTCTGTGTTAACGTAAAATTATGCCAACAAACTAATTCAGTGGAGGTGCATATTTCTATTTTCTTATCTGTAGGAATAGTTGAGATAGTAATTTGGGACCCCTTCTTATAAATGGTACCATTAATCATCCGGCATCCTACTTTGATTTCTTCCCCCACGCTCCCCTGAAGTCGATGAACCCTTTCTTTTTTATCCCAATTCCACTCTTTTCTGAGGTACATCTGATTTCCATGTATAACCACAGCAGACAAACTTAGGCCCTCTTGGGCAGAATTTATACCCATGGATCCGGTGTACCTAATATAAGCTTGAGACCAAGGCCACTCAGTATTGTTTTGGCTAGAAGTGCCCTCCCATTCCTGAATTGTAATTAAGATCGTGAAAAAGATAATTTTCCCGGTTGGACTTGCGTGACCTTCCATGAAGAATTATGTGCCTTTTTCACTCTGGTGTGATGTATCCACGATGCCTGTTCCCATATCTTAACTGCTGTATGTGTCGTCAGTAGAACCTGGAATGGTACTTCCCATTTCAGCTTCAAGGGTGAGTCTGAAAGAGATCTGATATATATATATAATCATCTGGTTCTATATTATGTATTGGCCCATCTAGGCCATGAGCAGGAGTTCCTGAGACCAGCTTTTCTATTTTTCTGAGTTGTTTTTGTAAGCTTATTATATAGTCTGTTAACATTTCAGCACCGACTCGTGTTGATGTTCCTGCTTGAACCAAATAGGGCCTTCCATATAACATTTCAAAGGGACTCAATCCTTCCTTGGCCCTTGGTTTAGTTCTTATTCTCAACAAGGCTAGGGGTAGTGACTGAGGCCAAGCTAGTCCAGCTTCTTGACCCAATTTTACAATCTGTAACTTAAGAATATGGTTCATCTTCTCCACCTGGACACTTGCTTGGGGCCTATATGGAGTATGTAATTGCCAGTCTATCCCCAGAACCTGACTAACTTGTTGTGTCACTTTGGTCACAAAATGAGGGCCTCTGTCTGAAGATATTATTGCTGGAACCCCAAACCTTGGTATTATTTCATGCAGCAAAGCCTTAGTTACCTCCCTAGCCTTGCTTGTTCGGCAAGGGAACGCTTCTGGCCATCCTAAAAAGGTATCAGTTGATACAAGCAAATATCGAAATCCCCCTTTTCTCAGAAGTTCTGAAAAGTCAATTTGCCACCATTGTCCGGGGAGATTACCTTTCCCTATTTGCCCTAGCTCCAACTTCTGGCTTACCTGTGAGTTATTTTGCAAACAAATGTCACATTGTCGTGTCATTTGTTTGATACTTGTGTACAAGTTGCGAGAGACAATGTGTTTGTTTAGATATTTATACAAGGCCTCAACTCCCCAATGAGTCTTTTTATGTTCAATCATGATTATAGCCCAGAGTAAGCCCCCTTGTCTGCTTTCGCACATCAATCTTAGCAACACCTACGGCAATAAAGGTGGACAGCTTGAAACCCTGGATCCACACATCCCACGTCAAGAAAGCAACAATGGAAGACGTGCAGACATCAATGTGGGAACCAGTGCAAGACTCATCTGACAATTATGGACTGAAGTTAAAACTCAGAAGGGTAAAAACCTAAACCTAATATTATTGATTGTTGTAATATTTATAACAATTTCAGATATAAAAGGGAACCCCTACCAACCTATAAACGAAAAATGAACCCTAACTGATACTCAGATCGGCCGAACCTTAGCTGAAACTAATACAACAGGGCAGCCTGTTTTCAGCCTAGATCTATGCGAACTGATAAGTAATATTAATACAGGTTTAGGAACAGAACAGGGAATCCATACCATCAATGATCTGGGAAATTACCATTTCGCTCCAGGGGCTCGCCTTGCCGGGTGCGGGGAACCCCACTTAGAAATAACCCTCCAGGATATTCAGTTTTACCTCTGCCCAGCCAACGGGGGACCCAACTGTCAGGTTGCAGGAAATTACCATTGTGCTAGCTGGGGTTGCGAAACAATTGCACCCTGAGCCGACCAAGACATTTATATATCCTTCAGGCGAACTGGTAGACCTAAAACCTGTAATCGCAATAACCTAGGAACTTGCAACCCTGTAGAAATTAAAACTAAACTCTGGCTCCAAGCAGAATGGAACTTTGGATGAACCTGGGGAATCAGAGCATATATAAGTGGGAAAGATCCAGGTACAGAATTTACAGTCCAACGTCGACCACTCCCATATAACTCCCATATCCCATTAGGAATAGGCCCTAATGAAACTCTTTTCAAACATAGTCTCCCCAAACCACTGGCAACCCCCAACTCGGAATCCCATACTGCTGAAACCCCACAAAACTTTACTCCTGAGAGAATATCTGATTACCTACTAGAGACCATAGATACTACTTTCCGCTACCTTAATTTGACCCAGCCAAATATCACAGAAGAATGTTGGTTATGTCTTAACCCTAGACCCCCTTATTACTCTGGTCTAGGAGTTGACATCAACACCCTTGTAACCACTGAGGACTGGGGAACATGTCAATGGATTGATGGGATAATCACCCTTCAGGAAATACATGGGAAAGGGACCTGCATTGTATCAGAATACCCACTTAAACGCTCCCCTTATCAAACATATTGTAATCAGACTATTATTATACCCAGACATAATGAGTCCGTTGAACATGGCTTATACAAAGCACCCAGTAATACATGGTTTGCTTGCACCAAGGGATTAACCCCCTGTATATACCCTGTACAATTCCAACTTGAGCTAGAATTTTGTCTAATAGTACAACTACTTCCCCAAGTTTATTATTTGAGTGGACCAGCAGGGTGGGAACATTTTGTCCAGAACCAGCCACGACAAAACCAAGCCATATCTATACTGATACCAGCTTTGGTAGCCACAGGAATCGCAGGATCAGCAGGATTAGGTATAGCATCCCTAGTCAACAATGATATCCAACTTAAAAAAACTTTTGGAACAGATAGACTTGGATATCCAACGGCTACATTTCTCCATTGAGAAACTCCAGGAACAGGTTGGATCTTTAGCAGAAGTGGCACTGCAAAACCGACGAGGGCTAAACTTAATTTTTTTTTAAAAGAAGGAGGACTGTGTGCAGCATTAGGAGAACAATGCTGTTTTTATGTAAACCACTCAGGAGTCATTAAAGAAACCTTATCTAAAATTAAAGAAAGCCTGTTAAAGCAAGAAAGGGAAAGACGTGAATCAGAAACTTGGTATGAGCAGATGTTTAATTTGTCTCCTTGGCAAACCTCACTTATAATGGCCCTAGCAGGGCCAATAATATTGCTTCTGCTTGCTTTACTTATAGGACCTTGTTTTATAAATGCTTTTCTCAGATTTGTACAGAATCGAATCACTGCAGTAAAAATGCTTGTCCTGCACACTCATTACGAGCCCCTAGACTTAAATGAATTAGAATCAAAGATTTGATTCATGTTCAAGAAAAAGGGGGGAGTGTTAGGGCCTAAACAGCTAAAGTTAAAACAAAGCGAAGCATAAATCACCAGGCAAAGAATAAAGCTTAAAATATAACTAAGCACTGGGCAGAACTGTGGGCACCAAGAACTATGGAAACTATGTGTACCTATAGGTAAGATAAGGAAGGGGGGACTAGAAACACTTTGCCTGAGTAAATTGCTGAATTGTTACAAACGGACATGAATTATGCAAACCAACTGATTACGACCTTGCTTGTAAAACTCTGTATAGACTAACGTGTAACTGCCTGAGTATAAATACAACGCAGCAAAGCTAGTTTGGGGGTCGTCCTCCTTTTGTATGGGGCGACCCTGGCCGGCCAGCTTTCCATGCGCATTAATAAATGAAATTATCCATTCTATCAACCAACAACGACTCTGTCTTGTCTCTTAGTACTTGGACCCTTACAGTTCCCTGGGATATGCCCTCTTTGTATTGCTCCCACTTGTCTTTAGCATTGTTGGTGCCCTGGCAGCAGCTGCATGGGCGGCTGCTCAGAAAGGGAGGTCAGACAGTGAATGAGGCATTGGAGACAGGCAGCTCTGCTGATAACACAGAGGGCACTGGTGGAACTGAAAAGGGAAATGGACATGAAGGTGTTCACTGAGACCAGAGAAGACCCTCTGGCATAGGGGGGTCAGGGGCTCTAACTCCTGAGGCAATACCATCACCGGGAGGCCTTGATAACACTGAAAACTGGACCCCAGGAGGAAGAAAGATATGGGGGCAGAAAGGACTTGTGTAATTGCTATACCTCAGGGGTGTGAAATGGGGAAGAAGAAACAAAAAGCATAGTAGGGGTGAAAGGAAAAAGCTTTAAAGTACCAGTATTAAAAGAAGTACAAATGGAAGGAGAAGGTGGGATAGGGGTAGGGGATATATTACTGATACCAGAGGCAGGATGTAATCGTTTGGGAAGAGACTTACAGACACAATTGGGAATCGGGGTGGTCCCCATGGGAGGAGAAATGGTGTCAAGGATGATGCAACTAAGGAGAGAAGATGAGGAAGAAATTGATGAGAGACTATGGGCCTCAAAGGAGAATCGGAGTGGCCTGGATATTCCCCCTATACAAATACACATACAGGATAGGGAGAAACCTATTAGAATTAAACAATACTCCATATCAAGTGAAGGAAGGCGAGGGTTGAAACCAGAAATTGAAGGCTTATTACAGGACGGGACATTAGAACTGTGTATGTCACCCCACAACACTCCCATCCTCCCTGTAAGGAAAGGGGATGGTTCATATCGCCTGGTACAGGACCTCCAGGCAGTTAACCAGAGGACTCAGACCCGATATCCTGTAGTCCCTAACCCATATACTCTTTTGAGTTAGTGTTACAGACTTGAAAGATGCATTTTGGGCATGTCCACTGGCAGAAGGGAGTAGGGATCTGTTTGCCTTTGAATGGGAGGACCCAGACACAGGGCAAAAACTCTAGAGGGACTGTTACAACGCTTTGAGCCACCTGTGTCAGTACAGGTCCTCCAATATGTAAATGATCTATTAGTGTCTGGGGGAAGAAATCCAGCATAATTGCTTACAAGTAATTGACTATCAAACCAAGGTGCAGGAGGATCTGAAGGACGTTCCCCTCCCTTATGGAGATAGCATATTTGTAGATGGGTCCTCAAGATCTATAGAAGGAAAATCAGGATATGCGGTGGTAGATGGGGAAAAGTTCCAAACTCTTGAAAAAGGAAGCCTGCCAGCAAACTGGTTGGCCCAATCATGTGAATTATATGCTCTTCAGCGAGCCTTGGAATGGCTAGTGGGAAAAGAAGGGACAGTATATGTTGACTCTTGATACACCTATGGGGTAGTACAGACGTTTGGCAAAATTTGGGAAGAAAGGGGGATGTTGAGTTTGAAGGGGAGGGGGTTGGTGCATGCACAGTTGATCAGGGAAGTACTGAAGGCCCTTGAAGGACTAGCCAAAATTGCTGTGGTGCACATGGGAGGACATCAAGGGGGGAGCAGCGTGGGAGACAAGGGCCAATAGCCAGGCAGATCGGGATGCCAGAGAGGCAGCAATAGGGGAAAAAGAAAAGCTGTTGGTAGTAACAGAACAACACCCTGAACCTTCAGAACCCCCTATATTTAGTGAAGAAGAAGAAAGAGTAATGCTAAAACTGGGGGCAAGCAGAGGCTCGGAAGGGTTGTGGGAATTGCCGGATGGGAGACAGATGTTGAACGGGCCCATGGTCCGAGAGGTGTTAAGTCAGATTCATGAAAAGACTCATTGGAGAACGCAGGCTCTTTGTGACATTTTTTGAGAAAATACGGATGCTGAGGGGTGTATGGGTTGGCTAAACAAATTGTAAAAGGATAAATAGGAAGGTAATGAGGAAAAGGGAAATGGGAGGAAGGCCTCTTACAATATGCAGACAGGGGCACCCATTTCATGGCCAAGGTGTTACAACAGATGATACGATCCTTAGGAATAAGGTGGGACTTACACACCCCCTGACACTCCCAGAGTTCTGGCAGGGTAGAACGAATGAATCAAACCATTAAGTGAACCCTTACAAAATTAATGATAGAGACTCATCTGTCATGGGTACAGTGTCTTCCTCTAGCCCTCTTGAGGATCCGCACATGTCCCCGTGTGGATGTAGGGGTATTGCCCTATGAGATGCTGTTTGGACTCCCATTTTTGTCACCAAAAAGAGAACTCCCAGACATTCCAACCAGAACTCAGATCCCTGGGAAAAACTTTAGCCAAATTACAGCAGAAGGGTTTATTACCACAAGCAACCCCATTGGAATTTAAAATACATTCAATAAACCCAGGGGATTTGGTAATGATAAAAGGGTGGAAGGAACAGTCTCTAACGCCAGAATGCGAAGGTCCCTTTCAGGTTCTCCTGACTACAGAACCTGCTGTACAGACCAGGGAACGAGGGTGGACTCATGCCTCGCGGGTTAAGGGACTGGTGGATGAGCCAGAACCTGAATGGACAATAAAGCTTCCCAGGATCCACTGGGATTCACGCTATGGAAGAAGAAAAGGAGAAGGCTGGCGGAGCCGTCAGAAACAAACTTACTACAGTGGTTTGGACTGAATAACTGGGAGTTCCTTAATGCAGTAGGGGAAGGGGGACCTGAGGGGATTTGGGAATTTAAAACTTCAAGGAGACAAAGAGACTCAAATTTGGTACTCAGCTTAGGTATTGTGTGAATGCAATACCTGTCACCAAAGGTGGTTTTGCATTTCATATAGGAAAATTGGAATGCTGAAAAAAGGGGAGCCAATATAATTCGATTTGAGTGTGGGAGGAATACGTTTGGGAGAAGGATTGGGAAAAGACCACTGAAAGGTGCAAAAAGAGCTTTAAGTGGAAATCCATTAAAAGGCAAAACAGGCTTAAAGAGCCGGACCACTAGAAAGAACTATAACCTCTGATTCTGTCATCAAGGAGCAGTCAGTCCTGCAGGCAAAAATTCTCTGCCACCAAGAAGATCCATGCCTCGGCTGTTAGCTGCAACCTAACAGGCCAAGAGATGGGTGGAGAGATGAGTCACTGGATGTTTATGCTCTTCTTTACAGTGATCACTGGTGTGAGAGCTGAAACAAATTCAGGTCAGAAGGTCACCCAATCCCTGATATACCACACTCATTACGAATGTAAAGGAATAAGAAGTGGGAAAGAGGAAATTGGGGAAACAGATGGATATTTGATTTACCAATTGAAATGGAACTATTGTTCCACTAAAAACTGAAAACAGGGGCCAAGTTTGAAATCCCAACAGTCACCCAGAAAATATTGCAAAAGCACTCAATGTTACCAATTACTATGTTTGGGAAGGACAAACGTGGGGGAACAATGGCCATGGGAATACCAAGAAATAGATCTCTTTGGGAAAGATCAGTGGCTCCGAAAAGCCGTAGCCAGTGGAAATTATCATTGGGAGGTTCTGCTGGCAATGCCTTAAAAGGAAACTTAAATGGTTGGGATAAGTGGAGGTTCAGACATTGTGAATCTATAGAGAAGCAGAACTGGACCCTGAGCCTTCACAAAGAGATTGGGTGGGAAGTCTCTGAAGGGTTATATTGGATCTGTGGAAACATGGCCTATAATGACAATATGGGACTTGTCCGATTAATAGGGGAAGAAGGCTGGGGACCCCGGTATACGGGGATCTTTCCAGGCAGAGAAGGGGTTTGATAATGAGTGCCCCCCCCCAGAGGATAATTCAGTATTATAACCCAGCCGCATGGGCCGAGTATAGATCATGGGGATATCGCACCCCGATCTATATGAGAACAGCCATTTGCTGAATCAGTTAGCCCTGATTATATGTTAGCAACAGAAGAGGGAGTATGTGGTACTAATTGTTTAAAATTTAGTGGATTGTTCATGTTCTAGTTCAGACATGGGATGGGTTCAATTTAGGTACAGAAAAATGGTGGAAAGAAAAGTGGTGGAATTAAAAAAGTTCCAACTTCAAGCCAAAAAAATTAGATCAAATATTAGAGGGGGAAATTGTAACAAACAGGCTATTCAGCATTTTTGGCTTAGGGGGTGGGGTGGAGTGGAGATCCAAATGTATTGGTACCTGAGTTTTGGTCTTTCTTTGGTGGTGCCAGCTTGTCTGTGGTATGGGGTTCAGCGGAGGGGCAGTGCTGCACCAGTGGGCCGACCCTTCTCGAAAGACATGTGGCAAGACCACCCCAACATGTGCTGATGGGGGTGCAGACGGACCTTATTGTTAACTGCTTTCACCGTTTTTTGCGAAATGTATGCGCCCAGAGCTGTATACCTTGCTTTGCTGACTTTATTCCACAATAAAGAGATATTTTATACTCTCGGAATTTTAGTTTCCAGAGTGTGTTTATAACATATCAGAGGGACATTCTGTCTAACTTTTGAAAACCACTACTGCTTAGACTAAACTTAAGTGTACTTTAGGTTAAATCAAAATATTCCACTTTGAAATATTCCACATATTGTATCAGTAGGTTTCCTTTGTCCCCTATCTTCCTCGTCGTGCTGAGCCCAGCCGGTAGCGTGAAGCGAGTTGGCCTGGTGGATCCGTTCCCATCGCCCCACTAGCGCCACTGAAGTCGCCATTTTCATCTCTTCTCCGCCTCAGATCCTTTCGGCCGGGCTCGCCCCGGAAGGAAGGCACTTAGTCGGCAGCAGCAGCCAGCGTTCGGCACTCAGCTGCGGCAGGGGAGTTGGCCGGGACGGCAAAAAGAGGTTAGTGCCGCTCTCGTCCGCTGTGTGTGACTGCCCGGCCATCATCAGCTTCTTCAATTGATTTCGTCTCCATTCTCCTTCGCCCCTCCCCAGCGCCGTGGGGAGGGGGTACGGGACTCTCGAAAGGAGGGGAAGAAGGTGCCGAGGTGAGGTAGACGAGGAGAGACTGCCACTGTAGACAGCGGTGAGTGACGGGAACAGGGATTTGGGTTTCCCTGCCACTCCAGTCAGTGGTCTTACCACCACCTCCTTCTTCCCTCCGTGAGCCTGAGGAGCGGCCTCACCGGCCTACCCACCCTCGGCAGCACCGCTGGGGCCGGATTAGGCAGGGGCTACCTGCAGCCGGTGTCGAGTCAGGTTGCGCCTCGGACACTGAAACGATCACTCCCTTCCCTTGGGCGGGGTGTTCGGGTTTTTGCCGGCTCCTCGCCCGCGAACCAAAGTGGCGCAAGGCGGCAGCCCCGGCAATCTCTCTCCGTGGGAGTCTCCAGCCTTCTGGCGGTGGATCTTTATCGAGGAGCCCACCAGTATTTTCCGTATTGTAAGCCCTCATTCCTGCGGCTGGGCTGGGCTGGGCGAGCTCCCCGCGAGCGGCGGCAGAGCCGCCGAGGCCCGGATGAGGCGTTGTGAGGAGAACAGCTCCCTTGCAGGCGTACCTACCCTCAGAACAGGTAGGCTTTTTGCCAACAGCGCGATGAACAACGCTCTCAAAGCGTTTTAAAACCCGTTTTCTTCTGAACCGTTACGCAAAAAACCCTACATTGAAACACCTCAAAAAAAAAAAAAAAAAAAAAAAGAGAGAAAGAAGCAAGAAACAGCGTTTCTGGTAGGTTATAAAAAGGTGGGGGGTGGGTGGGTGTAGATGTGAGAGCAGACTGTGGTGAAGGGAGGGCAAATGGTGCTTTGAACAGGTTGCAGTGGCAGACCTGCGGGACGTCAAGGCTGCACGGGGCCTCTGAGCTCAGCCTGTGCTGAACACGGGGTATGGTGGACTGCTGGGGATGATGCAGCTCTTCCCTCCCGAGCAAGAGGCATGGATTAAGCATTTAATTTTTAGTCTGTTATGTAGTATATGTAACTTCATGCTTTTATCAACATAGGCCCATCAGTTTTAGGAGCTTCTAACTCTGAAGTCAGATGTGAAATAGATTGTGTCTTCTGATCTTGTTTTTGAATTGGATGGAGTATTTTTTTTTATTTTCAAAAATGAGAAGTGTTTTAGAAGCAATTTAAACTGACCTTTCTCACAACCATTCCAAATACCCTTCTTGTACTGTAAGTGCTTAAAAATATCTAAAAGTAAATATGTTTGTAAAGTTGGGTGGTTGCTTTAGTTCTAGTTGGTTTTTTGTGTGAGTGAAGGATTTACCTAATGCTCAAGGACTGAGAGATTTTTTTAGACTTGAATCAGTGTATAAGGAACTTGTAAATATAACAGTATTACAGTTGAAAGAAGTAATTGAGGTTAGAATGTGGGTTTTTTGCACTCAAGGCATGTTTAGTTACTGACTTTTACTTCGGTCATCTGATTAATATTAACTCGGTGGAGGTGTGGATCTGTTTTTAGAAGTTGCATTTTGTCAAAACATAGATCTAATAAAATAAGTGAATTTCCATTGTAATGATTGGTATGGTTTTTGGGGGGAGAAAGGCAATATTGAAGATGAAAGTGTAGAAATTGTAGAAAGTGCAAATGCTTATGACTGTTAATGAATTAAGTAGCAATTCAAATAAGCAGTGGGGTCCTTTACCGTGTATAAGTTCTAGTATGTTGTATTGGGCTTACATGGCAAAGTTTGAGGGGGGCTGTGTGTGTGTGTGGCCAGCTCCAAAATGGACCCACCACTGGCCAAAGCTGAGCCAATGAGCAACTTGGGTCGTGCTTCTGTGATAACATATTTAAGAAAGGGTAAGAAAAGCTGCACAGAAGCTTCCCCTGTAGCCTGTGGACAAGACCATGGTGATGCAGGCTGTCCCCCTGCAGCCGGTGGAGGACCCCAGGCCTGAGCAGTTGGATTTACCCTGAAGGAAGCTGTGGCCTGTGGAGAGTCCACACTGAAGTGGGCCATGGAGAGGAGCCTGCACAGGAGCAGGCTTCCTGGCAAGACCTGTGACCCCATGGAGGACCCACACTGGAGCAATTTGTGAAGAACTGCAGGCTGTGGGAAAGACACAGAGAAGTTCATGGAGGACTGTGTTCTGTGGGAGGGTCTCCATGCTGGAGCAGGGGAAGAGTGTGAAGAGGAAGGAACGGCAGGGACTAAATGTTATGAACTGACGGCAACCTCAATTTCTCCTTGTGCTGCTTGGGGGGAAGAGGTAGAAGAGAAGAATGGAGGGAAGGTGTTTTTTAGTGTTAATTCTCACTATCCTCTTACAGTTAATTGGCAATAAATTAAATTAATCTTCCTCAAGTTGAGTCTGTTTTTGTCCATGATGGTAATTTGTGTTTTCACTGTTCTTATCTCAACCCACGAGCTTTTGCATCATATTTTTCTCCTGCCCTGTTGAGGAGGGGAGAGTGAGAGAACAGCTCGGTGGGCACTTTGTAGACAACCAAGGTCAACCCACCACATATGGGAATAAATGTAATTGTGTGTGAATATTTACATTGTGCTCTCAAATTTAGTTTCTCCTATTAGCTTGGGTAAGAAACTACAATATGGATATACTTGCCTGAATAACATTTGGTTTTGCTAGTGGGTGATCTTTTTCTATGTACTTTCTGCTTTGAAAAAGTGGTCTCCTTTCCAAGCTACGAATCAATTATGCTATACTGAAGAAACTTCCTGGTGAAGTTTATATAACTCTATACCAAAGATGCATAAATAAAAAATACGTATCTAAAAAAAAAAGAAGTAGTGTATGGTCTAAAATATTTTAATTCATTTGTATACCAGCTGAATGAAGAACACTGAAACTGTAGTTTGTAGTCTAGAAATGTTGCAGCTGTATTGTAAGTTATATTTGCTTTAAAGGGTGTTTCGCTAATGGTTTAGTGACAACTTAAACTATCATATAACATGGCAAAATAAATTGTTTTGAAGCATGCTGGTAATTGTGACCTTGTGAGCATGTCAGCTCTGTGGTGGTTTGCAGTGTGGCAGTCTGAGCAAAGCTTGTGGAGAAGTTGGCTTTTTACAACAGAAAAAAGCAAAATGTTTTGAACATCCTTTCATGGTTACTTCTTGCATTTTTTTGTGTTTTTTTTTCTTTTCTTATGTATCAGAGCTTTCACTGCACTGATTAAATCATTACTCCGAGTAGTGACAAGAAATCAGATCAGGTCTTATAGAGGTATCACAGTAAACAAGAAATGTTAAACATTTTTTTTTCCTCCTACCCAACAAGAAGTGTAATTGACTGTGTTTTACAGAAGGAGTAGTGGTTTGTGGTGATGAAATTGATGTTAATCAGCATTTGTTGCTATGATTCATTATCCACTGGGGAGCAGTTAGTGTAATACCTGGTGACTCAAACCTTTTAAGAGGTTGTGATGTTTATATACCAGACCTTTTGACTCCCTAAAGGTGGGGTGTATGGGGTTGTGCTGGGTTATCTTTGGCTAGGTACCACAGGCTCACACAGATGCCCACACACTCCCCTCCTTCAACAGTATGGGGGAGAAAATAGGATGAAAAAGCTCTTGGGTCAAGACAAAGACAAGGAGATCACTTGCCAATTGCAGTCACATGCAAAATAGACTTGTGGAAGATTAATTTAATTGATTGGCAATTGGGAGGAGAAAAAGAAGATAACACCTCCCTCTTCAACTTCACTCCTGACTGAACTACTCCCTGCCTGCCCCCCAGCAGCACAGGAGGAATAGGGGTTGCTGTCATAGAACCATAGAGCGATTCAAAGTCCTGTTCAACCCGACCTTGAACATTTCCAGTGATGGCGCATCCACAAAATCTCTGGGCAACCTTTTCCAGTGCCTCGCCATGCTCATCTCTTCCTTATTTCCAACCAAATCTACCCTCTTTCAGTTTAAAACTGTTACCCCTTGACCTGTCACTACAGGTCCTACTAAAAAGTTTGTCCCATCTTTCTTATAAGCCCCCTTTAAGTATTGAGAGGCCACAATAAGGTCTTCTCAGAGCCTTCTTTTCTCCTGGCTGAACAACCCCAAATCTCTCAGCTTTCTTATTGTATGTTGTTCATTGGTTGGTTTTTTTTAAAGCTATGACTTGTGGAGTGACGACACCAAATGCAGAGTTAGGTGCAGGTATGCAGCTGTGCACAGGGTGCAAGGGGGATCTTTCCTCCAAGCTTGCACACCATGTGTCAAAGCTGGTGGTGCATCTTTATTGTGCCATGTTATACATATGCATTAGAGTAACATACATAATCATGACTTTTCATAGAAGTGGGTAGGGTTAGTAAGATTAGTCACTGGAAGTTATTATCACAGTAAGATTAATTCTGAGAACTCATTATCTTAGAATCATAGAATCACTAGGTTGGAAAGGACCTACTGGATCATTGAGTCCAACCATTCCTAACAATCCCTAAACCATGCCCCTCAGCAGCTCATCCACCCCTCCCTTAAACACCTCCAGGGAAGGTGACTCAACCACCTCTCTGGGCAGCCTGTTCCAGTGCCCAATGACCCTTTCAGTGAAAAATTTCTTCCTGATGTCCAGCCTGAACCTCCTCTGGTGCAGCTTCAGGCCATTCCCCCTTGTCCTGTCCCCTGTTACTTGGGAGAAGAGGCCAGCTCCCTCCTCTCCACAACCTCCTTTCAGGTAGTTGTATAGAGAGCAATAAGGTCTCCCCTCAGCCTCCTCCAGGCTGAACAACCCCAGCTCTCTCAGCCGCTCCTCATAAGACTTGTTCTCCAGCCCCCTCACCAGCTTCCTTCCTCTTCTCTGGACATGCTCCAGAGCCTCAACATCCTTCTTGTGGTGAGGGGCCCAGAACAGAACACAGTATTCGAGGTGTGGTCTCACCAGTGCTGAGTACAGAGGGAGAATAACCTTCCTGGACCTGTTGGTCATGCCGTTTCTGATACAAGCCAATATGCCATTGGCCTTCTTGGCCACCTGGGCACACTGCTGGCTCATGTTCAGTTGGCTGTCTGTCAACACCCCCATGGTCTCCTCTTAGCGCTTGTGCGTTTTCTCATGGTAATGGTCGATGGGGTCTTTGGGGATGAAGATATGTAGTCTTGCAGTGCTACAGACTGGGAGAAGTCTGGCTAGAAAGCTGCCTAGAGGAGAAGCATCCATGATGCTTGTTCCTTAATCCTGACTGTGGTATGAGATGTTAGTAGACCTTGAAAGGGTCCTTCCCACTTTGGTTCTAAAGATGAATCTGAAATAGATCTGACATATGCATAATCACCTGGCACAATATTATGAATTGGCCTACCAAGACCTCTCCCTCAAGTTCCCAAAACCTGTCTTTCAACCTTTTGGAGTTGTTTTTGTAAACTTATTACATATTCAGACAATATCTCATTTCCGATTTATGTTGTTATACCCATTTGTATATTATAAGGTCTGCCGTATAATATTTCAAAGGGACTCAATCATTCCTTGGCCCTCGGCTTCGTTCTAACTCTCAGTAGGGCCAAAGGTAATGACTGAGGCCAGGGCAATCCAGCTTCTTGCCCCAATTCTACAATTTGCAACTTAACCAAATGGTTCATCTTTTCCACCTGGCCACTTGCTTGTGGCCTGTAAGGTGTATGTAATTGCCAATCTATTCCCAATACTTTACTAACTTGCTGAACAGTTTTTGCAATTAAATGGGGCCCTCGATCCGAAGATGATATTGCTGGGACCCCAAACCTTGGTATTATTTCTTGTAACAATACTTTATTTACCTCTCAAGATTTATTAGTTCGGCAAGGGAAAGCTTCTGGCCATCCTGAAAAGGTATCCGTTAAAACCAATAAATACCTATACCTCCCTTTCCTTGGCAATTCCGTGAAATCAATTTGCCAATGCTGTCCCGGGTGATTTCCTTTCCCTATTTGTCCTAACTTAGTCTTCCGGTTTACTGGAGGATTTGTTTTTAGACATATTTCACACTGTTGAGTTACCTGCTTGATGGTGGTATATAGGTTACGAGCCACAATATTTTGACTTAAATATTTATACAGGGCCTCTGTTCCCCAATGCATCTTTCCATGCTCTGCCATAATTATGGCCCATAATGTTGTAGACGGTATTATTATTTTCCCTTGCGGAGTCTTTGCCCACTGCCCTTCATTTACCTTTCCCCCTAAATCTTCAATTAATTCTTTATCTTCTCTGGAATATTTAGGATCACAGTTATCAATTTCTGGTTTACCGTCAGGGACTAGGGATTACACTTCTATTTCTGGTGGGCTAAACTCAGCCACTCTTTTAGCCTCACGGTCTGCCATAGAGTTTCCCAGCTCTTGACTAGTTGTTCCTTTCTGATGAGCTTTGCAGTACATGATAGCCACCTTTTCTGGCAATTGGACTGCCTCCAGTAACTTAAGAAATCTGTCCAAATATTGATTCTTTTCCCTTTTGCCAGTTCCAACACCCGAGTCAGGGCTATAATTTCTGCTTTTTGCACTGCAGTATTTGGGGAAAGGGCCTTGGATTTTATCACCTGATCTGTGGTGGTCACCGCATATCCAGCCTTACGAATGCCTTGTCAAACGAAGCTACTCCCATCTGTGTACCAGGAGCCTTCAGCATCTTCCAGTGGTTCTTCTTTCAGGTCCGGGCAGCTGGAGTATACGGCTTCGATTGTTTCCAAACAGTCATGAGATATTGGATCTCCCGTAGTTCTGCTAAGAAAAGATGCTGGGTTGACAATATTAGTAACTGCTATTTCCACATCATCTTGCTCTACCATAATGGCTTGGTAATTTAGGAATCTCTGTGGTGATAACCAATGTCTCCCTTTTACTTCTAATACTGCAGATACAGTATGTGATTAATTTTCTGGCCTAGTATGAATCTTTCGGCCTCCTGTATGTTGAGTATAACCGCTGCTACTGCTCTCAGGCAGCTTGGCCATCCTTTGCTCACTTCATCAAGTTGCTTTGAAAAATATGCCACTGCTCTTTTATATGGCTCTAAATTTTGGCCAAAACTCCTAAGCCTATTCCCTGCCTTTCATAGGAGAATAGCCAAAAGGGTTTTGTTGTGTCTGGTAAGCCCAAGGCTGGTGCTTTCATCAGTTCTTATTTTAATTGGTGGAAGGCCTTGTCAGCCTCTCCACCCCAGACAAGATCCTTCGAGTTTGTTTCCAAAAGTTCATATAAAGGTCTTACCAAAAGTCCATAGTTATGGATCCATAAACGGCACCACTCCATCATACCCCAGAAGGTGCGAAGTTCCTTTTGTGGTCTGAGAGTTTGACAGATGGCTTCTTTTCTTGCTGCTCCAAGTGTCCGTTGTCCTGCGGTAATCTCATATCCTAGGTATGTTACTTGTTGTTGTACCACTTGGGATTTCTGTGGAGAGACTGGATACCCAGTTAGTCCAAAAAGTTTAGCAAACTGTCCATATCATACACAGTTCCTTTGTTTCGGTGGCTATTAATAGGTCATCTACATATTGCAGTATTACTCCTGCCCCAGATGGCTGTTCCCATTGTTCCAGATCCTTGGCTAATAAAAAGAGTAGGACTGTTTTAAAATCCTTGAGGTAACACTGTCCATGTAAGTTGAGTTTGTCTCCCAGAGTCGAGATTTTCCACTCGAAAGTAAACAACGGCTGGCTTTCTGGGCTCAAAGGCAGACAAAAGAAGGCATCCTTCAGATCCAGTATGGTAAACCAAGTTAATTCAGGTACTAATTTGGGTAATAATACATAGGGATTAGCCACCACAGGGTGTAAGTCTCCACAGTTATTTTATTAATAGCCCTAAGATCTTGTACTATCCTGTATTTCCCATCCGGTTTCTTTACTTGTAAAATAGGGGTATTATATTCTGACTCGCATTCTATCAATAGACCATATTTAATAAACTGATCTATTATTGGTTGGATACTTTTCCAGTCTTCCATTCTCAGTGGATATTGTTTGATTCTTGCAGGATTTGCCCCTTGCTTTACCTTAACTACAATTGGGGAGGCAGTTTTTGCTTTTCCCGGTGTTCCTGGGTATACCTGATTTTGGACATCAAATCTCAGTTTTGATGGGAGTATTGATGAGAGCTAAGCTTAAAACTTCAATGAGTTGTTGGTCTCTTACCTTAAATTCTATTTTTCCTTTTTCAAATTTTATTTCTGCTTCTAATTGTTCCAACAAATCCCTCCCTTACAGAGGTTTTGGTGAATTTGGCATATACAAAAACTTATGTACTCCCATTGCTTTCCCAGTTTAAAACCAAGGGTTTTCAAAAAGTATGCCTTTTCCTTCTGGCCAGTAGCTCCCCTTACCGTTACAAAATCATCATCAATAGGTGTTAAAGCTTGGTTTAAAACTGAAAATGTTGCTCCTGTATCAACCAAAACCTCTAAGTTTTGTTGTTGTTTCCCTAGCTTTAATACAACCAGTGGATCCTCTAGGGCAGATTCCCCAGGTCCCCGTCACGTGTTCTAATAGCAGCTGAATGTCATTCCAGTCAGGGTTGTGCTGTCTTATTATAAACTGGAAATGTCTCGTCACCCCAACAGGGTCGTCCTAATACTTTTTAGCCACATTTTTCCAAGTTTCTAAATCAAAAGAAGAAAATGGGTCTTTTATAAAACTGGTACCCCATCAGGACCCACTGCTTCCCTTAAGGGAGCCTGTATAACTCCCTGTTTCTCTTTTCTTTGTGTAGAAGAAGAGACAGGACTATCCGGTGGGGTTAAAGACCTGTCCAAGTCCCTCCCCTCATGTCGTTGGGCTTCAGTTGGGGGCTGATAATGCTCTGGGAGTTTGCTCATTTCATGCTTTGTCCCTTTACCTAATTTAACACACCTTTGACCAATACTACAGGTGGAACAACATCTCCTCATTTTCCCTTTTCTTTCCTTTTTATTTTCTTTTTCCAATGCCAGCACCATAGGGTCCTGGGGAGGTGTTAGTCCGCAGATCCTCTGATACTTTTGGTGATCACAGAGAGAAAAAAACAGATCTGCATACGATGTTTCATTGCATTTTCCTTCTCTCCTTAAAAACAACATTAACTTTAAAAGGTTATTGTAGTTCAAAGTTCCATTAGGGGGCCACTTTTCTTCATCATCTAATTTATAAAGGGGCCACCATTGGTTAAAATATTTTATAAGATTTTTCTTATTCTCTGTTCCCCCATGTCCAACTATTTCTTTCGAATGTGCTAGAATGCAGCTTAAGGGCCATTTTCTTCAGTATCTCTTTTCCCTGCCTTCCTCCCATTCTCTTATCTTGGTCTCTGCTCCCACGCAAACCTGTTGTTTTTACACTTTTAAATTGTCCTTTTCCACTGATCCACACACCAATGCCAACACTGATTTATCCCCTTCTCTGCTCCCACGCAAACCTTCCTTTATATATTTTTTTAAATTGTCCTCTTTACTGATATCAAGCTTTCCCTTCCACAGACCAATGCACTGTCACCCCCTTCTCTATCCCAATCCTCGATCCTTATCTCCAGCATACACTTGATAATAAAGACCTTCTTACACACACAACAATAGAACTGCTTGCAGAGATAACACCGTTAACTCCACTCACTCCTGCAGACTGAAAAGAAAAAAACAAAACCATTCTGTAAGTCTTACAAATGTTTTAAGCACTTCATTGGTCTCTGGCTGCACCCCTCGAGGGGTCATGGAACCGCAGATCAGGACCTCCACTCGCTTCGCAGTGATGCTGTGTCTCAAACACACACACGCACACAAACACAAACACATTTCAAAGCTAGCTCAATACAGTGTTGGTTATGACCAGTCAATGATAACAGCCTGAGTTGTTCACTATTGGATCCACAATTTTCTGATGTTATGGATATTTAAACTATACATGGTACCGGGCACACACATGCAATAATTATTACTCCAAGGAGTACAAATCCAGGAGTCCAGTACCACAGCCTATCCAAACACTGCTGGAAATTGAGCTTTTAACCAAACCTCCCAGAAGGCTTGGGGGTAAGTGACGCAGACTTTTCTTTAGCCACGCATAAGACATCTCTCCACGATTTATTGCCCCCCCTTCTTACCTCACATACCTTGTCCACTCAAAGATGGTCCTTGTCTGTCCCTGTGGTGATCTGGGTGAGTGAAGGGAGTCCTCGCAAGAAATCCCAGGGGATACCCAGAGAAGTTCCCGTCCTCAGCAGGTCTCACAGCCGGACAGAGAGGGTCCCATCTCGGGTGCCAAAATTGACTTGCGGAGTGACGACACCAAATGCAGAGTTAGGTGCAGGTATCTGGCTGTGCACAGGGTGCAAGGGGGATCTTTCCTCCAAGCTTACGCACCATGTGCCAAAGCCGGTACATCTTTATTGCAGTATGTTATACATATGCATTAGGATAACATACATAGTCATGACTTTTCCAAGAAGTGGGTAGGGTTAGTAAGATTAGTCCCTAGAACTCATTATCATAGTAAGATTAATTCTGGGAACTCATCATCATAGGTCTCCTCCTCTTAGCGCTTGCGCATTTTCTCATGGTAATGGTCGATGGGGTCTTTGAGGATGAAGACAAGCAGTCTTCCTTGCATTGAACTTTTCACCTTCCTTCCTTGCACATGCTCTTAGAGAGCCTAGGCCATCTTTGGGCCTTATCTGTCCCAGCTGGTGGTCCTTCCCATGTCCGTTGTACCAGTCTATGTTATCTGGCCCAGCTGGTGGTCCTTCCCATGTTGGTTGTACCAGTCCTTGTTATCTGGCTTCAACCAGATACAGTCACCACACCGCTAAAAAAAAATCTATGTCAGAATTTTATATTTTAGTTAATTCAAACTTAAAACTTTTAACAAATTATTTCTTCTTTCAGCTAGAATAACAGGGAGATCTTGGTATTTTTCTTTACCTATCTTAAATTGGAGATTGAAACTGACAGTCTGTGAGACAGTGGCTCAGGACAATGTATCTATCTGAGCAATTCCCTGCTGTCTTTTCACAGAGAACCCTGCAAGCATTCCATCCCCTGCCCTCTTGTAGTTGTGTGGCTGGACTTCCCTCCTCAGGTAGCCAAAATATAGCTATTTCTTCTCATATGATTTTGACATATGTGACACATGGTGAATGGATGTGCTTAGTCATGTGAAGGGGAAGGTATTAAGGATTGTGGTTCTTCATCACAGTTATTATATTCCTCATCTAGTCTTATGAAATATTGAAATATGTTCTTACCAACTGCTGACTGTGAACTTGGAACGATATGAAAAAAAAGATTAAAATACTACACAGCTGCTTGCTTACTCTGCCCACAGTGGGATGAGGGAGAGAATGGGAAGGGTAAAAGTATGGAAACTTGTGGGTTGAGATAAATACCATTTAATGGTAAAGCAAAAGCTGCAACTGTAGATAAAGCAAATGAAAGGAATTCATTTACTGTTTCCCATAGACAGGCAGATAGTAATTTCCAAGAAAGCAGGGCTTTATCACATGTAACAGTGACTTGGGAAGACAAATACCATAACTCTGAACTTCCCCCTTCTTCTTTTTATTGCTGAGTACAGTGTTATGGTATGGAATATCCTTTTGGTCAGTTGGGGTCAGCTGTTTTGGCTGTGTCCCCTTCCAACTTCTGCACCCCAGCCTACTCACTGGTGGGGCAGCGTGAGAAAGAGAGAAGGCCTTGATGCTGTGCAAGCACTGCTCAGCAATAGCTAAAACACTGGTGTGTTATCACTGTTTTGGTCACAAATCTAAAGTGTTTTTACCATATGCTACTATGAAGAAAATTAACTCTATCCCAGCCAAAACCAGTTCACTTATCTTGTAGAATCAGTCATGTCATAGTCCCTCTTCTGCAGGTAGTGTAAAAATGGTAGTAAATTTATGGAGAGAAATACTTTTATACTAACAAGTCAAGTTTATTGAGGAAACCCGTATTCTATTAATTTCTGGCACTGAAAGCTTCTGCAACACTTCCACAATACAGTCTTTCTGCCAGAAGTGCTAGCATAAAAATGTTAGCAGACTGCTTTCGTGGTTGTGTTTGCTTCTGGATACCACCATAGAAAAAACAGTATATCTTTAAAATCCAAAGTGTCTTTTCTATTACCTTGGTTTTGTACTTTATGGTTTTCAATATTTGTTTCATGGGCTCTATTTCTGTGCAAGATTTTCATAGGTTTAGCTTCTTGAAAGCGTGTAAGGAAGTAAGTGTTTAGATTTCATACACTATATTTGGGTAACTTGTGTATGATTTGAATTTTCAGTGTAATAATTTGGGAAGTTGGAGCAAGGGCAAGAGTGTAGTTATTTCAATTATTTAATTGAAATTGAATGTACTCTGCACAATTTAAGGGCAAAGGAAAAAAATTCACATAAGATGTTGGTTGTTAACATTTCTAATGAAGGACTTATGGTGTGTGTAGGGGGGGTTAGTTAAGCTTATGTAACTATTTTCTACCTGTAACTCTTGAGTTTTGGTTATTACAATAATCTTGTAAAATAACTTCGAAGTAACACAAATGCAAAACTGTACTCTTATGTGACTCCATTTTAGATGCCCCTTTGTACAAATACTTATTAATTTTTCATTACTGCCATCTCTTGTACCCAGTATGTTTATATCAGGCTGTTTGCCACTTCCTTTATTGTTAAACCTGGGTCAAACAAATCACCGGGGTGCAGTTGGATTGTACCATTGTGGGAATATAATGGAAGATAGGCGAGGAGGAATTACCGACACACTCAAGTGACCTTGCAACTGGGATATAGAAAAACACATATATCACACAAATTGTTGTTTAGCCTTGTGTGTTTAATGAGCAGAGCTCTTATGTTTAGCTAACATAGGCCTGTGAAACTCCGGGTCTTATAAGGTGTTGAGATTCCAGCTCTGGCAGGAGAAAGATCGAGACTTGTCTCTCCCTGATAAATAGGGGAAAAAATAGCAGTTCACTCACACTTTCTGGTGTTATAAACACACTCTAGAAACTAAAATTCCGAGAGTATAAAATATCTCTATTGTGGAATAAAGTCAGCAAAGCAAGGTATACAGCGCTGGGCGCGTGGCCGAAGCAAGGCTGCGTCTAGCCAGAGGCGCGCCAGGTGCCGGCTCCTGGCTCCCGCCTCCCCTCCCCTTTTTATACATTTTGCGAAAACGGTTACATTTGGGCACAAAAGCAGTTAACAATAAGCCCTGTCCGCCCCCCCGGGGGCAGCACTGCCCCTCCACTGAACCCCGCACCACAGACAAGCTGGTGCCACCAAAGAAAGAAGACATTCCATCCCATGACTTCCAAAACTCAGGTACCAATACATTTGGATCTCCACACCCCACCCCACCCCCCCTCAGGCCAAAAATGCTGAATAGCCTGTTTATTACACTAGCAAGGAGAGAGTTTCCCCCGTGCCTGCTTTCCTGGTTGCCTTCCCTCTGCATGGGTGCTGTTTTGGAGTTGCCCCGCATTGTGAGGTAATCGTGTCGTGCCCTGGATCCACGAGCTACACACTCGCGCCTGGGCTTCGTGCACAGTCGAAAGACGGCAAGATGTCGTGCCCCAAGAGCTCAGCCAGGTGTGGGGGAGCGGTGCTTAATCCTGCACCTCCCCTCCATTGAAACCGCCACAGACCAAGCCCTCAGGCAATATCCTAAGATCTGTGTTGGGGGAGGGAAGCCCCGGAGTCAATGAACGAGTCCTCATAGAGGTATGAATCATTGCTCGTTTATTGTAACATCTGAGGGTCTATTTATACAGATAATCAGAGTGCATGTTTCCATGGAATCAGAATATTTACAACATATTCTAATCGTAAAGTCACACTGTTAAACTATGCACCTGGTTCCCATGCCTGGTTCTGACTTTATCAAGCCAGCCTCCTCATTCTCATGAGATAGCAAAACTCTCAGAAAACATCACAACCTTGAAGCCTTATACTAAGGCTTTGTATCTAAGAACTGACTATAGGCCTTTGTGTCTAAACATTGATACTTTAGCACATTCCTTTCTACTGATCCTCATAGGCAGGGTTGTGCAAGCAGGCTTCTAGGATTACAGCATGTCCAGTTTGTTCCAATATATTTTCTACAATTCCCCCTTTTTCTTTTTGCACAACCCAAGCCTGACTGACTAGACGAGTTGCTATTCTTCTTAAACATGCGAACAAACAACAACCAAAGCACAACATTAAAATCAACGGTAAAAGCGGCATCATTAACTACTTCATTCAGCTCTCAGAGTTTTCTATGAATGCTCTCAGAGTGATCGCTAAGATTAAAACAACACATTCCTTCAAACTCTTCACAGCCATGTCCTCGTGCTAATACTAAAAATCTATTGCAGCTTTATTTTGTAATGTAACATGCCTAACACTATTAACATCAGCTAACAAGCCACTCAAAGCCATTGAAGTAGCATTAGTCTGCTTACTCAACCAACATCCCAAATTTGTCAGCTTTGTCAAGGCTGCTGCAGTTGCTACCCCAGGAGCTAATGCTGAGGCAGCTACAATTTCTCCAGGTTCCCAGAAAGGTGACTGTACTCTCACAGTCAGCCCCAAATTGATGGATAGATAGTTTATTTTGTTTACTTTGTTTCTTGTTATAACTCATAGTGAGATTGGGAGTTAGTAACTTAAGCCATCCAAGGCTACATAGCATGCCATTAAATTTTGACAATATTCCTCCTCACACTTTACCTCCACTAATCAGAGAAAAAAAATTTCTACAGGCAAAGCAACTGGAAAAGAAAAATAACGTGATACTTTAGGAGAGAGATAACTATACAAGGCTGTAGCGTTTCTATACACAGGTAAAGTAGCATTTACATTCTGACCTTTTTGAGTGATGTTATAGGTAGAATTATACATTACACAAGCATCCATTATTACTGACCTATTTCGCTGGAACCTATCTTGGACCGCTGTCTGTAATGACACAAACATAACCTCTTCCTGTCATTTTTAGCTCAACAGGTCCTTCCCATTCGCCTGAGTCCCAGTCTTTGTATAGTACTTTGATACCTTGCTGGTCCTGGTTATTCAGTCCTGACTCTAGCGATTGGTGATGGATTACAATAGGAGGACTAGTTCTATTTCCAGTTAAACGTAAAAAGTTCAACACATAAGTCGCCTTTGCAATTCTTTCACTACGAGGTAACATTTCTCCTCCCTTTTGTTTTTGCAAAAGTGACTTTAAGGTTGCATGAGAGTGTTCTACAATTGCTTGACCTATTGGTGAATGTGGAATGCCAATAAGGTGTTGCACTCCCATCTGTAAAAACTGTCAGCCCATTTACCAGTGTGGTACTACACTTAGATTTTTCCTCTAGACATTCTTGTTGCAAAAAGGTTATCAACCGATGGCCTGGATGATGAATTTTAATTTGTCCACTAAATTTTGCCAAGGCCACTTGTAATTCTAAACTGTTCTGCATACTCCATTGTAAATATCGTTCTGTCATCAGAATGACTATTGTTTCAGGCTCTTTCCCATTCAATTCCTCTATCCGATCTTGACCTTTCATGATTAACTGTGCAAACATTTCTACTCTTGTTACAATTGTCTTTGATGGGTGATTAGATAAGAACTGCCATTATATAATTTTTTAATTTGTCCAAATTGGTTTCAACCCATTGCATTATTAACCCAACAGGCTGACAAAGTGTTATCCATGATAAAAAATTGACAGGCCACCTATATGCTACACGATGTGCTTGTCTGTTGCTTACTGGATTTTCTTTTTTTTTTTTTACAATTTGTTCTGCTTCCTTTGTTGGTTTCCTTCATGCTAATATATCCGTATCTCCTTTTAACAACTCAAGCAAAGGTTTGATTATCCACCCCTATCAAATTCCTGATCCAACAGATATTACCCAGCAAGATCTGCCCATTGCTAAGTGTTTGGATGTTAATTCTAAATTATACCCTTTGTGGTTTGATGGTTTTATCCAAAATTTTTCACCCCAAATACATCCATGGTGCAACACTCTGCACCTTTTCTGGTGCGATTTGCAATTGATGTTTTTGCAACATGTCACATAATTCCTGTTTATACCTTTCCAAATTATCTTTCCCTGCCACTAGTATATTAGATCTGAAGTCTCCACTTGCCCTTTCTTTGTTTTCAGTTTGGGGAGCTTCCCTTTTAAAAGGTACTAAACCAAACATACATATTGGATGACCATCAAGTCGTCTATGGGCTTTTCTCTGAGTAATGGCTTTTTCAATTGTGCCCAAAGTTTGTTGTGTATCACTCATAAAAGTACGAGGTGCTGTTAAAGCCATGTCCCCCCTTAAGGAGATCAAATAATGGACTTAGTTCTGCATTAGTAATACCCAAATAAGGTTTAACTCGATTGATTGTTCCTAGGAGCTTTTGTAAATTGTTTTAACTACTATTTGCAATTTGGCTTGCTGGGGTTCAATTGTGGCATTCATAATTTTCCAGTCAAGATATTTCCAGGTTTGGATTTTTTCAGGTGCGACTTGAAGGCCTATTTTCTCCAATACAATCTTTGAAATGGTATTAATTGAGTAACACAACTGCTTTGGGTGATATACACAGGTGGGAAAGGAATATAAACCACAGCTTGTATTTGTCCAGTAAAATCAGAATTAATAACACTAGGTTACACAAAAAGACTGCAAAGTGACACTCGAATGACCTACTAACCAAAGCACTTAAACTGTTACCAATAGGACCAAAAGCTTGGAGCGATACCTTGTGAGCGTTTCAGTCCCTTATTATTGAGGAGGCTGTGAAGAAGATCCAAGCAGGAGCATTTACTGTTGTCACACGTTTCCCCTGCATGCTGGGTTGCTGGTTTCCTTGGTTCTTTAATGTTAACGGTTTACCCCCTGGCTTCTTTTGTCTGTTTTTACCTGTATGGGAATTCTCAAGGCTGCAAATGCATTAACTTTTCTATTCCTTTGCAGTTTTTTAATCTCAGAGGATACTCCTTTTGGACTCTTAAATCATGCTTTCATTTTCATTAGTGTCTGGCTAAAATCCCCTTTACGGTTGTCTGCACTAGGACCCAGCAGTTGCTGATCTGATAAGGGACACTGGAATGCAAAGTGTTCTTCATAAATTGTTACTCCCCTAGAGAGAGATAAGGACTCCCAAGCTGAAACAAAACAAAAAACCTTCACATTCAAACAAAATCAGGAGTAAGGGCGGGGGAGGAATAGTGGGGGGGAAACACACGCAGCCACAGGGCTGGGTTTTTTTCCATTTTCTTTTTCTATTTTCTACGTTCTTTTTGTATTTTTCTATTTTTTTTCTCTAGGCATTTTAAAATCGTGTCCTCTGCAGCCTTTCCCTTCAAAGATCCCAGGTAAATCTACCTGTTTGCCGGCTTAGTGGATGTTTGAGATTGAAAGCTCTTAGAGTTGCATTTTTAAGATTAATCAAAACAAACAGAGGCTCAAGCTCCTATAACCAAAACCCAATTTGCAAATCTTACAAACGTTCAAAGTGCTTTAAACACACACACACACACAGAACCACTCTTTTGAGAGCTGGCTTAATATACCCATACAATATTGTTTACGACCAGTCAATAAGAATAGCACAATGGTATGAATATTTAAACTATACATGGTACCGAACACATACAACACTTAAAATATGCACATATATTATAAAATAAGGTTTGTATCAATTGTTTAACAGGTAATAGTCTTTGGTTGTTACGGCATTTTCGTGGCAAAGGACTATCCTATGGCGACTGTGAATTATTCATGCATACGATGGAGCCGGTGGCTGCTTTGAGCATTGGGGCGGTGGGGACCTTGGCGATGAAACAGTCAGTACTTTCTCCTTTTACAGCTTCATAACTAACTGATTCCCAGCAAAGATCTGGTGTTTCCTCTGCCACGCCATCTTCTTCCTCCTCTGATTCCTCACTACTATTTTCTGGTAACGCAACAGTCTTGGGAGGGGGAGGAAGAGGCGGGTATAATTTAGCCCGACAGCTTGGTCCAACCCGCACTTTATCAGTGCAGCCGGCTACTGTGGATACTTCCGATTCCTGTGTCATTGCACTTCCGCCCTCTGATGGATGAACATCGGGCGCCTCCAGTGCACTGGGGCCGTCTATGTCCTCAGACGCATTCCCCTTTTTTACAGCCGGATTTAGGAGCTCGCGGACGCTGGTACAAACTTTCCCAGTTATTCCTTTCATTGGGTAATTCTGGCTCACCCCAAAGAAAGCACTCATACGACTCATCATGGTAGGATGAGTTTCAGCCGGGGGATTGGGGGGTGCTATGGCGTGCACAGTGGCGGTGGCAACTTTTGACTCCGCCTTCAGCGCTTGTAAAGTATTAACGACAGTCCGCCAAGTTTCCCCACAGCCCCCAAAAGGCTCTTTGCCCTTTTTCGTGATCGTGCAGTCCCATAATAACGGCGCGCCACGCAGCCCAGTCAAAAAGATGAGAAGGATTTGCAAGAAATCCTTTCTCCCTAGCCCATAGAACGAGCTTCACTAACGCCTTTTCGGCAACTGCTTCACCTCGCTTAGCGAGAATACCTAATAGCAGTTTTTGTGCTGCAGCATATGCAGATTCCATGTCTGCAAGCAAGAAAACCAGAGGGAAGGTAGCGACCCTTCCTACCTCAGTCCGCAGTCGCTGACTCGTGGCCGATATCTCTGCCAGCTCCCCACAGCCTTCGCTCCGAAACCTGAAGCTAACGGCTCAGCTTTTCGCTATCAGTTCAGCTTTTTGCTATCGGTTCAGCTTTTTGCTAGGGTTCGGCACCCTTACCGCTTTTTGCTAGGGTCCGTCGTCGAAGATTCACCCTTTCCGCTTTTCGCTAGTGTCCCTGTTTGGGCGCCACTTGTTGGGAGAGGGGAGTCCCGGAGTCCCATGCCTGGTTCTGACTTTATCAAGCCAGCCTCCTCATTCTCATGAGATAGCAAAGCTCTCAGAAAACATCACAACCTTGAAGCCTTATACTAAGGCTTTGTATCTAAGAACTGACTATAGGCCTTTGTGTCTAAACATTGATACTTTAGCACATTCCTTTCTACTGATCCTCATAGGCAGGGTTGTGCAAGCAGGCTTCTAGGATTACAGCATGTCCAGTTTGTTCCAATATATTTTCTACAGATCTGTTTTTGGGGAGGCTGTTGCTGCATCCCCTCCACTATTCATTGCAAAGGGCACAAATGGCCAGCCTACAGACAAAATATTTAAGGCAAAGAAAGAAGTCAAGTCGGGCTTTACATTCCACCCTATAGCTTAAACGTTTGTCACAGAACTCAAAATCCAGGCTGTCTATAGTGGTGAGCCTTATAAGAAGGGGAGAGGGTGAGGAGAATAAGGCCAAGAAAGAGAAGAAGGGATATAATGGATAGAGGAAGAAAGAAGGGAAGAAAGACAAACAGGGTGGCATGGGTGATCATACAGGGATAAAGATTAATACAACAATAGCTGAGTGAACCAGTACAAGTATAAATCTAACAATCAAAACCCAACATTTTAATAAATAGGGTTGAAACTACAGTTCTTATCCTTGGTTTTCTATCCCTTAGATTAATAGCCTTGGTAAATACATGACTCCAATCTGAATGCATAAACCACAAGCAATAGTAGTTTTGGAGCACTCAAAGGGGTGCCAAAAGTTTTTTTCTCCCAGAAGTTTTAAGGTTCAATTTTTGTAACCAGAATACTACTGGCTCAGATAAATTTAGGGGGCTTAAAACCAGACTATTAGGAAACTTGAGGCACACGCGAAGCCCCATAACAATCTGGTCTCTCCAAAGGATGGAATTTTGGATCCAAAGGATGGAATTTTGGATCCCAAGGACATAACTCACAAAACTGTGGTGATGGCATCTGCAAAAAATATCCTTAACCACCATTTTCTTGCTCCCAGTCAAGATCAGTGGGTCTAGACCTCTCTTCCATAATGCAATAATAGCATTAGCAGAGAATATTAACGGAGAAGTATACAACTTCCTTATGAAAGGAAATATACAACTTAGGGAAACCCAAAATCTGTAACACAGGTATAGTGAAAGTAGCCACATTCATCATATTAAACACAAAGACAAAATCAACAGTTATGGCAAAAAATCTCAGACCATCTTCAGCGGTGGAGGTCATAGTGGGATGTGTCAGGACATGTCCTTGGTCCACGTGGCTCCATGGTGGATCTTCGAGTTTTTTCCTGATAAAGAAAAGGACTCCTGGGCAATATCTAGATTTGCTGAGGGGAAAAGTAGCCAATAAATCCACTTGTTTGCTTTCTGTGAGCCTTCTAAAATAAGCCCACTGGCTGCTTTTTGTCTAGGCTAAAGGTAGCCCAACAAGGAGTTTTGTTGGCCTGAGTGGGCTGGTAATCTTACCGACAGGAGAAAGGGGCTGCAGGCATTTCCTTCTCTCAGGAAGGAGAGTGGCTTTTGTCCGGTGCTGCCACTTTTTTGCTAACCAATGCAGGTCAGATAGGGGCAGGCCATCCATCAAATATCGGGGAACCCCCTTTCCTAACTGGGTGAAACTTTGCAAAGCCTCAAGGAGTCAGGCACATCTCTTATCAAGGGAATAATTTTGCCTGGGTTTGCTAACATTAGCATCAGGGCACACATCAACTGCAAGCAAGCTGCCTTTTGTATGCTTCCAGTGAGGTGGCCGATCCCAGGAGTAGGGATCGCAATCACATCATCCTGCCCCAAAAATCCATTTCCTCCACCCCAGCAAAGTATCGTTTGAATCACAAAGCGTGGTGCTTCCTTGTGTACCTGCAACTGATTTTAGTTGGGTCTCATGACAGAGTTCAGCAAGCTACCTTTTTATTGTCTGATTCATTCTCTCTACCTGTCCACTTGACTGAGGTCTCCACAGAGTGTGTAAATCCCACTTAATTTTAAGGACTCTACATACCTCCTTTACTACCTGCGATATAAGATGTGGTCCCCTGTCTGAGGACATTCCCAAAGGCACACCAAGCACCAGAATAATCTCTTTTAGAAGGATTTTCACTAGTTCTCTTGCTCAATTGGTTCGACACAGGAAAGCTTCTGGCCAATCTGAAAAAGTATCTACCAAACTCAACAGATATTTATATTGATTACTCCTAGGTAGTTCAGAAAAGTCAATTTGCCAATACTCACCGGGAGTGATTCCCTTTCTTACCTCTCCTGGAGGGGGCTTAGCCTGTAGTTTTTGATTATCTCTGAGGCATATGAGTAATGCTTTTTGCAGTGGGCAGCATCTTTATTCCTACAGCAAATCTCTTAACATGTTCCACTAATGCCTCTGCTCCCATATGCGTTTCTTGATGAATTTTGCTCATGATTTGTTTCATTATTTCTGTTGTAACTATACATTGTCCATGATCATTTGTCCACCATCCTTCTGTATTTCTCTGAAAATTTAACAGACTGGCAAATTTGTCTTCCTTATCTGTGTATTTAGGGATTGCAACATCTAATTTCTGTTGTGGTACCAGTGTGCTGATTAAACTTTCCATTGCGGCTCTTTTTGCTGAAACATCAGCCTTTCTATTTCCTTTATTTACTTTTGTATCTCCCTTCTGATGAGCTTTGCAGTGGATGACTGCGACTTCCTTGGGCTTCTTCACAGCTTCTAATAACTTTAAGATAGCTTCTGTATATCTAATGGGGGAATCTTTTGCTGACAAGAGTCCTCGTTCCCTCCAAATTGCTTCATGAGCATGTACTATCCCAAAAGCAGATTTAGAGTCCTTGTAGATATTTAACTTCCTTCCGATAGTTCCAGTGCTCAGGTCAAGGCAATGATGTTGGCTTTTTGAGCTGATATCTGTGCTGGTAATGCTCTTGCCTCCACTTCTCGCTCCATGATCACCACAGCATATCCAGCTCTCCTTTCTCCATTCACCACATAGCTGCTACCGACAATGAATAACTCCTCTCTGGATCTGGAAGAGGAGTATCCTTTAGATCTGGCCTACTTGCATATACCTGTTCAGTAACTTGTAGGCAATTGTGCTTCAGTTCACTGTCCTTTTCCACAGGCATAAAGGTAGCAGGATTCAGGATGCTGTTTATCTTCAGTTTCACATCATCTTGTTCAATTAGAACTGCCTGATATTGGGTTATTCAACTCAGTGATAACCAATGATGTCTCCTTTGATCTAAACCAGCCAAAACTGCATGTGGTACAAAAGCAGTTGTCTTCTGCCCCAAAGTCAATTTCCGGCTTCCTGGATTAGTAAGACTACAGCAGCCAGAGGACGCAAGCATCCTGGCCATCCAGAACTTACTTTATCCAGTTGTTTGGAAAAATAGGCAACTGGCCTTCTCCAGTCTCCCAACATCTGAGTCAATGCTTCCAGAACAACATGCTACCTTACATGTTCATGAACGAACAGCTCAAAAGATTTGTTTGAGTTTGGGAGTCCAAGGCTGGGGCTTTCATTAGGGCTCATTTAATGCCAAACCCTTTTCTGCATTCCAGAGTCCAGACCAACAGTTCTCTCCAGCCTGTCATTGCCTCATATAGAGGTTTAGCCATGAGGCCGAAATTTGTTATCCATAGACGACACCACCCAGCCATTCCAAGAAAACATAAATAAATCTCTCTTGGATTTGAGTGGTGACATCTGTCAAATTGCTTCCTTCGTTGGCCCTGAGAGGTCTCGTAACTGAGATAAGCTACCACCTGCTGGGTGACTTGTGCCTTTCCAAGAAAATTTAAAAGATCAGTTGTCATTTTGTCGCAGGATTCATTTGTGTCTGCCCCAGCAAAAAGTTATCAACACACTGTAACAGAGGTTTTTTTTAGACTCCTTACCCATCCAGCCTTCCAGTTCCTTAGCCAATACATTACTAAAAACGGTTGGGCTATTTTTAAAGCCTTGTGATAAAACTGTCCAACACAACTGAGTTTTTCTGCCGCTGCTGGGGATCTTCCACTTGAAGGCAAATAGTTTCTGGTTTTCCTCTTCCATGAGGATACAGAAAAAAGCATCCTTCAAATCAAATACTGTAAAATAAACATTCAATTCAGATATAGGTGTTAACAAAGTATATGGATTTGGTACCACAGGGTGAACATCAAGAACTGTTTGATTTACAGCTCTCAAGTCCTGCACAAGTTGATGGCCCTGGTTGTGTGGTTTCTTTGACAGTAATATTGGAGTATTATGTCCAGACTCACATTCCTGTAATATTCCATATTTAAGAAAATTCTCCATCAAAGATTCCAAAACTTTACGTGCTCCTATACCAATAGGATATTGTTTCCTCCTTACCAACTTTTATCCTGGCTTTAAATCAGTTTTCACAGTTTTCACATTCTTTGCTCTCCCTATTTTTTCTGATGCTCAAACAAAAGGAACCACTGCATTCTGATTTTCCTCTGGGATTTCCGATGTTTCCTCTGCTTGTTTAAAGTTCTCCTCCTGTAACAGATAGACTTGTACCTGCCAAGCATTATCTTCAGGAAAGTATACTTGTATTTTTCTTTTATCAAATTTAATATGAGCCTCTAGCTTGTTCAATAAATCCCACCCTAAGAGAGGTAAGGGATGTTCTGGTAGGTATAGAAATTCATGAACTACTATTCAGTTTCCTATTTCACATTTAAGATGTTTAAATAAAGGCTTTATTTCTTGCTTTCCTGTGGCCCAAATTATTGGCATTGAGAATTTACTCATTGGTCCTTTACAACTATTCAATACAGAATATGTTGCCCCCATATCTACTAAGAAATTAATTGTTTCATTCCCCAGCTTAATTGAAACCAGGGGCTCTGCTGGGGAATAAGCGTTTCCAGCCCCTGGTCCCCATCAATCAGAATCCCCCTGATCCTTCATCATGAGCTCATTAGCTTATTGGGGGACTAATGAGGGGTGGACCCAGGGAACCTACATCCTTTTGGGGCATTTGTTTTTCCAGTGTCCCCATTCCTGGCAAATTGCACACTGATCTATTCCTAAAGGGGATGGATTTCCCATATTCCCCTGAAATCCATGTCCCCTTCCTTGCCCACGTCCCCTGGGGACCCCTCTTCCCTAGAGGAGGCTTGCACTTGGTTGAAAGCCAGTGCAAGAATAGCTATGAGCTGTTTCTGATCCTTCATTTTCTCCTTTTCCTCTGCCTTGGCTTTGTTCTGTACCTCTGCCTCTATCAGTATTTTCAGCAATTGCTGCCACAGTCAATGAGGCTTGTAACCTTATTCCTCTTTGACTCTTTTTTCAACACCGTCCATCTCTCTTCAGTAGTGAAGACAGTATTCAGCAATGCTTGCATATCCCCCCAATTTGGATCATAACAAGCACATACATCTGAAAAAGCACATAGCAGTGAGTAATTTGGGGGGGTGGGGCAGCAGGCAGCTGAAATGGGAAAAAAAAGCTATGGTTTGAAACATTTTACAGAAATATACACACACGTTGCCCCTTCTGGCTGAACATCATTGCCATCAACGACTTACATTTCAATGCATATATTCTTTTAACATCATCCATCAACAACTTACATTTCTTACAGGTCTCATAATCATTTCTTAAAGTTAAGAACAACTCAGCATACATCACCTCATCTCAGTTTTTCCTGTCTTCAACAGAACAACATCAATTTCAAAATAGTATTATATTTTAAAATCCCAAACTTGGGCCATTTTTCTTCATCATTTGTTTTATACATTGGCCACCAGTGAGTACAGTACTCTTTTAATTTTCTTTTAATGAGAGGTTTCCCCCCCCCCCCAATTTTATCCCAATGTTTCAAAATACATCCCAAAGGAGAACAAGGAGTGATCTCCTTTGGTTTCACCGAACCCATATTATTACCCCAAAAGAATGTTCTTAACCAAAAAATTCCATGTACTCCAGTCATCACTGCATCAAAGACATCTTATGCAAATATACCTCAACCAATATGCCTCTGCTGCATGACTGCACTGACGTGATTAATGCAAGGCTTTTTCCAAATTATATTACAATGTGTCTTAAAGTAGCATTGCACCTTTGAGTTGCTTACCCACTGCGGGTGGGGAGAATACTTGCGGAGTCCTCCGATCAAAAAGCCGGTGTGCACTGGAGTCCGGAGAGCAGCCTCCTCCCCTGCCAGCAGCAGGCAAGACAATCTGGGCAAGGTTTACAACTGTCTCATCTAGGTCGCCAGAAAATGTTGTCCAAAATGTGGATCTGTTACCCAGTGTGCAGTAAGCCAATAACTACATGACCGTGAGAGACATTGTTTATTCAGATTTGTGCAAATCCCAAGTGCTTAGAGGTTTTTCCTCAAATCAAGCACGACTCAAGGGGTTTGTTGCCTTCATTTATACACAAAGTTACACAAAGCCATACATTATTCATTGTGCACATAATCATGTATTTACACGTAATTATAATAAACGTCAAGTCATTCCTTGCACCTTCTGCGCATGCTCTGAGGGGGTCTTAGGAGTATCTAGTGGTCGGTACCCCAAAAATCACCAACAGAGTTCACCCATCGGTCAACTCCTCCCAATCTCCTCCTAGTTACTGGCAGTATCTCTAAACTGCTGGCTTGGAACTTCTTAATTTAATTAAATGTCCAGCTCCCCGTTCAAAAGTCATGCTAATAAATTGCACTATTATCTAACCATACAGCTGAACAAACTTTAATCCCCTACCACTACAATTGCAAAAGATAATAATTTACTGGGACCCATCCTGTGTAGGTCTCCTGCCTGTCTGATGATCCCAAGATCTTTTTTAAGGTATTAAAAATATCAGGGATTTTTAGAAACCACTTTCATGTTATTTTCTTCCCCTGAATCATCTGATCATCTGAATCATCATTGTGAGGAAGGTCAGGAGAGTCAGAATCAAGCCAGATATCTCCTGACCATTCACCATCCTAGTGTATATAACAGCCATCATTTTAACAGGGTCTATTTGAGTAGATTGTAGTAAGTGATCCCTACACGTGAGCATTGGCTATGACTCGAGGCTACAATTATGATTCTAAGAACCTATTCTGATTTTTCTGTGTACATTGTGTTTTATACTCTGTATTATCTTTCCTAATTGTTTCTTTCTCTCTAGAATGTTATACTAACATCTCCTCCTCTAACTTCTCCACTACTGCTCGCAAGCAACTTACTAACAAACAGCACAAGCCTGCTTTCCCCTTCCCTTTCTTCAAATTATTAGAACCTTTCCATTTTTCAAATTCATTCTAAGTATCTCTAGGATTAGTGCAATATTGTTCTTCCCATAAAAAAGCTCAGGTAGGATTTCTCCATCCCTCTTTTTTCAAATTTATCGCCTAGCTTTTTCCAGCCTTTGTTAGCGCTCATAATGATTTATACCCTCTAAATGGTAGTGGTTCCATCTGCAGCCAGTCTTATCACTACCCTTCCTTACTCACAGCACGTGTTGCCTCTCTTAGGTTCTTATTCATTGCTGTAATATTAAATCAGAAATCCTGTTATTGCTGAATTGTTAGTAAATACATTCACCCTCAGGAATATCCTGTCTGTGACATCAGTTAGTGTCAGAGTCCAATGCTCTCTGACCAGATTCTTTTAGTTATTCCACATGAGGAGGGTTTAACGTTTAATATCAAATTTACTTATTTGGTATATTTGGTGTTACATGGGATTTTGATTTAGTAGAGTATTACAGCAATATACTGAAATCACAACACAAGCACAGTATAGCAATTGCAATATACAGTTTAATCACAATACAAACATGATTCCCATTACTGGTCTCTATGTGCTGACTGTCATGATGCTAGGCATCCTCAGCTGCTGGGGCAGAAAACATGGGTTGATGTCAGCTCAAGGCCACTGCTCTCTCCAAAGCTGATTTTGTCGATTGCTCAGGTTTTATATTTTATGTTGAGCTGAGCCATGTATACAGTTCCCCCTCATGCTAGTCTGTCTAACTCAGGAAGACATTACTCTCTACTAATTATCTCAAGGAAGGCTGATTATACAAACTGATGACCATATATATGGTACAGCCATATATCTAAACAAAGATTACCCACTGCAGGAACATGCCAATTGGTCACATTTTCATGTAAATAATATAGTTTCTTCCCCTCTCCTTGCTTCCTGAACTATGTCACAGAATCACAGAATCACTAGATTGGAAAAGACCTCCAGGATCATCGAGTCTAACCATTCCTATCAACCACTAAACCATGTCCCCGAGCACCTCATCCACCCGTCTTTTAAATACCTCCAGGGATGGTGACTCAACCACCTCCCTGGGTAGCCTGTTCCAGTGCCCAACAACCCTTTCTGTGATAAATTTTTATCTTATGTCCAGCCTGAACCTCCCCTGGTGGAGCTTGAGGCCATTCCCCCTTGTCCTGTCCCTTGACAATTGGGAGAAGAGGCCAGCTCCCTCCTCTCTAGAACCTACTTTGAGGTAGTTGTAGAGAGCAATAAGGTCTCCCCTCAGCCTCCCTTCTCAAGGCTAAACAACCCCAGTTCCCTCAGCCCCTCCTCATAAGACTTGTTCTCCAGCTCCTTCACCAGCTTTGTTGCTCTTCTCTGGACACGCTCCAGAGCCTCAACATCCTTCTTGTAGCAAGGGGCCCAGAACTGAACACAGTATTCGAGGCGAGATCTCACTAGTGCCAAGTATGGGGGGAGAATAACCGCCCTGGACCTGCTGGCCACGCTGTTTCTGATACAAGCCAAGATGCCATTGGCCTTCCTGGCCACCTGAGCACACTGCTATCTCATGTTCAGTCGGCTGTCAATCAACACTCCCAGGTCCATCTCCTCCAGACAGTTTTCTAGCCACTCTTCCCCTAGACTGTATCACTGCATAGGGTTGTTGTGCCCCAAGTGCAGGACCTGGCATTTGGCCTTGTTAAACCTCATACCATTGGTCTCAGCCCAGCGGTCCAGCCTGTTCAGATCCCTTTGCAGAGCCTCCCTACCTTCCATCAGATCCACACTTCCACCCAGCTTCATGTCGTCCGCAAACTTGCTTAGGGTGCATTCGATCCCCTCATCCAGGTCATTGATAAAGACATTGAACAGGGCTGGACCCAGCACTGAGCCCTGGGGAACACCACTTGTGACCGGTCTCCAGCTGGAGTTAACTCCATTTGCCACCACTCTTTGGGCCCGGCCATCCAACCAGTTTTTCACTCAGGAGAGAGTGCGTCTGTCCAGGCCAGAGGCAGTTTCTGAAGCAGAATGCTGTGAGAAACTGTGTCAAAGGCTTTACTGAAGTCCAAGAAGACTACGTCCACAGCCTTTCCCTCATCCAGTAAGCGGGTCACTTTGTCATAGAAGGCGACCAGGTTAGTTTGGCAAGACCTGCCTTTCATGAACCCGTGTTGACTGTCTTTGCACTATTCATCCAGCGTGGATAAGCAAATGCTGAAGGGCAACATGACAGCAAAATTGAAGTGCTACAAATATGAAAACATATATCACTTCATTACTGTATTAAGTGATAAGATTTTATTTCTCATTGCTAACATCTGCTGTTAGTAAATACTACATTGGTCATTTGAGAATGCAATATTTTGTGAGTCTTCTCTTCCTTACCATATGTGCATGGAGGAGAGAAGTATAGATATCCTTGAGGAAGGGATGAGAAAGAAAGAGGTTGATGGGGCAGTGTCTGAAGGCTAGCCAGGTAGCAGAGACCTGGACAATACAGGGGTGAGAGCAGAAAACATGGCCTCCCCTCTCAAAAAAATGCCTAGGAATGGGAATGAAAAGGGGCTCTCTAGCAAGAAGAGCAATGCTGTTATTTTATTATTTCTAGTGGGTTGACCTTGGCCAGCTGCCAGACATCCACCCAGTTGCTCTCTTACTTCCCCACCTCAACAGGACAAGGGATTGAAAATAAAATGAAAAAACTTATGGACTGAGATAAAGACAGAGCAATCGCTTACCAGTTACCATCACTGGAAAAACCATACTCAACGTAAGGAAAAATTAAGTTATTTATTCATTTATTTTATTGCCACTTAAAATAGATTTGGATAGTGAGAAACAAAGAAAAAACAATGCAAACCCCCCCCCCCCCCCCCAATTTTTCCCAGGCTCAATTTCACTCCATCATTCCAAACTCCTCTACTCCCCACTCTGCCTGAGAGTGGCAGGGGAGTGGGAATGGGGGTTTGCGGTCAATACATAAGTTTCTCTCTGCTGCTTCTTCCTCCTCACACTTTTCTCCTGCTCCAGTGTGTGTCCTCTCCACAGGCTGAAGTCCTTCAGGAGAATCTACTCCAGCATAGGCTCTCCACAGGCCACAATTCCTTCAGGAAATATTCACCTGCTCTAGTGCAGTACCTAGAGCACCTCCTTCTTCTTCTCTGACCTTAGTATCTGTTTTTTCTCATATGGTTTTTTTTTTCCCCTCACTGTCTGTGCAGTGTTTTGCCTTTTCTTAAATGTGTTTTGACAGAGTTGCCAATAGTTTGGCTGATTGGCTCAGCTATGGCTTGTGATGGGTCCATTGCAGCACAAACTGGAATCTGCTCTGTCTGGTACAGGGCAGACCCTGACCTCTTCTCACAGAGGTCACCTCTGCACTTCCCCCACTACCAAAACCTTGCCGAACACACAATACATTAGTGCTGGTAATAACTAATAGTATTACTATCCAAGCAACTAATTCAAATCACTTTAAAGGGCCTATAGCTTGCCTCCTTCATGGTATGGAAGAGGTGGATTCAGCAGAACAGAATCAATTGGCTTTCCTGTGTCACCTCTTTTTCTAATTTCCTTTTTTTTTAAGCTCTATCGCCTATCCGCATTGCTTCCAGGGTTCCACATACTTGCTTCACAGTGCAGTACTGCAGGGAGAGCAAAGATGGCACAAAGAGGAAAAGTACAAAGGCTTGAGTATCTGGCAGCTTGACACACATTAAGGATAATTGCTTTGTTTTAAATACTGCAGTAAGATGAAAAGCCACAGAACTCTAGCTAATATCAGTTTAAGGCTTAACAGCAAATACCACAAGTTTCTTGAGTAAATGGGAGGGACATGTTTACTGGTTTGTGGTTCACTTTTTCCAAATTACTGACTCCTCCCTTCCCCCAATGTCTTTATTCTATTCTTAGGTGTTGAGTTTTACCAGACAGATTAGCCTACAGAAGCTAGATACATAAACGAGACTGGATTTTTTTGGTTTTTTTTTTGTTAACAAGTATTTGAAACAAGAATATGTGGACGGCAAAAACGAAGTAGACTAATGATACTGAAAATGCCGGCAAATAAAACTCTGCCTCATTTTGGAGTTTTAGAAAGCAAGCATCCTTTATCAGGCCTGGGCAACATGCGGGAGTGGTCTCCATCAATCATGTGCAATGAGACAAAGGCTGGTTACAGAATGTTTCCCACTTACATGCATATGTATAAACTTCCCCAGAAATCTTATGCATATTCTATTACTTTCCAAGGTCTAATTTTAATGTTATGAAATTTTGCAACAGTCAGAACTCTTGCTAATGTGGAGCTGGCTCCAGCTCTCTGCTTGACATTGCCTTTCAGATTAGTAAGGATTCCAAATAGAGGTGATTACAGAAGAAGAGACATCTGTTTAGCACAAATTGTTCCTCACACAAGATGTTATCATTTTCAAAGAAAGGACAGTGTCTGGAAAACACTGTTGTAAAGAAAACATGCTATCAGAGGGACATTTTGTCTAACTTTCAGAACCCACAACTGCTTAGACTAAACTTAACTGTACTTTAGCTTAAATCAAAATATTCCACTTTGAAATATTCCACATATTGTATCGGTAAAGCAGGAAAAGTTTCTATCAAATCTTGATTAATTTATACCCCCCCCCAACAGAATATTTTGATTGTCATCTTGGAGTACCATACATAATGAAAATAATAGTAAAAGGCAGGTGATATATGACTTTTCCTCTCTGGATGCTTTTTCCTATTGAAAGGATTAAGAAAGATACTGTTTCTGCTGTATCTTGCCTTTGAAAAAGTAAGGGAGCTGTGAAAAAGTTGTTTGAGAAACAGGGGGGAAGTTAATTGAAGGGAAGCTAAAGTTTAACACTGAGATTAAGCAATCAACAGAACAACTTTCTAAAGGAACTAATGAATTCCCCATAATTCAGTATCTTCAAGTTACATTTGGGCGTCTGTTAAGAAAAAAGATTCCAAATCAGACTAGAAGTTAACTATCTTCATTTTCATTCCACTAGAACTTTGTCTTTTGTGTACAATAGTGCACAACAACATTATAGAGGTCTCATCAGACTAGAAAAACTATCAGTCCACTTATCATAAATGCTGTTTTGCATCTAAAAGTTCTAGTTCTTGTTTAATTCAGATGAAACTTGTCCATATAACAAACTTTCAAAATTCAGATTTTTTTCCTTGAAGTTTTCTTTTAAAGAAGACTGAGTTTGGCTAAATATGAAAGTAGTGTTTTGTGGAATCAAACCCTATAACCCAAAATGAGTTATAAAGCAGGTATGTTTATTTCCAGCACTGGGGAGCAAGGGGGTTCTCTTCCTAGCTTGCACACCATATAACTTAACTTAAGTTGACCAGCCCTCGAAGGATGTTTCTAGGAAATGAGAGCATGATGGTTGAATTTCAGAAATATCAGTTTGCATTAGCAGTTCAACATGTTTAAGAGACCATTCTGGGTTGAACAGCATTTGCTATTGGTCTGTATTCCTGATTATATATGGACCAATCTCATAAATTCTGGGTTGTAACAGGATTAGCTATAATATTTATTTTAAATTTGGATGAGAGCCCAATGGTATCATAGGCCCAGAGACAAACCACCTTAACGGTCTGTACTAATGTAAAATTATGCCAACAGTCTAATTCATTGGAAATAAAGGTCTTTGTATTCTTATCTGTAGGTGTAGTTGAGATAGTAATTTGGGATGCCTTTTTATGGATAGTCCTATTAACCATTCAGCATCCTACTTTGATTTCTCCTCCCACAGTCCCCTGAAGTTGCTGAATCCCCTGTTCTCTATCTGCATTCCATCCTTGCCTCACATATACTTGATTTTCATGCATAACCACAGTTGATAGATTTAAACCCTTTGTTTCAGAATATTTCCCAGGGCTCCAGTATACCCAATAAAAGTTTGAGACCAAGGCCACTCAGTATTCTTTTTGCTAGAGGTACCTTTTCCTCCCTGGATTAAAATTATAATCATGAGAAAAATAATTTTCCTGGTTGGACTTGCGTGACCCTCCATGGGGATTTATGTGCCTTTTTCACTCGGGTGCGATGGATCCATGCACTCTGCTCCTTGATTTTGATTGCTGTGAAGGAGGTAAGGAGCATCTGGAATGGTCCTTCTCACTGCGGTTACAGAGTCCTCTCTGCAAGAGACTTTACATCTTTATCTCCTGTATTAATGCTCTGGTTATCTCCTTGTTCTAGTAGGGAATGCCTCCGGCCAACCTGAAAAGGTACCAGTTAATAACAATAAGTATCGACATCCCCTCTTTTTCTTGGGAGTTCCGGAAAATCAATCTGCCATTGTTGCCCAGGCCCGTTGCCTCTTCCAATTTGACCCATTTCTGGTTTGGGGTAATTTTGGGATTAGTCTGGAGGCAAAGGTCACACTGCTGAGTCACTTGTCTCACAGTGGTGTTTATATAAAGCTTCTGCCCTCCCATGTCTCTTCCTGTGTTCTTCTCTCATCAAAGGCCATGTTAAATAAGGGGGAATGATTAGTTTCCCTTGTGGAGTGAGGACTCACCCCTCTTTATTATATGACCCTTCCAGGTCTCTAATAAGTTTCTGATTATCTGATCTTCCTTGGTATATTCTGGCTTAACTTCTAGGGAGATTTGCCTGTCAGGGATCAAAGCCCCTTCTGTTTTTACCTCGCCTTTGGCTGCCAGTTTTGCCTCTCTTCCCACCAGCTCATTTTCTCTCCCCAGTTCCAAATTCACTTTCTGGTGCGCCTTGATGTGCATGGTTGTCGCTTTCTCAGGTAGCTGGATTGCTTCCAGCAGTCTCAGGATCCCTCTGCATGCTTGATGTTTTTGCCCTGGCACGTCTTTTTATTGCTTGAGACAGAGCTGTTTCCATCCATGAACCAGCCCTCCGCGTCTTCCATGGGACTGTTTTTCAGGTCTGAATGGCTCAAGTATGTGGCCTCGATGGTCTCTAAGCAGTCTTGGTGTAGTGGTTGTCCTGTATTTCCACTGAGAAAAGAAGCTGGATTGATGATGTTAGTAACCACAATTCCCATATCATCATGTTCCACCGTTATAGCTTGGTATTTTAGGAACCTTTGTGGAGAAAGCTGTTTTGCGGAATCAAACCCTATAACCCAAAATGAGTTATAAAGCAGGTATGTTTAATGCACTGGTGGGTGCGAGGGAGATAGCTCTGCCCAAACTCACACACCCTATGGCTTAACAAGTGGCTACTTATAGTGTACAGATAGGGGTATACATAATCGTCTAATACATATTTATTACCTATTCCCACTTTGTATTATAATTTGTTCTGGATGAAGTAAGAAGTCTTCTTCAGGATGAAAAAAAGCTTTTCCTTGAACTGTGTACAGACACAGTCTCTTCTGGTTGTTCCAGCTTTCTGCATTCCAATGCCTGTTTATCAGTCTAACTGGCTCCTCCGTTATCAAATCCTAGTGAACACTTTCAACCCTCTCCCTGTCTGCTTTCGCTCATCAAAGCCAGTGCCCACTCTTCGCTTCCAGACACTAACACAGTCATTTTCTGGCCCAGGGTAAATCTTCGTGCCTCCTGGATGTTTAGCTTATAAACAGCCAGGCCCTGGGGCAATCCCTTGCTTCTCATGAGAAAAAAGGAAAAATGGCTTACTCACATCTGGAAGTCCTAAGGCCGGGGCCGACATCAGGGCTTTCCGGGGCCGACATCAGGGCTTTCTTCAGCTGTTCAAAGGCTTGTACAGCCTCTTTGCTCCGTTGAAGGTATTTCTGTTTGCCGGTGGTTAGTGCATACAGAGGTTTAACAAGCAGTCCATAGTTATAGACCCATAGCCGACACCACCCAGTCATCCCCAAGAAAGTTCATAACTCTTTCACTGTTTACGGTCTTGGAGTTTGGTATATTGCCTCTTTTCAGGCCTATCACAAAGTTCTTTGTCCAGTGCTGATTTCATAGCCCAAATAAATAACCTCACGTTGCATTATTTGGGCCTTCTTTTAGATACCTGGTATCCCTGGAGCCCCAAAATATTTAACAGACTCACCATCCAGGTCATGCAAGTGTTGTCTTGGTGGCAATCAGGGTATCATCTACATACTGCAACAGTCTCCCTTCCTCAGGTGGGGCTTCCAGGCCTCAAGATCCTTTGCAAGTTGATTACCAAATATCCAGGTGAGTCGAGTTCTGCACCCGCTTTCAGGGTTTTCCCATTCAAATGCAAGTATTTTCTGGCTGGCTTCATGGAGAGGGAGGCAAAAGTAGGCATCCTTCAGGTCTAAAACAGTAAGCCAGGTTAGTTCAGGTATTAATACAGTTAACAGGGTATATGGATTTGCCACCACCGGGTAAAGGTTTTTGGTTATTTTATTTACAGCCCATAAGTCTCAGGCACATCAGTGGCCCATACCTTGGGGTATACCTGGTTCATGATTTCTTCGCTGATTTTTCCTTCTGTGGGAACACTGGCTAAGGATAAACCCATTATTTGTATACACTGCTGGTCATTTACCTCCAGAGTAATCTCTCCCTTTTCAAATTTGATTATTGCACCCAATTATTCTAATAAATCTCTCCCCAAAAGTGCCTTCAGGGAGTTGGGCATATACAAGAATCTGTGGATGCCCCATTGTATTCCCAGTTTATATCTTACAAGTTCACAAAAACACACCTTTTCACTTTGGCCAGTTGCCCCTTTTACCATGATGTAGTCATTTCCTAGGGACATCAAAGCTTGGTTCAAAACCAAATATGTTGCCTCTGTGTCAACTAAAATTCTATTTTCTTCTCCTCTTTCCCTGGCTTCATTATAACTAGGGGATCCGCTAGGGTGGATTCCCCAGGTCCCTATCAGTCTTCCTACACATGAGCCACTATTCCTTTTTTAGACTAGCCCAAAACCAAAAAACATAGTTGTTGTATTCCTGCCCTTGACCCAGGATCCAGGAGTGTGTTGCGCCGCATTATATCCCTCAGTCGATTTAGGAATTCAGATGGTGATTTAGAGGGACCTTGTTTACTTGTTTGGGAATGGCCCTTTTCATTCCCTTCAAGATTCCATCCTGATACACCTGTAATTTTTCTACATGTTTAGATCTGTCTGGATCCCACATTGGGTCTTGGAGGGGAAACACTCTTTCCAAATTCCCACAGTTTTAAAATCAGTTTTTGGTTTTGGGTTTTTTTGGGGTTTGTTGTTTTTTTTTTTTTCTATCTCGGTCTTCCCAGAGAGGTGCCTGTAAAACTGTTAGAGCAGACCTTTCCTTGATGCAGGAAGATACCGGGTTGTCTGGGAGGGTAGGGGTCCCGTCCGAGTCTGTATCCCATTCCTATGATCGAGGGGGAGGCTTAAGCAAATCAAGTAAATCTTGTTCTGGTGTCTGGTGAATTTTATTTATTCTAGTGCACCCTTGCTCAGTACTGCACGTCACGCAACACTGCCTCAGTTTACCTTTAAATTCTTTGTTATTTTCCCGCTCAAGGGTGAGTACCATAGGGTCCTGTGGCAGCAAAATCCCACTGTCCCTTTGCCACTCTGGATGGTTTCAGAGGGTGAAAAACACTTCATTCCACTTTCCCTCTCTCCTTAAAAACAACATTAGTTGCAAAACAGTACTGCAATCCTCTTCTTACTCATTGAGCCTCTGGCTCCCCCCGCCAATTCCTTCCAATGCTGTAATATGCATCCTAAGGGGCAAGAGGAAATTCTTGCTCGGTTTTGCCCCCATTATACTACCTTCCGACTCTACCTTTCTCTAACTTCCACAAACTGTTTAAGCAATTACAAATGGCTTGTCCCTAAATTCTCAGAGACTTCCCACAAGACTAGCAACAACAATTCCCATCTACAGATTATAGACACTCAGGACAATAGTGATCCCAACCTAGCGGAAAAGCACAATAAAACCTTATGATAGTCTGAACACCAAATCTGATCCATTCCCGCAGCCTGCAGAATTCTGCCCCCCTCCCCCGTCCACGCAAACCTTTTTGCTTTTACACTTTCAAATTATTCTTTTTTTCTCTCACACAGAACACTTAACTCACATTCTGGGAGGGGGAGGGCTAACTCACACACACACAGAAACGCACACATTCCAGGAAGGCGGAAAAGGGAGGGGTACCCTCAGCCACTTCTCCCGTTTTTCTCCTTTTTTATTTTTCTTCTTCTATGCTAGGTATCTTAAAATTTCACCCTTTGCAGCCTTCCATTCCAAAGGTCCAAGGTAAATATACCCATTTGCCGGCTCAATGGACGTTTGGAATTAAAAAGCTTCTTAGGTGCACTCCTAGGATCAAGACAAACAGGGTTTCTAAACAATTTGCAAGTCTTTCAACATTTTGAGCTCAGTCCACCTCTGGCTCCTGTCTATGGAGTAATAACATCCCCCGGTAAGCTATCCCTCTCAATTCCACTGGTACTCTATTATACGTCAAACAATTCACAGAGTGTACTTATGACACAAAACACACAACATATAATGGTGATCTCTCGCTTCGTTCATCTCCGGCTGCTTCCTTTGCAGGAGAGCAGAACCACGGATCGGAACTCTGCACTTGCTTCGTGCTCAATTGCACGTCTCACAGTACCGCGCACTTACATACAAACACTCCACAACATATGAGAAATTTAAAATGAGCTCTTAGCGATGTTAATATATACATGGTACCGATACTGAAGATTTGCAACAGATGTAGAAGATGATAGCTATCCCATGTACGACACTCCTGCTTCCTCATCAAGGAGCACCCAATCCACAATAATATTATAATACTATAATAATATCTATAATAGCATAATTCCTCACCCAGTGTCAAGCGTCTTATGAGAATCTTGGAATTATATTTTTCCCAGTGCTTTGCTATCACAGCAGGGAGCACCCATACCATACCATACCATACCATACCATACCATACCATACCATACCATACCATACCATACCATACCATACCATACCATCGAATTCACTGCTTTTCCCAGGGGCGGGCAGTATCACTCCCTCACCAAGTGCAAGAAGGGGATTTATATCCCCCTTACGACTCACAGGATCTTGGGTAGTGATCCGTACCCCTCATTATCGCATGAGGTGTCCCATGCACGACTTACCGACTCTTACCCTACTTCCCCTGCAGGTACATCCAAATTATCTTACCATATCATACATAAATCACATACCTGGTCTGCCCACTGATGGGCCATCTCTCCCTCCGCAGTGATCATGTAGAGATGGGAGATTCTCTGGAGAAACAGTCCAGGGCGCACCTTAGAATGTCCCCCTCCTCACCAATCCTGCAGTCAGGCAGAGAGAGTGTCCCATCTGGGATGCCAAATTGTTTTGCGAAATCAAACCCTATAACTGAAAATGAGTTATAAAGCAGGTATGTTTATTTCCAGCGCTGGGGTGCAAGGGGGTTGTCCTCCTAGCTTGCACACCATATAATTTAACAAGCGTGCAAAGACACGGATAGTTATAAGCACCTGCTACATATTCATAACTTTCCCCGCTTTATATTATAATTAGTTCTGGAAAGTTCGCTCCAGTCTTGCGCCTGCATAGTGCCTCCTGGTGGTCGTGGGCTGGGGTCTTAGGGATGAAGTAACAAGTCTTCCTCAGGGTGAAAAAAAGTTGTCTGCTTTCACTCATCATTAGAAGCATTTCACTAAGGTCATTGATAGATGACTAGTGTATATTTTTACTTGTTATTTTAACTGATTAAAAATAATAAGCTAGTTTCAACTCAGCATTGCTTGACAAAGAGCGATCTTGCAAGGAAATGCAGATTTGTGACATGATTACATACTTAAAAATATTTACATTAGTAAATAGGATGGTAGTGTTCCTCCAGGTGTGGTGGGTTGACTCTGGCTAGCAGCCAAGTACCCACAGAGACGCTTGCTCACTCTCCCCTCAGTGGGATTGATGTCACCCACAAAACAATCAGTCACTGAAAATAATGAGGATTTACTTAGCACTCCGACAAACAAAAATAAACCACAGGTTCGGATGTCAATCAAGAATCATTACTACACAACTGCCTTAAGAATTCCTAAATTTCACAAATAGTCCTTTAGAAAGATGACCCAAAACACACATAATCACTCACAAAAAGAAATATCTCTCTCAATGGTATAGTACCGAGAAGATAGAACCGCTCGCTGAAAAGGGTGAGGGCTCACTCAGGGATATATACAGAAGAAATTATCACTCACCTAAAGGAGGATGAGGGCACTTAGTCCCAGGGAAGTTACGCTGGCCAGCATCCTGAACCAAGGGGAGTTTCCCAGTCACAGCCTGCTGCTCCATGGAGAACCACTCAAAGGAGGTCTCCAGCAGGGACCTGTTTTATACCATAGTCAGTGTGATCTGTAGTCATTCTGATTGGCTGGGGGCCACATCTTCTGGGACTGTGTGCCTGGCAACAGTTCTCTATCTCCTGCCCCCAGCAGTGTGTGTTTATGAGGAAACATGGAATGGGGGTTTCAGTTCAGTTGGAAAGCCCTTGTCTTTGTGTCTTTGGCCAGCCTGGCATTTTTCAGGTCCTTGGTCTTTATCGGGTCCTTGTCAGGGTGGTCACACTTGTCACAACAGGGAAGAAAATTGGAAGAGCAAAAGTGAGAAAATTTGTGGGTTGATATAAAGACAGTTTAATAGGTGAAGGAAAAGCTGCATGTGCAAGAAAAAATAAGGAATTTATTCATTAATTCACATTAAAAGGCAGATGTTTAGCCATTTCCAGGAAAGCAGGACCCTCAGGTCATGTAACGGTTCCTTGGCAAGACATATGCCATAAACATTAATGTTTCCCCTTCCTCCTCCTTTTCTTGAGCTTTTATTGCTGAGGTATGGCATCATATAGTATTGAATATCCCTTTAGTCAGTTGGGGTTAGCTGTCCCAGCTGTGCCCTCTCACAACTTCTTGTGCACCCCCACAGTCTACTTGGGCGGGTATGATGGGGAAAAAGAGAAAGCCTCCACACTACGTAAACACTGCTCAGCAATAGCCAAGACACTGGTATGTTATTAACACTGTTTAGTCACAAATCCAAACCACAGAACCATATGGGCTGCTATGAAGAATTTTAACTCCATCCCAGCCAGATACAGTATACCAAGTAACTGCTATAGAACAGTACTGGTAAGTCAACTGTCCTTCTAAACCACAGTTTGTATTTCTTTAGCTTATTTTTTTCCCCTGAATAATTTGTCTAATCTGTGAAGCATTTGCCTCTCATCTCATATAAAGTCTATGTCTTTAGTGAAAAGTGATCAGCCTTTTAAAAATCATGTTATGTCACAGGAAAATCCATTCAAAATAAAATATGCAATTTATAGTGATTTATGAAAACCTATTATTAATTAATTCTGATTCAGTAAGAAATGTGGTGCTATCTGTCGTCATTAGTCCTGCATTGTTGACTGCTTTTAGTAAAGAAGGCAAATCTGCTTAGAGTGTATCTGACAAGTAAACATCAACATGTTGTGTGAGCTGAACGCAGGCAGAGCGCAGGAACAATCACAAAGCCACATATAAAATGAAGAGAATAAAATTATTGTTTCTGGGCTGGAATCTCAAGCATGTTGTATGGCCCTGAGTTTCACAGGCCTGTGTTGTCTAAACACAGAGGTTCCACTTGTCAGGCACACAAGGCTAAACAACAATTTAGTATGAGATATGTGGTTTTCTACATCCCAGTTGCAAGTCACTTGAGCGTGTCCATAGTTCCTCCTCACCAATCTTCTGGAATATTCCCACATTCCACCCCCTCACTCAAAAGACCACCTCCGCTGGGGCTGGCAAAACAAAAAGGTGCACATCCAGGCCTGTGAGGTGTAGTGCAAAGCAATTTACAGAGGCATGCAACAAACACACATGAAAAAAAGAATAAATACGCCACTGCCTCAGCTCCTTCAGCTGATATTACCCCAGCTTTGATTACCTGGTGGGGGGTTATTGCCCACACAGATGTCAAGCTACGGCTTGTGCTTTTTCACATTGAACTTCAGTTTGATGTTGGGTTTGTGACATCAATAACACCATTCCAATGCTGTCTCCTCTAGATGAAGTACAGGTATCCGTCGAAGATACCTGAAATACAAGAACTCGAAAATCTGATCTCAACAAAGGATGCAAAATGGAAGGAGCAGTTCGGGTACAGAACCGCACGGCATTTTCAGGGGTGATTCTGTGAATGGTCCGTCCTGACTAACGGGTGGCGGCCCCACCCTGAGCGGGAGCACCACCACAAGAGCTGCACAGCGGCAAAGTGCAGCAGTGAGATCGAGCTGAGCAGGCTGTGATCCGGCCTGTGGCGCAGCAGCTGGGACAGAGCCAGCAGCAGTGGGTGCAGCACGGCACCTCTGGCAGGGCTGCCCGCGGGGGCGCAGGCAGAGGGGGGGCTGCGGGAGGCCCTGCAGGCGGGCACCATTTGGAGCCCTTCTTGGCCATGGTGGGGCCAGAGCACTCCGGCCCTCGCTTGAAGCTGGAGTTGCTGAGGTCGCGGCCAGGGCCCTGGATCTGGCCACTTGGCTGGAGGAGGAGGGGAGCATGGAGCCGGTGGTGGGGCCAGGGACGGGCGGCTTTTTTGCATATACACTAACTTCTGCCACCGGCAAAACATTTCTGATGATGTGATCCCATCTATTTCTGATCATGGGATGCCAGCTTGCACAAGATCCTGCCACATTTGTTTCCTTGTCACCTGTGCTGTAACTCCTTTCGGCTTTGCTGATTTCCTTTTATTGACCACCTGCACAGATGCCCCTGCTACTGCATCTGTAATGTCTCTAAAAGCATGTGTTAGGGTGCCTATGTTACCTGTTACATTTGTTACTGTTGGTACAATCAAGGGTTTTAGTGAGGCAGGCACTTCTTTCAAAAACTGCATTCTGATACTTTTTGTTACTGCTGCACTGTCCGGATTAGATGCCGTACCCACTGTCTGAGCCATCCCCATCTGGAAGAACGAGGCAGTGGCTTTTATTGCTGAACATGACATCATGGGTATGTAAAAATCCTCTGGTCAGTTTGGGTCACAATCCGGGGCAACTCTGAGATCAGCATCTGGCAGAGGGAACACAATCGGGAATGCAGGCATTTCAGAGCTTGGTCCTTGCTAGCCAGTGTGTGTGTCTAAACTGCTGCTTTGCCTGTATTTATCAGGGAAAAGCAGTCTTTGAGTCTTTCTCACAGCAGGGCTGGAATCTCAAGCACGTTGTATGGCCCTGAGTTTCACAGGCCTATGTTAGCTAAACACAGAGGTTCCACTTGTCAAGCACACAAGGCTAAACAACAATTAGTATGAGATATGTGGTTTTCTACATCCCAGCTGCAAGTCACTTGAGTGTGTTTATAATCCCCCTCACTAATCTTCTGTTATATTCCCACACATGTATAATCACTATGTGTGGTACATTAACATTTTATATAAATAAAACTCATTGCACAATATTTTTTATTGAAGAGCTGCTGACTATGCTTCAGAGCTTTTATAAACATAGAAGGCAGTGTTGACATGGGGAAATGAAACTAGTGAAAGAGCATAAAACTCATTAGGTATCCCACACTAACTTCCCATGTGGGTACCAGAATTTCACATTTCTAGTGGAGAAGTATCATTTGTGGATGTTGCAGCCACTGTGCATTTTGTTCACACCATAGTTTATTACATTAATGTAGTTGAATTCACAAATAATATCAGTGAGTCACCACGGCCCAAGACAAAGAGTTATGCCCATATTAGTGCTAGGGAAATATTAAGATCAGAAAGCAAAGTTGTGATTCTTTTGTCTGTTTGATTCTTGTTCTCCAATAAATATCTTGTCCATGTTTTTAAATTATTGAATCAGTTTTGTTTTTTGTTAATATATTTTTTAAATTTACAATAAAGACTATTTGATTTATTTCCCACAGAATCATGAAAAACAGGGATGGAAAAGAACTGCTCATTTATCTGTTAATTTTTTTGCTAAGTGTGATTGTTCATCTGCGCTGTGATTTTTCTTTGGGATGTGTGTGTATTTTTCTGTATTTTTTTATTTTACTTTTATTATTTTTAAACTAATACTCTTCCCAGTTTAGTGCTTCTCAGTTTAGTGCTAAATTACTCACTTGCTGGAACTTCCCTATTTGCCTTTTGAGACTGTTGTATAATTTAGACAATAATTAGGAAGTGTTTTCTAATAATTACCTTTCATGTTTTTTTTCCCTTATAGCTTTTCCTGTAAATTATATGTTCATTTAATTTAGGTTAAATTGATTATATCTGTGTTAGAGATGGAAGAGGCTTTGGAGGCTGAGTGTCAGAGTACAAAAGAGAGAGGGTTCCCCAGTCTCCCCCAGAGCAGGAAAGAACAGGCTCCTGACGAGCAAGCAGCAGGTGGCCAATCCCCCTCACATACAAGAACAGCCCCCAGGAGCACAAGCAACCAGGAGCAGGGCAAACAGGACAGGCAAACAAGGCATGGTGTGTCAGAAGGATGTGGTGCAGCAGTCCATGCAGGCAGGGCACCTCACTGAAAGGGGCATTCCATTGACCGAGTGGGAGTCCTGAGGTACTCAGAACCTAGCACCTAGGCACATTCTGTGACCACCTTCACAGTCAAGGGCATTAATACTACCTGACTCTCAAGGCAGAATGGTGGGCACTCATCTGAGGGCAAAGGCTGCAGCTCCGGCTGGGAGGACTGCACCACCTACCCCAGCAGTGTCTGATGCCTCCACGCAGCTGGAGCTGCAGAGGGGAGAGGCTATGGTGCAGACCTCAGACTGCAGGAAGTGTCTTGACCTCTCTCCTGAGGCAGGGGCAGGTGGCAGAGCTGCCTGCAAAAGGTGTGCTCAGGCGGAGGAGCTCCTGCAGCAGGTGGCTGAGCTGGAGGAGGTAGTGAGAAGGCTGCATAGCATCAGGGAGGCTGAGAAGGAGCTGGATAGTTAGTTCCAGGTGTAGTTTGCAGTGGTCTCACAGCCCACGGCCAATCAGCTGAAAACTTCTCTACCCGTACACAGAGAGGGGAGGGGGGACAATAATGCAGAAGAATGGAAGCTTGGAATAGCAAAGATCAGCAGGAGGAAGAGGCTTACCCCAAAGCCTGAGGTTCCCTTGCAGAACTGCTTCATTGCTCTGCAGATGAAAAAGGAAACACCTGTCGCATCCAGAGAGACACTGGAGCTGGGTAAGGCAGACTGATCTCTTCCCCAGATAACAACCAGCACAACGAAGAAAAGGTGACGGGTGATAGCAGTGAGAGACTCTCTTCTGAGAGGTACAGAGGCACCCGTTTGCCAACCCGACCCACTCTCCAGAGAGGCGTGCTGCCTACCAGGGCCTCATATCAGGGATATCTCCAAGAGACTACCAAGCCTTGTACAGCCCACTGACTACTATCTGCTGTTGTTGTTTCACATGGGCACCAGTGATACAGCCAGGGGTAGCTGAGGGGTATCAAGAGGGATTATGGAGCCTTGGGAGTGGTGGTAAAGGGCTCTGGAGCACAGGTAGTTTTTTCATGAATCCTCCCAGTCAAAGGGATGGGGTTTGAAAGGGCCAGTCGAGTCTGGCAAATCAACAAGTGGCTACAGGACTGGTGTCACAGCTGGGGCTTTGGCTACTTAGACCATGGGACTTGCTTTGAGAAACCTGGTCTACTGGTGGCTTATGGGGTCCATCTGTCAGAGAAGGGGGAGAAGATCTTTGATCATAGGCTTGCCAGGCTGGTGAAGAGGGCTTTAAACTAAAGTTGCTGTGGGAGGGGAACCTCAATCCATCCCAGTTTGATGCCAGTGCCAGCAATAGATGCCCAGTGCCTGGAGAAGGAACACAGGTCAGCAGGAGACCACTTGAAGAGAAACATAAAGGATTTCCAACCAGTCAGACAGCTTCATCCGGGGGCCAACACAAGCACCTCCTATACAAGGACAGGCTGAGAGAGTTGGTCAGGGGAGACCTTCTAGCAACCTTCCAGTACTTAAAGAGGGCCTACAGGAAAGCTGGGGAGGGGTTCTTTATCAGAAAGTGCAGTGATAGGATGAGGTTTTAATGGTTTTAAGCTGAAAGAGGGGAGATTTAGATTAGATGTTAAGAAGAAAGTTTTTCATGTGAGGGTGGTGAGGCACTGGAACAGGTTGCCCAGAGTAATGGATGCCCCATTATTGGAGGTGTTCAAGACCAGGTTGGATGTGGTTTTGAGCAACCTGGTCTAGTGGAAGGTGTCCCTGCCCATGGTAGGGATATTGGAACTAGATGATCTTTAAGGTCCTTTCCAACTCAAACCATTCTATGATTCTATGAATTTGGGTCATGTCTATATACAGAAGATATATGAACTAGTCCACACTGATTCTCTGTAGCATGCTCAAATCATTTCCGGATTGGGTGCCCTATACTACTTGTGAAAGTTTGCTTCTTTACACATGAACGCACTCAGCACTTCAGAAAGTGCTAGACAAGTAGCATGGCAAGTTGTAGGCAATCCAGGAGACTCCTGGAGTGCATTGAAGATAATTTCTTAGTCCATCTAATAAAGACATCCACCTGAGGGGATGCAATACTGGACCAGATAGTCACTAATACAAGTGAGCTCATCAGTGCCATTAGGATTGGAGGCAGCCTGGGCTGCAGTGATCACGCGCTGGTGGAGTTCAAGGCCCAGAGGGATATGGGACAGGCAAGGAGTGTAGTCAGGACCCTACATTTCAGGAAAGCAGACATCCATCTCTTCAAGGAGCAATTAGGTAGGACCCGCTGGGACACGGTCCTCAGGGAAAAGGGAGCAGAACAGAGCTGGCAGATAATTAAGAATGTTTTCCATAAAGCACAAGAGCACTCAGTCCCAAGATATAGGAAATCAGGCAGAGAAGAGAGCAGCATGGCTAAGTCAAGACCTGCTGGTCAAACTCAAGAAGAGGGAACTGCACAGGCCGTGCAAGCAGGGACAGGTAACCTGGGACGTGTATAGAGACGCTGCTTGGTTGTGTAGGGATGAAGTAAGGAAGGCCAAGGCGCAGCTGGAGCTGAACTTGGCAAGGGAAGTGAAGACTAACAAGAAGGGGTTCTACAGGTATGTCAGTCAGAAAAGGAAGGTTAAAGAGAACGTACGCCTACTGATGGTTGAAAACGGTGACCTCGTGTCAACAAATGAGGAGAAGGCTGAGGTATTCAACAACTTCTTTTCCTCAGTCTTCACTGACAACTGCTCTCCTCACCCCTCCTGGGTCATGGGACAGCAAGATGGTGACCAGGGGGGTAAACCCCCTCCCACAGTAGAGGAGGATAAGGTTCATGACCACCTGAGGAACCTGAACATGTAGAAGTCTATGGGACCTGATGAGATGCATCCCAGAGTCCTGAGAGAATTGACTGATGTGGTTGCCAAGCCACTCTCCATGATATTTGAAAAGTCGTGGCAATCAGGAGAAGTCCCTGGTGATTGAAAGATGGGTAACATTGTGCCCATTTTTAAAAAGGGTAGAAAAGATGACCCTGAGAACTACCGACCTGTCAGCTTCACCTCTGTGACTGAGATCATGGAACAGATCCTCCTAGAAGCTATGCTAAAGCAGATGGAGGACATGGAGGTGATTAATGGCAGCCAGCATGGCTTCACCAGGGGCAAATCCTGCATGACCAACTTCGTGGCTTTCTATGATGAGGTAACTGCAGCAGTGGATATATGTAAACCTACGGATGTGATTGGCTCGAAGATCCGTGACAAGTGGTGTCCCTCAGGGGTCCGTACTGGGACCAGTGCTGTTTAATATCTTCATCAATGATATTGACAGCGAGACTGAGTGCACCCTCAGCAAGTTTGCAAGTTTGCAGACACCAAGCTGAGTGGTGTAGCTGCCACACCGGAAGGATGGGATGTCATCCAGAGGGACCTGGACAGGCTAGAGAATTGGGCCTGTGCAAACCTCATGAGTCCAAGTGTAAGGTCCTGCACCTGGGTTGGGGCAATCCCCCTTTTCAGTACACGATGGGGGATGATGTGATTGAGAGCAGCCCTGCAGTGAAGGACTTGGGGGTGTTGGTTGGATGAGAAGCTTGACATGAGCTGGCAATATGCACTCACAGCCCAAAAGGCCAACCGTATCCTGGACTGCATCAAAAGAAGCATGGCCAGTAGGTTGAGGGAGGTGATTCTGCACCTCTATTCCTCTCTTGAGAGACCCCACCTGAAGTATTGTGTCCAGTTCTGGAATCTTCAACATAAGAAGGATATGGATCTGTTGGAACAGGTCCAGAGGAGGGCTACAAAGATGATGGGAGGGCTGGAGCACCTTCCCTATGAGGACAGGCTGAGAGAGCTGGACTTGTTCAGCCTGGAGAAGAGAAGGCTCTGAGGAGACCTTATAGCAACCTTCGTATACCTGAAAGGGGCCTACAAGAAAGCTGGGGAGGGACTGTTCACAAAGGCTTGTAGTGATAGGACTAAGGGCAATGGGCATAAACTGGGGAGGGCAGATTTAGACTAGACATAAGGAAGAAATTTTTCATGATGAGAGTGGTGAGGCACTGGAACAGGTTGCCAAGGGAAGTTGTGGATGCTCCATCCCTGGAGGTGGCCAGGTTGGATGGGGCCTTGGGCAGCCTGATCTAGTGGGACGTGTCCCTGCGCATGGCAGGGGAGTTGGAACTAGATGATCTTTAAGGTCCCTTCCAACCCAAACTTTTCTATGACTCTATGAAAATGTCTGTATGGGAGGCAGATTAAGTGCAGAGTTGCTATTATGCAGTGAACTCATATCTCAGATGACAGTGCACCAGCATCCTTATGTAGACAACAGTGTATGTGATGAAGGGCTAATCCTGTTTCATATCCAGAACATTAGAACATTTTTGGTTTTTCATTTGTTGGGTTTTTTTTTTTCAGAACAGATTCTCTGATTTCTTCAGTAATGTAGTTTGTTCTTAATGTAATTCACATATGGGAGTCTTTCAAAGGCAAAAATCACAGTGTTGGAACATAGCTGTAACTGAAAACTAATAGGAAAGAAGTAACAAATAGTATCTGACTTTGAGATAACAGTTGTCACAGCCCACTTTAAAAGAAAGTGAGTTCTTTTTTCCCCAGCACGGTGGCCGAGTAATTAAAAATCACTCAGAGGTATAGGTGTACGCTATATCTTGTACTAAATAAGATGCATGCCCTTAAAACACTGGACTCAAATGATTACACTGGATTCAAACGATCACACTGGATTCAAACGATCAGAAAACCCCCACGGGCCAGAGCACAGACAGGAAAAGCCGCAGCCTCAAAAGTGACCAAAACAGCCTGTCAGTGGCAACGCTTCGCAACAGTGTAACAACCTCTTAACTGAGCCCAAAACAGTACCAAGAGCTCTAATGTTTCCTGGAGTCACACCCAAAATCAAATCAAAACCGCCTGGTACTGCCTGCTGCAGCTGCACGTGTTGCAAAGAGAAAAGGAGAAAAGAAGAAAAGGAAAAAAGCTAGGAAAGGATAAAAGAGTTACAAGAGACAAATAGTTGCAAGAGATGAGAGAGAGTCACCACCTTTGGAGTTCCACATGTAGTAGCATGTGTTTCTTTGTCCAGCGGGTCCAGAAGATGGTGAGTGTCCACACACAACACAAACACCAGACATGACAAAGGACAAACAGACAAAGAGAAAGAGAGAGTTGCAGAGAGAGAGAGAGAGAGAGAGAGAGAGAAAACAGACAAAGACAACAGACAAACAAAGAGAGACAAGATAAACAAACAAACAGAGACGAAATTACAGAGTTGCACAGAGAGAGCTTCAGGCCTTTGCAGTGTTTTATAAACTCTCTGACCCCGCCCCTCACCTGATCAGGTGGGGGGGACAGGTAACAGGCTCAGGCATGTCCCTCCTCCCTAGGCAAGTCCAGACATGCTCTCCAGCACTTCCGGCCTTGCACTGAAGCTGGGGTCCATACACCTGCTTTGAGCCATTCAACTCATGCCAGGCCATGACAAGTTGTCTTCCTCGTGTTGAACTTTTCACCTTCTTCCCTCCTTGCACATGCTCTTAGAGAGCCTAGGCCATCTTCAGGTCTTGTCTGTCCCAGCTGGTGGTCCTTCCCATGTCCATTGTACCAGTCCTTGTTATCTGGCTTCAACTAGATACAGTCCCTGCCCCGCTAAAGAAACCTCTGTGTCAGAATTCTATATTTTAATTAATTCAAACTTATAACTTTTAACAAATGGGTCCACACAACAGTTTCAGGAACTTTCAGATGCAGGCATTTCTTCAGTCTTCTGAAGCTACACTCTAATTAAAAACTGAACTCTCCAGTCAGTCCTGTGAAAAAGCCTGATAAGAGCCAGAGAGTTTGTTAATGTTTGTGCTTAATGAACTAAGACCCTAGTTCAGGTTCCAGATAGCGCAAGAACTGTGACTGATAATGCATTGGCAACATCTGTTTCTGAACACCTGGTAGTGAGGTAGAAGGTATTGTTTCTTGGACTGCTTCAAATTGAGAAGCAGATAGCTTTGCTATGAGTTAAGTTTTAGTGTACAAGAAAGAAATTCTACCACCAGCAAGATTAACAATTAAACCAATGACTGTGAAGGAACCATTGGAACGGGTCCAGAGGAGGGCTACAAAGATGATCAGAGGGCTGGAGCACCTCTGCTATGAGGACAGGCTGAGAGAGTTGGGCTTGTTCAACCTGGAGAAGAGAAGGCTCCAGGGAGACCTTATAGTGGCCTTCCAGTACCTGAAGGGGCTACAAGAAAACTGGGGACGGACCGTTTACAAGGGCATGCAGGGGTAGGACAAGGAGAGATGGCTTTAAATTGGAGAGGGGAAGATTTAGACTAGATATTAGGAAGAGATTCTTCACAGTGAGGGTGGTGAGGCGCTGGAACAGATTGACCAGGGAAGTTGTGGATGTCCCATCCCTGGAAGTGTTCAAGGCCAGGTTGGATGGGGCCTTGAGTAGCCTGGTCTACTGGGAAGTGTCCCTGCCCGTTGCAGGGGGGTTGGAACTGGATGATCTTTAAGGTACCTTCCAACCCAAACCATTCTATGATTCTAAGGTAAATTGAACAAAAATGTCACACTGTTCAAATCTTCCTTATTGCCCTACACAGAAACATAAAGCAGACTTACAACAGTGTGCACTCTACTGCTTAGAATGGCTTATTTTTTTATGCTGCAGGGTTTTTGCATGTTAAGCAAAGTAAGTATCAGTGTAGCAGATGTAGCATTGAGAACTGCAACACGGTGAGAAATGTCAGTGGCAGTCTATACCATCTTTGCTGTTAGATGCACTTAGGTGAACTGAGATTGGAGCCTGAAAGTTCATTTCCTTTCATGTGACTCTTAGTGTCTTTTGTTGTATTTTTCCCCCTAAGCTTATGTTTTTAGAAGGAAAAAATACAGTTCTGATTAATTTTCAAGTAGGTCGTGTTGAATAGCTGACATGACTGTAAATTTCATGTAGTAGTTCTGCCTCTCAATGAATATAATTTTTATTATGTGACACAAATTTAGTATGTTTTAGGAAGAGAATAGGAAGGGTGTTTCTAGTGCAAAATATACTTAATAGCAAATAAAAAGCAGTGGTTTTAGGGAAGAGAATTAACAGGAGGAGATGCATGGGTACATGGAAGCCAACTGGCTGAAGCAATTTTGCAATCAGAATAAATGAGTAAAATGTGCTGTAGGTGAATTAGTTTTTTACTGAGGAGTAAAGAGGAAATGTTAGTAATCTAAGTATCCATCTGTTATTTCCTCCGGCTTTTAAAAAAACCTGTCACTTATCTGTACTAAACTGAGTAGTTCTTGAAGCTAATTGCAGATATGCTTACCCAGGGGCCAAGAAGCTGAGTGTGGGGAAGGAAACAGAGCAGAGTTTCTGCTCCAGGTCTTGCCTTACAGGGCAGGCTGGTCTGCCTACAGCAAACTGGGTGCCTGATGGCTCTTCCCACTAGCCTTCCTACTTATTTGGCAGGGAAAGTGCTCCAGATCTCACCAATTTACCTGTTTGTCTGGTGCTGTGAAACAGCCCAAGTCTTAAAACTTTATTTCTCAGAAAATTGTCAAATGACAGTGAAATGGACACAACTGAGAAGGTAACTTGAGGCAGAAGAAGGGCTGGGAATGAACCAGCAAGAGACTACCCACTGAATCCAGATATATCCAGAATAGTTTGTCTGACTGTGTCCTGAGTAACAAACTGAAAGAGGCTAGGTATGATATCTTGGTACTCTTTGCCATCTCCTGTACAGCTGAAAGAATTGGTTTTGTCTTTATGGAGTTTGAAAATATCAAATTATTTTTAATAAAGAATTTTAATAAAGAATTCCCAATGGGGAAAAATGTGTCTTTTGGCGTAAGCTGCTGGAAGTAATCAAGAGAGCTTTAAACTAGATTCAATGAGGGAAAGAGGGATGCTAGCAGGATTGCAGTAGGTAAGCCAAGGGTTGGCATGGCATTGCCTGAGTGTGGTAATACTAGTGGGAACATTTACAGTGGCTCCTGGGAGCACAGAGCACTCAGGAGCACATCTGAAATGCTTGTACCCCAGTGCACACAGTATGAGAAACAAGCAGGATGAACTGGAAGTGTTGGTCAACTCCCAGAACTATGATGTCATTGACATTAGTGAGACTTGGTGGAATGACTGGAGTGCTGGGATGGAGGGCTACAGGCTGTTCAGGAGGGATAGGCAGGGCAGGTGAGATAGAGGTGTTGCACTGTATATAAGGGAGAGGTTTGATTGTACAGCTTTTATGGTTAGTGATGATATGGTTGAGAGCCTCTGGGTGAGGATTAGGGAGATGGGAAATAAAGCAGATGTTGTAGTAGGTGTCTACTACCGATCATCCAGCCAGGATGCAAGTACTGATGAGTTACTCCGTAGGCAATAGGAGAAGTCTCTGGATCAGTAGCTCTGGTCCTTATGGGAGATTTCAACTTCCCAGACATCAGCTGGGAATATCATACTGCTGTGACAAGCACGTCTTGGAAATTCTTGAAGTTTGTAGGAGAGAACTTCTTGTCACAAGTACTCAGTGAGCCAACTAGGAAAAATGCCCTCCTAGACTTGCTGTTTGTGAACAGAGAAGGACTTGTGGGGGATGCGATGGTAGGTGGCTGTCTTGGCCACAGTGATCATGAAATGGTTGAGTTTAAAATTTTCAGTGTAACAAGAAAAAAGGACAGCAGAGTTGCAACCCTGGACTCCAGGAGAGCAAACTTTAAGCTATTCAGGGAGCTACTTAGCAGAGTCCCCTGGTAATCTGCTTTTGAGGGCTTACGAGTCCATGAGTGCTGGTCAGTCTTTAAGAGCCATCTTTTAGAAGCACAGGAGCAGGCAATTCCACTAAGTTGTAAGTCAAGCAAGCAGGGCAGAAGACCAGCTTGGCTGAACGGGGAACTCCTTGTGGAGATCAAGAGGAAAAAGAAACTATGATCTCTGGAAGCGAGGTCAGGCTTCACAGGAGGATTGCAGAGCTGTGGTTTGTTTATGCAGGGAGAAGACACACAAGGCCAAGGCCCAACTGGAGTTGAAACTGGCCAGTGTTGTGTCAGATAGCAAGAAGGGCGTTTTAAAATATGTTAATAGCAAGAGGAGGTCTAAAGAAAACATTGGACCAATACTTGTTGAAGATGGTCACCTGACAAATAGGGATGAAGAAAAAGCAGAGGCATTCAATGCTTTCTTTGCCTCAGCCTTTAATAAAACTGATAGACCTTGGGCTGCCTGGTCCCCTGAGTTGGAGGACCACGAGTGTGGGAACAGTGACTTTCCATTTGTGGACACTGAAATTATAAGGCACCAGATGTATCAGCTGAAAGTTCACAGGTCCATGGGAATGAATAGGATTCATCCCAGAGTACTGAAGGAGCTAGCGGATGTTACGGCATGACCCCCCTCGATCAAAAGGTCTTCGGAGTCAGGGGAGGTCCATGCTGACTGGAAGCTAGTCAATGTTATTCCAATTTACAAGAAGGGTGTGAAGGAAGACCCATCCGGGAACCTGCAGACCTGTGAGTCTAACCTCACTTCCTGGAAAAATTATGAAGATCATGCTGGGTGCAATTGAAAGGCATTTAAAGAATAATGCAGTCCTCAGGCACAGTCAACATGGGTTCACAGAGGGAAAGTCCTGTTTACCTAATTTGATCTCCTTCTACGATAAGATCGTCTGCCTGGTGGATGAAGGGAAGGCAGTGGATGTAGTTTTCTTGGATTTTAGGAAGACTTTTGATACTGTCCCTCACAGCATCCTTTTGGACAAGATGTCCAGCTGTGAGATGAGCAGGTTCATGGTGTGCTGGTTGAAGGTTTTGTTCTCTTTTTTCATCTTCCTGTTGCAGAACCTGCAAAACAGGTTATAGCCTTGTCAAAGAGGTAGAAAAGAAGGAGGAAAGACTTTCTGAACATTATGAGAAGCCAAAAGTGCCTCTGAAAATGAATGTGTGATATGTTTTTAATCTTACTTTGAGACTGATGGTGAATTCTGAATAATGAAAATATCTGAGGTTTTGTCCTTAACAAAACTTGTCTATCTTCTTAGTGCAGCTAATGAAGGAGTAAGGTGCTATTGGCACTGTTCCTGAACTGCTTTTCACTCAGACTGTATTTAGAAGTGTAAAAGTGAACAAATAAGTTTGTGTTACGTGTGGGCTCATGTCACGATTTAGCCCCGACCCGTCCCAATTTCGGCAGCTAAAACCAAGCAATTGAGCTCCCAATTCCATTCCTCCCTCCACCCACAGGGAAAGGGGAAAGGGAAACGAGAGGAAAAGACTTGTGGGTTGGAAACTAAAACTAAAACAGCTTTAATGTCATAATGATAGCAATAATGACAATAAAATTTAAAATACTATTAATAAGAAAATAATAAAATATATACAAATATAAGAAATTGCGCCCCCACCCCTGATGACTGCATCACCACAGATGCTGCAGGGCAGGCACAGGGAAGAGTCAGCGACAGGAGGGAGCTGGACTCAGGAACTGGATTCAGGAATGCATGAATTCGGGGCAAACAGACAGACGAGGTCCTCATTGGACATCGGCCGTTGAAGAAGAGGGTGAGACCCTCATGATCTCTCATTTTTACACGGAGTATGATGTCTATGGGATGGAATACTCTGTTGGTCAGTTTGGGGTCACCTGTCCTGTCTGCTCCTCCCTGCAGGTGCAACTCTTTTTCAATTCTTTCACTTATGGCATTCTATCAGCTCGAGGGTGGTCTTGCTTACTATAGGTATAAGTATAAGCAATGGCCTTTCTGCATACCAATGCCTCGTGTTATCACTTCTAAAGAGAAACGCTGTCTGAAAAACACGCAGTTAACTTTCAGAAAATGAAGTTACTTAGAAGAGACTTGCCTGAAGTTAGAAAACTGATTCTACTTTAGCTCAAACCAGAACAGCTCAGCATCTAAGCAATCCTAAAATACGTACTGGAACATCTGATGCTGCATCATCTTGCATGCTTAACTTGTCATGCATTTCTCACAGCATCCTTCTGGACAAGTTGTCCAACAGTGAGATGAGCAGGTTCACGGTGTGCTGGTTGAAGAACTGGCTGAAGGGCAGAGCTCGGAGGGTTGTAGTGGATGGGGCTACATCTGGCTGGAGACCAGTCACCAGCGGTGTTCTCCAGGGCTCAATTCCAGGGCCAGTTCTGTTCAATATTTTTATCGGTGATCTGGATGCAGGAGTTGAATGCACTGTTAGCAAGTTTGCCAATGATACCAAACTGGGAGTTGCTGTTGACTCTCTCGAGGGACAAGAGGCCTTGCAGAAGGATCTGGATAAATTGGAGCATTGGGCTATGATTAATGGGATGAAATTTAACAAGAACAAATGCCGTATTCTAGGATGGAGTAACACTGGGCACTAGTATAGACTGGGAGAGGAGAGGCTGGAGAGCAGCCCTGCAGAAAGGGATCTGGGGGTGCTGGTTGACAGCAGGCTCAATAGGAGGCAACTGTGTGCCCTGGCAGCCAAGAGGGCAAATGTGGGATGCATCAAACACAGTATAATCAGCTGGTCAAAAGAGCCGATTATCCTGCTGTAGTCAGCGTTGGTGCGACCTCACCTTGAGTACTGTGTGCAGTTCTGGGCCCTGCAATTTAAGAAGGATGTTAAGATACTGGAACGTGTCCAGAAGAGGGCAACAAAGTTGGTGAAGGGGCTGGAAGGCATGCCCTATGAGAAGCGGATAAGGACTTGAGTTTGTCCAATTTGGAGAAAGGGAGACCTGAGGGGTGACCTCATTGCTCTCTACAGCTTCCTGAGGAGGGGAAGTGGAGAGGGAGGTGCTGATATCTTCTCCCTGGGATCCAGTGGTAGGACGCATGGGAATCATTCAAAGTTGTGCCAGGGGAGGTTTAGACTGGACATTAGGAAGCATTTCTTTACGAAGAGGATGGTCAAACACCGGAACAGGCTTCCTAGAGAGGTGGTCGATGTCCCAAGCTTGTCAGTGTTTAAGAGGCATTTGGACAATGTCCTTAATAACATGGTTCAACTTTTGGTTGAATGTGGAAAGCTTCTTTGGAAAACTGTTCATTCAGTTGACTGAGGTAGGTCACTGGAACAAGCACATCCCACAATACATTATGATTTAGTCAGTCTTTACTTGCTCTCATAAAGTCAAAGCAAAAAGGAGTTATTATCATAGAATCATAAAATAGTTTGGGTTGGAAGAGACATTAAAGATCATCTAGTTCCAACCCCCCTGTCATGGGCAGGGACACCCCACTAGATCAGGCTGCCCAAGGCCCCATCCAACCTGGTCTTGAACACCTCCAGGGATGGGGCATTCACAACTTCCCTTGGCAACCTGTTCTAGTGTCTCACCACTCTCACGGTGAAGAAATTATTTCTTACGTCTATTCTAAATCTGCCCCTCTCCAGTTTATATCTGTTCCCCTTGTCCTATCATCACGAGCCTTTATGAACACTCCCTCTCCAGCTTTCCTGTAGGCCCCCTTCAGGTACTGGAAAGTCGCTATAAGATCTCCTCGGAGCCTCCTCTTCTCCAGATTGAACAAGTCCAGCTCTCTCAGCCTGTCCTCGTATGGGAGGTGCTCCAGCCCTCCGATCATCTTTGTAGCCCTCCTCTGGACCCGTTCCAACAGTTCCATATCCCTCTTACATTGAGGATTCCAGAACTGGACACAGTATTCCAGATGAGGTCTCACAAGAGAGGAATAGAGGGGCAGAATCACTTCCCTCTACCTGCTGGCCATGCTTCTTTTGATGCTGCCCAGGGTACGGTTGGCCTTATGGGCTGCGAGCGCACAGGGACATTAGGCTCATGTCGAGCTTCTCATCAACCAGCACCCCCAAGTCCTTCTCTGCAGGGCTGCTCTCAATTACATCATCCCCTATTGTGTACTGAAAACGGGGATTGCCCCGATTTCACTTGCGCTTGGCTTTCTTGAACCTCATGAGGTTCTCACAGGCCCACTTCTCCAGCCTGTGCAGGTCCCTCTGAATGACATCCTATCCTTCCACTGTGGCAGCTGCACCACTCAGCTTGGTGTCATCTGCAAACTTGCTGAGGGTGCACTCAGTCTCGCTGTCAATATCATTGATGAAGATATTAAACAGCACTGGTCCCAGTACGGACCCCTGAGGGACACCACTTGTCACGGATCTTCGAGCCAATCACATCCGTAGGTTTACATATATCCACTGCTGCAGTTACCTCATCATAGAAAGCCACGAAGTTGGTCATGCAGGATTTGCCCCTGGTGAAGCCATGCTGGCTGCCATTAATCACCTCCATGTCCTCCATCTGCTTTAGCATAGCTTCTAGGAGGATCTGTTCCATGATCTCAGTCACAGAGGTGAAGCTGACAGGTCGGTAGTTCTCACGGTCATCTTTTCCACCCTTTTTAAAAATGGGCACAACGTTACCCTTCTTCCAGTCACCAGGGACTTCTCCTGATTGCCACGACTTTTCAGATTTCATGGAGAGTGGCTTCGCAACCACATCTGCCAATTTACTCAGGACTCTGGGATGCATCTCATCAGGTCCCATAGACTTCTATATGTTCAGGTTCCTCAGGTGGTCATGAACCTGATCCTCCCCTGTGGGAGGGGGTTTACCCCCTGGTCACCATTTTGCTGTCCCATGACCCAGGAAGAGTGAGGAGAGCAGTTATCAGTGAAGACTGAGGCAAAAAAAAGTTGTTGAGTACCTCAGCCTTCTCCTCGTCTCTTGATACAAGGTCACCTTTGATAGCAAGGTACATAGGATTATTTACTGCACAATGGACAGGGTCAGACAAAGCTGTCAGTGAGACTCTCCCGTTGAGTCGTGAGGTTCAGAAAGGACCCTCTTGCTTTCTAAACTCCTTCTCAGAGAGGAGTGTAGGTGCGGCTGGATCCACACATCCCCAGACTTGGTCAATGCTTTATGTCCAAAAGATTATATATATATATATATATATAGTCCCTCTCCAGCTTTCCTGTAGGCCCCCTTCAGGTACTGGAAGGTCGCTATAAGATCCCCTCGGAGAACATAGTAATGTTTCTGGAACATTTTGAAACTGCCTATGCTCACAAGCAGTTTGTATCTTAACTTTGTGAATAATACTAGTGTCTCTGTTGAAGTTACATTTCGGTGTTGGAAATCTGTCTTTTATGCACCATGTTCTTTTTTTTAAGCTAACTGTATGTTTGCTTGGTTATTTTTCTATATATGCTATGAAGTATTCTTTTTTCCCCTCAAAATAGTTGTTTTAAAATAATAATTAAAAAATCTGGTACAGAGATGTGTATTTTTTATTTTCTAAAGTTGTTGCTCTTTCCTTGTCTATGAAATCCTCCTCCACCATTTATAATATTCTTTGAAACTTCAATCAGAAGCAACACGTTTTCATAATATGATGGTCCTTTGTGACTATGAATTTATTTTGAGCTTAATTTGAAGTACAGACTATTCTTAAGTTACTCATGGAAATAATGAAAACTATTTCAATATAAGTAGGGAGGAAAAAAATTACTCCCTTATAAGAAAATCTCTATTTATAAATAACTTTAGTCATAATGTTCAGGTATCAGATAGGAGCCACCTTTCTCAGAGAGGGAGGGAAGGGACAGACCAGGAAGGAGGTGTGGAGGCATTGCCCTCTATCTCAGGAAAGGGATAGAATGTGAAGAGCTGTCGTTGAAGAGTAGCCACGAACAGGTTGAAAGCTTGTGGGTCAAGATGGAAAAACCAATGGGAACCTTGTGGTTGGTGTATACTACAGGCCACCTGATCAAGGAGAGCCAACCGATGAAGTCTTTTCCTCCAGCTACAGGAGGATTCACGCTTGCAAACTCTCATCCTACTTCAGGACTTCAACCACCCAGACATATGCTGGAAAAGTAGCATGGCAAGCTGTAGGCAATCCAGGAGACTCCTGGAGTGCACCGAGGATAATTTCTTAGTCCAACTGATAGAGACCCCCACCCGAAGAGATGCAATACTTGACCTTATGGTCACCAATACAAGCGAACTCATCAGTGACATTAGAATCGGAGGCAGCCTGGGCTGCAGTGATCATGCATTGGTGGAGTTCAAGGTCCAGAGGGATATGGAACAGGTGAGGAGTATAGTCAGGACACTAAATTTCAGGAAAGCAGACTTCCACCTCTTCAAGGTTAACTTCACAAGAGAGGTAAAGACTAACAAGAAGGGCTTTTACAGGTACACCAATCAAAAAAGGAAGGTCAAAGAGAACATCTCTCCCGCTGCTGGTTGGAAATGATGATCACATATCAACAGATGAGGACAAGGCTGAGGTACTTAACTTTTTTGGCTCAGTCTTCACCAATAACCACTCTCACCCCTCCTGGGTCATGGGAAAACAAGATGGTGACCAGGGGGGTACAGCCCCTCCCACTGCAGGGGAGGATCAGGTTCGTGAACACCTGAGGAACCTGAACATATATAATTCCATGGGACTTGATGAGATGCATCCCAGAGTCCTGGGGGAATTGGCAGATGTGGTTGCCAAGCCACTCTCCATGATATTTAAAAAGTCGAGGCAATCAGGAGAAGTCCCTGGTGACTGGAAGAAGGATAATGTTGTGCCCATTTTTAAAAAGGGTAGAAAAGGCAACCCTGAAAACTATTGACCTGTCAGCCTCACCTCTGTGCCTGGGAAGATCATGGAACAGATCCTCCTAGAAGCTATGCTAAAGCACATGGAGGACATGGAGGTGATTAATGGCAGCCAGCATGGCTTCACCAGGGGCAAATCCTGTATGAACAATCTAGTGGCTTTCTATGATGGGGTAACCGCAGCAGTGGACATGGGTAAACCTACAGATGTGATTTACCTGGACTTCTGTAAAGCCTTTGACATGGTCCCCCACAACATCCTTCTCTCTAAATTGGAGACATATGGATTTGATGGGTGGATGGTAAGGTGGATAAGAAACTGGTTGGATGGTCGTATTCAGAGAGTAGTGGTCAATGGCTCGAAATCCAGACGGAGATTTGTGACAAGTGGTGTCCCTCAGGGGTCCGTACTGGGACCAGTGCTATCTTCATCAATGATATTGACAGCGAGATTGAGTACACCCTCAGGAAGTTTGCGGATGACACCAAGCTGAGTGGTGTAGCTGCCACACCGGACGGACGGGATGTCATCCAGAGGGACCTGGAAAGACTGGAGAAGTGGGCCTATAAGAACTTCATGAGGTTCAACAAGGCCAAGTGTAAGGTCCTGCACCTGGGTTGGGGCAATCCCCCTTTTCAGTACACGATGGGGGATGATGTGATTGAGAGCAGCCCTGCAGAGAAGGACTTGGGGGTGCTGGTCAATGAGAAGCTTGACATGAGCCGGCAATATGCGCTCGCAGCCCAGAATCCTGCATCAAAAGAAGTATGGCCAGCAGGTCAAGGGAAGTGATTCTGCCCCTCTATTCCTCTCTTGTGAGACCTCATCTGGTCCAGAGGAGGGCTACAAAGATGATTGGAGGGCTGGAGCACCTTCCCTATGAGGACAGGCTGAGAGAGCTGGACTTGTTCAGCCTGGAGAAGAGAAGACTCTGAGGAGACCTTATAGCAACCTTCATATACCTGAAAGGGGCCTACAATAAAGCTGGGGAGGGACTGTTCACAAAGGCTTGTAGTGATAGGACTAAGGGCAATGGGCATAAACTGGAGAGGGGCAGATTTAGACTAGACATTAGGAAGGATTTCTTCACCATGAGAGTAGTGAGACACTAGAATAGGTTGTCAAGGCAAGTTGTGGATGCCCCATCCCTGGCAGTGTTCAAGGCCAGGTTGGATGGGGCCTTGGGCAACCTGATCTAGTGGGATGTCCCTGCCCATGGCAGTGGGGTTGGAACTAGATGATCTTTAAGGTCCCTTCCAACCCTAACTATTCTATGTTTCTGTGATTCTATAATGTTCAAAACCTTATCATAAAGGAAAGGACATGAATAAATGGGTTACTGTACAGAAGCAAGACCTATGTTTTTAGTGTTTAGTGCACAGAAAAGTATAACTTAAACCTTGAAGAAGTTTCTTCAGTGTTTTTATTCTTAACTTGACACTAACTATGGAGCATTTGGGGGGATCTATGGTAGAGTTATGAGGAAATGAAAGAAGATTTTCAGCCTTATTCAGACTATGTTGTGCTTTGTCTGGCAGAGGTACTTGTAAATTGGGTTTCTTGGAATCTGAGAGTACAAGAGTATCGGTGCATTAAAAGCATTGCCAAAGTTCTCAGAAGTGCCTGCCGTGCTAGGGGAAAGGGAAGAAGAATGCTTCTGCAAGTGCATCTGGCCTGGTGAGATAAATATGGCTTTCAGAGCAGCTTCAGTAACTACTTTCAGTAACTTCCCTTCAGCTTTTCAAAAATGTCAATATTATTTCAAAGTGTACCTATCAGGGTACTTCCAGAGAAGATTTCTGGAAAATCTCTAATCCTAGTTAAGGTGTGAAGTTTTCAGAATACGGAGATGCTTTATTCTCTAGATTTAGAAAAGCGTATCTTTGCTTGACAACTGTGCTACAAGATTGTGGTCAAATAGCATTTAAACCTTGCTATCTTACTCTGTGAATAGACTGGGTAATTTTTCCATTGAGAAATATGAAGTGTCAATATGCAGAATTCCTTAACATGTTCAAGGGGTGTATAGTCAGTTGTCATTTTACATTAAGATAGTGAATGTTAGGAAGAGATCAAACACAGATGGCTGCTGGAAAACTGGATGGCAGTTCTTGATGCTGATTCACCTAACAGAAGTAAGAGAATTTCAGCCTCACCTGAATTTCTGGTATATGCCATTTTCACTAGTCACTGTAGAATCATAGAATATGCCAAGTCAGAGGGGATCCATAAGGATCATTGAGTCCAATTCCCTGCTCCTTGCAGGACTACCTAAAAGTAAATCATATGACTAAGAGCGTCATCCAAACGCTCCTTGAATTCTGACAAGCTTGGTGCCACAACCACTTCCCTGGGGAGCCTGTTCCAGTGACCAACCACCCTCTCAATGACGAACCTTTTCCTAATGCCCAATCTGCACTTCCCCTGATGCAGCTTCATTCCATTTAATAGAATCGCTAGGTTGGAAAAGGCCTCTTAGATCATCGAGTCCAACTATTCCTATCTGCCACTAAACCATGTCCTTGAGCACCTCATCTACCCATCTTTTAAATACCTCCAGGGATGGTGACTCAACCACCTCCCTGAGCAGCCTGTTCCAGTGGCCAACGACCCTTTCTGTGAAATTTGTTTTCCTGATATCCAGTCTGAACCTCCCCTGGCTCAGCTTGAGGCCATTCCCCCTTCTCCTATCACCTGTCACTTGGGAGAAGAGGCCAGCTCCCTCCTCTCCACAACCTCCTTTCAGGTAGCTGTAGGGAGCAATAGTCTCCCCTCAGCCTCCTCTTCTCAAGGCTAAACAACCCCAGTTCCCTCAGCCCCTCCTCATAAGACTTGTTCTCCAGCCCCTTCACCAGCTTTGTTCCTCTTCTCTGGACATGCTCCAGAGCCTCAACATCCTTCTTGTGGTGAGGGGCCCAGAACTGAATACAGTATTCAAGGTGCGATCTCACCAGTGCCAAGTACAGGGGGAGAATAACCGCCCTGGACCTGCTGGCCACACTGTTTCTGATACAAGCCAAGATGCCATTGGCCTTCTTGGCCACATGAGCACACTGCTGGCTCATGTTCAGTCAGCTGTCAATCAACACCCCCAGGTCCTTCTCTTCCAGGCAGCTTTCTAGCCACTCTTCCCCTAGTCTGTAGCATTGCATAGAGTTGTTGTGCCCCAAGTGCAGGACCTGGCATTTGGCCTTGTTAAACCTCATACCATTGGTCTCAGCCCAGCGGTCCAGCCTGTTCAGATCCCTTTGCAGAGCCTCCCTACCCTCCAGCAGATCCACACTTCCACCCAGCTTCGTGTCGTCCGCAAACTTGCTTAGGGTGCATTCGATCCCCTCATCCAGGTCATTGATAAAGACATTGAACAGGGCTGGACTCAGCACTGAGCCCTGGGAAACACCACTTGTGACCGGTCTCTAGCTGGAGTTAACTCCATTTGCCACCACTCTCTCGGCCCGGCCATCCAACCAGTTTTTCACTCAGGAGAGAGTGCGCCTGTCCAGGTCAGAGGCAGACAATTTCCTAAGCAGAATGCTGTGAGAAACTGTGTCAAAGGCTTTACTGAAGTCCAAGAAGACTACGTCCACAGCCTTTCCCTCATCCAGTAAGCGGGTCACCTTGTCATAGAAGGTGATCAGGTTAGTTTGGCAGGACCTGCCTTTCATGAACCCGTGTTGACTGGGCCTGAACACCCAGTTATCTTGCATATGCTGTATGATAGCACTCAAGATCAACTGTTCTATGACCTTCCTCGGCACTGAGGTCAGACTGACAGGCCTGTAGTTTCCTGGATCCTCCCTCCGACCTTTCTTGTAAATGGGTATAACATCTGCCAGCCTCCAGTCAAGTGGAACTTCCCCAGTCAGCCAGGACTGCTGGTAGATGACAGAAAGGGGTTGGCGAGCACGTCCACCAGCTCCCTCAATACCCTCGGGTGGATCCTCTCTGGCCTCATATGTTGGAGAATGGCTCGAAGAACAAGGACATGGCTCTTTAAAAATGCTACATTCAAGCAAGGCATAGGCCTGCACAATAGACCGAATGGAGGAGTACCGAGAAGGTGCACAATCATGTTGATAGCGCGAACTGGCAAGGACACTGTGACCTTGACTAGTTTCATAATTAACCTTAGGGAACTAGCTATATAAAGAATGAGAAACTAGCTTAAGCTGAAACCGCAAGTAGGAGGACACATGTAAAAACCTAACCCTTAGGCTTCGCCAATCAGAGTAGGGCTAGTAGGCATAATTATCTCGCGCTGTATATAACTGAGCTATCTGAAGGCAATAAACGGAGCCTGCTTATAACTCATATTGAGTTGTGCACGTCTTCCTTTCTCGACAAAATACAAGGGCCTCTGAACCTTGACTCCCAACACTCACAGACTTGTGAATGTCTAATTGGCCAAGCAAGTCTCTAAACATTTCCTCTTGGATCGTGGGAGCTTTGCTCTGCTCCTCTAGCTCATTTGGATGTATACACAGGGAACAATTTCCCTTACTATTAAAGACTGAAGCAAAGAAGGCATTAAGTACCTCAGCCTTGTCCTCATCCTTTGTCAAATTTCCTCGTGTCCTATCATGGTCACCAGAAGGAGGAGATCAGCACCTCCCCCTCTGCTGCTCTCCTTGAGGAAGTTGTAGACTGTGATGAGTTCAACCTTCTCTAAGCTGAACAAACCAAGTGACCTCAGCCTCTCCTCATAAATCTTGCCCTTGAAGCTTTTCACCATCTTGTTCACCCTCCTCTGGACACACTCTAATAGTTTGATGTCCTTCTTATATTGAGATACCCTAAACTACACACAGTACTTGAGGTGGGGCCGCACCAATGCAGTGTAGAGTGTGATAATCGCCTCCCTCAACGGGCTACCTATGCTGTGCTCGATGCACCCCTGGGCACGGTTGGCCCTTTTGGCTGTCAGGGCACACTGTTGACTCATCTTCAACTTGCCATGAACCCAAACCCCTAGATGTCTTTCTGCAGGGCTGCTCTCCAGCCTCCATCCCAGGTGCAGAATTCAGCACTTGCTCTTGTTAAATTTCATACGGTTGGTGATTGCCCAGCTTTCTGGTCTATTCAGGTCTCTCTGTAAGGTCTGTCTACCCTTGAGGGAGTCCACACCTCCTCCTAATTTATTATCATCAGCAAACTTACTTAATGTACATTTGACTCCTGTGTCCAGATCATTTATAGAAACATTAAAGAGCACTGGCCCTAAAACTGAGCCCTGGGGAAAACTCCACTGGTGATTGGCTGCCAGCCTGATGTAACCCCATTTACTCTTTAGGTCTGACTTGTCAGCCAATTGTTCACCCAATGTATTATAGACTTGTCTAGCTGTGTGCTGGACATCTCGTCCAGAAGGATACTGTGAGAGATGGTATCAAAAGCTTTGCTAAAATAATAAAAAAAGACCCACATCTACTGGCTTCCCTTGGTCAACTAGATGGGTGACCTTGCCATAAAAGGAAATTAAGTTGGTTAAACAGGACTTTTCCCCTCATGAACCCATGTTGGCTATGAGCAGTGACTGTCTCTCAAGTGTTTTTCAATAGCTCCCAGAATAACCTTCTCGATAATTTTACGAGGCACTGAAGTGAGACTGACAGGCCTGTAATCACCAGTCTTCCTTCTTGCCCTTCTTGAAAATTGGGACATTTGCCAGCTTCCAGTCAACTGGGACCTCTCCAGACTCCCAAGACTATTGAAAAATAATGGAGAGAGTTATCGCAATAACATCATCAAGCTCTTTTAGTACCCTGGGATGAATCCCATTGAGCCTCATAGACTTATGTGCATGCAGCTGGAGCAGCAAGTCTCTAAGAAGTTCAGAGTTGACTGAGAGCTTATCATGACCCCTGTGATGGTCCTCCAACACAGGGTTCCAGGGGTCCCAGGGCCTATCATTTGTGTTAAAGACAGAGTCAAAGAAGGCATTAAACATCTCTGCTTCATCTATGTCCCTATTTGTGAGGTGACTGACCTCATCAAGTAATGGACCAATGTTATCTCTGAACCTCCATTTGCTATTAACATATTTTAAAAAGCCCTTTTTGTTGTCCTTCACATTGCTGGCCAGCTTGATCTCTAATCGAGCTTTGGCTGCACAAACTTTCTTCCTACAATGGCGAAGAGCATCTCTGTAGTCCTCCTGCGTTGCCTGTCCTTGCTTCCAATGTCCACGCACTTTCCTTTTCTGCCCAATTTCTAGAAGATACCTGCTCAGCCAAGCTGGCCTTCTGCCCTTCTTGGTTGACTTCCAACAGTTTGGAATTGACTGCTCCTGCACTTTTAGGAGATGGCTCTTAGAAAGAAATAAGTATGTGACTTGTTTGCTAGTGTCTCTCCACTCTGCAGTTCAAGATGTTATTGAGAAATCACTGACATGGCTGGCTGGCTGCGAGTATGAGATTCTGTATCTTCTTTCTTTCTGATATAATGTACTTCTTTCTTTTCAGGTTCACATAACGCTAGGGATCAAAGAAGCATATGTAACACTTGTGTGGTGCTGGGACCAGTCTTCTGAAAGGAGACTCCAGAATAGACTCCAAATTAAATTATCTTCAACCTGTTTATCCTGGGACTGACTCTTTTTTTGGAGAAAAGCTCAACAGAGAAAATTTTCACACTGGAACCATTATAAATAAATATATTTAAAGAACTTGCTACCTGGAGACACTTTTGCAGAGACTGAATTCTGCTTTTCATCTGAGTTTGCACTTCAGACTGTAAACAATGAGTGAGTTCTGGTTGTGTTTCAACTGCTGTATTGCAGAACAGCCTCAGCCCGTAAGTATGAGTATTGGAACTCATTGGTTTTGTGTATAATTCAATACATTGTTCAATTTTTTTGTTGTTTTAGCTTCTTAATGAGTGCTGTCGGACTAAGCCCAGTGAGAATTAAGGAATTAACAACCGTCTTGGTTTAGTTGTGAAAGAAGATAGTCTGATCTAGACTGTCATAGAAACATTTTCCTGTCCTTAATCTTAAATCTGTCTGAAGTCTTTGAGCCTTTACATGTTTGAACTGTAGGGAGGGAGAAAGAAAGGGGAGGGTGAGAGTGAGGAGGACCTAAACTGTTGCTCTAAGATCTGCCAAAAAGCAGGTGGAAATCTGGAAATGTCATGACGTCTGATATCGTTTATGTTTTATTTTCCTGTGTGGCTGGACAATAGTGAAGGAAAGAAATATTGCTGTTAAGAAATATAGGTTAACATTAATTCCTCCTCTGCCTTTCTCAGCATTCATTTAAATGAAGTCAGAGAAAAGGCAGGCGGGAGAGAACAAACGCAACCTAGGGAGAGCGGGTAAGAGTGAGTGAGTGGGAATGAGACTGACCTAGAAGCAGGTGAGTTGGAGAGGGAGTGAGGGGGAGGGAGAGAGGGGGTGTGAGAGGGGGTGCGAGAGCATGCAGCAGACACGGGGAGGAGCGCAAGGGGAAGGGAGGAGTGCAAGGGGGAGGGGAAGGAAGAGAGAGAAAGAGGGCGAGGGAGTGCGAGTACAAACAAGGGGGAGCAGGAGCACGGGAGAGCGCGGGCACATGCGAGGGCACGAGAGATCAAGAGAGCGAGAGCTAGACAGCAAGCAGAAGCGAGAGCAGGAGAGTGAGTGTGGGCAGGAGAATGAGTGAATGCACGAGCAGAGGAGCGCGGATGAGAGATCAAGAATGAGTGAGAGCAAGAGTGAGCAGGAAAGTGAGCATGCAGTGGGAGAAAGTGCAGTAGCAGGAGATTGAGGGAGGGAACAAGTGCTAGCGAGGATGCAAGAGGGAAGGCTGGAACTAGTGGAGGATTGAGTGGGGACAAGAGAGCAGGAGCAAGAAGGGAGGATGGGTGAGCAAGTGAGTGAGTGGGAGGGCGAGGACAGGCAAGGGGTGAGAGTGAGGGAGGGCGAGGGCAAGCAGGAGAGCGAGGAAGAGGAAAGGCATGACGGTGAGTGAGAGGGGATGAGGGAAGGTGAGGGCAAAAAAGAGAGTAAGAGAGTGGGCAAGGGGGAAAGTGATGTCAAAAATGTCAGCAAATAAACTCTTAAGACTCGTTTTAGAGTTTTAGGCAGCCTGACCATCCTTGGCTGACATTGTCCATCTGTTTTGAGAGATAGGCCACCGCACGTCTCTGCTCTCCCAGAAACTATGATAGCACTCCCAGGGCTGTCCCACATCTCTCATGAGTGAAAAGCTCAAAAGATTTTGTTAAGTCCAGGAGCCCAAGTGCTGGTGCTTTCATTAAAGACAATTTCAAAGATTTGTAGGCTGCCCTGCTGTTGTCAGTCCAATCCAGGTGCTTGAGGTAGACGTCTTTAATATCTCATATAAAGGTTTTCCTAACAGTCCATGATTTGAAATTCAGAGCCAACACCATCCTACAATCCCAAGAAAAGTTCTTAACTCACGGACTGTCCGGGGTTCTGGGAGTTGGCAAATAGCTTTTTTTCTTTCCGTCCCCAGTTGTCACTGTCCTTGTTGTATCTCAGATCCAAGGTAAGTCACAGTTCTTCGTACCACCCGAGCCTTCTCTCTGGAAACTGTATCCACTCAGTCCCAAAAAGTTTAAAAGACTTCTCTAGCAGTTGTAGCAATGAGGATATCATCCACATACTGTAATATTGTTCCTCCATCATTTTCTTTTTTCATATTTCTAGTTCTTTGGCTAATTGATTCCCCAAAATTGTTGAACTGTTTTGAAATCTTTGAGGTAGAACAGACCAGGTATGCTGAGCTTTTCTACCAGTTTCAGGATTGTCCCATTCAAAAGTAAATATTTCCTGAGTTTCTTTCTCAAGAGGGATGCAGAAAAAGGCATCTTTTAGATCTAGTACTGTAAACCACCCTTGTTTCTCAGTTAAAGTAGTCAATAAGGTATACAGGTTTGCCACCACGGGATGTATATATCTTGTACAATTTGATTAATGGATCAAAGATCTTGCACTAAATGGAAATCTTTACCATTGGCTTTTTTTTACTGGAAGAATTGGTGTATTATATTTTGACTCGCATTCAACTATCAGTTTGTAGTTCAAAAACTTTTGAATCACAGGCACTAGTCCCCACTGAGCTTCTGACTTTAAAGGATATTGTTCCATTCTTATCAGCAATGCTCCTCGTTTAAGATCACTCACTGGTTTCGCCCTTTTAGATCTCCCGGGTATCTCTCTGGCCCATACAATTCTGGACATCAGGAAAAAAAATTTCATGGAAAGAGTCATTGGGCACTGGAACAGGCTGCCCAGGGAGGTGGTTGAGTCACCTTCTCTGGAGGTGTTTAAGAGATGGGTGGATGGGGTGCTGAGGAGTATGGTTTAGGGATTGTTAGGAATGTTTGGACTCAATGATCCAGTGGGTCCTTTCCAACCTAGTGATTCTATGATTCTATGAATCGGAATTTCTGCTTCTTCAACGTCTTGAGGGATTATTTTCCTTGAACATTGACATCCTGTACTAATAAAGCTGTTGCTTCGATATATTTATATTCAAGTAAATAAACATCAACTTCCCCTTCTCCAAATCTTATTTGAGCTTCTAATTTTTCAAGCAAATCCTTTCCTAACAACAGCCTTGAGGAGCCTGGCAAATACAAAAACTGATGAGTTACCCACTGTTTTCCTAATTTAGATTTCAAAGATTTAAAAAACGGTCAGCTTTCCCTGGCTCCCATTGCATGAATAATGCCTATATTTTATTATATTCATATTTTATTTCATAGATTATTATCCGTTCAAAGTATTCAGTACAAGATATGCAGCCTTGGTGTCCACCAGAAATTCAATTTCCTCTTCCCCCAGCTTGATTTTAACCAGTAGTTCTGTAAAAAATTCCTCCGGTCTCATTCAATACTGTTCTACAGAGGATAGGGGATTTGGAAGGGTACCTTAATTCAAAAGAGGGCATTCCCACTTCCAATGCCCTTCCTATTTACATTAAGCTCACTGATTTTCTCCTGATTGTACCCGGACTTTCTGTGGTAAGGGGCTCCAGCCTTGGTCCCTTCCCCTCTATCCTTCCTATATCCTCCTTTTCCACAAGCGTTCCCTTCTAGCATCACTATTAATCTCTTTTTCTCTCCCTATTTGACACACAGAAACACACTTCCCCCTTTACTAGACTATTAGTAAACTCTTTTACTTATTTAAAGGGTGCTTTCTGTATTGAGGCTCTTCTTAAAGTATTTTCCCGATTCTGTCTTCTGGTGAAGTTGATGTTTTTCCCATTGTTCATAATCATTAATAGCCCCTCTAGTATAACATATAAAACATTTAGACATAAAATACAATAAAAATCCTAAAATCATTAAAGCAACTATCAAAGCAAACAATTGTCTAAGCCAAGCAAAGTTAGGTAACCAAGAGGTAAGCTTTTCCCAAAGTTCAGTAAAACCAAAAGAGGTACTATCTTGTGTTGCTTCGTGTAAAACCTTGTCTTGTTTCCAGATTTCATCTATGTCTTTTGTCACCTTTCCGGATTGGTCAATGTAAGTGCAGCAACTTGTATTTATTAAGGTACATACTCCTCCCATCTGCGCCGTTGATCTATCTAAACCCATTGATTTTGTAAAACCACTTTGCTCAATGAAGTCACTTCAGTTTGGATAGCTGTGAGGGCATCTGCAATGCGATTAGTTATGATTTCCATTTCTGCTGAGATATTAACTATTGTATTTTCAAGTTCACTAACTCCCAACATAGGTGTAGAGTTAGATAACCTGCAATGCAAGTGTTTGTCCAGTTTTGTGGTCCCCACATCCAGTTTGAAGATGCGACCCCAAACATGGGTATTTCTATACTATCTCTGGGAAGAGCTGTACATAGCCAACAATTTGACAGGTTAAACATTTTGGATATGTTTGCAGTCAGTTGCAAATATGCATTTCGGTCCCAAGACTTTGCTGTTCCTGTACATAACATTACATTAACAAATGTAATCAATATTCATCTTTGTTGAATCCATAGTTTCATAGGTCCAGTCAGAGCTGCCTTCCATCATGGCTTAAGGACCCTTTTAAATCTGGTGTAGTGTATCCATGATGTTTGCTAAAGGCCTCTGGCCATCCAGAAAAAGGTATCTGTGAATACTAACAAGTATCTGTACCTGCCTTTTCTTGGGAGTTCAGAAAAATAAATTTGCCAACACTTTCCAGGCATGTTTCCTCATCTATTTATTCCTTATTGTATTCAATTTAACATATTTCACACTGTTGAGTCACTTGCTGAACCAGAGTATATAAATATATATAAATTCCTCCCTATCCATTTCTGATTTAGGATTTTATGTAAAGGGTCTGGTTCTCAGCGGGTTTTATCATGTTACAAGTTCCCAGACCAAGCTGGCAGGTATAATAGTTCTGCCGTCTTTTAATTGTGCCCACTTCTGGGAAGGGATTTGTCCTCCAAGTTCTTGTATTAATTTCTGGTAGGACTTGGAGTATCTAATATCTTTCTGATTTTCTAAATTTTCATCTTTATTATCTAGGATTAAAGCTAAAGTTTACTCTTCTTGCATTCTTTTTGCTGCCCGTTTAGCCTCATAATCAGCCAATTATCTGTTTCCTGGTCAGTGTTACCTCTCAGGTGTCCTTGACAGTGCACGATGGCTACTTTGGTTGGTAATTGTACTGCTTTCAGTAGGCAAAATATTTCTTCAGCATGTTCAACCTGTTTTCTTTGTGCCGTCAATAACCCTCGTTCCTTCCAGATCGATCTGTGAGTATGAACAACTCCAAAGTTATATTTAGAATCTGTCCAAATACTTATCTTTTTCCTTTTTACCAGTTCTAAGGCTCTGGTCAAGGCAATGATTTCAGCCTTCTGAGCCGAAGTCCCTGCAGGTAATGGTTGGGATTTGGTTATCTTGTTCCTAAGTAGTTACTGCATATCCAGTTTTATGGGTACCTTGTCGAACAAAGCTACTTCCATCAGTATACCAGGAATCCTCATCATCCTTTAGTGCCTTAATGTTTTTCCAGTCAGAGCCTTGCTTTTTAATCATTCTCTCAAAAGCACTAGCTGTCCAATTTGAATTGTCTCTATGATTTCCAGCTGCTAATTTCCAGTTGTTCAAATGGGTAATAGAAAAGGGGACTTTTATAATCACCAGTTCTGCATTTCCCACAGCCTGACATAAGGGAGTTGGTATAACTTTTCCCTGTTTACCTCTCATTCGCCCTGCTATTGGACTGAAACCTTCTGTTCCCATTAACAATCTACTACCCCGAGTGGCATTTTCTGTCATCTACTTCTGATCCCTCATTGCAAGACCCTCCAAGACTGCATCCAGGAGCAATCAATAAGTCCGTTACATCCTCAAATTCACTGTCTTTTTGTTATTCATAAACTTTGTTACTCATAAACTGTGGTGAAGGGGCTGGAGAACAAGTCTTATGAGGAGCGGCTGAGGGAACTGGGGTTGTTTAGCCTGGAGAAGAGGAAGCTGAGAGGAGAACTTGTCACTGTCTACAACTACCTGAAAGGAAGTTGTAGAGAGGTGGGTGTTGGTCTCTTCTCCCAAGTGATAGGTAATAGGACTAGAGGGAATGGCCTCAAACTGCATCAGGGGAAGTTTAGATTAGACATTAAGAAAAATTTCTTCACTGAAAGGGTTATCAACACTGGAACTGGCTGCCCAGGGCGGTGGCTGAGTAAGTATCCCTGGAGGTATTTAAAAGACGTGTAGATGAAGTGTTTAGGTATATGATTTAGTAGTGGACAGGTACGGTTGGGCTTCTTGATCTCAAAGGTCTTTTCCAAACTAATGATTCTATGATTCAAAAATCTTTGCCCTATACTACAAGCAGAACATCTTTTCAAAGCCTTTCCCTTATCTTTTTCCAAGGCTAAGACAGGGAGATTACTAGGCGCTAATTTAATACCACATTCTTTTTGCTGCGCTGGGTGATTCTGCAACGTATAAAACATATCCAAATACATAATTTTCTCTCATTTTTGTTCTCTTCTTAGAAAAAGTGTTAATTGCAATGAAGTATTGTAATTCAGTGACCCAGCCGTCTGAACATGAGCCAGCAGTGTGCCCAGGTGGCCAAGAAGGCCAATGGCATCTTGGCTTGTATCAGAAATGGCGTGACCAGCAGGTCCAGGGAGGTTATTCTGCCCCTGTACTGATGAGATCGCACCTCGAATACTGTATTCAGTTCTGGGCCCCTCACCACAAGAAGGATGTTGAGGCTCTGGAGTGTCCAGAGAAGAGCAATGAAGCTGGTGAAGGGGCTGGAGAACAAGTCTTATGAGGAGGGGCTGAGAGAGCTGGGGTTGTTTAGCCTTGAGGAGAGGAGGCTGAGGGGAGACCTCATTGCTCTCTTCAACTACCTGAAAGGAGGTTGTGGAGAGGAGGGAGCTGGCCTCTTCTCCAAAGTGACAGGGGACAGGACAAGGGATAATGACAAGCCTCAAGCTCCGCCAGGGGAGGTTCAGGCTGGACGTCAATAAAATTTTTTCACAGAAAGGGTCCTTGGGTGCTGGAACAGGCTGCCCAGGGAGGTGGTTGAGTCACCATCCCTGGAGCTATTTAAAAGATGGGTGGATGAGATACTCAGGGGCATGGTTTAGTGGTTGATAGGAATGGTTGGACTCGATGATCCAGGAGGTCTTTTCCAACCTAGTGATTCTGTGATTAACAGGCCATCGTTCTCCTTCATCTGATTTATACAACAGCCACCACTGATTACAGTATTTAATTAAATTTTCGTTTGTTGCTTACCCCTGGGGTCCCACCTAATTGCTTCCAGTGCATTAAAAACACCCTGAGGGGATTTCTTTACAACACTGACACCTCCTTGGGATGTCTCAACATCAAAAACACGTGGTGATTTCGCAGGCAAATTCTTTTTCTTCAACCACTCTAATAATAATTCTAGCATATACTTGTCATGCTTAACTTCTCGTTTATTTTAAATATGTTGCAACATTCTTATTATCGTTTTTTCCTCTGTCGACATATTAGAACCCATCTCTATCTCTCTTAAGTTTCTCAGCTGCTCACCTGAATCTCCTGAAACAGGCGATTGATTAGCCCCGGGGTCTAAAGCGAGTGGCGCTTTTTGTCCTCGATCACAGCGAGGTCACCATTTGAGGGGATTGAGGCACAGACTCCTGAACTTGTATTAACAGAAGACCCTTTATTATAAAAGCAGGCAGCTTTTATACAACTCTGCTAAATTTCAAAAAACATGGCGTTATCTGATTGGTTACAAACAACTGTCGTCGTCGTCCCCGTGTTCAACCCCCCCCCCCCCCGCTCAAACTTCAAAACAACTGGTCAACGGGTAACTGATCACTCGCTGTTCGCGCGCAGCCCCAATTCCTTCTTTGGGCATCAGAAGGCTACAATTGTCTCTTTTGTTCTTCTGTTTACGGCTGTTTACGGTACTTGTCGTAGGTGCTTTCCCGGCAACGTTCCTCTGTTGTCCGCTTCTTCAAGGTCGCTCAAGGGCATTCTTCAGCTCGGCCAATTCTCTGTGTGCTGCCCGTGCAGCGGCGGGGGGGGGGGGGGCGGCTGCTTGGCTGCAGAAGCCGGCAGCCCCACGCTCCGTGCACTGGCGCCGAGGGAAAAACTCCCCACACAGAACAGATCAGCAAACTATGTCAGTTTTCCAAACTTAAACAAATTAGGACTCTAATCCTTCACACAGACAATTACAAACCACAAGTAAACTAAAACCAAAATCATGATTATGTACCAAAATTGGGAACTCTAACCCCAAGCTCAAATTAGGTACCTTTCTAGCCAAACCATGCAGGGCTTTTGCCTTTGACTGATGAGCAGGCAACCAAATCAAAATCCAGAAAGGATTATCAGTGGAATCCTTGCTCCCAAGACGCATTCCAGGGGGGTGGAGGTTACTCCGAGAAGTTCTTTGTTGCCGACTAGAGTGTCCTCAACCCCCATAGATCTGAAATCCTGAAAGCAAGTCCCACAGTTTTTTTTTTGTGAACAAATTCAGCAGATGTTTATATTTACAATATTTACAAGAAATGCTGCATGAAGCACTGAATGTGGTACAGTTTATGCTTTCTGGGCTGCAAGCACACGTTGCTGTGCCATGTTGAGCTTCTCATCCACTAGCAGCTCAAAGTCCTTCTCTTCAGGGCTGCTCTCAATCCATTCTCCACCCAGCCTGTATTTGTGTTTGGGATTGCCCCGACCCAGGTGCAGGAACTTGCACTTGGCCTTGGTGAACTGAGGTTCACACAGGCCTACCTCTCAAACCTTTCAAGGTCCCTTTGGATGTCATCCCTTCCCTCCAGCGTGTTGACCATGTCACACAGATGGACGTCATCAGCAAACTGAGGGTGCACTCAATATGTCTGCAACAAAGATGTTAAACAACATCGGTCCCAATATCAACCCCTGAGGAACACCACTTATTACCAGTCTCCACTTGGATATTGAGACCACACCTTTCTTAGTGCAACCATCCAACCAATTCCTTATCCACCAACTGGTCTATCCATCAGATCCATGTATCTCCAATTTATTGACCAGAATGCTGTGGGGGACAGCATCAAATGCTTTGCACAAGTCCAGGTAGATGATGCCAGTTACTCTTCACATATCCACCAATGCTGTAGTCCCATTGTAGAAGGCCACCAAATTCGTCAGGCATGATTTGCCCTTAGTGAAGCCATGCTGGCTGTTACCATGTGCCTCAGCAAAGTTTCCAGGAGGATCTGCTCCATGATTTTGCCAGGCACAGAGGGGAGACTGATCAGCCTGTAGTTCCCTGGGTCTTCCTTTTTTTCCCTTTTTAAAAATGGAAGTTATTTCCCCTTTTCCAGTCAGCGGGGACTTCACCGGACTGCCACAACTTCTCAAATATGATGGATAGTGGCTTAGCAACTTCATTCACCATTCACAGGCTATAGAGGAGCCTTCTACAACTGCTGTTCAAGTCATTTAGGTCTATGTGCTTCTTGATAGCTTCAAAATTTTACATTGATGACAGTTGCATACCATATCAAAATAATTTAGGACAAGAAGAAATGAATCAACATGAAATGTCTCACTTTAATGGGGAGAATCTGAATTGTCCAATATGGAATTAGTAAAAGACAGGCTATCACTTTATAGTTGCACTATAGAGAGCTTCCGAGAGCCTCTTTCACTGCAAATATTTGGAAATAATGCATTAGAAAAAATTTTTGAAAATGAGAAGGCTGTGGTGCTCCATTTCACATCTTTCTTACTGTCTCTGGTGTTCATGCCATATCCCTCTCTTCAACTGTTATGCTTAATGTACAGTCCCACCCACCCCTGTCCAAAAAAGTTTCATCCTTCCAGATAAGTGATATCTACAGCCTACAGCATACTTCTAAGGAGCACTTCCTGTCTTTGATCTTTTTCTATTCCAGTAATTTTTATCTCTGTCCTAGTCCCCTAAAGGTATCTGTAAAATGTGTCATGTGATAACCATCCAGGAATTTCCCCCAAATGATGGTGGTTATTCTTACTGGATTTACAAGTTACCTCTGTAAAGGATCCCAAATACTGGATAACTAGATGATATAAAATTATATTAAGGAATCCTACTACTTCAAGCCTCTGGCAATTCCCTCACCTTCCTTTGTCCTAAATAATTTGCAGCAACTACATTAAAAACCTTCCTGAAAAAGAAGTCGATATAGCTTTTCAAAAGCTTAAAAAAACCTCATTGTTTTATAAAAACAATATATACTTGGTTTATACTCCAGCTGCTTTTAAGTAGAAATAGAAACATTACAGCTTCAAAAGTGACCCTTGGTCCCTAACTGTGACACCATGCTAGACAATTTTAAACATCAATTTAAGTTTTAGTGTTAATTGCAAAATACTGTACTAACAATTCAAATAAACTTTAATTGCATTCTATAAATCTAGTGTGCCTTCAAAGCTGATGTGCAAGCATATACGCTTCCCCACTAAGAACATGACAGAGGGGTTTTGTTTCCCAGGTGCAAAACTAAAAAAGTGAAAAAGTTTAAAGACACACGTTATCACTTCTCAATATTCCGTCTTCAAAATCACTGAGGAAATGTTTTGAAAAACCCAATACCAGGTATCCTGCTTTTCCTGGTTCTGTTTTACCACAGGCTTAATTTTTACACCACTCTTCTTTGACCTATCTGAGACTGAAGGGTGTTATTGTTTAAGAAATTGAAATCGGTAAATTTGCATAAACACAATCTAAAATAGAAATGGTTATTTGCTTACCTGGGGAAAAGTAACAGCATAAACTGTACCATATTTAGTGCCTCATGCAGCATTTCTTCCCATAAACATTGTAAATATAAATATCTGCTGAATTTGTTCACAAAAAAAAAAAATATCTTAGTAATATTCACCCCTGTACTGCCTGCACAGTACAGAATGGGTAGACAGTATGGTGGATAAGAAACTGGTCAGATGGTTGCATTCAAGGAGCAGTGGTCAATGGCTCAAAGTCCAGATGGAGATCCATGACAAGTGGTGTCCCTCAGGGGTCCGTACTGGGACCAGTGCTGTTTAATGTCCTCATCAATGATATTGACAGCGAGACTGAGTGCACCCTCAGCAAGTTTGCAGGTGACACCAAGCTGAGTGGTGTAGCTGCCACACCGGAAGGACGGGATGTCATCCAGAGGGACCTGGACAGGCTAGGGAATTGGGCCTGTGCAAACCTCATGAGGTTCAACAAGGCCAAGTGTAAGGTCCTGCACCTGGGTTGGGGCAATCCCCCTTTTCAGTACACGATGGGGGATGATGTGATTGAGAGCAGCCCTGCAGAGAAGGACTTGGGGGTGCTGGCCAATGAGAAGCTTGACATGAGCCGGCAATATGCGCTCGCAGCCCAAAAAGCCAACCGTATCCTGGGCTGCATCAAAAGAAGTATGGCCAGCAGGTCAAGGGAAGTGATTCTGCCCCTCTATTCCTCTCTTGTGAGACCTCATCTGGTCCAGAAGAGGGCTACAAAGATGATCGGAGGGCTGGAGCACCTCCCATACGAGGACAGGCTGAGAGAGTTGGGCTTGTTCAGCCTGGAAAAGAGAAGGCTCTGGGGAGACCTTATAGCGACCTCCATATACCTGAAAGGGGCCTACAAGAAAGCTGGGGAGGGACTGTTCACAAAGGCTTGTAGTGATAGGACTAAGGGCAATGGGTATAAACTGGAGAGGGGCAGATTTAGACTAGACATTAGGAAGAATTTCTTCACCATGAGAGTAGTGAGACACTAGAACAGGTTGTCAAGGCAAGTTGTGGATGCCCCATCCCTGGCGGTGTTCAAGGCCAGGTTGGATGGGGCCTTGGGCAGCCTGATCTAGTGGGATGTCCCTGCCCATGGCAGTGGGGTTGGAACTAGATGATCTTAAAGGTCCCTTCCAATCCTAACTATCTTGTACTAAATAAGATGCGTGTCCTTAAAACACTGGATTCAAATGATTACACTGGATTCAAACGATCACACTGGATTCAAACGATCAGAAAACCCCCACGGGCCAGAGCACAGACAGGAAAAGCCGCAGCCTCAAAAGTGACCAAAACAGCCTGTCAGTGGCAACGCTTCGCAACAGTGTAACAACCTCTTAACTGAGCCCAAAACAGTACCAAGAGCTCTAATGTTTCCTGGAGTCACACCCAAAATCAAATCAAAACCGCCTGGTACTGCCTGCTGCAGCTGCACGTGTTGCAAAGAGAAAAGGAGAAAAGAAGAAAAGGAAAAAAGCTAGGAAAGGATAAAAGAGTTACAAGAGACAAATAGTTGCAAGAGATGAGAGAGAGTCACCACCTTTGGAGTTCCACATGTAGTAGCATGTGTTTCTTTGTCCAGCGGGTCCAGAAGATGGTGAGTGTCCACACACAACACAAACACCAGACATGACAAAGGACAAACAGACAAAGAGAAAGAGAGAGTTGCAGAGAGAGAGAGAGAGAGAGAGAGAGAGAAAACAGACAAAGACAACAGACAAACAAAGAGAGACAAGATAAACAAACAAACAGAGACGAAATTACAGAGTTGCACAGAGAGAGCTTCAGGCCTTTGCAGTGTTTTATAAACTCTCTGACCCCGCCCCTCACCTGATCAGGTGGGGGGGACAGGTAACAGGCTCAGGCATGTCCCTCCTCCCTAGGCAAGTCCAGACATGCTCTCCAGCACTTCCGGCCTTGCACTGAAGCTGGGGTCCATACACCTGCTTTGAGCCATTCAACTCATGCCAGGCCATGACAAGTTGTCTTCCTCGTGTTGAACTTTTCACCTTCTTCCCTCCTTGCACATGCTCTTAGAGAGCCTAGGCCATCTTCAGGTCTTGTCTGTCCCAGCTGGTGGTCCTTCCCATGTCCATTGTACCAGTCCTTGTTATCTGGCTTCAACTAGATACAGTCCCTGCCCCGCTAAAGAAACCTCTGTGTCAGAATTCTATATTTTAATTAATTCAAACTTATAACTTTTAACAAATGGGTCCACACAACAGTTTCAGGAACTTTCAGATGCAGGCATTTCTTCAGTCTTCTGAAGCTACACTCTAATTAAAAACTGAACTCTCCAGTCAGTCCTGTGAAAAAGCCTGATAAGAGCCAGAGAGTTTGTTAATGTTTGTGCTTAATGAACTAAGACCCTAGTTCAGGTTCCAGATAGCGCAAGAACTGTGACTGATAATGCATTGGCAACATCTGTTTCTGAACACCTGGTAGTGAGGTAGAAGGTATTGTTTCTTGGACTGCTTCAAATTGAGAAGCAGATAGCTTTGCTATGAGTTAAGTTTTAGTGTACAAGAAAGAAATTCTACCACCAGCAAGATTAACAATTAAACCAATGACTGTGAAGGAACCATTGGAACGGGTCCAGAGGAGGGCTACAAAGATGATCAGAGGGCTGGAGCACCTCTGCTATGAGGACAGGCTGAGAGAGTTGGGCTTGTTCAACCTGGAGAAGAGAAGGCTCCAGGGAGACCTTATAGTGGCCTTCCAGTACCTGAAGGGGCTACAAGAAAACTGGGGACGGACCGTTTACAAGGGCATGCAGGGGTAGGACAAGGAGAGATGGCTTTAAATTGGAGAGGGGAAGATTTAGACTAGATATTAGGAAGAGATTCTTCACAGTGAGGGTGGTGAGGCGCTGGAACAGATTGACCAGGGAAGTTGTGGATGTCCCATCCCTGGAAGTGTTCAAGGCCAGGTTGGATGGGGCCTTGAGTAGCCTGGTCTACTGGGAAGTGTCCCTGCCCGTTGCAGGGGGGTTGGAACTGGATGATCTTTAAGGTACCTTCCAACCCAAACCATTCTATGATTCTAAGGTAAATTGAACAAAAATGTCACACTATTCAAATCTTCCTTATTGCCCTACACAGAAACATAAAGCAGACTTACAACAGTGTGCACTCTACTGCTTAGAATGGCTTATTTTTTTATGCTGCAGGGTTTTTGCATGTTAAGCAAAGTAAGTATCAGTGTAGCAGATGTAGCATTGAGAACTGCAACACGGTGAGAAATGTCAGTGGCAGTCTATACCATCTTTGCTGTTAGATGCACTTAGGTGAACTGAGATTGGAGCCTGAAAGTTCATTTCCTTTCATGTGACTCTTAGTGTCTTTTGTTGTATTTTTCCCCCTAAGCTTATGTTTTTAGAAGGAAAAAATACAGTTCTGATTAATTTTCAAGTAGGTCGTGTTGAATAGCTGACATGACTGTAAATTTCATGTAGTAGTTCTGCCTCTCAATGAATATAATTTTTATTATGTGACACAAATTTAGTATGTTTTAGGAAGAGAATAGGAAGGGTGTTTCTAGTGCAAAATATACTTAATAGCAAATAAAAAGCAGTGGTTTTAGGGAAGAGAATTAACAGGAGGAGATGCATGGGTACATGGAAGCCAACTGGCTGAAGCAATTTTGCAATCAGAATAAATGAGTAAAATGTGCTGTAGGTGAATTAGTTTTTTACTGAGGAGTAAAGAGGAAATGTTAGTAATCTAAGTATCCATCTGTTATTTCCTCCGGCTTTTAAAAAAACCTGTCACTTATCTGTACTAAACTGAGTAGTTCTTGAAGCTAATTGCAGATATGCTTACCCAGGGGCCAAGAAGCTGAGTGTGGGGAAGGAAACAGAGCAGAGTTTCTGCTCCAGGTCTTGCCTTACAGGGCAGGCTGGTCTGCCTACAGCAAACTGGGTGCCTGATGGCTCTTCCCACTAGCCTTCCTACTTATTTGGCAGGGAAAGTGCTCCAGATCTCACCAATTTACCTGTTTGTCTGGTGCTGTGAAACAGCCCAAGTCTTAAAACTTTATTTCTCAGAAAATTGTCAAATGACAGTGAAATGGACACAACTGAGAAGGTAACTTGAGGCAGAAGAAGGGCTGGGAATGAACCAGCAAGAGACTACCCACTGAATCCAGATATATCCAGAATAGTTTGTCTGACTGTGTCCTGAGTAACAAACTGAAAGAGGCTAGGTATGATATCTTGGTACTCTTTGCCATCTCCTGTACAGCTGAAAGAATTGGTTTTGTCTTTATGGAGTTTGAAAATATCAAATTATTTTTAATAAAGAATTTTAATAAAGAATTCCCAATGGGGAAAAATGTGTCTTTTGGCGTAAGCTGCTGGAAGTAATCAAGAGAGCTTTAAACTAGATTCAATGAGGGAAAGAGGGATGCTAGCAGGATTGCAGTAGGTAAGCCAAGGGTTGGCATGGCATTGCCTGAGTGTGGTAATACTAGTGGGAACATTTACAGTGGCTCCTGGGAGCACAGAGCACTCAGGAGCACATCTGAAATGCTTGTACCCCAGTGCACACAGTATGAGAAACAAGCAGGATGAACTGGAAGTGTTGGTCAACTCCCAGAACTATGATGTCATTGACATTAGTGAGACTTGGTGGAATGACTGGAGTGCTGGGATGGAGGGCTACAGGCTGTTCAGGAGGGATAGGCAGGGCAGGTGAGATAGAGGTGTTGCACTGTATATAAGGGAGAGGTTTGATTGTACAGCTTTTATGGTTAGTGATGATATGGTTGAGAGCCTCTGGGTGAGGATTAGGGAGATGGGAAATAAAGCAGATGTTGTAGTAGGTGTCTACTACCGATCATCCAGCCAGGATGCAAGTACTGATGAGTTACTCCGTAGGCAATAGGAGAAGTCTCTGGATCAGTAGCTCTGGTCCTTATGGGAGATTTCAACTTCCCAGACATCAGCTGGGAATATCATACTGCTGTGACAAGCACGTCTTGGAAATTCTTGAAGTTTGTAGGAGAGAACTTCTTGTCACAAGTACTCAGTGAGCCAACTAGGAAAAATGCCCTCCTAGACTTGCTGTTTGTGAACAGAGAAGGACTTGTGGGGGATGCGATGGTAGGTGGCTGTCTTGGCCACAGTGATCATGAAATGGTTGAGTTTAAAATTTTCAGTGTAACAAGAAAAAAGGACAGCAGAGTTGCAACCCTGGACTCCAGGAGAGCAAACTTTAAGCTATTCAGGGAGCTACTTAGCAGAGTCCCCTGGTAATCTGCTTTTGAGGGCTTACGAGTCCATGAGTGCTGGTCAGTCTTTAAGAGCCATCTTTTAGAAGCACAGGAGCAGGCAATTCCACTAAGTTGTAAGTCAAGCAAGCAGGGCAGAAGACCAGCTTGGCTGAACGGGGAACTCCTTGTGGAGATCAAGAGGAAAAAGAAACTATGATCTCTGGAAGCGAGGTCAGGCTTCACAGGAGGATTGCAGAGCTGTGGTTTGTTTATGCAGGGAGAAGACACACAAGGCCAAGGCCCAACTGGAGTTGAAACTGGCCAGTGTTGTGTCAGATAGCAAGAAGGGCGTTTTAAAATATGTTAATAGCAAGAGGAGGTCTAAAGAAAACATTGGACCAATACTTGTTGAAGATGGTCACCTGACAAATAGGGATGAAGAAAAAGCAGAGGCATTCAATGCTTTCTTTGCCTCAGCCTTTAATAAAACTGATAGACCTTGGGCTGCCTGGTCCCCTGAGTTGGAGGACCACGAGTGTGGGAACAGTGACTTTCCATTTGTGGACACTGAAATTATAAGGCACCAGATGTATCAGCTGAAAGTTCACAGGTCCATGGGAATGAATAGGATTCATCCCAGAGTACTGAAGGAGCTAGCGGATGTTACGGCATGACCCCCCTCGATCAAAAGGTCTTCGGAGTCAGGGGAGGTCCATGCTGACTGGAAGCTAGTCAATGTTATTCCAATTTACAAGAAGGGTGTGAAGGAAGACCCATCCGGGAACCTGCAGACCTGTGAGTCTAACCTCACTTCCTGGAAAAATTATGAAGATCATGCTGGGTGCAATTGAAAGGCATTTAAAGAATAATGCAGTCCTCAGGCACAGTCAACATGGGTTCACAGAGGGAAAGTCCTGTTTACCTAATTTGATCTCCTTCTACGATAAGATCGTCTGCCTGGTGGATGAAGGGAAGGCAGTGGATGTAGTTTTCTTGGATTTTAGGAAGACTTTTGATACTGTCCCTCACAGCATCCTTTTGGACAAGATGTCCAGCTGTGAGATGAGCAGGTTCATGGTGTGCTGGTTGAAGGTTTTGTTCTCTTTTTTCATCTTCCTGTTGCAGAACCTGCAAAACAGGTTATAGCCTTGTCAAAGAGGTAGAAAAGAAGGAGGAAAGACTTTCTGAACATTATGAGAAGCCAAAAGTGCCTCTGAAAATGAATGTGTGATATGTTTTTAATCTTACTTTGAGACTGATGGTGAATTCTGAATAATGAAAATATCTGAGGTTTTGTCCTTAACAAAACTTGTCTATCTTCTTAGTGCAGCTAATGAAGGAGTAAGGTGCTATTGGCACTGTTCCTGAACTGCTTTTCACTCAGACTGTATTTAGAAGTGTAAAAGTGAACAAATAAGTTTGTGTTACGTGTGGGCTCATGTCACGATTTAGCCCCGACCCGTCCCAATTTCGGCAGCTAAAACCAAGCAATTGAGCTCCCAATTCCATTCCTCCCTCCACCCACAGGGAAAGGGGAAAGGGAAACGAGAGGAAAAGACTTGTGGGTTGGAAACTAAAACTAAAACAGCTTTAATGTCATAATGATAGCAATAATGACAATAAAATTTAAAATGCTATTAATAAGAAAATAATAAAATATATACAAATATAAGAAATTGCGCCCCCACCCCTGATGACTGCATCACCACAGATGCTGCAGGGCAGGCACAGGGAAGAGTCAGCGACAGGAGGGAGCTGGACTCAGGAACTGGATTCAGGAATGCATGAATTCGGGGCAAACAGACAGACGAGGTCCTCATTGGACATCGGCCGTTGAAGAAGAGGGTGAGACCCTCATGATCTCTCATTTTTACACGGAGTATGATGTCTATGGGATGGAATACTCTGTTGGTCAGTTTGGGGTCACCTGTCCTGTCTGCTCCTCCCTGCAGGTGCAACTCTTTTTCAATTCTTTCACTTATGGCATTCTATCAGCTCGAGGGTGGTCTTGCTTACTATAGGTATAAGTATAAGCAATGGCCTTTCTGCATACCAATGCCTTGTGTTATCACTTCTAAAGAGAAACGCTGTCTGAAAAACACGCAGTTAACTTTCAGAAAATGAAGTTACTTAGAAGAGACTTGCCTGAAGTTAGAAAACTGATTCTACTTTAGCTCAAACCAGAACAGCTCAGCATCTAAGCAATCCTAAAATACGTACTGGAACATCTGATGCTGCATCATCTTGCATGCTTAACTTGTCATGCATTTCTCACAGCATCCTTCTGGACAAGTTGTCCAACAGTGAGATGAGCAGGTTCACGGTGTGCTGGTTGAAGAACTGGCTGAAGGGCAGAGCTCGGAGGGTTGTAGTGGATGGGGCTACATCTGGCTGGAGACCAGTCACCAGCGGTGTTCTCCAGGGCTCAATTCCAGGGCCAGTTCTGTTCAATATTTTTATCGGTGATCTGGATGCAGGAGTTGAATGCACTGTTAGCAAGTTTGCCAATGATACCAAACTGGGAGTTGCTGTTGACTCTCTCGAGGGACAAGAGGCCTTGCAGAAGGATCTGGATAAATTGGAGCATTGGGCTATGATTAATGGGATGAAATTTAACAAGAACAAATGCCGTATTCTAGGATGGAGTAACACTGGGCACTAGTATAGACTGGGAGAGGAGAGGCTGGAGAGCAGCCCTGCAGAAAGGGATCTGGGGGTGCTGGTTGACAGCAGGCTCAATAGGAGGCAACTGTGTGCCCTGGCAGCCAAGAGGGCAAATGTGGGATGCATCAAACACAGTATAATCAGCTGGTCAAAAGAGCCGATTATCCTGCTGTAGTCAGCGTTGGTGCGACCTCACCTTGAGTACTGTGTGCAGTTCTGGGCCCTGCAATTTAAGAAGGATGTTAAGATACTGGAACGTGTCCAGAAGAGGGCAACAAAGTTGGTGAAGGGGCTGGAAGGCATGCCCTATGAGAAGCGGATAAGGACTTGAGTTTGTCCAATTTGGAGAAAGGGAGACCTGAGGGGTGACCTCATTGCTCTCTACAGCTTCCTGAGGAGGGGAAGTGGAGAGGGAGGTGCTGATATCTTCTCCCTGGGATCCAGTGGTAGGACGCATGGGAATCATTCAAAGTTGTGCCAGGGGAGGTTTAGACTGGACATTAGGAAGCATTTCTTTACGAAGAGGATGGTCAAACACCGGAACAGGCTTCCTAGAGAGGTGGTCGATGTCCCAAGCTTGTCAGTGTTTAAGAGGCATTTGGACAATGTCCTTAATAACATGGTTCAACTTTTGGTTGAATGTGGAAAGCTTCTTTGGAAAACTGTTCATTCAGTTGACTGAGGTAGGTCACTGGAACAAGCACATCCCACAATACATTATGATTTAGTCAGTCTTTACTTGCTCTCATAAAGTCAAAGCAAAAAGGAGTTATTATCATAGAATCATAAAATAGTTTGGGTTGGAAGAGACATTAAAGATCATCTAGTTCCAACCCCCCTGTCATGGGCAGGGACACCCCACTAGATCAGGCTGCCCAAGGCCCCATCCAACCTGGTCTTGAACACCTCCAGGGATGGGGCATTCACAACTTCCCTTGGCAACCTGTTCTAGTGTCTCACCACTCTCACGGTGAAGAAATTATTTCTTACGTCTATTCTAAATCTGCCCCTCTCCAGTTTATATCTGTTCCCCTTGTCCTATCATCACGAGCCTTTATGAACACTCCCTCTCCAGCTTTCCTGTAGGCCCCCTTCAGGTACTGGAAAGTCGCTATAAGATCTCCTCGGAGCCTCCTCTTCTCCAGATTGAACAAGTCCAGCTCTCTCAGCCTGTCCTCGTATGGGAGGTGCTCCAGCCCTCCGATCATCTTTGTAGCCCTCCTCTGGACCCGTTCCAACAGTTCCATATCCCTCTTACATTGAGGATTCCAGAACTGGACACAGTATTCCAGATGAGGTCTCACAAGAGAGGAATAGAGGGGCAGAATCACTTCCCTCTACCTGCTGGCCATGCTTCTTTTGATGCTGCCCAGGGTACGGTTGGCCTTATGGGCTGCGAGCGCACAGGGACATTAGGCTCATGTCGAGCTTCTCATCAACCAGCACCCCCAAGTCCTTCTCTGCAGGGCTGCTCTCAATTACATCATCCCCTATTGTGTACTGAAAACGGGGATTGCCCCGATTTCACTTGCGCTTGGCTTTCTTGAACCTCATGAGGTTCTCACAGGCCCACTTCTCCAGCCTGTGCAGGTCCCTCTGAATGACATCCTATCCTTCCACTGTGGCAGCTGCACCACTCAGCTTGGTGTCATCTGCAAACTTGCTGAGGGTGCACTCAGTCTCGCTGTCAATATCATTGATGAAGATATTAAACAGCACTGGTCCCAGTACGGACCCCTGAGGGACACCACTTGTCACGGATCTTCGAGCCAATCACATCCGTAGGTTTACATATATCCACTGCTGCAGTTACCTCATCATAGAAAGCCACGAAGTTGGTCATGCAGGATTTGCCCCTGGTGAAGCCATGCTGGCTGCCATTAATCACCTCCATGTCCTCCATCTGCTTTAGCATAGCTTCTAGGAGGATCTGTTCCATGATCTCAGTCACAGAGGTGAAGCTGACAGGTCGGTAGTTCTCACGGTCATCTTTTCCACCCTTTTTAAAAATGGGCACAACGTTACCCTTCTTCCAGTCACCAGGGACTTCTCCTGATTGCCACGACTTTTCAGATTTCATGGAGAGTGGCTTCGCAACCACATCTGCCAATTTACTCAGGACTCTGGGATGCATCTCATCAGGTCCCATAGACTTCTATATGTTCAGGTTCCTCAGGTGGTCATGAACCTGATCCTCCCCTGTGGGAGGGGGTTTACCCCCTGGTCACCATTTTGCTGTCCCATGACCCAGGAAGAGTGAGGAGAGCAGTTATCAGTGAAGACTGAGGCAAAAAAAAGTTGTTGAGTACCTCAGCCTTCTCCTCGTCTCTTGATACAAGGTCACCTTTGATAGCAAGGTACATAGGATTATTTACTGCACAATGGACAGGGTCAGACAAAGCTGTCAGTGAGACTCTCCCGTTGAGTCGTGAGGTTCAGAAAGGACCCTCTTGCTTTCTAAACTCCTTCTCAGAGAGGAGTGTAGGTGCGGCTGGATCCACACATCCCCAGACTTGGTCAATGCTTTATGTCCAAAAGATTATATATATATATATATATATATAGTCCCTCTCCAGCTTTCCTGTAGGCCCCCTTCAGGTACTGGAAGGTCGCTATAAGATCCCCTCGGAGAACATAGTAATGTTTCTGGAACATTTTGAAACTGCCTATGCTCACAAGCAGTTTGTATCTTAACTTTGTGAATAATACTAGTGTCTCTGTTGAAGTTACATTTCGGTGTTGGAAATCTGTCTTTTATGCACCATGTTCTTTTTTTTAAGCTAACTGTATGTTTGCTTGGTTATTTTTCTATATATGCTATGAAGTATTCTTTTTTCCCCTCAAAATAGTTGTTTTAAAATAATAATTAAAAAATCTGGTACAGAGATGTGTATTTTTTATTTTCTAAAGTTGTTGCTCTTTCCTTGTCTATGAAATCCTCCTCCACCATTTATAATATTCTTTGAAACTTCAATCAGAAGCAACACGTTTTCATAATATGATGGTCCTTTGTGACTATGAATTTATTTTGAGCTTAATTTGAAGTACAGACTATTCTTAAGTTACTCATGGAAATAATGAAAACTATTTCAATATAAGTAGGGAGGAAAAAAATTACTCCCTTATAAGAAAATCTCTATTTATAAATAACTTTAGTCATAATGTTCAGGTATCAGATAGGAGCCACCTTTCTCAGAGAGGGAGGGAAGGGACAGACCAGGAAGGAGGTGTGGAGGCATTGCCCTCTATCTCAGGAAAGGGATAGAATGTGAAGAGCTGTCGTTGAAGAGTAGCCACGAACAGGTTGAAAGCTTGTGGGTCAAGATGGAAAAACCAATGGGAACCTTGTGGTTGGTGTATACTACAGGCCACCTGATCAAGGAGAGCCAACCGATGAAGTCTTTTCCTCCAGCTACAGGAGGATTCACGCTTGCAAGCTCTCATCCTACTTCAGGACTTCAACCACCCAGACATATGCTGGAAAAGTAGCATGGCAAGCTGTAGGCAATCCAGGAGACTCCTGGAGTGCACCGAGGATAATTTCTTAGTCCAACTGATAGAGACCCCCACTCGAAGAGATGCAATACTTGACCTTATGGTCACCAATACAAGCGAACTCATCAGTGACATTAGGATCGGAGGCAGCCTGGGCTGCAGTGATCATGCATTGGTGGAGTTCAAGGTCCAGAGGGATATGGAACAGGTGAGGAGTATAGTCAGGACACTAAATTTCAGGAAAGCAGACTTCCACCTCTTCAAGGAATTACTAGGTAGGACCCCCTGGGACATGGTCCTCTGAGACAAGGGAGCGGAACAGAGCTGGAAAATATTTAAGGAAGCTTTCCATAAAGCGCAAGAGCGCTCAGTCCCTGTATATAGAAAATCAGGCAGGAAAGGTAAGAGACCGGCATGGCTGAGTCGAGACCTGCTGGTTAAACGAAAAAAAAGTCTCGCTGTCAATATCCTTGATGAAGATATTAAACACCACGTGCAATGTTACAGATATTGTTATAGTTAAATGTAGTAAGATTATTTGTGAATGCTTAGTTGGTTTAAATGTTAGGAGTGAGATCAGTGCTGGTCTAACAATCTGCTATAGATACTCCAAGGGAAAACTAAGCACATTGGACTCTGCCTTTTGTCTTCTATGAAAATATCCCATGTGTGACAGTTAACTTCTACATGTATGTCAAGCATTGATTTTTTTAAATGAATCTCAATCAAATGGATTCTCTACCTGCCTTTCAGAAAAGACGACGGCGGATTGACCGAAGCATGATTGGGGAGCCAACAAACTTTGTTCACACAGCTCATGTAGGATCAGGAGACCTGTTCAGTGGAATAAACTCGGTAAGCATGAATGGATGAAGAATATTTCATCTTTTACATAATATGGGAACATGACTATTGTGGCTGAAGCAATTAGTTGAAGGAGTGGTTCTCAACTCAGTTATAAGAGTTTCTGTAAAGCTGAAAACCAACCTGCTAGCATCTTAATTCCAAGATTTAACCATTTGCACTCAAGATTATGGAATAACATATTTAAAATTCCTCCCTTTATTGACAATGCAAAGTATATTTCTCATAACTTGTACAAGTTATGTGTAGAGTACTACTCAAATTTATTCCGATAATATGTATGGAATAAAATAGAGGTATATTTTAAAATATAGTAGAGTGCTTCAGAAAAAAATCTTTTTAAAGTATCTTATAGTTCCAATTGGATTTCCTAAGTATTTCTTTAAATGTTGTTTATATAAAACTCTGTAACTTCCCTTAATTCATGGTTTACACAAATTTTCTTATTGTGTGTACTTATTGAGGTTCTCACTATTTGCAATGTGAATTATTTCCAGAACAAGCAACACTGATGCCACATGTGAGGTTTTGTGGCTTCCTGTAGATGATAGGAACTATAAGTATTTTTAAGTATTTGGGCCCCTCACCACAAGAAGGATGTTGAGGCTCTGGAGCGTGTCCAGAGAAGAGCAACGAAGCTGGTGAGGGGGCTGGAGAACAGGTCTTATGAGGAGCGGCTGAGAGAGCTGGGGTTGTTTAGCCTTGAGAAGAGGAGGCTGAGGGGAGACCTTATTACTCTCTACAACTACCTGAAAGGAGGTTGTGGAGAGGAGGGAGCTGGCCTCTTCTCCCAAGTGACAGGGGACAGGACTAGAGGGAATGGCCTGAAGCTCCGTCAGGGGAGGTTCAGGTTGGATATCAGAAAAAAATTCTTCACAGTAAGAGTCATTGGGTACTGGAACAGGCTGCCCAGGGAGGTGGTCGAGTCGCCTTCCCTGGAGGTGTTTAAGGAACGGGTGGATGAAGTACTTAGGGACATGGTTTAGGGAGTGTTAGGAACGGTTGGACTCGATGATCCAATGGGTCCTTTCCAACCTTGTGTGATTCTGTGATTCTGTGATTCTGTGATTCTGTGATCTCTTTGAAAGTGAAAAACAGGGGCTAAGAGTGGTGGGTTAGCCTTTGCCAACAGCCAAAATCCCACCTAGCCACTCACTCACTCCCCCTCCTCAGCAGGACAGGGGGAGAAAATAGGATGAGAAAGCTTGTGGGTTGACATAAAGATGGTACATCACTTACCAGTTACTGTCATGGGAAAAACAACTTGGGGAAAATTAATTTAATTTATTGCCAATTAAAATATATTCAGATAGTGAGAAACAAAAAGACAAACATTAAAACAAGTTTTCTCCCCACTTTCCCAGGCTGAACTTCACTACTCCTTGACCTGTCCCAATGAGCTCTGTGTGTGTGTGTGTGTGTGTGTATGTTTATGGGAAGTACGTAGTGGTTTCTCTCTGCTGCTCCTTCCTTTTCACAGAAACATAGAATGGTTTAGGTTGGAAGGGATCTTCAAAGACAATCTAGACATCTTTCACTAGATCAGGTTGCTCGAAGCCCCACCCAACCTGACCTCGAACACTTCCAATGATGGGGCAACCACAACTTCTCTGGGCAACCTGTTCCAGTGTCTCAGCATCCTCATTGTAATTTTTTTCCTTATGTCCAGTCTAAATCCACTCTTTTTTAATTTAAAACTGTTGCCCCTTGTTCTGTTGCTACAGGCCCTGGTAAAAAGTCTCTCGCCATCGTTCTTACAAGCCCCCTTTAAGTATTGAAAGGACACAATAAGGTCTCGCTGGAGCCTTCTCTTCTCCAGGCCAAAGAACCCCAACACTCTCATCCTTTCTTCGTTGGAGAGGTGTTCCAGCCCTCTGATCATTTTTGTGGCCCTCCTCTTGAACGGGTCTAACAGGTCCTTGTCTTTCTTGTACCGGGAACCCCAGAGCTTGGTGCAGTACTCCAGGTCAGGTCTCTCGAGAGTGGAGTAGAGGGAGAGTCCTTCTCTGCAGGACTGCTCTCAATCCATTCATCCTCCACTCTGTACTGATACTGGAGACTGCCCTGACCCAGGTGCGGGACCTTGCAATTGGTCTTGTGGAACTTCATGAGGTTCGCATGGGCCCACTTCTCCAGCCTGTCAAGATCCCTCTGGATGGCATCCCTTCCCTCTAGAGTATCAGCTGTGCCACTCAGCTTTGTGTCGCCTGCAAACTTGCTGAGGGTGCACTCAATCCCACTAGTTATGTCATCAATGAAGATATTAAGCAGTATTGGTCCCAGTACAGACCCTTGAGGGACACCACTTGTTACTGGTTTCCATTTGGACAGCGCTGAAAATAAACATACCTGCTTTATAACTCATTTTGGGTTATAGGGTTTGTTTCCACAAATCAGTCCCAAGGTCTGCCTTTTTAAAAATGGGTGTTATATTCCCTTTCCCCAGTCACTGGGGACATCGCTTGACTGCTGTGACTTTTCAAATATGATGGACAGTGGCTTAGCAATTACATCTGCCGGTTCCCTTAGGACCCTGGGCCCCCTGGACTTGTGTATGTTCAGGTTCCTCAGGTGGTCTCAAACTGGATTGTTTCATATGATGGGAGGGACTTTGTTCCTCCAGACCCTGCCTTGAGGTTCAAGGACCTGAGAGATGTGGGAAGAGTGATTGCCAGTGAAAAAGAAGGGAAAAAGTCATTGAGTACCTCAGCCTTCCCCGTGTTGATTGTCACTAGATCTCCTGTCTTATTTATCAGAGGGGGATGGGGAAGCTGTCTGTTTTCTTTAGTCGTCTTTTTCTGACCAACACACCTGTAGAAGCCAGCCCTTCTTATGATTCTTCACATCCCTTCCTGTCATGTAAATAGGTATGGCTCTGATAGGTGGCTGAGAGATGCCCTCCCGTTGAGTCACGAGGTTCAGGATGGATCCCCCTCGCTTTCTAAGCTCCTCCTCAGAGGGGAAGTCTGGGTGCAGTTTAGATCCATCCCTAGTCCCAGACTTGGACAGCAGTTCATGTCTAAAGGATTATGTGGAAATATGTATATGAGTCAGCCACCAGTCAGAGATAGGGCTGTCACCAGTGCAGTTTAGACAGGTTCGCAATGCCTGTCAGAGACCCTCACAGGATTCTCACCGAGATAATTTCACAATGCTGAAACAGTAGGTAATTTATTTAAAACAACAGATAAAACCAAGTTCATAATGACCATTGATAAATTCACTTGCTGTGTTAGCACTAGATGGTTACAACTGGTTAACAATGATGATATATGTATATAAGATGTACCAATTGAAACTTGAGTTAATAGTTAACATTTGACAAAGTCACAGATGCGTGACTCCTACCAAAAATGCACCCCTTCTTAGGGGGGAAGAGAGGCACATGTCCGTCGACCCATCCATCAGGTAAGATGGTCCTCCCCCAAAGAAAGGGTATTCAGGTGCCAATTTTACACTTTTGAAAACTCTCTGGTGCCTCTTGGTGAGGTAGGATTAAGTCAATTAGTACGTGTTGATTGGCTCTTGGCAAGGTCTGCTGTGTCATCAGAAGCAGGACTCAGTGGTTAGGGTGGGGAACTCAGTACGTGCTTTTGGGGGTGTTTCTGTTCTTAACTGCAGCAACATCAGGCTGTGAGGCCTCCGCCTCATCCCAGCTGTCATTCGGCTGATTTATGTGTTAGACCACTACCCGATCCATCTGTCTTATCAGATAAAGTTGTTCGAGTTGAACTTCTCCCTTTTGCAAAGTCACAGTGATTTCAGTGTTTGCTGCCTTTGCCGCCTCTTGCAAGATCAGCCTTGGCAAGTCTGGGCAAGTCCATTGTGCCACACTTGCCAAATTCAGCTCCAGCTGTGCCTTAGCTTTCCTGATCCCATCCCTACACACCCAGGCAGCATCCCTGCTTTCACTGCCTATGCATTTCCTTCTTGTGCTTCAGCTCGACCAGAAGGTCCTTACTCACCCATGCTGGTCTTCTGCCTTCCTTGCCTGATTTCTTATGCATAGGAACTGAGAATTCTTGTGCTCTAAGAAAAATGTCCTTAAAGAACTGCCAACTCCCTTCTTCTCCTTCTGCACAGTGGCTTCCAACTCCTTCTGTTTGTTACCCGTGCTGTGTGTATTGGTATAGAGGCACTTCAGTTGGGCTGTTGACCCTGTCACCCTTTTGGAGGATCAAGTCCCGATTCGATTCCTTTGTGGCATTTCTCAGGTGTTTCCCTATTGTTTTCTAATGCATCAGCAGGCCCTGACTCTTCTCTCTTGCTCAAAATTGCATCCCCTTCCCCTGCTGAGTCTAGTTTAAAGCTCTGTTCTGGCATAGGTTCTTCACAGGCTGCAGTCCTTCGGGAATATCTATCTGTTTGGCGTCGGTCCTCCACAGACTGCAGGGAGTATCGGCTCCAGTGCCTGGAGCACCTCCTCCTTCTCTGACCTTGGAGTTCCCTCTGTTGTTTCTCACTCTTTTTGTTCCCTCCTCTTCTCTCTCCAGCAGTTTTGCCCCTTCTTACATATGTTTTCACAGAGGCGTCACTGACTTTGCTCATGGGCTCAGTTTTGGCCTGCAGTGGGGCTGTTGCAGAGCCTGCTGGCGCTGGCTGTATCTGGCACAAGGCAGCTCCCCACCCTGCAGGGGTGATCTCTTCTCACAGAGGCCACCCCTGCAGCCCCTCTGGCTACCAAACCTTGCCACATATACCAAACACACTAAGATGGATATTGAAAGTTATCTTATGAGAATGGATTTATTTTGTACTACTTCATATTTTCTGTGAAATGTCAATATATTTTTAAAGTAAGTAATATGCAATCTAAGAAAAGGGTGTCATATAAATGCTGATAAAAAAATAACTCTTGACCTTAATAATCCTCTTTAAAGGAAAAAAATTGTTTCTCCGTGGCAGATTTTAGCAAAGGGGAAGACAGAGTTCTTGTCAGGGGCATTAGAATAAAGAACAGAGCTGTAAAGAAAAGAAATCAGTTTTAATGTAGGCAAGTGAGGTCATTTGTAGCTTCCTGGGAACTAGTATGATTTTTTTTACAGCTTACTGCCATCAGAAAAAAAATTTTCGTAACTCAGTAGTCACCGGGGAAGGGCAAAGCTGGGAAACCTGACACAGCAAACAGAGTACCAGGTTTTCCCTGAAGCAACAATATGGATTGGAAGTAATTTGTACTAAAACATCTGTAAGCAAGTTAAATAGACAAGCACAGTTTCAGCTTGATTAAATTAAAGTTAATTATCTATTTAATGCAATGTATTACATTAATATTTAAAACTGTGTAAATCGAAATAATTGAGTGAGTGGTGTTCTTAATAAAATTTTTAAAATGCATGGTGTTTTGCTGTTCTATTTTCTCTGTTCTCTGTGTTTTGTCTTGTCTCTCTGTTGTTTGTACCTCTGTTTGTCTTGTCTTGTGTTAGTATGTTGTGTGTGGACACTCACCATCTTCTGGACCGCCAGACAAAGAAACATGTGCTGTTACATGTGGAGTTCCTAAGGTGGTGACTATCTTTCCTATTTCTCTTGTAACTCTTTTATCCTTTCCCATCTTTTCTTCTTTTTCTTCTTTTCTCCTTTTCTCTTTGCAACACGTGCAGCTGCAGCAGGCTGTAGCGGGTGGTTTTGGTTTGATTTCAGGTTTGACTCCAGGAAACATTAGGGCTCTGGGTGCTGGTTTAGGCTCAGTTAAGCAGATTGTTACAATGTTGCCAAGCGTTGTCACTGAGTGGCTTTTCCTGTCTGTGCTCTGTCTGTACTGGTTGCTTGATCGTTTGAATCCAGTGTTTTAAGGGCATGCATCTTGTTTAGTAAAAAATATAGTGTACGCCTCTACCTCTGAGTGATTCTGAATTGCTCTGGTGCCGTGCCGGGAAAAAGAACTCACTTTCTTTTAAAGTGGGCCGCAACATTCCCATCACCTTCTTTCTATTTTATCTTTGTATTCCATGTCTCAGGCCAGAGCCAGAGCTTTTCACTTGTAACAGATGGCAGTAGTGAAAACAGCTGTGTGAGGTGTGACCAGGTGGATGATCTGCTCAGCCTGGTGGCAGAGCTACGAGAGGAAGTAGAAAAGTTAAGGAGCATCAGGGAGTCCGAGAAAGAGACAGACTGATGGAGCCATGGTGGGTGATGTGGTGATTGGAGGCCGTCTTGGGCACAGCAGTCATGAAACTATAGAGTTTTCAATTCTCAGAGAAGTAAGAAGAGTGGTTAGCAGAATCACTACCTTGGACTTCCAGAGGGCAGACTTTGACCTGTTTAGGGGCCTGTTTGACAGAGTCCATTGGGAGGCAGTCCTGAAGGGAAAAGGAGTCCAAGAAGGCTGGACATTCTTCAGAAGGAAATATTAAAGGTGCAGGAGCAGGCTGTCTCCATGTGCCAAAAGACGAGCCAGTGGTGAATGTGCCAAAAGACGAGCCAGTGGTGAAGAAGACCAGCCTGGATGAACAGAGAGGAACTCAGGAAAGAAAGGAGAGTTTATGGTCTTTGGAAGTAGAGGCAAGCAACTCAGAAGGACTACAAAGATGTTGTGAAGTTATGCAGGGAGAAAATTAGAAGGGCCCAAGCCCAAACAGAACTTAATCTGGCTACTGGCATAAAAGACAATAAAAAACTATTACTACAGATACATTAGCGACAAAAGGAAAGGTAAGGAGAATCTCCAGCCTTTATTGGATGCAGAGGGAAACATAGCGACAAAAGATGAGGAAAAGACTGAGGTACTTAAAGCCATCTTTGCCTCAGTCTTTAATAGTAAGACCAGTTGCTCTCGGGGTACCCAGCCCCCTGAGCTGGAAGACAGGGAGCAGAAAGAAGCCCTCATATCCCAAGGGGAAATGATTAGCAACCTGCTACACCACTCAGACACACACAAGTCTATGGGGCAGGATGAAGGAAAGGCTACAGATGTTGTCTACCTAGACTTCAGTAAAACCTTTGACACTGTCTCCCATGGCATTCTCCTTGAGAAACTGGCTGTTCATGGCTTGGGCGGGCATACTCTTAACTGGGTAAGAAACTGGCTGGATGGCTGGGCCCAAAGAGTTGTGGTGAATGGAGTTAAATCCAATTGGCGGCCGGTCACAAGCGGTGTTACCTAAGGCTCGGTGCTGAGTCCAGTTCTGTTTAACGTCTTTATCAATGATCTGATTGAGGGGATCGAGAGCACCCTCAGTAAGTTTGCAGTCAACACCAAATTGGGCGAGAGTGTTGATCTGCTTGAGGGTAGAAAGGCAGAGGGATCTGGGCAGGCTGGATCGATGGGCCGAGACCAACTGTATGGGGTTCAACAAGGCCAAGTGTCGGGTCCTGTACTTGCGTCACAACAACCCCATGCAATGCTACAGTCTTGGGGAAGAGTGGTTGGAAAGCTTCCTGGCAGAAAAGGACCTGGGGGTGTTGGTTTACAGCTGGTTGAATATGAGCCAGAAGTGTGCCCAGGTGGCCAAGAAGGCCAACAGCATCCTGGCTTGTATCAGAAATGGTGTGGCCAGCAGGAGTAGGGAAGTAATCGTGCCCCTGTACTCAGCACTGGTGAGGCCACACCTCAAATACTGTGTTCGGTTTTGGGCCCTTCACTACAAGAAAGACACTGAGGTGCTGGAGCACATCCAAAGAAGGTCAACGAAGCTGGTGAAGGGTCTGGAGCACAAGTCTTATGAGGTATGGCCCTTGGACTATTACTCATTACTGCTCTTCCATGTGGGTGGCGATGAAGCTGCAACACGTAGTCCAAGGGCAATCAAAAAAAGACTTCAGGGCCTTGGGATGGTTGGTAAGAGAATCTGGAGCACAGGTAATTTTTTCCTCTCTCCTTCCAGCTGCGGGCAGCTACATTGGAAGAAAGAGACACAGCCAGTCTATTAACACATGGCTCCATGGCTGGTGTCACCACCACAATTTGGGGGTTTTCGATAACAGTAGGCACCAGGCCTACTGACGTCTGAGGGGATTCTCCTCTCTCAAAGGGGGAAGAGGATCTTTGTTCATGAGCTAGTGGGGCTCATTGACAGCGCTTTAAATTAGACTTGAAGGGAGAGGGGAATAATATCAGGCTTGCCCGAGACAAGCTTTGGGATGAGGTGCCAAGGTTAGAAGGACAGGGTGCTAGCGAGGGCCCTCAGCCTGTGTCTCTGAGACGTTCTGGGTACACTGGAGCACACTTGAAGTCTTATGGAGATGAGCCAGGAGCTAGTGAGGCAATATGAGCCAACAGGGAAACACTGGTGAACCACCTCAAAGGAGAAGGTGACATGGCCAACAGCCCAGCTGAAGTGTCTCTACAACAATGCATGCAGCATGGTCAACAAACTGGAGGAGTTGGAAGTCACCGTGCTGCTAGAAAGCTATGACCTGGTTGTCATTACTGAAACTTTTTGGGTTGAATCCCATGACTGGAGTGCAGCTATTGATGGTGTTCTGGTTTCTAAACAGTCTATAGACTGTTTAGAAGGGACAGACAAGGAAGGAGGGGCAGAGGGATTGGTCTCTACTTCAAGAAATGGATAGATTGTGAAGAGCTGTCTCTGAAGAATAGCCACGAGTGGACTGAAAACTTATGGGTAAGAACTGGAGACTGAGGCAACAAAGGGAACCTTGTCATTGGTGTTTACTACAGGCCACCCAATCAAGGGGAGCCTATTGACAAAGACCTCTTACTCCAGCTACAGGAGGCATTGCACTCGCAGGCTCTTGTCCTGCTGGGAGACTTCAATCACCCTGACATCTGGTGGAAAAGTAGCACAGTAACCTGTGGACAATCCAGGAGACTCCTGGAGTGCATCAAGGATAACTTCTTAATCCAGGTAATAGACAGCCCTACCAGAGGGGATGCATTACTGGACCTGTTGGTCACCAACGCAAGTGAGCTCATCAGTGATGTCAGGATTGGATGCAGCCTGGGCTGCAGTGATCATGCACTGGTGGAGTTTGCAGTCCTGAGGGATATGAGACAGACAAGAATAAAGTCAGGACCCTTCCAACTCTTCAAGGTGTTAGTCAGTAAGACCCCCTGAGAAAGTGCCTACAGGGACAAGAGAGCAAAACAGAGCTGGCAGACCTTTAAGGATGTTTTCCACAGAGCGCAAGAGTTCTCAATTGCCTGGTGTAAGAAATCAGGAAAAGAAGACAAGAGACCAGTGTGGCTGAGTCAAGACCTGCTGATCAAATGAAAGGGCAAGAAGGAACTGCACAGGCAGTGGAAGCAGGGACAGGGAACCTGGCAAGAAAATAGGGATGCTGCCCGGTTGTAGGAATGGGCTCAGGAAGGCCAAGTTGCAGCTGGAGCTGAACTTGACAAGGGATGCAAAGGATAATAAGAAAGGCTTCTACAGGTATGTCAGTCAGAAAAGGAAGGTCAAAGAAAGCGTACCTCCCTGATGAACAAGACTGGCAAACTGGTGACACCAGGAGAGGAGAAGGCCGAGGTACTCAACAACTTTTTTTACTCAGTTTTCACTGTCGACCTCTCTTCCCCCACCTCTCTAGTGGACGGACCACAAGGCAGGGACTGCAGGAGCAAAGTCTTTCCCTCTGTAAGAGAAGATTAGGTTCGTGACCACCTGAGGAACCTGGATGTACATACATCTATGGGGCCTGATGAAATGCATCCCAGTGTCCTGAGGGAATTGGCTGATGTAGTTGCCAAGCCACTCTCCATGATATCTGAAAAGTCATAGAAGTCCCTGTTGACTTTTTAAAGGGAAACACTGCACCCATTTTCAAAAAGGGTGGAAAGGAGGACCCTGGGAACTACCGACCTGTCAGCCTCACCTCTGTGCCTGGGAAGATCATGGAACAGATCCTCCTGGAAGCCATGCTAAGGCACGTGGAGGACAGGGAGGTGATTCGAGACAGCCAGCAATGGCTTCACCAAGGGCACATCTTGCCTGACCAATGTAGTGGCCTTCTGTGACGGAGTGACTACATCAGTGGACAAGGGAAGAGCAATGGATGACATCTATCTGGACTTCTGTAAGGCCTTTGACACAGTCCCCCATAACATCCTTCTCTCTAAACAGGAGAGATATGGATCTGATGGGTGGACTGTTCGGTGGATGAGGAATTGTTTGGTTGGTCACATTCAAAGGGTAGTGGTCAATGGCTCGATGTCCAGATAGAGATCAGTAATGAGTGGTGTTGCTCAGCAAGTTTACAGGTGACACCAAGTTGAGAGGTGCAGTTGACACCCCTCAGGGATGGGATGCCATCCAGAGGGACCTGGATGAGCTCTGGAAGCGGCGCCATGCAAGCATCATGAGGTTCAACAAGGCCTAGGGCAAGGTCCTGCATCTGGGCCAGGACAACTCTAAGTATCAATACAGGCTGGGGGATGAAGAGATTGAGAGCAGCCGCACAGAGCAGAACTTGGGGTTACTGGTGGATGAGAAGCTCGACACGAGCATTTGCAGCCCGGAAAGCCAACCATATCCTGAGCTTCATCAAAAGAAGCGTGGCCAGCAGGTCGAGGAAGGTGATTCTGCCCCTCTACTCCGTTCTCATGAGACCCCACCTGGAGTACTGCATCCAGCTCTGGAGCACTTACCACAGGGAGGACATAGATCTGTTGGAGTGGGTCCAGGGGAGGGCTACAAAAATCATCAGAGGGATGGAACACCTCTCCTGTGAAGAAAAGATGAAAGAACTGGGGTTGATCAACCTGAAAAGAGAAGGCTCTGGGGAGACCTTATTGCATCCTTTCAGTACTTAAAGGACGCTTGTAAGAATAATGGAGAGATACCTTTTAGTAGGGCCTATTGCAATAGGACAAGGGGTAATGGTTTTAAGCTGAGAGAGGGTACATTTGAACTGGATATAAGGAAGAAATTTTTTACTATGAAGGTGGTAAAACACTGGCACAGGTTGCCCAGAGAGGTGGTAGATGCCCCATCCCTGGAAACATTCAAGGTCAGGTTGGATGGGGCTCTGAGCAACCCGATCTAGTTGAAGATGTCCCTGCTTGTTGCAAGGGGCTTGGACTAGGTGACCTTTAAAGATCCCTTCCAACTCAAACCATTCTATGATTCTATGATATGTGAGACTCGAGTACCAGAGAGATTCTTTTAAACTTCAGAATACTCATGAAAATTTACTCTTTAGCGTTGCAATTTGTGTTGATATAATGTTCCTTTTCCAAGTAATGTAGATAAGTTGTCAGCTAGAAGATGACGTGCCCTGGAGATGTGTCTTTCTAGCTTTTGTCACTAGAGGTAGGGTTCATTCAGATGAATTTAATGGAGTCATTAAGTCATTCTTCTAAATGCATTTATCTGTAGATTATTTTCTGAAATAGATTTATTACATACAAATGTCTTTTGTTCCAAGGGCCAACAGAAGACGCTGTGATCATCAGCTTGGTGAAATGTGAAAGTTTTTAAACTCTACCCCATGAATGGGGTAGTACACTCCCTCCACATTTCCTTATTGTGTTTGTAGTCTCTGGTGTCAGCCCCACTAGAGCACTGGATTGGAACACGTATCTGTGAAGAAAAATTTGAACATAACATCACTTTACTGCAGCTGTATTGCTTATTTGAATAAATCACCAATGTGTAAGATGACTTTACTTTGTTCTGTTTAAGGATATAAAAAAAGCTCAGAGATCTCCTGCGCAGCACTGCAATATACTGTACTATCAAAGATAAAGATCCTAAAACTAGCTGCTTTCACATTGGTTTGAGAAAATGTGCAGTGGTTTTTCTGATTCATTGCATGTGCTTTGCTGTGGATGTCTGTCTAGAATCATAGAACCATATAATCACTAGGTTGGAAGGGACCCACTGGGTCATTGAGTCCAACCATTCCTAACACTCCCTAAACCATGCCCCTCAGCACCTCATCCACCCGTCTCTTAAACACCTCCAGGGAAGGTGACTCAACCACCTCCCTGGGCAGCCTGTTACAGTGCCCAATGATCCTTTCCGTGAAAATTTTTTTCCTGATGTCCAGCCTGAATCTGCCCTGGTGCAGCTTGAGGCCATTCCCCCTTGTCCTGTCCCCTGCCACTTGGGAGAAGAGGCCAGCTCCCTCCTCTCCACAACCTCCTTTCAGGTAGTTGTAGAGAGCAATAATGTCTCCCCTCAGCCTCCTCTTCTTCAGGCTAAACAACCCCAGCTCTCTCAGCCGCTCCTCATAAGACTTGTTCTCCAGCCCCTTCACCAGCTTCGTCACTCTTCTCTGGACACGCTCCAGAACCTCAACATCCTTCTTGTAGCGAGGGGCCCAGAACTGAATACAGTATTCAAGGTGCGATCTCATCACTGTGGAGTACAGGGGCAGAATAACCTCCCTGGACCTGCTGGTCACGCCATTTCTGATACAAGCCAAGATGCCATTGGCCTTCTTGGCCACCTGGGCACACTGCTGGCTCATGTTCAGTTGGCTGTCAACCAACACCCCAGGTCCTTCTCCTCTAGGCAGCTTTCTAGCCAGACTTCTCCTAGTCTGTAGCACTGCATAGAGTTGTTCTGCCACAAGTGCAGGACCAGGCATTTGGCCTTGTTAGATCATGCCTCATGCCATTGGTCTCGGCCCAGCGGTCCAGCCTCCTCAGGTCCCTTTGCCGAGCCTCCTTACTCTCCAGCAGATCCACGCTTCCACCCAGCTTAGTGTCATCTGCAAACTTGCTAAGGGTGCACTCAATGCCTTCATCCAGATCATTGATAAAGACATTGAACAGGGCTGGACCCAGTACTGAGCCCTGGGGAACTCCACTTGTAACTGGCCTCCAGCTGGAGTTAACTCCATTGACCACCACTCTCTGGGCCCGGCCATCCAACCAGTTTTCAACCCAGGAGAGTGTGCACCTGTCCAGGCCAGAGGCAGACAGTTTCTGAAGCAAAATGCTGTGAGAAACTGTGTCAAAGGTTTTACTGAAATCCAAGAAGACTACACCCACAGCCTTTCCCTCATCCAGTAGTCGAGTCACTTTGTCATAGAAGGTGATCAAGTTAGTTTGGCGAGACCTGCCTTTCGTGAACCCATGTTGACTGGGCCTGATCACCTGGTTCTCTTGCATGTGCTTCATGATAGCACTCATGATCACCTGTTCCATGACTTTCCCCAGCAACTGAGGTCAGACTGACAGACCAGTAGAAGATGCTACTGGTATTTTTTGCCTTTGCAGACAGGGAAAATATGCAAGCTACTTGAAGCTATTTCTCCAACACTGTTTTAATACAGCTTTCTAGTGGTGATTTGAGGTCTCTATGAAGTAGCATACCCAAAATAATCGCAAGTAGTGCCCTGTAGACATAGGCTTCTTACTGCAAATGCAATTTCAGAAGCTGTAGCTTTAAGTACTTTGTGTTCATTGTGTACTTGTTAGGTACACTGAGGTGTAAAGAGAAAAATGCCAAACCTTTAAGACTGGAGCTGTCTTCCTGCAGACACTAGGAGATGATTATTTTGACTCGTGCAGCGCAAGCAACAAAAGAACTATGGAGTATTATCTTTTTTATTGATAAATACAATGAAAGCCATGGAGGGGTAGTTTTTATATATTTATTTTCATCAGCTTAAAAATGCCTTCAAATAAAATAATTTGAGAGAAAATGACAGACTGAGTATGGTTTATAAAATAAATGCCATGCTGATTAAAGGAATAGGAAAAGTAAGTTCACACTCTTGAACAAAAAAAAAACAAACCAAAAAAATCTTCCACACACCAAAACGATTCCTTCTTTTTTTAAGGAGGACTTTTTTAAATGTTCTGAAATTAGCCATACAGTTCAGTTACTATGCAGGTATTTTATAAATTGACTATTGCATTTGCATAATGTAAGGGAGTTAACTGCACTGGTTTATCATTTTGGCAAAGAATGTTTTTCATATAACAAGCTAAATTACAGCTTGTCAGATAGAGTGGAGTTGGATACCGATAATATTTGATTCATTTTCTTGATTAACCAAGCAGCTCAATGAAAGACAGAATCAGACAGTTTTCTTTGGGATAAAGGAAAAACTTCTGCATCAGCATCGGTTCTTCCATCACTCTTGCTGAGCTGCCTGCAGAAGTGAAAATTCCAGGAAGCCTACTCTGCATATGTCCTTGTGCAAAAGTAATATAGATTCAATGGTGAGCAAGCACTTGAAAAACCAAACAAAAAAACAAACTGAAAGCAAGAAGGTGCCATAGTTCACTTCTGCCTGCCTGCCTTGTTTTCTCTGACCCCCTTTCCCTTCTGCCTCCAGGTGAGCTCAATTCAGAACCAAATGCAGTCCAAGGGAGGCTATGGAGGTGGCATATCTGCAAATGTTCAGATGCAGCTTGTAGACACTCAGGCAGGATAACCTCAAGGAAACCTTTCCAGTAAGTATTACTGGCTTCTTTTTAGGCACCGGTAGAGTAGTGAGGAACAACATCCTGACATATATTGTAATTAGCTCCCTATAAACAGCTGCATCCTTATGATGCATTTCTGGGCAGAACATTCAATATTGTGTGAGCATGCTGATTTTTATTATGTAATTAACAAAACATTAATAATTCAGTCCTGAATGTGAATCTGTCTTTAAGCCTGTTTTATGTCCAAGGTATTATTGTAGGCAAAGCTTTGCAAGTAAACTTAGTTGTATACTAAATTTCAGAATAATACTGTGATATAATTAGGATATAATTTTTCAACAGTTCCATTTAATTAAGAAAAATATGTGTGATGTTAAATACATTATGGTAGGAAAATCATCACTATCAAAATGTTCAAAACTTTATGTGTTTTCTGTGTTACAGGTTTATGTGAGTTCCTGTATCTACTTTCCTCTTTTGCCTTGGTGACTGCTTTGTGTTCATGATGAGAGAATTGATGGTTCATTGTTCACACTTTGTGACTACTCCACTGAAAAGTTGCTGTTCTGCTCTGATGATGCCATTTATGAGATTGGTCCCACCGTGCCTTCCAGTGACATGCACATATTGGCCTCTTACCAGTACTGTGGATGTAGAGCTGTTTAGGATTGGGTTTAGCCAATTGTTAAAGCAAACTAAAGCACCAACCTTAGCTTCCATCATCAATACCTAATGCATAGCATTCTGTTACTCTTTATTCTTTAAATATTTTCTCCAATCAAGTAATTTAGAAAGGAGTAAGTTTCCATTAGTATTTTTAATCTCTCATTGTTCATATCCATTTTTTAAAGACTTGGGCCCTGCAAGCACAAATTATTATTTCATACAAAATCAGACCACATGCTTTGTGGAGTTGATTTGTATGGTGGCCTGTTTGGTGCAGGAAAAAAATTAAATTGCTTACTGCAGACTGATGATACTGTTGCTGGTGAAAAATTTATCAGCAGCATGTGTCATACTTGTTTCTGAAAAAGGATTTGTATCTTATCTGCTTCAGAGTTAGGTCTTTATTTTAATTTTTATCCAATTGGTCTTGAAATAATAAAGATAAAACTTGCATTTCTAAGGCATTTGTTATAAATGTTCAGTATATTTATTTTGAAAGAGCTGACCTCAAGACTGTAAACTGGTGCAGTATCTATGTATTGTGGAAATGCTTTAGTGTATTTAAAAAAAAATAAAAGAATCATGTCTGACTGCTTCTTCCTTTTTACAAATTTTCTTAATTTTAGGCTGTATAGTCATTTCCAGTAGCAGTATGTCAGACTGCCTTCAATATTAGCTGAAAATTTTAGTAGCCCTCTGCAAGTAGTTTGCAGTTTCTGCGTACTAAATATTTAGGGGCCATGGAAATTGCTAAGAGCAACATGCTCATCATAGAATCATAGAATGGTTTGGGTTGGAAGGGACCTTAAAAATCATCCAGTTCCAAACCCCCTGCCATAGGCAGGGACACCTTCCACTAGGTCAGGTTGCTCAAAGCCCCATCCAACCTGGCCTTGAACACCTCCGGGGATGGGGCAGCCACTACTTCTCTGGGCAACCTGGGCCAGAGCCTCACCACACTCACAGGAAAAAGTTTCTTCCTAATATCTAATCTAAATCTCCCCTCTTTGAGCTTAAAACCATTATCCTTTGTCATGTTAAACAGGTGAGATTCTGACAGGTGGCTAAGGAGACCCTCCCATCGAGTCACAAGATTAAAAACCTCAGACGTGGTCAACGGTTTACAACTAAAGGATTCTGTGTGTCTGTGTGCTTATACATGTCTTCGCCACAAGTCAGAATCCAGTTACCTGTGAGAGTCTCCTTAGAGCCTGGCACTCACAGGGTTAATACGTGTGGTTCACAGCCCAGTCAGGACTGCCAGCACCATCTTCCAGCAAAGCCACCATCTTCCAGCAAAGCTGGTCAGAAAGACAATTTCCCAGTGCTGGAGGCAGTAGGTAGTTCAATTCAAGTGACAGTTTAAAACAACTTTGGGATTGCCTTCATAAATTCACTGCTGCGTTTGCACTTAAACACTTATAAGAGGTTCACAATAAGCATATATATATATATACATATATATAAAAAACAAGTAACAATAAAAAACTCGAGTTAGTAGTTATTTTCCCAGGGACACATCTGACAGAGTCAGAGGTGCAGTTCTTACCAAGATATTTCTTCTTAGCAGAGGAAGAGAGGTCCAGGCCCGTCAACCTGTCCATCAGGTAAGGTGGTCAGTTATTCCTCCCTCCAAAGAAAAGGTGTTTCATGTATCAATTTTATACCTTTTGAAAACCTTTCAGCACCTCTTGGCAGGGCAGGGCTAAGTCAATCAGTATGGGTGAACTGGTTCTTGGCAAGGCCACTTGTGTCCTCAGCAGCAGGGACTCGGACATTCGCCGTGCCTTCGAGGCGGGGAGCTCAGTCTGTGCTTTTGGGAGTGTCTATGTTTTTTATCTGAAGTAACACCAGGCCTTGAGACCTTCGCCCCACTCCAGGTGCCACCACTTAGCTGATATGAATGTCAAGCCACCTCTCAATATATCGGTTTTACCAGATGCAGTTCTCCGATGCATGCTCGCTCTGTGGCACCAGCTACGCATCCAGGCCTTATAAACCCCGCTTTCCTCTATATCGGGCTACAGATAGCCTTGGCCGCCTTTGCGGCAAGGGCACGTTGTCAGCTCATGTTCAACTTGGTGTCCACCCGGAGCCCCCCCACGTCCTTTTGTGCCAAGCTGCTTTCCAGACGGTCGGGCTCCAGCGTATACTGGGCACGGGGTCCTTCCTCCCCAGGGCTGGAACTCTGCACTTCCCCTTGTTGAACTGCACGAGGCTCCCACCTGCCCATTTCTCTAGCCTGTCGAGGCCCCTCTGGATGGCAGCACGACCCTCTGGTCTATCAGCCACTCTTCCCAGTTTTGGATCATCAGCAAACTTGCCGAGGGCACACTCGCTCTGTGGCACCAGCTACGCAGCCAGGCCTTCGCCTGTACAGTTCGGGTTCTAAGGTGCCTTATCAGACCCTGCACGGAAGAGCAGGAGCGGGTGATCATCTGTAGGGTTCACCAGGCTCGGCAGCCTCTCAGCGATGCCGCGAATGCGAGCTCCTGGCAGGCAGCAGGCGTCTCTAGCAAAATCATCTGGACGGCAAACGGGTGCTACGGTGCTTCTCCGTAGGGGAATCCCCAATTACCAATGCCTCACGCGCGCTTTTCCAGTAATAGCCAGACCACTTTTATCCCAGAAATACGACAGCCTAAGTGAGCCACCTTTGAGTTCTCCCTGATGGGCCGAGTGGCTGCATGACGATGATCTCCCCTCGCGCTGGGACGCCTCTCGAAGGGGGCCCACCCCTCAAAGCGATGAGATCTTTCACCAACGACAGATTGCTGGTGAGCCCCATTCAAATCCTCCCTGGACAGCAGCCGGACTGCACGCCAGGCAACTCTCCTCTTTAGCGAGGATTAGTTGTTTAGCCTAAGTGAGCGACACCTTCAACGGAATAAATCGTTTGGAGTTATAATATTGTGCCATTTAGTATGCAGTTTGCCTAGCTTTCTTGGCATCAGTAGCTAGACTTGCTCTGAAGCGCTAGGCCGCAAGCTGGGAACGTCCACTTAAAACTTTCCCAATGCGTACAACCTATTTAGCTCAAACAGGGCCTCCAGCGTCAACAAAACCCAGGAAGACGCAGAGGCTCCGAGGATGCCGGTCACAAGTGGTGTCCCCCAGGGCTCAGTGCTGGGTCCAGTCCTGTTCAATATTGTTATCAATGACCTGGATGAAGGCATTGAGTGCACTTTTAGCAAGTTTGCAGACAACACTAAGCTGGGAGGAAGTGTCGATCTGCTGGAGGGTAGGCAGGCTCTTCAAAGGCATCTGAAAAGGCTGGACCGATGGGCAGAGACCAATGGCATGAGGTTTAACAAGGCCAAATGCCGGGTCCTGCACTTGGGGCGCAACAACCCTATGCAGTGCTACCCATTAGGGGAAGAGTGGCTAGAAAACTGCCTGGAGGAGAAGGACCTGGGGGTGTTGATTGACAGCTGACTGAACATGAGCCAGCAGTGTGGCCAGGAAGGCCAATGGCAGTTTGGCTTGTGTCAGAAATGGCGCGTCCAGCAGGTCCAGGGACGTTATTCTGCCCCCGTACTCTGCACTGATGAGATCGCACCTCGAATGCTGTATTCAGTTCTGGGCCCCTCGCTACAAGAAGGATGTTGAGGCTCTGGAGCGTGTCCAGAGAAGAGCAACAAAGCTGGTGAAGGGGCTGGAGAACAAGTCTTATGAGGAGGGGCTGAGAGAGCTGGGGTTGTTTAGCCTTGAGGAGAGGCGGCGGAGGAGAGACCTTAACGCTCTCTACAACTACCTGAAAGGAGGTTGTAGAGAGGAAGGTGCTGGCCTCCTCTCCCAAGTGACAGGGGACAGGACAAGGGGGAATGGCCTCAAGCTGCACCAGGGGAGGTTCAGACTGGATATCAGAAAGAAATTTTTCACAGAAAGGGTCGTTGGGCACTGGAGTAGGCTGCCCAGGGAGGTGGTTGAGTCACCATCCCTGGAGGTATTTAAAAAGACGGGTAGATGAGGTGCTCAGGTGTGGGGTCCACAGCAGGCTGAGGACCCCTGCTTAATGCACCCGGAAGGAGATCATGGGACGGGAAGTGGGCAGACAATATAGGACCATGCATGAAAGTAGTACCATCCATTCACAGATTGTTTATGTATAAGCTAATCCAATCATGCGGAGACGCGTGTGTTAATAAAGGGTATAAGAGGCGGGTGTAAGATCAAGCGCCGGCCAGCCAGCCATGTAACTTCAATAAAGAAACTTGCTTCCACATCACCGTGTCGTGTCTCAACAGCGACATCTGGTGACCCCGACGTGATATAGCTAGCGATTTTCTGAGAGTTTTAATTTTGGGGTTCCTCGAGGTGGCACAGCCACTATAAAAGAGTTTTCGGCAAAAATAGCCAAGAGGAGCGGCGAGAGAAGCTGCTAAAAGAGTTTTCGGCAAGAATAGCCAAGAGGAGCGGCGAGAGAAGCTGCTTAATTCCAGATCTGGGACTTTTAAGAAGCCACCGAGTGCAGGTGAGTTGCTGGGGAAAAAGATGGGAGCCTCACTAACAAAAGAGAAGGAAATGATTATAAGCATGTGAAAGCAAATACTAGAAAAGAAGGGGGTAAAGCTAGAGGAATTAATGTTGCAAAAGATGCTTTTGTGGAGTAAGAGACAGGGTTATACTCCGGATATAATGACATCATTTACTGTTTCGAATTGGAAAGAAAGAGGGAACAGGCTGTTTGATAGCGCTTCACACGGAGACAAAGAGTCAGTATCTTTGTTAACCACATGGTGGCTTTTGTTTGATACTTTGAAAGACTATAAAAAACAGAGGGATCGGGCAGAGCAAGATCTTTCACCTCTTGCCTCCCGAGACGAGCCTCCATCTGCTGAGGATCTGTTAACGGAGCAAGAGGAATTTTCTATATTAACTGCCGACTCAGACGCTGCATCTCTATCTGAGTTTCAACACCTAAATTCAAGAAATCCGGTAACGCACCCAAAGAATAAACCATCTCAGTTAGCGCGAAAAAGTTTTCTTGTTGATGAGTCAGACGATGAAACAGACTCAGCTTGTCTGATATATAAACAAAGCCGACGGCGGGTTAACCCCGTAACGCCGTCCGCCCCTCCACTGCCCCCTGAAGAGCGAGGGGCACCCGAAGCGTACAATCCCTTGGTATTCCCGCCTTTGCCAGATGAGCCAGATGATTGGGACAATCCCGGGGGGGGAAAGGGGGGGGGGGGGGGCACTGAGGCAGCTGCTTCAAAAAACAGAAAGATTGAGGCTAAAGCCAAGCCAACCTTTGGGGGTTCCTCTGGTAAACCTCAAACCCCTCGGGTGTGGGCTTCACCCTCGGCACAGGCTACTGTGAGACCGTTTGATCCCTGTGTATTTTGGCAAAAGGTAAAACAACAGGCTATGCTAGAAGGACATTGGACATTGTCTGAGGCAATAACTACACCCTTAAAGGAACGTGACCCGAGTCCTGTGACGGCTATGGCATTCCCGGTGGTCCGGGGGGATCCAGGACAGGGAATTATGGATGAGCACAGACCATACACCTGGCAAGTAGTACAGGAACTTCAAAAAACTGTTACACAGTATGGTCCCAACTCCCCTGCAACAATGCAATTACTTCGATTATTAACTATGGAAGAAATGACACCATATGACTTTGCACAAATTGCACAAATTATGTTTCAGCCTGTTCAGTGCACAGTTTTTCGAAATATTTGGACTCAAAGGGCAGAAGCACAGGCAATACGGAACCTGCAGCTCCCCCAGTCAGACCCCCGATATGGGAACGGTGCAGATGTTTTAACAGGAACTGGGCTGTTTAGTAATCCACAGCATCAAGCTCAGTGGCACCCTTCAGTGCTTGAACAGGTAAAAACAGTAGGGCTTGAAGTACAGATGAAAACAGCTGAGATCGCTGAACCGAAGGATAAATATACAACAATTAGACAGAGAGTTCGAGAGCCATTTTTACAATTTGTAGAGAGGCTGCGGGCTGCTGTAGAACGCCAAGTTTTTGATGACTATGTCAAAACACTGTTGATCACACAGCTGGCGCGAGATAATGCTAATGCAGATTGTCAAAAAATAAGACGTGCCTTGCCAGGTGAACCGACTTGAAACTATGATCATGGCTTGTGCCCAGATGGGGTCGACTGACCAAAAAGTGGCTGCTGTCACTGCTGCTATGGCAGCCATGGGAACACCTGACAAAGGATGTTGTAAATGTAACCAGACTGGACATCTCAAAACTGCCTGTTCAAATAGACAAAAAAAGAATAATGGCACTGCTAGATCAGCGATCACATCAGCTGTTAGCAGATGTCTCAGGTGTGGGAAAGCTGGACACTTTGCTAAGCAATGCCAGTCCAAATATCACATAAATGGAGAGTTGCTTCAGCCGGGAAACGGGAGACAGAGCGCGGGGGGGCGCGCCCAGACACAAATACCCATGCCCATGAAGAACACTTGCTCTCCTGCAATGCGGCCCCAGGCCTTTGCGACCTGTTATCAGGAAAACCCAGCGGAGCAGCAGGGATGGATGTATCCACCGCCCACACAGTAACTATTAATACACAGGGAGTACAGAAGGTCCCTCTGAAAGCATGGGGGCCCATCGGTTATGGACTCAGCTCCTTACTTATCCGACGTTCCAGTGCTATCTTACAAAACATTCTAGTTCACGTGGGCGTAATTGATGAGGATTTTACAGGACAGATTTGTGCAATGGTTTCTACTATCACCCCCCCTGTTACAATACAAGAGGGAACTTGCATTGTGCAATTGGTGCCTTTTAAAAGCAGTGTTCTTAAAACAGAACAAGTCATCTGTGGAGATGGGGGATTTGGATCCACTGGACCACCTCAAATTTGTTGGTCACAACCTCTCTCAGACACAAGGCCACAAATTAAATGTATCCTTGTTATGAACACTGCTTTTCCACATTCCATTCAAATATCTGGACTGCTTGACACAGGGGCTGACGTTACTATCATTGCTCGAAGGGACTGGCCTGATTCCTGGCCCGTGGTACCTGCAGCTTCAGGAGTAATTGGACTAGGAGGTATGGCTACTAGTCTCATAGCAGCAAAACCTGTAATTATTACGAACCCTGAAGGGCAAAATGCCACTGTATGACCTTATATTACTCCAGCCCCCTTAAACCTCTGGGGAAGAGACTGTTTGGGACAATGGGGAGTCCGTATCACAACGGATTTTCCATAGGGGTCACTATCCTGCAGGGCACTAAAAAACCCACTTTAAGGTTGCGATGGCTTACGGATAAGCCAGTGTGGGTGGATCAGTGGCCCCTTAACAAAGAGAAACTCACAGCCCTGCACACATTAGTGGTAGAACAGTTAGCTGCAGGCCATATTGAAGAGTCACACAGTCCTTGGAACACAGCGGTTTTTGTAATCAAAAAGAAATCAGGAAAATGGCGATTATTACATGACCTGCGAAAAATCAATGAAGTGCTTGCAACCATGGGGGCACTACAGCCGGGACTACCTTCCCCAACAATGATTCCAATGCAATGGGACATATTGGTCATGGACTTAAAAGATTGTTTCTTTACAATTCCTTTAGATGAAAATGCTGTCGAAAAATTTGCTTTTACAGTTCCTTCGACTAATCATGCAGAACCCACAAAAAGATATCATTGGAAGGTTTTACCCCAAGGGATGAAAAACTCACCTACCATCTGTCAATGGTTTGTAGCTGAGGCACTGAGTGTTGTGCGGCAGAAATATCCTGAATGCTATTGCTATCATTATATGGATGACATCTTATTGGCTGCTGCAATGTCAGAACAATTAGGAGAATTGGAAAGGGACACTAGACAAATGTTAGAATGTTATGGCCTGGTCATTGCCCCTGAAAAGGTACAACGTGTTCAACCGTGGTTGTATTTGGGCATGAAAGTGCTGGCCAAAACAGTCCAACCTCAGGCAATTGAGATACTAACTGAAATCAAAACTTTAAATGATGTTCAAAGAATAGTTGGAATTATAAATTGGCTGAGACCCTATTTGGGCCTTACATCATCACAAATACAACCCCTAGTTGATCTGTTAAAAGGGGACACAGATATTGCAGCACCCAGGATTCTAAATAAGGAAGCCAGAAATGTTCTGACACTAGTAGAGCAAGCCATTCAGGAAAAGCATGTCTGGCGCATTGACCTGACTGTAATTGTGCAGGCATTGGTCTTTGTGGAAGGCACAATGCCCTATGCTGCACTCGTGCAGTGGGATCAGGAGTGAGAAGACCCCCTCCATATATTGGAGTGGATCTCCTTACCATTTTGAACAAAAAAGGCTGCTCCAGGATTATATGAGCTGTTAGCTCAACTCATTATAAAAATTCGAATACGATGTGTGGAACTATTGGCACGAGATCCGGAATGTATTGTTATTCCTCTACAAGTTCAATATTTTGAATGGTGTCTTGCCAATAGTTCTGCACTTCAAGCTGCTCTCCTGAATTTTACAGGCCAGATATCGTATCATTTTCCTTCCCATCCACTTTGTAAACTGGGAACTCAAATCTCTATCGCGCAGAAATTGTTAAGCCAAACAGCACCTGTTGATGGACCCACAGTTTTCACAGATGGGTCTGGGAAAACAGGGAAAGCTGCTGCTACATGGTTTGATGGACAAAATTGGCAACATTTAATTGAGCATCAACAGGGCTCCCCACAAGTGGTGGAATTACGAGCAGTCACATTGGCATTTCAACAGTTCCCACAAGCCATAAATGTGGTAACCGACTCTGCTTATGTTGCAGGCCTAGTGCAGAGATTGGATAAAACAGTTCTTGGACAAGTGACAAACCACCTGTTGTTTGGAGTTATGAAGCTCCTGTGGGAAACTGTACAAAAACGCAGCCTACCCTATTGTATTCTACACATAAAAAGCCATACTGACTTACCTGGTTTTATAGCAGAAGGAAATGCCCGGGCTGACCAATTAGTATCTGCGGTAGCATTAGGACCAGTACCAAACATTATGCAACAAGCAATTGCTTCTCATCAATTTTTTCGCCAGGGTCACAGAGCACTCAAGAGACAGTTTCAGCTTTCTACTACTGAAGCTCGATCTATCGTTGCCTCATGTCCCGATTGTCAAGGCCAACATTTTCCAACAGTTTATGGAGTAAATCCTAGAGGCTTACAGGCCCTACAAATTTGGCAAACTGATATAACTCATGTTACGGAATTTGGCCGACAAAAGTATGTACATGTATCAATTGATACCTTTTCTTCTGTCATTATTGCTACTGCACATACTGGAGAAACAGCAAAAGGTGCTATTAGGCATTGGCAAAAAGCCTTTGCCACCTGTGGTGTTCCTCGACAAATCAAAACTGACAATGGTCCTGCTTATGTTTCTGGGCGAGTGAAATCATTTTTACAGTCTTGGGGTGTCAGCCATGCTACAGGTATTCCTCACTCCGCCACTAGTCAGGCACTTGTAGAACGTGCCCATGGTACACTTAAGTGCCTTTTACAAAAACAAAAGGCGGGAATGTCTGGGGAATCACCTGAAGCAAGGCTGAACAAGGTGATGTATGTATTAAATTTCTTAACTATCAATGAGGAACATCAGAATCCCCCAATGATTCGACATTTGGAATCCTTGAAGTCTACCACAGCTATCTCTGATGGAGTGAAGGTTCAAGTGAAGGACCTTCAAAGTGGTCAGTGGTCAGGCCCATGCAAGCTATTAACTTGGGGTCGAGGGTATGCTTGTGTTTCCACAGATGAAGGACCTCGGTGGTACCCTGCTGGTTGTGTTCGCCCTGCTGTGGATAAGCCACGGAGGCCACGTGTGGAGAATCAAACAGCTGGAGATGAGTGTGATGGATAGCCCTTGCTAACACCAAAGAACTGCCATAACAACTGGAGTATAAATCGTATACCGAAACCACAAGTTAGGGTTTTTAGGATCAGTAGAAATAGAGTGTAAGTCATGTACTGGAACCACAAGTTAGAGCTGTTAGGATCAGTAGAAATGGAGTATAAGTCAATGTTTGTATACTTTTCAGATGCACCTACGATATTACTCAGTGCGGTCAGATGTTGATGCTGCTTTACTTCCCTGTTTCAAGAGTGGGTATGTTTGTAGTTGTGCTGTTGATGTTGCCCTGCATTGTGTGTCTGCTGCGAAGGGCCCCGCAGCATCCGACACAGGCAATCTTTAATGGGCAATTTTCTTTAGCACAAATACAAAAAGGGGGAATTGTGGGGTCCACAGCGGGCTGAGGACACCTGATTAATGCACCCGGAAGGAGATCATGGGACGGGAAGTGGGCAGACAATATAGGACCATGCATGAAAGTAGCACTATCCATTCACAGATTGTTTATGTATAAGCTAATCCAATCATGAGGAGATGCGTGTGTTAATAAAGGGTATAAGAGGCGCGCGTAAGATCAAGCACCGGCCAGCCAGCCATGTAACTTCAATAAAGAAACTTGCTTCCACATCACCGTGTCGTGTCTCAACAGCAACACTCAGGGACATGGTTTAGTGGCAGATAGGAACGGTTGGACTCGATGATCCAAGAGGTCTTTTCCAACCTGGTGATTCTATGATTCTATGCAGACCATCAACAACGGCTGCAAGGAAGGCAAGATAACGGCCCGTCTGAAGGAGAGCGAAATGAATCCGGGGAGGAACGAGAAGACCCCAGACCCAGATATTACTACCGGATGGAACCATTGCGTGAGGGGCGGACAAATACTCTGCAAGGGTACAACTACACAGGGATTTCTTTGCTGGTGTCTGCCCTCTCTCTGCAGAGTCGACCATGCTGCCGTACCTCTCTGTCAAGTGACTGATTTTACAAAATCCGGTGCCCGAGAGCCTGCTTCGCAAGACCTCACGTTTGAACTCTGGAGCGAATTGACACCGGGCGTCCAGGTGGAAGGTAAGCAGAGTGGGGAACCGCAGTGCAACTTTGAAAGTTCAGCCGAGTGCCACAGAGAAGCGGGTGAGCACATATAACCCTTACCCTCTGAATCTCTTGGCCATAAACCATCGACCGAGCCTGGGACTAGGTTCAGATCCAGCCGCACCTAGACTCCTCTCCAAGAAGGAGTTTAGAAAGCAAAAGGTTGCGGGGGGTGGGGGCGGCCATTCTGAACCTCGCGACTCGACAGGAGGGTCTCCCTTACCTTTTATCTAAACATGGATTTTATCTAAAAGCTCGTTCGCGACAAGCCTACGCTGGCCTTGCATGACTTCATGTACCGCTTCCAGAAAGCTAAGCGTTTGCTTCCTGCAAGACGCAGGAGACTGCCAAGCGGTGCCAGCGCCATGCTTCAAATGACCGGGCAAGTCACTGTCTATCTACAGAATGCTGTTAACTGGCCAAAACATTCCACAGACTTACGCTCCGGGGAGATATCGTTTTAACTCACAGAACTACTTCCCCCAGTAAGACGCACAAGACAGAGGTGATATCCCCATGCTAAATCTTTATTGTGCGACTGCCGCTCAACACTTTCATGGCCTTCCACAGACACATCTCACAAAGAAATTAGACGTCGACAGCGGCTAGACTGAAGGGCAACAGGCGAAATCCATTCAGTGGTGATTTGTACACGTGCAGTAACTCCTGAGGTGCAAAAATCTTAGCCAGGCGGCCAGCCTAACTGGCGGCCACCCAGAATGCATAGATGTACGTGACAGACGGGGAGAGGGGAGAGGGCGGGAAGGGAGCAGAGTACCACCTGGAGAAACCAGTTCGCGTGCGCACGACACGGTAGGACTGAACTGAGGCGAGCCGGACAGCACCAGCGACCCAGGACACACCGCAGCAGCCAGGACAGGGGGCTGGGGAACCGAAGAAATGCGATGCTTTAGGGATGGTGCGGTAGAGAGTGATATGAGCCAGAGAGTCCCCTGAAAGAAGAAATCATTTGTTAAAAGTTAGAAGTTTGAATTAACTAAAATATAGAATTCTGACATAGAAGTTGTTTTAGTGCGGTGGTGACTGTATCTCGTTGAAGCCAGATTACAAGGAGTGGTACAACCGACATGGGAAGGACCACCATCTGGGACAGATAAGGCCCGAAGTTGGCCTAGGCTTTCTAAGAACATGTGCAAGGAGGGAAGGTGAAAAGTTCAGTGTGAGGAAGACTACCTATATTCATCCCCAAAGACCCCATCGACCATTACCATGAGAAAACATGCAAGCGCTAAGAGGAAGAGACCTATGATAATGGGTTCCCAGAATTAATCTTACTATGATAATGAGTTCCAGGGACTAATCTTACTAATCCTACTCACTTCTTGGAAAAGACATGACTATGTATGTTACCTTAATGGATATGTATAACATGGCACAATAAAGATGTACTGGCTTTGACACATGGTTTGCAAACTTGGAGGAAAGATCCCCCTTGCACCCCGTGCACAGCCACATACCTGCATCTAACTCTGCGTTTGGTGTCGTCACTCTGCGAGTCAATTTTGGCACCCCAGATGGGACCCTCTCTGTCCGGCTGCGGGACCTGCTGAGGATGGGGACTTCTCTGGGCGCCCCCAGGATTTCTTGGGAGGACTCCCTTCACTCACCCAGATCACCACAGGGACAGACAAGGACCATCTTTGAGCGGACAACATATGTGAGGTAACAGGGGAGGTGGGCAATAAATTGTGATGAGACGTCTCTTGTGTGGCTAAAGAAAGTCTGCGTGACTTATCCCCAAGGGCTCCCAGGAGGTTTGATTTGATTTGGTTTGGTTTGGTCCGGTCTGGTTTGGTTAATAGCTCAATTTCCAGTGGTGTTTGGATGGTCTGTGGTATTGGACTCCTGGAGTTGCACTCCTTGGAGTAATAATTATTGTATGTGCATAGTCTTCAGTGTTGTATGGTGTGCCCGGTACCATGTATAGTTTAAATATCCATAATGTTGGAAAATTGTGGATCCAATAGTGAACAACTCAGGCTGTTATCATTGAGCTAGCTTTGAAATGAGTGTTTGTGTGCGTGTGTGTGTTTGAGACACAGCATCGCTGTGAAGCGAGTGGGGATCCTGATCTGCGGTTCCATGACCCCGTGAGGGGTGCAGCCAGAGACAGAGGAAGTGCTTAAAACGTTTGTAAGACTTACAAAATGGTTTTGTTATAGGGGTTTGAGCCCCCTCTGTCTTGGTTAATCCTAGAAATACATCTCTGAGACCTTTCAATCTCAAATGTCCATTAAGCCGGCAAACAGGTAGATTTACCTGGGACCTTTGGAGTGGAAGGCTGCAGAGGGTGAAATTTTAAAATACCTAGCTAAAATGGGAAAAACCCAACCTTGTGGCTATCCCCCCCTCCTCCTCCTCCCAGAATGTGATTTTTTTTTTTCTTTTCAGTCTGCAGGAGTGAATGGAGTTAATGGTGTTATCTCTGCAAGCAGTTCTATTGTTGTGTGTGTAAGAAGGTCTTCATCAAGTGTATGCTGGAGATAAGGATCGAGGATTGGGATAGAGAAGGGGGGTGACAGTGCATTGATCTGTGGAAGGCAAAGCTTGATATCAGTAAAGAGGACAATTTTAAAATAAATAAATATATATATATAAAAGAAGGTTTGCGTGGGAGCAGAGATGGGGATAGAGTCAGTGTTGGCATTGGTGTGTGGATCAGTGGAAAAGGACAATTTAAAAGTGTAAAAACAAAAGGTTTGTGTGGGAGCAGAGACCAAGATAAGAGAATGGGAGGAAGGCAGGGAAAAGAGATACCGAAGAAAATGCCCTTAAGCTGCATTCTAGCACATTGGAAATAAATAGTTGGACGTGGGGGAACAGAGAATAAGAAAAATCTTATAAAATACTGTAACCCATGGTGGCTCCTTTATAAATTAGATGATGAAGAAAAGTGGCCCCCTAATGGAACTTTGAACTACAATACCCTTTTACAGTTAATGTTGTTTTTAAGGAGAAAAGGAAAATGGGATGAAACATCGTATGCAGATCTGTTTTTTTCTCTCCGTAATCATCAAGAGTATCAGAGGGCCTGTGGACTAACACCTCCCCAGGACCCTATGGTGCTGGCATTGGAAAAAGAAAATAAAAAGGAAAGAAAAGGGAAAATGAGGAGATGCTGTTCCGCCTGTAGTATTGGTCAAAGGTGTGTTAAATTAGGTAAAGGGACAAAGCCTGAAATGAGCAAACTCCCAGAGCATTATCAGCCCCGAACTGAAGCCCAACAACATGAGGAGAGGGACTCGGACAGCTCTTTAACCCCCTCGGATAGTCCTGTCTCTTCTCGTACACGAAGGAAAGAGAGACAGGGAGTTATACAGGCTCCCTTAAGGCTTCCCTTAAGGAAGCGGTGGGTCCTGATGGGGCACCAGTTTTATTAAAAATCCCATTTTCTACTTTTGATTTAGAAACTTGGAAAAATGTGGCTAAAAAGTATTAGGACGACCCTATCAGGGTGACGAGACATTTCCAGTTTATAATAAGACAACACAACCCTGACTGGAATGATATTCAGCTACTATTAGAACATATGACCAAAACAGAAAAACAGCTGATGATAAGAACAGCTCAAAATGTGGCAAGTGATCAAATAAAAGACCCAGAAGAGGTCAAGGAACATTTCCCTTTACAAGATCCAGGGTGGGATCCTAACAGAAGGGCACATAAAGCCTCGTTAACAGCATACTGGGATTGGATAGTTAAAGGAATGGAAAGGGCCATCCCAAAAATCAATAAACTGGTCAGCGTTATACACAGTGAGACAAGGTCGGAAAGAAACACCCTCAGAATTTTTGGACAAGTTACGAGACACCATGAGAAAGCACACTCCCCTAGATCCCAGATCTGAAGTAGGAATACAGCAATTAGTATCCCTGTTTTTAGGACAATCAGCGCCAGACATTTGAAGGAAGTTACAAGAGTTAAGGCCGACAGAAAGTAGGGATCTAGAGAGGTTGTTAGATGAAGCCTGGAGAATATATAGTAACCAAGAAGAAGAAAAGAGGAAGGATAGGAGGATGCTGGTCGCAGCATTGCAGGAAGCATGAGAAGTGAAAAAAAACAGGGCCTAGGAGGGTTTTAGGGCAAAATCAATGTGCATGTGTAGAAAATATATTGGAACAAACTGGACATGCTGTAATCCTAGAAGCCTGCTTGCACAACCCTGCCTATGACGATCAGTAGAAAGGAATGTGCTAAAGTATCAATGTTTAGACACAAAGGCCTATAGTCAGTTCTTAGATACAAAGCCTTAGTATAAGGCTTCAAGGTTGTGATGTTTTCTGAGAGTTTTGCTATCTCATGAGAATGAGGAGGCTGGCTTGATAAAGTCAGAACCATGCATGGGAACTGGGTGCGTAGTTCAACAGTGTGACTTTACGATTAGAATATGTTGTAAATATTCTGATTCCGTGGAAACATGCACTCTGATTATCTGTATAAATAGACCCTCAGATGTTACAATAAACGAGCAATGATTCATAATACTAGGAGGACTCCTTCTTTGACTCCGGGGTTCCCCTCCCCCAACAAGTGACGCCCGAAAGGTAGAACCTAGCGAAAAGCAGAACGGGTGAATCTTTGACAACAGAACCCTAGCGAAAAGCGGAAAGGGTGAATCTTCGACGCCGGACCGTAGTGAAAAGGGTTAAAAGCTGAACCGATAGCGAAAAGCTGAACTGATAGCGAAAAGCTGAGCCGTTAGCTTCGGGTTTCGTTAGCTTCAGGTTTCGGAGCGAAGGCTGTGGGGAGCCGGCAGAGATATCGGCCGCGAGTCAGCGACTGCGGACTGAGGTAGGAAGGGTCGCTACCTTCCCTCTGGTTTTCTTGCTTGCAGACATGGAATCTGAATATGCTGCAGCACAAAAACTGCTATTAGGTATTCTCGCTAAGCGAGGTGAAGCAGTTGCCGAAAAGGCATTAGTGAAGCTCGTTCTATGGGCTAGGGAGAAAGGATTTCTTGCAAATCCTTCTTATCTTTTTGACTGGGCTGCGTGGCGCGCCGTGGGGGATGAATTATGGGACTGCACGATCACGAAAAAGGGCAAAGAGCCCTTTGGGGGCTGTGGGGAAACTTGGCGGACTGTCGCTGATGCTTTACAAGCGCTGAAGGCGGAGTCAAAAGTTGCCGCTGCCGCTGTGCGCGCCATAGCACCCCTCAATCCCCCGGCTGAAACTCATCCTACCACGACGAGTCGTATGAGTGCTTTCTTTGGGGTGAGCCAGAATTACCCAATGAAAGGAATGACTGGGAAAGTTTGTACCAGCGTCCGCGAGCTCTTAAATCCGGCTGTAAAAAAGGGGAATGCGTCTGAGGACATAGACGACCCCAGTGCGCCGGAGGCGCCCGATGTTCACCCATCAGAGGGCGGAAGTGCAATGACACAGGAACCGGAAGTATCCACAGTAGCCGGCTGCACTGATAAAGTGCGGGGTGGACAAAGCTGTCGGGCTAGCGAGGAATCAGAGGAGGAAGAAGATGGCGTGGCAGAGGAAACACCAGATCTTCGCTGGGAATCAGTTAGTTATGAAGCGATAAAAGAAATTCGAAAAGCTGTAAAAAGAGAAAGTACTGACGGCTCCCCACCGCCCCAGTGCTCGAGGCAGCCACCGGCTCCATCGTGTGCCTGAGTAATTCACAGTCGCCATAGGATAGTCCTTTGCCACTAAAATGCTGTAACAACCAAAGACTATTACCTGTTAAACAATTGATACAAACCTTATTTTATAATATATGTGCATATTTTAAGTGTTGTATGTGTCCGGTACCGTGTATAGTTTAAATATTCATACCATTGTGCTATTCTTATTGACTGGTCGTAAACAATATTGTACGGGTATATTAAGCCAGCTCTCAAAAGAGTGGTTCTCTGTGTGTGTGTGTGTGTGTTTAAAGCACTTTGAACGTTTGTAAGATTTGCAAATTGGGTTTTAGTTGTGGGAGTTTGAGCCTCTGTTTTGATTAATCTTAAAAATGCAACTCTGAGACCTTTCAATCTCAAACGTCCACTAAGCCGGCAAACAGGTAGATTTACCTGGGACCTTTGAAGGGAAAGGCTGCAGAAGACACAATTTTAAAATGCCTTAAAAAAACCCAACCCATTGAAAAAATAGAAAAATACAAAAAGAATGTAGAAAATAGAAAAAGAAAATGGAAAAAAAACCCAGCCCTGTGGCTGCGTGTGAGGCCCCCCCCCCCCCCCCCCCCCCCCCCCCCCGCCACCCCCCCCCCCCCCACTCCTGTTTTTGTTTGAAGGTGAAGGTTTTTTGTTTTGTTTCAGCTTGGGAGTCCTTATCTCTCTCTAGGGGAGTAACAATTTATGAAGAACATTCTGCATTCCAGTGTCCCTTATCAGATCAGCAACTGCTGGGTCCTAGTGCAGACAACCGTAAAGGGGATTTTAGCCAGACACTAATGAAAATGAAAGCATGATTTAAGAGTCCAAAAGGAGTATCCTCTGAGAGTAAAAAAACCGCAAAGGAATAGAAAAGTTAATGTATTTTCAGCCTTGAGAATTTCCATACAGGTAAAAACAGACAAAAGAAGCTAGGGGGTAAACCGTTAACATTAAAGAACCAAGGAAACCAGCAACCCAGCATGCAGCGGAGATGTGTGACAACAGTAAATGCTCCTGCTTGGATCTTCTCCACATTCACCAACAGGTCAAGCAATTGTAGAACACTCTCATGCAACCTTAAAGTCACTTTTGCAAAAACATAAGAGGGGAGAAATGTTACCTCCTAGTGAAAGAATTGCAAAGGCGGCTTATGTGTTGAACTTTTTACATTTAACTGGAAATAGAACTAGTCCTCCTATTGTAATCCATCACCGATCGCTAGAGTCAGGACTGAATAACCAGGACCAGCAAGGTATCAAAGTACTATACAAAGACTGGGACTCAGGCGAATGGGAAGGACCTGTTGAGCTAAAAATGACAGGAAGAGGTTGTTTGTTTCATTACAGACAGCGGTCCAAGATAGGTTCCAGCGAAATAGGTCAGTAATAACGGATGCTTGTGTAATGTATAATTCTACCTATAACATCACTCAAAAAGGTCAGAATGTAAATGCTACTTTACCTGTGTATGGAAACGGTACAGACTTGTATAGTTATATCTCTCCTAAAGTATCACGTTCTTTTTCTTTTCCAGTTGCTTTGCCTGTAGAAATTTTTTTCTCTGATTAGTGGAGGTAAAGTGTGAGGAGGAATATTATCAAAATTTAATGGCAGGCTATGTAGCCTTGGATGGCTTAAGTTACTAACTCCCAATCTCACTATGATTTATAACAAGAAACAAAGTAAACAAAATAAACAATCTATCCATCAATTTGGGGCTGACTGTGAGAGTACAGTCACCTTTCTGGGAACCTGGAGAAATTGTGCCTGCCTCAGCATTAGCTCCTGGGGTAGCAACTGCAGCAGCCTTGACAAAGCTGACAAATTTGGGATGTTGGTTGAGTAAGCAGACTAATGCTACTTCAATGGCTTTGAGTGGCTTGTTAGATGATGTTAATAGTGTTAGGCATGTTACATTACAAAATAGAGCTGCAATAGATTTTTAGTATTACACGAAGACATGGCTGTGAAGAGTTTGAAGGAATGTGTTGTTTTAATCTTAGCGATCACTCTGAGAGCATTCATAGAAAACTCCGAGAGCTGAATGAAGTAGTTAATGATGCCGCTTTTACCGTTGATTTTAATGTTGTTCTTTGGTTGTTGTTTGTTTGCATGTTAAAGAAGAATAGCAACTCATCTAGTCAGTCAGGCTTGGGTTGTGCAAAAAGAAAAAGGGGGAACTGTAGAAAATATATTGGAACAAACTGGACATGCTGTAATCCTAGAAGCCTGCTTGCACAACCCTGCCTATGAGGATCAGTAGAAAGGAATGTGCTAAAGTGTCAATGTTTAGACACAAAGGCCTATAGTCAGTTCTTAGATACAAAGCCTTAGTATAAGACTTCAAGGTTGTGGTGTTTTCTGAGAGTTTTGCTATCTCATGAGAATGAGGAGGCTGGCTTGATAAAGTCAGAACCATGCATGGGAACTGGGTGCGTAGTTTAACAGTGTGACTTCAGGATTAGAATATGTTGTAAATATTCTGATTCCGTGGAAACATGCACTCTGATTATCTGTATAAATAGACCCTCAGATGTTACAATAGAGGAGCATTGATTCATACTACTAGGAGGACTCGTTCATTGACTCCGGGGCTCCCCTCCCCTAACATGCATGGTGTCAAAGGGAGGGTCAGTGGAAAAGCGAGTGTCCTGATGAAGAAAAGGAAACAGGATACAGGCTCACATCAAGGAGGACCGATGGGGACCTGAGGAATCTGCCCTAGAGGATCCGCTAGTTGTATTAAAGCTAGGGAAACAACAACAAAAATTAGAGGTTTTGGTTGATACAGGAGCAACATTTTCAGTTTTAAACCAAGCTCTAATACCTATTGATGATGATTTTGTAACGGTAAGTGGAGCTACTGGCCAGAAGGAAAAGGCATACTTTTTGAAACCCCTTGGTTTTAAACTGGGAAAGCAATGGGGGGTACATAAGTTTTTGTATATGCCAAATTCACCAAAACCTCTGTTAGGGAGGGATTTGTTGGAACAATTGGAAGCAGAAATAAAATTTGAAAAAGGTAAAATAGAATTTAAGGTATGAGACCAACAATTGATTAAAGTTTTAAGCTTAGCTCTCATCAATAGTCCCATCAAAACTGACATACCTGAAGAAGTCCGAAATCAGGTATACCCAGGGGTATGGGCATCGGAGGCATTGGGAAAAGCAAAAACTGCCACCCCAATAGTAGTTAAGGTAAAGCAAGGGGCAAATCCTGGAAGAATCAAACAATATCCACTAAGAATGGAAGACTGGAAAGGTTTCCAACCGATAATAGATCAGTTTATTAAATATGGGCTATTGATAGAATGTGAGTCAGAATATAATACCCCTATTTTACCAGTAAAGAAACCGGACGAGAAATACAGGATAGTACAAGATCTTAGGGCTATTAATAAAATAACTGAGGACTTACACCCTGTGGTGGCTAATCTTTATACATTATTACCCAAATTAGTACCTGAATTAACTTGGTTTACCATACTGGACCTGAAGGATGCCTTCTTTTGTCTGCCTTTGAGCCCAGAAAGCCAGCCATTGTTTGCTTTTGAGTGGGAAAATCCAGACTCTGGGAGACTAACTCAACTTACATGGACAGTGTTACCTCAAGGATTTAAAAACAGTCCTACTCTTTTTGGAAATCAATTAGCCAAGGATCTGGACCAATGGGAATGGCCATCTGAGGCAGGAGTAGTACTGTAATATGTAGATGACTTATTAATAGCCACTGAAACAAAGGAACTATCTATGACATGGACAATTAGTTTGCTAAACTTCCTTGGACTAACTGGGTATCCAGTCTCTCCACAGAAAGCCAAAATGGTTCAACAGCAAGTAATATACCTAGGATATGAGATTACCGCAGGACAATGGACACTTGGAGCAGCAAGAAAGGAAGCCATCTGTCAAACTCCCAGACTACAAATAGTTAAGGAACTCCTCACTTTCCTAGGAATGACGGGATGGTGTTGTTTATGGATCCATAACTATGGACTTTTGGTAAAACCTTTATACAAACTTTTGAAAACAAACTCGAAGGATCTTGTCTGGGGTGGAGAGGCTAACAAGGTCTTCCACCAATTAAAACAAGAACTGATGAGAGCACCAGCCCTAGGCTTACCAGACACAACAAAACCCTTCTGGTTGTTCTCTTATGAAAGACAAGGAATAGCCTTAGGTGTTTTGGCCCAAAATTTAGGGCCATATAGAAGAGCAGTGGCATATTTTTCATAGTAACTTTATGAAGCAAGCAGAGGATGCCTGAGCTGCCTGAGAGCAGTAGCAGCAGTTATACTCAACATACAGGAGGCCGAAAAATTCACACTAGGCCAGAAAATCACAGTATTTGTATCACATACTGTGTCTGCAATATTAGAAGTAAAAGGGAGACATTGGTTATCACCACAGAGATTCCTAAAGTACCAAGCCATTATGGTAGAGCAAGATGATGTGGAAATAGTTGTTACTAACATTGTCAATCCAGCATTTTTTCTTAGCAGAACTACAGGAGATCCAATATCTCATGACTATTTGGAAACAATCGAAGCCGCCCGGACCTGAAAGAAGAACCACTGGAAGATGCTGAAGGCTCCTGGTACACAGATGGGAGTAGCTTCGTTCGACAAGGCATTCATAAGGCTGGATATGCGGTAACCACCACAGATCAGGTAATAGAATCCAAGGCCCTTTCCCCAAATACCTCAGCACAAAAGGCAGAGATTATAGCCCTGACTCAGGCATTGGAACTGGCAAAAGGGAAAAGAATCAATATTTGGACAGATTCCAAATATGCCTTCAGGGTAGTTCATGCCCATGGGGCAGTCTGGAAAGAGAGGGGACTTTTGTCTACACAAGGAAAACAGATAAAACATGCTGAAGAAATTCTTAAGTTATTGGAGGCAGTCCAATTGCCAGAAAAGGTGGCTATCATGTACTGCAAAGCTCATCAAAAAGGAACAACTAGTCAAGAGCTGGGAAACTCTATGGCAGACTGCAAAGCTAAAAGAGTGGCTGAGTTTAGCCCACCACAAATAGAAGTGCAATCCCTGGTCCCTGATGGTAAAATAGAAATTGATAGCTGTGATCCTAAATATTCCAGAGAAGATAAAAAATTAATCGAAGATTTAGGGGGAAAGGCAGAAGAAGGGCAGTGGGCAAAGACTCCGCAAGGGAAAATAATAATACCATCTACAATATTATGGGCCGTAATTATGGCAGAGCATGGAAAGATGCATCGGGGAACAGAGGCCCTGTATAAATATAAAAAGTCAAAATATAGTTGCTCATAACCTATATACCACCATCAAGCAGGTAACTCAACAGTGTGAAATATGTCTAAAAACAAATCCTCCAGTAAACCAGAAGACTAAGTTAGGACAAATAGGAAAAGGAAATCACCCGGGACAGCACTGGCAAACTGATTTAACGTAATTGCCAAGGAAAGGGAGGTATAGGTATTTATTGGTTTTAATGGATACCTTTTCAGGATGGCCAGAAGCTTTCCCTTGCCGAACTAATAAATCTAGAGAGGTAACTAAAGTATTGTTACAAAAAATAATACCAAGGTTTGGGGTCCCAGCAGTAATATCTTCGGATCAAGGGCCCCATTTAATTGCAAAAACTGTTCAGCAAGTTAGTAAAGTATTTGGAATAGATTGGCAATTACAGGCCACAAGCAAGTGGCCAGGTGGAAAAGATGAACCATTTGATTAAGTTGCAAATTGTAGAATTGGGGCAAGAAGCTGGATTGCCCTGGCCTCAGTCATTACCTTTGGCCCTACTGAGAATTAGAACGAAGCCAAAGGCCAAGGAAGGATTGAGTCCCTTTGAAATATTATACGGTAGACCTTATGATATACAAATGGATACAACACCACAAATTGGAAATGAGATATTGTCTGGATATGTGATAAGTTTACAAAAACAACTCCAAAAGGTTGAAAGACAGGTTTTGGGAACTCGAGCGCAAGGTCTTGATGGACCAATTCATAATATTGTGCCAGGTGATTATGTATACGTCAGATCTTTAAAGACTCATCTTTAGAACCAAAGTGGGAAGGACCCTTTCAAGTTCTACTAACATCTCATACTGCAGTCAGGATTAAGGAACAAGCATCATGGATACATCATACCAGAATCAAGAAAGCTCCTACGCCATAATGGGAATTAACACCGACCGGACCCCTAAAGCTCCGAATCGAGCAAAAGGATGGAAAATAGCTGTGTTTGTCATACTGGAATTATCAGTAGAAATAGTGATTGCTTGGGAACAGAACTCATATGTAAAGATGACTAAATCCATAGCAAGCCATCTTAATCGTTCAGATTGTTGGGTGTGTACAGCTCTTCCCAGAGGAAGTCCAGGGTTGCCTTTGTTTGGAATATTATCTAAAAATTTTACTTTGAATGCCTGGAATAAGATCCACTGCACCTTTGGAAAGGATGTGCAGAAAAAGAAGGGGCCCAAATTTGATTTACAAGTATGGAACCAGAAAAATATAATATACCTAAACAACCACACAGGAGGCCAAAATGTGGGGACATTTGAATCACTTAGAAATCTAAATGTAACCCTCAAAGAGATTAAGAAGAAAGGCAAAGGCAAGTTATTCTATCTAAGTAAGAGAACTGAGCAATGTAAGCTGGGCCATGGATTTTGGTGGCTTTGTGGGGACGGATGGGCCAGAAAGAGTCTACCCGTTAATTGGACAGGAACACATGCAGGAGGATTCCTGATGATCCAGAGTAAAATATTCAATCGATCAGAGATTCCTAGTGGTATAATAAGGTCAACATGGAAAAGAATAAGACGAGGAACTAACCCTCTAGCACAAAGGCCAACTGCTTTTCATAGCTTTGCAAGGTGTTTCCTCCCCTGGCTAGGAGTTTGTGAACTCGAAAAAGCAATAGTAAACATCTCAGCAGAAATGGAAGTTGTAACCAACCACACTGCAGATGCCCTTACAGCTCTCCAAACTGAGGTAACTTCCTTTGGGTAAGGTTGTGCAACAAAACCGAATGGTTCTGGATATGCTAACCGTACAACTAGGAGGGGTATGTACCTTAATAAATACAAGTTGTTGCACTTATATTGATCAATCAGGAAGAGTGATAAAAGATATAGATGAAATTTGGAAACAGGCCAAAGTCTTGCATAGTGTAACCTTAGATGATATCTCGTATGGGTTTTCAGAACTGTGGGAGAAACTAACTTCTTGGTTACCTAATTTCACCTGGCTGAAAAAATTATTTGTTGCTATGATAGTTATGATCATCTTAGGAATTTTTATCTGTCTCATGTTGCAATGTTTTAAGCATTTTGTTTGACTACTTGAGGAAATGGTGTTATGTAGGCAAAAGAATTTGCTTAGGATTAAGGAAAGTGGGGAATTGAAAGAAGAAATCATTTGTTAAAAGTTATAAGTTTGAATTAATTCAAATATAGAATTCTGACATAGAGGTTTTAGGGGGCGGCGACTGTATCTGGTTGAAGCCAGATAACAATGACTGGTACAACGGTCATGGGAAGGACCACCAGCTGGGACAGATAAGGCCCGAAGATGGCCTAGGCTCTCTCTAAGAGCATGTGCAAGGAAGGAAGGTGAAAAGTTCAGCGCGAGGAAGACTACCTATCTTCATCCCCAAAGACCCCATCGACCATTACCACGAGAAAACGTGCAAGCGCTAAGAGGAGGAGACCTATGATAATGAGTTCCCGGAATTAATCTTACTATGATAATGAGTTCCAGGGACTAACCTTACTAACCCTACCCACTTCTTGGAAAAGACATGACTATGTATGTTACCCTAATGCATATGTATAACATGGCACAATAAAGATGTACTGGTTTTGACACATGGTGTGCAAGCTTGGAGGAAAGATCCCCCTTGCACTCTGTGCACGGCCGCATACCTGCACCTAACTCTGTGTTTGGTGTCGTCACTCTGTGAGTCATGGCCTTTTCTGTACCTCAAAGTTTCACTTATCTAAATTTCATTTAAAAACAAAGAGAAATTTGAACTTGTGCTAGATGATGTGAGGTGTAAGCCAGATGCAAACCTGCTTATAGCAAGTAACTTTTTCAAATTGTCAAGCGATTTTCCTATCTTGTCAGATCATCAAAGCTAAAGTGACTCGTGTCTGGGAGCCTACTAGAAACCTTGAGTTGTCACCAGATGTCAGTAAGGTATCCCAGGAGTGGCGCCCACAAAGCACAATTCATACATGCAGTGGACAAAATATAAGCCATCGAAAGAGACCAGGCACAAGTGAAAGTAAATAAAACTTTTTTATTTAATGGAAAATTCACTAACTGTGTGTGTATTCTGTTCCCCATTTTAGGAATCATCCGAGTTCTTTGTACTATAGAGAAACAGGTAAAATAGCGCTAGCTCTCAGAGAGTCGTGGGAAGTCACAAAAGAGAAGGCAGTATCTTATCCTATTGCTCTTTTACCCCGGAAGAAGATTAAGAGGAACAGGAAGTTGGAAGGGAGGGCAAGCGGAGGAAAATATTCTTATCCCTAATGTACGGTCTTTACATAGTGTTCTTCTTCTCTTTTATTGTCGGTGTCGCGTTCCTGCTTTTTCCTCGTTCACACGCAGATTTCACGCAGGGGCGGTGCTAGTATGTCGCGGCGGCGGCGGCACAGTGACGAGAGCGATGGTAAGCATGGATGGAGTGAGCGAGTTAGTTCCAGAGTGTGGGCTCCGCATGCTCTGCACTTGGGGCCGTGTCATCCTTAGGGCTGGGGGATGGGCAGGTCTCGGCTGAGGTGACTGACTCCCCGTGGCGCTGCCTCACCTTTGGCTCTGGGTGGTGGCGACTCACCCTGGTCCTCTGTCAGGACTTGTAGGGAGCTCTGGTGCAAGGAATCAGCTTACATAACTGGGGCTGAAGGCTCTCCTGAGCTGTTGCTTCGGTCTGCCTCAAATACAGGGAGCGCCCTGGGTGAAAGTAAACTGATCAGAGCATTCAACTCTGCGTATGTGTAGTCTGAAGGAGGTGTTCTCGGATCTTGTGGGGACTTAATAGAAAACGTTCAGAAAACGTTGTGTGTGGAGAATGGCGATATCAGAAACTGGAGCAAATGCTGTTTCTCCTAATAATGTAAATCTGTGTGAGCGGAGAGTTGGACAGTTTTGCAACTAGCTTTTTCAGCTTTTGATTGCAAAGCTAAACATGTTTTTTAATCACACTTTTTTTTTTTTTTTTAAATAGCTTTGATGTGCAGGTTTTTCAAGTTTATAAAAACCCTAAAAATATAAGCAAGGATTCTTAATATTTTTTTATATATATGCTGAAGAAAGTGTTAAAAACCACTAGCAAAATACACAATAACTGATAACTTTGTTAAGGATGTTTAGTTTATCTTGCATATACTCTCTCATACTGTAGCAGAAATACAGAATTATTTCTAAATAAAATTTGAGACAGCTACAATGTTAACTGTTTCTACTTAATGGATCATATCATATCAGTAATATGGCTATACTTTTGCTTTTCTTCTTGGGTCAGTTTTGAATGCTTTGTCAGGACTTTTTTTTTTCCTTAAAAGTATGTGCTGGCATGGTAAAGGCATCTAGAGAGTTCTTTTAGAATAAATGTGTGTACTAGGTCTGGCTGGGATGAAGTTAACTTTCTTCAGAGCAGCCTGTATGGTGCTGTACTTTGCATTTTTGACCAAAACAGTGTTGACAACACACCACATCAGGGCCTTTTCTTTTTCCCCACTTTGCCCTTCCAACGAGTACGCTGAGAGTGGATGAGATGTTGGGAGGGGATGCAGCTGAGACAGCTGACCCCAACTGACTAAAGGGATATTCCATACCATTTGATATCATGCTCAGCAATAAAATTGGAGGGTAGTCTTTACAAGGTGATTGTCACTCAGAGGCTGGATAGGCATTGGTCTGCTGGTAGGAGGTGATGAGTGACTGCCTTTGTATTACTTGTTTCCCTCCTGCCCTCCTTTTTCACTTATTAAACTGCCTTTTATCTCAATCCATGATTTTTATTGCTGTTGCAATAAAACTATTATCTCCCCCATAGTGGGGGGGGGGAGTGAGCAAGTGGCTGCATGCGTGCTTGGTCGCTGTCTGGGGTCAACCCACTGCAGCAGGCAAATAACATATTTAATGTATTGAAACAGGGCAACCTCACAAAAGGAGGAGAGCATCTGAGCCATCTGAAATTGAAGAGAGACTTGAATCTTTAATATACAGAGTGGGAGAGAAGGTATAAATAGTATTTCCATACTGTTTTGTGACATAGGGTCCTTGAACATAATACATTGTTTTCTTTATTTTATATGTTTTTATGTGTTAATTGAACATTAGTGGTCCAAAACAAGAAAACCTATTGGAAGCTTCCTAGCTGGAAACTTGTTGATCTCTTCAAAAGTAGGTTTTTAAAAAGAAAATTCTTAAACATTAACCCTGTGATACAATGCTAAGTATAACTAGTGAAGAGGTATCATTCCAACTCTGAACTTTGTCTCTGCTTCCATTTTTTTCAAGAAGTAGAGTGAAAATAATGAGATATGTACAAAAAATACACAAACAAACAAACAGCAAAAGACCTCACCAACTGATCTTGGGACTTGGCTGGGTTTGGTGCTTCTAACAAGTGTAGAAAAAAGGGTGACAACAAATATGATGGGTCTTATACACTAATTTAAGCCACATACAAGCTAGGTAGTTGCTTCACTTCCCCTGATATAATTAATATAATGTTTAATGCAGTTACTGAGAAACTTCTGAAGCTCTTACTTCCTAGGAAAACACTAGAGCTCCTTGCTGTGGAGAAGTCACAATTGAAGCTGCTGTTAGTAATTTTTGCTATTATTTCTAGCAAATGAGAAAAAAATGTGAATTCCTAATGGATTTGAATCATTAATTCTAACAGGAAGAAAATGTGAAATAATGTTTTGTTTTATTTGCTTGTCTTCTGCCTGTTACTGTGGGAGTAGTTGATATACCTGATTGATGAGAAGACACTCTTTTCTTTCTTAGAGTACTTCCTCTCTGGAGAGCAACTTGGAGGGTCTAGCTGGTGTCTTGGAAGCTGATCTACCAAACTATAAAAGCAAGATATTAAGAATTCTTTGTACTGTGTATGTATGCAGAAGATTTTGGAGGTGCTCTGTTATCTATGCTAAACAGAAAAGTTTAATTATTTCAAGTACTTTAAATGCTCTGAACACCTTTTAGTTCTTGAACGCTGTTATTGCTTAGGATTTGTCTTACTCCAGGCAAAAGAAATCTGAGGAGAAGCTTAGTCTATTGACTTAGGCATAAAACAAGGAAAATATTCATGTACAGTACTCTCACTTGAAATCTGTGCACAAGGTCATAAGCAGAGTAGATCCTAGAGCTGCTTTCTCATTGCCATGGGGAATATGCTGATGCAAAACTGGACCTTATGGTCACCAGATGCAATACTGGACCTTATGGTCACCAATACAAGCGAACTCATCAGTGACATTAGGATCGGAGGCAGCTTGGGTTGCAGTGATCATGCACTGGTGGAGTTCAAGGTCCAGAGGGATATGTGACAGGTGAGGAGTATAGTCAGGACACTAAATTTCAGGAAAGCAGACTTCCAGCTCTTCAAGGAGTTACTCGGTAGGACCCCCTGGGACATGGTCCTCCGAGACAAGGGAGCGGAACAGAGCTGGCAAATATTTAAGGAAGCTTTCCACAGGGTGCAAGAGCGCTCAATCCCCGTATGTAGAAAATCAGGCAGGAAAGGGAAGAGACCGGCATGGCTGAGACGAGACCTGCTGGTTAAACTAAAAAAGAAGAGGGAACTGCCCAGGCAGTGCAAGCAGGGACAGGGAACCTGGGACGTGTATAGAGACACTGCCCGGTTGTGTAGGGATGAAGTCAGGAAGGCCAAGGCACAGCTGGAGCTGAACTTGGCAAGGGAAGTAAAAACTGACAAGAAGGGCTTTTACAGGTACGTCAATCAAAAGAGGAAGGTCAAAGAGAACACACCCCCACTGATGATTGGAAATGGTGATCATGTATCAACAGATGAGGAGAAGGCTGAGGTACTTAATTTTTTTGCCTCAGTCTTCACTGATAACCGCTCTCCTCATCCCTCCTGGATCATGGGAAAACAAGATGGTGACCAGGGGGATAGATTCCCCCCCCCCCCAGCAGAGGAGGATCAGGTTTGTGAACACCTGAGGAACCTGAACATATATAAGTCCATGGGACTTGATGAGATGCATCCCAGAGTCCTGAGGGAATTGGCAGATGTGGTTGCCAAGACAATCTCCATGATATTTGAAAAGTCATGGCAGTCAGCAGAAGTCCCTGGTGACTGGAAGAAGGGAATGTTGTGCCCATTTTTAAAAAGGACAGAAAAGACGATCCTGAAAACTACCGACCTGTCAGCCTCACCTCTGTGCCTGGGAAGATCATGGAACAGATCTTCCTAGAAGCTATGCTAAAGCACATGGAGGACAGGGAGGTGATTAATGGCAGCCAGCATGACTTCACCAGGGGCAAATCCTGTATGACCCACTTAGTGGCTTTCTATGATGGGGTAACTGCAGCAGTGAACATGGGTAAGCCGGCAGATGTGATCTATCTGGACTTCTGTAAAGCCTTTGACACAGTCCCCCACAACATCCTTCTCTCTAAATTGGAGAGATATGGATTTGATGGGTGGACAGTACGGGGGATAAGAAACTGGTTGGATGGTCATATTCAAAGAGTAGTAGTCAATGGCTCCAAGTCCAGATGGAGATCCATGATGCGTGGTGTCCCTCAGGGGTCCGTACTGGGACTGGTACTGTTCAATATCTTTGTCAATGATATTGACAGCGAGATTGAGTGCACCCTCAGCAAGAGGGAGAAGTGGGCCTCTGAGAACCTCATGAGGTTCAACAGGGCCAAGTGTAAGGTCCTACACCTGAGTCAGAGCAATCCCTGTTTTCAGTACTTGATGGGGGATAACGTGATTGAGACCAGCCCTGCAGAGAAGGACTTGGGGGTGCTGGTTGATGGGAAGCTCGACATGAGCCGGGAATGTGCGCTCAGCCCAGAAGGCCAACCATATCCTGGGCTGCATCAAAATAAGCATGGCCAGCAGGTCGAGGGAAGTGATTCTGTCCCCTGTTCCTCTCTTGTGAGACCTCATCTGGAGTACTTTGTCCAGTTCTGGAATCCTCAACGTAAGAAGGATATGGAGCTGTTGGAAGTGGTCCAGAGGAGGGCTACAAAGATGATTGGAGGGCTGGAACATGTTCCCTACGAGGACAGGCTGAGAGAGTTGGGCTTGTTCAGCCTGGAGAAGACTCAGAGGGGATCTTATAGTGACCTTCCAGTACCTGAAGGGGGCCTACAGGAAAGCTGGAGAGGGGCTATTCAATAAAGGCTTGTGGTGATGGGACGAGGGGGAATGGGTACATACTGGAGAGGGGCAGATTTAGACTGGACATTAGGAAGAATTTCTTCACCATGAGAGCGGTGAGGCACTGGAACAGGTTGCCAAGGGAAGTTGTGGATGCCCCATCCCTGGAGGTGTTCAAGGCCAGGTTGGATGGGGCCTTGGGCAGCCTGATCTAGTGGGATGTCTCTGCCCATGGTAGGGGGTTGGAACTAGATGATCTTTAAGGTCTCTTCCAACCCTAACTATTCTATGATTCTATGAATCTGTGCTGAGTAGTATCTTGTTTCTGAATTGAAAGGTCACTAAAGAATACAAATACCTGTTGGGTGCCAATTCTTATTTGTGTATTCCTACTTTTCCTGTTCCCCTTTTTAGGGGCTGAGGTGCTCCTCTCTCCATGAACCTACCCTCTAGTAGTGGAGAGATGAAGGTACCAGAGGTAGGCTTCCCCCTTGGCTAGCAACACTCATTCCTCTCCCTGGCAAAGCACTGGATCAGAGTTGCTTTGCCTTGTTGGGCCACTGGGGATGTGTCCCAGGAGGGGATTGTGTGGGGTCTGCAGTAGTATACCACATTTGGGGGAAGTGGTGAGTTGGGGTGGTATTTCAGTGCCAGCTTGTGCAATAGCTGTAAGGAAATTTTAAATCCATTTTTGTAGCACTGTTCATAAACATAAGTCAAACTACATCTGTTTCCCACAACAGCTGAATGCTTTTGAAGGCATGGAGTTAGCTTACACATTTGCAAAACATTTGAAGGAAATAAGTAGTTACAATAGGACCTAACCTGTCTATTTCTTTAAGACCTTGTACTGAAAACTTCTGTTTTAGAACCTACTATAATTCTAAATACTTACAAGTTAAAAATAATTAAAGAGAAAATATATTGAGATGTAGTTAAAAGTAGTGTAGGTTTTCCTAAAGGATTATAGTCCTAAAAAGGATGTTCTGTAATCTTTTGTCCACGGGACATATAACTAATGTCAGGTTAGCAGTTTACTTTGCTTAAGCACAAGAGAAGCATAACCTATACAAAGCAGGTTCAAAGAGGCTATGTAAATGTAGTGGTTGGGATGTGATAAATGAACATCTAACAAAATGCTTGTTTTTCTTCATTCAAATCAGCGCACGTCTGTTACCAGAAAAGCTTACCATTTATACAACATTAGTTGGGCTGCTGAATGCCAGGAACTACAACTTTGGTGGGGAATTCGTAGAAGCCATGATTCATCAGCTCAAAGAATGTTTGAAAGTCAACATGTATAATGAAGCTGAGTACTTAGTAAGTAGAATCTTTCACATCTTTTTTTTTAACCCTAGTCTTCGTCTCCCCCGTTCCCACCCAAAATTACTCCCTCTTCCTTTTGACATCCAGAGGGGTTGGGTCCTTTTATGTATTTCTTTATCTGTTTTAAAGGCAGCTTATTCCCAATTGGATAGGTTATATTGGATGGCTGTAATCAGTCTTGTATGCTCATCCCACTTAAATAATGAAGACCAAGTGGGTAATTTTCAGTGCTGGCTCCCTTTGAAACCACTTCCATTTGATTAGCAGCATATAATTAGTTTGGTGCCTTGTTAAAACCTGGCAATAGCAGTGGTTTTAAGGGTCTGTCTGTATGAAACTAGTTCAAGTTATGAATAAGTGACCATAGAAATGTATTTTGTATGAAACTCGTGTATGAGCAGCATGCTGATTTAACTCTGATGTGTGCTGTTATTCTTCTGGATACATGCAAAAAGGGAATTTCCATCTTCAGTCTTGCTTACTCTGTGTGTGTTACTCTGTCTCTCGCCTCCAGCAGCTCCCCTGCCCCACCCCTTGCCCACTCCCCATGTCTCTATCTCCCTGACTCTTGCCCCTGCCCCATGTCATGCTTTCTCGCTTGCAGGACCCTGCCCTGTCTCTCATGCATGCTCTTTCCAGCCACTGCCCTGTATCTTGCTGGCTATTTCTTTCTTGGGCTTGTGCCCTGTGTCTCACTCTCTCACTTGTTCTTTCTTCAGCTACCACCCTTTAATGTGCTCTGGCCCATACCTTGCATCTCACTCATTCTTATGCTTGCGCCCTCTGGCTTGCTCTCTTGTTCCTACTTTCTCCAGTTCCCTCCCTGTGATGTGCTCTAACGGTCATGCACTGGATTGCATTCTCTGTGACTCACTCATTCTTTCTTCAGCTGTCAACTGTTGGTGCCCTCTGGATTGTTCTTTCTTGAGCTCCCACCCTGTCGTGCACTCTAGCTCGTATGTTTTGGCTTGCATGTTGTTGCTGCTGCTTCTCACGCTCCCACCCTGTGACACATTCTGGCTTGTGCCCTGTGTCTTCCTCTCACTTCTTTCTCCAGCTGTCACTGTGTGTCCCATCCATTCCTCCCCTGCTCTGTTATTCCCTTTCCCCATGCGTGTCCATCCCTCCCCCCCATCTCCTTTGAAGTTGAATAATGCTTATTTCTTTTCATGTAGTTGAATGCAAGAGTATTCATTTAAAAATTAATAAAATAACATTTTTGTTGTTGTTCAATAGGTTCGTTTTCTATCTGATCTTGTGAATTGTCATGTAATAGCTGCACCTTCAATGGTAGCCATGTTTGAGAACTTTGTATGTGTGACACAGGAGGAAGATATACCACAAGTAAGCATAGTAACTACTATCTCAAGTGTTGTGCTGTTTTTACACAATTACACTTTATAATGAATAAATAAAATATTCACTTAGCATGAATAAAAGGATCCTGTGATTTAGACAATACATGCATACAGTGAAATAGTTAAGTCATCTATAGTGAGGTAACTCAAGTAAATTTCTTTTCCTTTGCTTCTGGCAAGTATGTAATTCTCGGTGAGTTTCGCCAAGTTTATTGAACAGTTGTAATATATAGTTAGTTTGCAGAAAGATTCAAAAAGTAATATTTGTTCTTTTATGTGTGAATGTCATGTTCCAATTAAAATATAACATCTTTCAGGTAAGAATATGGTTTTTTTTCCTTGGCTGTCAATCCAGCTAATGCATCATGGACTATGGGAATTGGATTTAGCTCTTTCTTTGCTGATGAGTGCATTTCAGTAGCCTAAAGAATTCATAGATCATGTTAAGGGCACTATAACAGTGATGTACCTTATGGGTTGCATATGCCTACTTTATGGAAGGGTCAATTATTAAATCATTCTGCTGATAGCTTAGTTCAACTTCAGTTTAACGTTTTTTCTTTGTTAAGAGTTCTAAAAGAAATTCTTCAGGAAACATGGCATTGGTAAATTTAAATTATTTAAGTAAAGAGGCTCAGTAGAAGGGTTTTTGTGTGAGTCTCCAAATATATTGTATGTCTAAATGTCTGCCTACTGAATTATATGTTCCTGTTTTCAAACAGACTCTTGGCACGTCTTCGAGAACTTGAACTGACACACAGTTGTAATCCCAAGTACTGATTGCTGCTCTCTGCATTGAGACAAATTCAATAAATTTGTCAAAGAAATCACTTTTTAATTTATTTCCTGTAGGTACGATGTGATTGGTATGTGTTTGTATTTCTGTCATCTTTGCCTTGGGTTGGAAAAGAGTTGTATGAGAAGAAAGATGCTGAAATAGATCGTCTCTTGTCCCACACAGAAAGCTATCTGAAGTAAGCTATAACCAGTAAAAATATACTCTTTCTGGTACCTATTCAATTATGGATCAATAGCTTTGATTATTGTTAATAATGGGCAATTAACAATGATTATTGTTAATCCTTGGGCAGCCTGATCTAGTGGGACATGTCCCTGCCCATGTCAGGGGGGTTGGAATTAGATGATCTTTAAGGTCCCTTCCAACCCAAACTATTCTATGATTCTATGAATTTAAAAATACTCTAAATTCTTAGACCCAAACAACTGTGGGGAAAAGACCCTGAAAAATAAAATAGATGGAGAATATTATGAATCTAGACAACTTAAGTATCACTCTCAACTTCTGTGTGCGTTGAAGGTAATATTTATGACTATGCTACTGGTCACCTGTGTCTCTGTGTGTGTGTGTATGTGTCTTTTTCTCTAAGTGATTTGAGTTAACACTGCCAATGAGACTAGGCATTAGTGATAATTTAAATGTTCACAAACCTATTTCTATACTACTGCAGACCTCATCAGCTCAGTAGACCAAATAGTAATGCACTCACAATAAGAAAATGTTGCTTTCTTAGATCAACTTTGTAATTGTTAGGTTTTTCTTTCCTGTATAAACAGGCGTCGCCAGAAGATTCATATACCCATGTTACAAGTTTGGACTGCTGATAAACCACATCCACAAGAAGAGGCAAGTAGGCTTTATTTATTTTGTACTGTTTAAAAGATGATTTAAAATAATTATTTGGCTGAAGTGTTCTTCAGAAGTTTAAAATTAAAGGTGCTTTAAAAAAAAATTAATTCTGTTGATTGCCCTCCCATAAAATGGATTCTAGGCAAAAAGTTCTCTTCTAAGTCCTGGGTTAAAACTTAGAGCTGCATTGGGTGAGTGTGAGAGCATTTTGTTGTTTGATGACAGTCCCCTTTAGGAAATGCTGCTAAACAAGGAATGATCACCAAACATAATATTCTTGGGAAATGAGGTTACAAGGTTTTGTACTGAAAGTACGTTTTGGAGAAGGAAGATGTAATCTACCCATTAAAATGTTTCCCTTCTGCAAAAAGAAAACCTTTAGAGTGTTCTTCCACAGAGAACTTGTGGGTGATGTGATGGTTGGAGGCCATCTTGGGCATGGTGATCATGAAATGATAGAGTTTTTGATTCTCGGAGAAGTGAGGAGGGAGATCTGCAGAACTGCCACCTTGGACTTCCGGAGAGTGGACTTTGGCCTGTTTAGGGGCCTGGTTGACAGAGTCCATTGGGAGGCAGTCCTGAAGGGCAAAGGAGTCCAGGAAAACAGGATATTCTTCAAGGAGGAAGTCTTAAGGGTGCAAGAGCAGGCTATCCCCATGTGCTGGAAGACAAGCCATCAGGGAAGAAGACCAGCCTGGCTGAACAGAGAGCTCTAGCTGGGACTCAGGGAAAAAAGGAGAGTTTATGACCTTTGGAAGAAGGGGCAAGCAACTCAGGACTACGAAGGTGAGGCCACACAGGGAGAAAATTAGAAGGGCCCAACCCCAACTAGAACTTAATCTGGCTACTACCATAAAAGACAATAAAAAATGTTTCTATAAATACATTCATAACAAAAGGAAGAGTAAGGAGAATCTCCATCCTTTAATGGATGTGGGAGGAAACATAGTGGCAAAGGGCGAGGATAAGGCTGAGGGACTTAATGCCTTCTTTGTCTCAGTCTTTAATAGTAAGATCAGTTGTTCTCGGGGTACTCAGTCGCCTGAGCTGGAAGACAGGGGCAGGGAGCAGAATGAAGCCCCCATAATCCAAGGGGAAATGGTTAGCGACTTGCTACTCCACCTAGACGTGCACAAGTCTATGGGGCTGGATGAGATCCACCCAAGAATACTGAAGGAAGTGCTCACCAAGCCACTTTCCCTCATTTGTCATCAGTCCTGGTTAACTGGGGAGGTCCCACTTGACTGGAAATCGTCAAATGTGACGTCCATCTACAAGAAAGGTCAGAAGGAGGATCTGGGGAACTACAGGCCTGTCAGCCTGACCTCAGTGCCAGGGAAATTTATGGAGCAGATCATCTGAGTGCCATCACGCAGCATATACAGGACAACCAGGTGATCAGGCCCAGTCAGCATGGGTTTAGGAGAGGCAGGCCCTGCCTGACTAACCTGATCTTCTATGACCAAGTGACTCGCCTAGTGGATGAGAGAAACCCAGTGGATGTTGCCAAGTTGAGCAGGAGTGTTGATCTGCTTGAAAGTAAGGAGGCTCTGCATAGGGATCTGGACAGGCTGGATCAATGGGCTGAGGCCAACTGTACGGGGTTCAACATGGCTAATTGTCGGGTCCTGCACTTCAGTCACAACAACCCCATGCAACGCTACAGGCTTGGGGAAGAGGTCCTGGAAAGCTGCCTGGCAGAAAAGGACCTGGGGATGCCGGTGAACAGATGGTTGAACATGAGCCAGCAGTGTGTCCAGGTGACCAAGATGATCAATAGCGTCCTGACTTGTGTCAGAAATAGTGTGGCCAGCAGGAATAGGGAATTGTGCCCCTGTACTCGGTGCTGATGAGACCACACCTCAAATACTATGTTCAGTTTTGAGCCCCTCACTACAAGAAAGACACTGAGGGGCTGGAGCGTGTCCAGAGAACAAGTCTTATGAGGAGTGGCTGAGGAAACTGGGGCTGGAGAAAGGGAGGCTGAGGGGAGACCTTATTGCTCTCTATAGCTACCTGAAAGGAGATTGTAGCAAGGTGCATGTTGGTCTCTTCTCCCACAGGATGAGAGGTAAGGGCTTCAAGTTGTGCCAGGGGAGGTTTAGGCTAGATATTAGGAAAAATTACTTCACTGAAAGGGTTGTCAGACATTGGAACAGGTAGCCCAGGGAAGTGATTGAATCACCATCCCTGGAGGTATTTAAAAGACGTGTAGATGTGATGTTTAGGGGCATGGTTTAGTGGTGAACTTGGCAGTGTTAGGTTTATGATTGGACTTGATGATCTTAGAGGTCTTTTCTAGCCTAAATGATTCTGTGATTCTCCCTAGGGCTGTTTAGTCTGGAGAGGAGAAGGCTGAGGGGAGACTTTATTGCTCTCTACAGTTACCTGAAAGGAGGTTCTAGTGAGATGGGTGCTGGTCTCTTCTCCCAAGTAACAAGTGATAGAAGCGTAAAATGGCCTCGAGTTGTGCCGGGGGAGGTTTAGATTGCATATTAGAAAAAATTTCTTTAACAAAAGAGTGGTCAAACATTGGAACAGGCTGCCCAGGGAAGTGGTGGTTTCCTTCCATGAAAGTGTTAAAAAAATGTGTAGATGTGGCACTTTGTGACATGGTTTAGTAGGCATGGTGGTGTTGGGCTGACAGTTGGACTGGATGATCTCGGAGGACTTTTCCAACCTTTATGATTCTAGGTGCAGGGTTTAGCATTTGCCTTAGTTGAACTGCATGAAGTTCCTGTCAGCACATTTCTCCAGCTTCTCAGGTCGCTCTGAACAACAGCCCTGCTTTCCTTGTATTAACCGCTCCCCCTAATTTGGTATCTCTTAGGCTGTATTTAAATCTTGAATTGTAAATATAGAAATAATGTGAGTCTTTTTGTAGGTGGAATGAATGTTTACTGGATTAATATTGATGCAGTGAATTTGTGTGTCACACTTGGACTCCTGGACTGCGCTCTGGTGTTTATTTTACTTTACTAGTAAAATGGCAGATGCCTTTAATGTGTGAAAATAGGAGCAAGATTGCTCTTCAGAGTTTTCAATTGTTTCTTGGTTTACTGAATCACTAGATGGATTCTAATATGCAGTTTATGTAGCTGCTTAGTTTTTTTTTTAATCTGAATGCAATAAGGAATTTACCTAAATGTTTGACAGCCCATATGTCACAGAGAGCTACAAGTTCATTTATTAAATTCAGCATATCTGATATTTTGTGTCTTTTCCTTCAGTACTTGGACTGCCTTTGGGCCCAGATTCAGAAGCTGAAAAAAGACCGTTGGCAAGAAAGACACATTTTGAGGCCTTACCTTGCCTTTGACGGTATTCTTTGCGAAGCATTGCAGCATAACCTGCCTCCATTCACTCCTCCGCCTCACACTGAAGATTCAGTATACCCAATGCCAAGGGTTATTTTTCGGATGTTTGACTACACAGATGACCCAGAGGTATGTATTTGCTGGGTTGGGACTGAATGTGCATTGGGGAGTTGCAAGGCAGTGCTGGTCAAATGCAGCGTCACCTCTCCCAGAATGGTTATCAGTGTGAAAGTCAGCAGTAATTGCATTTTGATACTGCTGGGGAGATTAAGTAGATGACGGGGTTAATGCTGACAGGTAAATTGTTGAAGTTTAATTAGTGATTTTCAGATGTTTTCGTTAAGGATATGTCTTGAATGGATTCTCTGATGTTTAATAACATAACTGTGTTCAGGTAGCAGCCTCTCATTCCGTGACAATAGTGGTTTGGTTTGCTTACCCTAGCTGCCTATAGGAACTTTATACATTGAGGACTATCCTCTACACATCTGTTCAAATTGGTCAATATGGATAATGGAACATAGTGGTTGACCTGGGTTAGATCAAAAGTCCATCTAGCCTGGTTTCTGTCTCCAGCAGTGGCCAAGAGCAGATGTTTTGACAAGACAACTTAGGCATAGGGAAAGAAAACAAAATGCTTTCCCCAAGCACTTTTCCACCTGTTAGCTTCATTTGTTGGCCCCCGATTCTTGCATTGGAAGAGACAACAAACATTTGTTCTCTCCAGCCTCTCTAGGCAATTCAGCACCTATAAAATCTCTAGCATATCCTGGCTCAACTGTGTTTTTTCTAGGTTGAATGATAGTAACCTGTCTAATCGTCCCTTTTATAGAAGCTGTTCTATACCCTAGGTCACCACCATCATGTTTTCTGAAACTTTTCCAGTTCTGCTATACTGCTATATTGCATTGGGGGAGGGGAGAGTGGTGAGTTTGAATGGAACTGCATACAGAATGGAAGATGTGGATGCACCATGAACTTATACAGTGGCACAATGTTCAGTGTTGTTCATTATTCCTTTTCTGATAAGTCCAATCTGCTATTGAATATTGAGATAAGGTTTGTATAGAACTATGTCACAACCAAGTTTGCATTCCTGAACAATAGAGGGCAGTTCAGTGCTCACCACATTATTAGTGAAGCTGATCTATTTTTCCCATCTGTAGAGAGAAGTCAACCAGTCATTTTATGCTTATCTTCTGCTTTAACACCCAGACACCAAGTTTCTCAACTTTTTTTTTATATCTGCAGTTTTTCATGGATGGCCCTTGTTGTTACCGAGTTATTTAAAAGTAGCATCTGCAACTTTTCTCGTATCCAATGCCTGCTCCCTTTCCAGATAATTTAGCACAGGTCCCTGACGCTTGCTTATCTTTTAAACAGTTATTTATCTGTGTAAGGACTTCCCCTCTTCTACTGTGGTTGCTTAGTTTACATGAAAGACTTTTGAAGATCCAGCTAGGCTGTCAGCCATGTTTCTCATATCTACACATGATTGTTGACTTCATCAGAGAGCTCCAATAAGTATGAGAGGCCTGACTTTACAAAAGCTGTACTGCCTCTTCCCCAAATAGCATTTATGCTTATGCCTCCTAATGCTATTATTTTTTTAATAGTTTTCAATAATTTGCCCAATATAGAAGTCAGCCTTGCTGGTTTGCAATTTCCTGGAAGACAATTGATCTCATCCTAGCTGAATAGATATCAGGCTGATTTTGAATGAGGGGACATGTAGTCCAATTGATAGGTCAGCAATTTCATTCTCAAGTTTCTTGAACTCTTTGGTGGGTAAACACTTGTTGGCATGTCTTCATCTAGACACAACTTCAGCTTTCAGGATTGCTTTTGCTAATCTCTCTTGTACTGCTGTTTAGCACATCCAATTTCCTTTTTGCTTCTTTGCAAGTCTCTATCAGTAAATAGTGTGCATTTGCTGCACGGTAGCTTTAAATAGTCTCTGTGCCACCCTCAAAAATGGAACATTTTAGCTGCGCCTTTTAGCTTCTATTCATAATACTCTTTTTTAGCTAGTATGTAAAATGAAAAAATGCAATAGTGTATTTTTTACTCAGCATGTTATAGCCTGTGCTGCTGTTGCAGTCAATCACGTAGTCAAATACTACGTCTTTTCCTTGGTTTAGGCATGGCATTTCAGTCCATCAGGATTCTCTTACTTACATGTTTAGCTTGTTGATCTGCTTTGCATCTGTGCTCCTTTTAACATGCAACACCACCACTCTACCAGTATGGCCTATACTCGCTCCTGCATGCTTTACCTTGATGGTTCTTCAGGTTTACAGTGAGATTGCCCTTGCCTAGTCAAAATTTCCACCTTTCTGTGAACAGAGCTGTTATCATAGCCACAATGGGAAGAGCAAATAGATACAGTAATCTCATTGCCTTTTAGTTGTATTTTATGGAACATTGACACATAACTGTGAGCACATTACAATTAACAACGGGCTTACAAAATCATTCTATCCTACCTTTTAGGATGTTTCTGGGACTATTTCTTTGGTTTTTTTGGAAGATAATTCTCAGAGCCAATTAAATAGTTAACTTTTACAAGTATTGCACTTGCTATAAATGTAGGTTTGTGATGCTTTGGGTCTAGTTTTGCAAGGCAGTAAAGGATAGTAAGGTATTGGTATGCAGTGGAGTTCTTCAAGCTTGAGTTCCTACATCAGCTGATGTACAGTAACAGACAGTGAATATAGAACTAAGCCACACTGTGGACTAATTATGAAGTAAAACATGTTTGTTAAGCTGGCTATTAAACTATGCCTTTATAACCAGCATAAAGATAGAACATTGAGATGATTAAAGCTGCAATGTTTTCACTTTGCAACTAGAGCAGGATGCATTATCAGTTTCCAGATCACTCTGATCTTCTGTGCTGTAACTGGAAAAGATGAAGTGTGTATTAATACGCTCCCAATGTATAATAATTTTGTGTAGCTTGAAGAAACAAAAGATGCAAAACCTCAATTATTTAGCATGGTCCTAGCTGCCTAAATATAGAAGTACTTTAATCTTGTATGTGCAATTAACAAACCATAAATGTCACCAAAACTGTTTCATTGTAAATATGGGTACAGTTGAAATCATAGCTGACTATTTGTTTATAAGATTTTTACATGATTCATGTACAAATCTGGTACAAAAATCCAAAATCTTCTCTTATGATAATGTATTTGGTAACTGCACTGAAGTTTGCAGTCTGTCTTTTAGCTGTTCACTCTAAAATTTGCTGATGTTAAATCTTCACAAGTGCCTAATTCAATCTGTCAAGATTTATTTTTATTTATATATGTATGTATGTGCATATTAAAAAATTATGTTTCTCTACAATGATCTTTCATCAATCTTAATTCCATTTTAATAGGGCCCTGTCATGCCTGGCAGTCATTCTGTTGAAAGATTTATAATAGAAGAAAACCTCCACTGCATCATCAAATCCCACTGGAAAGAGAGAAAGACTTGGTAAGATGCTGCTTGTTGTTATGGGTTCCCGGCACACAATCATGGCTTCCCCTAACATCAGGGACCCTCAAAGCCCAACAATATTTAAGTAAAAGTTTGAAATTTAGCATTTCCTGACTTATGGTTGGCATTGTCATCTGGAATAATGTGAGGCTGGAGTATCCTGATCATGGGTTGTTCATGTAATTCAGTAGGGCTCAGGGACCCTGATGATTGCATCCTGGATTATCGAGGATTTCTCTACAGAGGGTGGCACAGACCCACTCTCTGTAGTGCTGCAGAGACTCTCAATGTGTTTGTACTGTTTTCCAGCACAAATATCACTGTGTTGAACTGTCTCTGTCTGGAAGTTTCCTGTTGCTCCTGCTTCTTCTTCATCCCATTCTATTTTCCTATTTTTGTAATTATATGTAAGAGATAATTGAATTAGGTCTGTGTGGGAGCCAGTACAGTGTTAACAAAGTTTATTATTTAAAATTCTATGCAGCTGTAGGAAATGATATTGTAACAGTGTAGCAAATCCCAATGAGAGACCTTATCAGGAGGGAAGATGGTTTAATTTTAAAATAAAACTGAAGTAAAGCTCATTCACACTTGCCCTCTCAGGCATCAAAACATGAGTGAGTCCCAAGTGAACTGTCCAGCAGTTGGGCACCAAGATGGTTGTATCTGGATGATCTGTTCAAGATTCCTTGAATTGACAAGGACAAGGGATTCCCACCAGCTACTGAATCCTCCTCATTTCTCCTAGGTTGTTCTTTATTTGGCAACTGTGTGCTGGTTTGGGGCTTTTTTGCATGCTTGAGGAGTTGACAATTAGTTGCAATCTTTTGTCTTTCCATCCTGTATCAGACACCTCTGAGAGTCAGTAGGATTTGTTCACTGCTTCTGTTCCTTATCTGGGTGTCCCATAGGTCCTACCCTCTTCTGTCTTCCCACCATTATCTCTTAATGGCTTGAATCTTTTGGTGTGGAGGAAGTCTATCACTTCTTTTAGGCTGCCCTTCCTTTCCTCAAGTTGGATGTCCTGATAAGCTGCAGGTAGATGTGTGCTAAGATCTTAATGACCTATAAATCTAGGTGACATTAACATATGCTCTTAGAACCTGTCATGGAGCCACAAAGGCAGGATGCCCTGCAAGGGAAGAGGAGCTAAGGGTGACCCCAGCACAGGCAGGGCAGTCGCCTCACTGACACTGTTGTCCAAAATGTAGATCCGTTACCCGATGTGCAATAAGCCAATAACTACATGACCGAGAGAGACATTTTTTATTCAGGTTTGTGCAAATCTTGGGTATTTGGAGTTCTTTTTCATAGAATCATAGAATGGTTTGGGTTGGAAGGGACCTTAAAGATCATTCATTTCCAACCCCTTTGCCACAGGCAGGTGTTTTGTGGAATCAAACCCTATAACCCAAAATGAGTTATAAAGCAGGTATGTTTATTACACCGGTGGGTGCGAGGGAGATAGCTCTGCCCAAACTTGCACACCTTATGGCTTAACAAGTGGCTACTTATAGTGTACAGATAGAGGTATACATAATCATCTAATACATGTTTATTACCTATCCCCGCTTCGTATTATAATTAGTTCTGGAAAGTTCACTTCAGTCTTGCGCCTGCGTAGTGCCTCCTGATGGTCGTAGGCCGGGGTCTTAGGGATGAAATAGGAAGTCTTCTTCGGGATGAATATTTTCTTTTGAACTTTGCGCAGCCTCGGTCTCTTCTGGCGGTTTTCAAACTCCTGAACCAAATGCCGCCAGCTTTCTGCATTCCAGTGCCCACTTATCAGTAAACTTCTGCTAGCTGGCTCCTTCGTTATCAACTTCCAAGGTCTTCAAGGCGAACAACGCCAAGTTCTAACGCTCCCAGCCCTCCTTGTCTGCTTTCGCACATCAATTCCCCCCGTCTTTTTAACATGGGCAAATTCATTTGCCAGCTGCACGATTTACCACTCGAAGGGGAATTGCATGGTATTTTTTTGCAAAATTACTTCTCAATGCATTCTCATGGGCACTAGCCATGGAAGTTAGAATTGTTAGTCGCTGTAGCATCCTCCAGTTCCATATAAACAGTACAGTAGGAAAACAAAGCTAACTAAAATTAGCATCAAAAGGACAATAATGGGGTGACACAACTTATTTATAATGCCAGTCGCAGTAGGGGACCATCCAAACAACATGTCCCACCAGTGATGGTTCATGTCTTCCCTTACCCGCTTCAGGACTCTGTTTATTTCCTCTGTGTCGTGGTGGACTGTTATCAGGGTCTTTTCCCGCTTTCCTGGACCTTGTCCAAAATTTTGATCAATTCTTGATGTTTCATTAACTGTTTCACCAATGTAAGATTCATTCCCATAGGTACAGGTGATAAATTGTGAAACATTGTACCTTTGGTTCTTATTAAGTGAAGGGATACGACTGGTGCTAAATAAGAAAAGTCACACCCAACAATCTTAACAAAATTACAGATACAGAAATTAGAGTGATTCTTACTATTCACAATTATTTCATCTACTATTACAGAGACACAAGCAGTTCTCAAACACACACAACCCTGGCCCATATACACAAGTACAGTCCTTTGATTAGCGTCTGGATGGATCTCAAAGTGACAGATGCTTTCCTCCGTGTCGAGACAAATCTTGAGCATCGATTGCATTATTTTCGCAAATTAATCCTTGTTGTTCTCGTGTAAAACAAGATTCTAAATTTACAGTTTGCCACCTCCTGTTCACCATTCGTGCCCAGCTTCTCTGTTCGGAAGGGTAGAGCACAGTTTTATCATGGTTTAATCCTAATGCAATAATGGGGTGGATTACATGTATAGAAGCGTTACGTATGGTCAACACAAAGGCTGTGACTGTATTATTGATGGGGTCATAGGTAAAATTTACCAGAGTCCACCAGGACTGGAGCTCCCTCTCTAAGTCAGTGGCACTGTCACAAACCATTTTCCGAATTTCGGTGGGGAAAGTACCTTCACCACCTTCTCTTATAATTAAGGCGGCCACCAACTGCATCCATAATTGCGCCTGTATACAACTGAGAGCCAAAGAGACATTATCTTGAACTGTACCAAGTGCGTTCATTATTAATTCATGGTCTTGCTCTTCTATCTTAACCCATTTTGGTAACACTTTTGATAAGAGCCACTGGCTAGTTCCTAACGCTGATAGAGATGATTGTAAAGGCTGCCGTAATTTTGTCAGATCACTAGTCGCAGCGGCTAATTTATTCATCAGTATTTCTGAATCCATTCCATTTAGGACCCCCAATCCCGTCCCTAATATGCCAGTTAGGTCTCTCTGCATTTGGTCTCTAAAGGGCATTCGTTTTTGCAACCAAGTTGTCCAGCCCTCAAAGGATGTTTTTTAGGAAGGGAGAGCATGCTGGCTGAATGTCAGAAATATTGATTTGCATCAGCATCTCCACACATTTGAGGGACCATTCTGGATGGAATAACATTTGTTGCTGACCTATATTTCTGATTACGTACGGTCCGATTTCATAGATTCTGGATCTGAGTTTGGGTGTTGACGTAGGTTGTTCGGTAGACATATCTTTCTTAGGGTGCTTGCGGTAACAGGCCTAACTATAGCATCTATTTTAAATTTGAATGAGAGTCCAATAGTATCATGTGCCCAAAGACAAACTACCTTAACAGTCTGTGTTAACGTAAAATTATGCCAACAGTCTAATTCAGTGGAGGTGCATATCTCTGTTTTCTTATCTGTAGGAATAGTTGAGATAGTAATTTGGGATGCCTTCTTATAAATGGTGCCATTAATCATCTGGCATCCTACTTTGATTTCTTCCCCCACGCTCCCCTGAAGTTGATGAACCCTTTCTTTTTTATCCCAATTCCACTCTTTTCTGAGGTACATCTGATTTCCATGTATAACCACAGCAGACAAACTTAGGCCCTCTTGGGCAGAATTTATACCCATGGATCCGGTGTACCTAACATAAGTTTGAGACCAAGGCCACTCAGTATTGTTTTGGCTAGAAGTGCCCTCCCATTCCTGAATTGTAATTAAAATCGTGAGAAAGACAATTTTCCTGGTTGGACTTGCGTGACCTTCCATGAAGACTTATGTGCCTTTTTCACTCTGGTGTGATGTATCCACTATGCCTGCTCCCGTATCTTAACTGCTGTATGTGTCGTCAGTAGAACCTGGAATGGTCCTTCCCATTTCGGCTTCAAGGGTGAGTCTGAAAGAGATCTGACATATATATAATCACCTTGTTCTATATTATGTATTGGCCCATCCAGGCCATGAGCAGGAGTTCCTGAAACAGGCTTTTCTATTTTTCTGAGTTGTTTTTGTAAGCTTATTATACAGTCTGTTAGCACTTCAGTACCAACTTGTGTTGATGTTCCTGCTTGAACCAAATAGGGCCTTCCATATAACATTTCAAAGGGACTCAATCCTTCCTTGGCCCTTGGTTTAGTTCTTATTCTCAACAAGGCTAGGGGTAGTGACTGAGGCCAAGCTAGTCCAGCTTCTTGACCCAATTTTACAATCTGTAACTTAAGAATGTGGTTCATCTTCTCTACCTGGCCACTTGCTTGGGGTCTTTATGGAGTATGTAATTGCCAGTCTGTCCCCAGAACCTGACTAACTTGTTGTGCCACTTTGGCCACAAAATGAGGGCCTCTGTCTGAAGATATTATTGCTGGGACCCCAAACCTCAGTATTATTTCATGCAGCAAAGCCTTAGTTACCTCCCTAGCCTTGTTTGTTCGGCAAGGGAACGCTTCTGGCCATCCTGAAAAGGTATTGGTTAATACAAGCAAATATCGAAATCCCCCTTTTCTTGGAAGTTCTGAAAAGTCAATTTGCCACCATTGTCCAGGGAGGTTACCTTTCCCTATTTGCTCTAGCTCCAACTTCCGGCTTACCTGTGGGTTATTTTGCAAACAAATGTCACATTGTCATGTCACTTGTTTGATACTTGTGTACAACTTGTGTTGCGAGAGACAATGTGTTTGTTTAGATATTTATACAAGGCCTTAACTCCCCAATGAGTCTTTTTATGTTCAGTCATGATTATAGCCCAGAGTAATGTGCTAGGCACCACTATTTTCCTTTGTGGTGTTTTAACCCAACCATTTTCTTCTGTTTTTCCCCCTAAATCTCTAATGCGTTTTTGATGCTCTTTTGAATAGTTAGGAATTTGATCACTTTGGATTTTACCGTCTGGAATTAGGGGCTGTACCCTCTTCAGCCGCTCTCTTTGCTTCCTGGTCTGCTATGGAATTGCCTATCTCTTGTGCAGTTCCCTTCTGGTGAACTTTGCAATGCATAATTGCTATTTTTCTGGTAGTTGTATAGCTTCCAACAGTTTGAGGATTTCTTTTGCATGTTTTATGTGCTTTCCTTGGGTGGACAATAGTCCTCGTTCTTTCCAGACAGCTCCATGGGCGTGAACTACTCCAAAAGCATATTTAGAGTCCATCCAGATGTTGACTTTTCTGTCTTTAGCGAGTTCTAATGCTCGAGTTAAAGCTATTATTTCTGCCTTTTGCGCAGAAGTGTCCGAGCCAAGAGGCCCCGACTCTATTACCTTGCTCGTAGTGGTCACTGCGTACCCTGCTTTGTGCTGGCCATTTTTGATGAAGCTGCTGCTGTCTGTATACCATGTGTCCTCAGCATCCTCCAGCAGCTATTCCTTCAAGTCGGGTCGACTAGAGTAGACCGCTTCGATGGTTTCCAGGCAATCATGAGTCACTGGTTCCCCTGTCGCTCCGCTAAGGAAAGATGCTGGATTGACAATGTTAGTTACTGTTATTTGGATATCATTTTGCTCCACCATAGTGGCCTGATATTTGAGGAATCTTTGTGGCGATAGCCAATGCCCCCCTTTTGCTTCCAGTACGGTGGATGCTGTATGAGACACTAGCACAGTTATCTTTTGGCCCATTGTGAATTTTCGAGCTTCCTGGATGTTAAGCACTAGTGCTGCCACAGTCCTCAGGCAGCTGGGCCACCCTTTACTTACTTCATCCAATTGCTTGGAGAAGGATCCGCTAGGGTGGAGCCCCCGGGTCCCCGTCAGTCGTCCTGTTCTATCAGGGCTTGGGTTATAGGGACCCTTACACTCCTTCTAATTCCCAGTCTCCTTCGGGGACAGTCTTTCTTCCAGTGTCCCATACGCCTGCACCGTGCACACTGATTATCCAAGACAGGGGGCCCTGAGAAATCTCTATTTCCAGAGGTCCCGGCTTCTCTTTTCATTAGGACCCCGCCCTGCTGTAAAGCTGCTACCAGAGCCCTACTATCTTTTCTCTGGTCTTCCTCTGCCACCTTACGGTCTCTTCTCTTATCTTCCACCTCTCTGTTGCTGAATACTTTCCAGGCCTCATCAAGCAATTTTTCTATATTCTGTCCCTCGGGCATTCCCAGCTTCTGTAACTTCCTTCGTATATCCAAATCACAGGGACACCTCCCACTACACCAGGCTGCTCAAGGCCCCATCCAACCTGGCCTTGAACACTTCCAGGGATGGGGCATCCACAACTTCCCTGGGCAACCTGTTCCAGTGTCTCACCACCCTCATTGTGAAGAAATTCTTCCTAATGTCTAGTCTAAATCTTCCCCCTTCCAGTATACAGTGATTCCTCCTTGTCCTATCACTTCATGCCCTTGTAAAAAGTCCCTCCCCAGCTTTCTTGTAGGCCCCCTTCAGGTACTGGAAGGCCACTGTAAGGTCTCCCCAGAGCCTTCTCTTCTCCAGGTTGAACAACCCAAGCTCTCTCAGCCTATCCTCATAGCAGAGGTGCTCCAGCCCTCTGATCATTTTCGTAGCCCTCCTCTGGACCTGTTCCATATTCTTCTTATATTGGGGATTCCCAAACTGGACACAATGCTCCAGGTGTTCTTTTTCCTCAAATCAAGCACTACTCAAGGGGTTTGTTGCCTTCATTTATACACAAAGTTACACAAAGCCATATGTTGTTCATTATGCATGTAATCATGTATTTGCATGTAATTATAATAAATGCCAAGTCATTACTTGCACCTTCTGTGCATGCTCCAAAGGGATCTTTAAGGGTATCCAGTGATTGATACCCTAAAAATTACCTGCCACGTTCATCCATCGGCCAACTCCTCCCAGTCTCCTCCCAATTACTGGCAGTATCTCCAAACCACTGGCTTGGAACTTCTTAGTGTAATTAAATGTCCAGCTCTCCATTCAAAATTGTGCTAATAAATTGCACTATTATCTAACCATACAGCTGAACAAACTTTAATCCCCTACCACTACAATTACAAAAGACAATAATTTACTAGGACTCATCCTGTCTAAGTCTTCTGCCTGTCTGTTGATTCTAAGATATGTTTTAAGATATTAAAAATATCATGGGCTTTTACCAACAACACAGTGAAGTCCCTTAGGACCCAATCAAGAGCAGAGCGTGTCCACAATGATAACCAGGGTCAAGCACAGTCTCGTGATCACCAGGCAAGTCTGTAGTGATGAGACAGGGCTGAGGTTGAGTCAGTGCATCAGAATCGGGGAGGTAAAAGCGTGGTAGGCATAACCACAACACAACTGCAGTGTAACTTATGCAGGGCCAGGTGCAAGAATCTCAGTTTAAAAGCAGCTCTTAAGGAAAAAGGATTGGGGGAAGCCTCTGCTTGAGCATTCTTCTAAGTCATTATTTTAAGGCCACGTAATGGGTCTGGGTGGAATGGAGTTAATTTTCTTCATAGCAGTCTATATGGTGTTGTGCTTTGGATTTGTGACCAAAACTGTATTGATAACCCACTGATATTTTAGCTATTGCTGAGCAATGTTTGCACAGCATCAAGGCCTTCTCCGTTACTCACTGCCTACTAGCAAGTAGGCTAGGGGTAGGTAAGAGGCTGAGAGGGGACACAGACAAGACAGCTGACCCCAACCAACCAAAGGGAGAGCCCATACCATATGACATTTTGCTCAGAAATAAAAGTTTGAGAAGAGGAGTAGGAAGAAGAGGGAGACATTCGTGGTTATGGTATTTGTTTTCCCAAGCAGCTGTTACATATGCTAAGGTCTTGCTTTCCAGGAAGCAGCTGGACATCCTCCTGCCCATGGAAAGTAGTGAATGAAATCCATAGAATCATTTGCTTGGTGTCACACCTCGGATCCACAAGCTATCAACTCGTGTCCAGGTCTCTTTCAACTTGCACAGTCGAAAGACAAGGGGGAGGGGGAGTCATTTATTTGTGCAGTGATCCAGAGGCCAACAAGGTCACTCTCATGGCGAAAATCAAAAGCGATGTTTATTCTGTTTCTGACAAAAATAAACAGACCAAAAGACACAGCCAAGATATGGGGGTGCAACTTCCCAAAGTTACAGGAAACAGATTTCAATCTGTTAAGATCACAATCTGATCCCTGAACGCAGCCAGGGTCACTCGGATCCGCACACTGATACCAGATCAGGAACAGTAAGGTAAATGAGAGAGAGAGAAAGAAAGAGAGAGAGAAAGAAAGAGAGAGCGAAAGGAAAAAGAAAGAAATCCCCACATCGATGGACAACAGCAGTTCCTCGGGAACATGTGGTCGCTGCAGCAGCTTCTTCCAGGATGCGTGGTCCAGGCTGGTCCCATTGAAGTGATGGATGAGAGAGCCCCGCGTGGCTCCTTGGGAGTTCTTTTATAAGGCCAGTCCGTGCCCCATCAGCATGTGTTGGGGTGGTCTTGCTGCGTGTGTGCAGAAGCTCCTTTGAGAGGGTCCAGCCAGGGCAGTCTGGCGGGTGGAGGAAGGGTATGGGGTGGGGGGGAGCAGCACCCGCCGCTGCATCTCCTCCCCCTGTAACAGCCGGCTCAGGACCTTGAGTTCGGCCAGGTGGGAGGGAGCGGTGCTTGCTCCTGCACCTCCTCTCCCATTGAAACCAGCGCCACAGACCTCAAGCGATATCCTACGATCAGTCTTTGGGGAGCGCCTGCTGCTGCATCCCCTCCGCTATTCATTGCTGTCGCCATGAAACAAGGGCACAAATGGCCAGCCTTCAGACAAAACATTTAAGGCAAAGAAAGAAGCAAAGTCGGGTTTTACAGTTGGAAAAGACTTTTGAAATCATCTAGTCCAACCATACCTGTCCACTACTAAACCATATCCCTGAATACCTTGTCTTTTAAACATCTCCAGGGATGGTGGCTCCACCACCTCCCTGGACAGCCTGTTTCAGTGCCAAATAACCCTTTCAGCGAAGAAATTTTTCCTGATGTCTAATCTGAACCTCCCCTGGTGTAGTTTGAGGCCATTTCCTCTCATCCTATTGCCTATCACTTGGAAGAAGAGGACAACACCCACCTCTCTACAACCTCCTTTCTGGTAGTTGTAGACAGTGATTAGGTCTTCCCTCAGCCTCCTCTTCTCAAGGCTAAACAACCCCAGTTCCCTCAGGTGTTCTTCATAAAACCTGTGCTCCAGCTTTGCTTGAGTGTGCAGCTTTTGTTCTCCATATTAAACTCATTATTTTGATCCATGACTCTTTTCACCTTCCTTTGATTTTCTCCCCATCTTATGGGAGAGGGGAGTGAATGAGCAGCTGGGGATGGGGTGGAGTGTGTTTATGGTGGTGGCTGTTAACCAAGTCTAACCCACCATAGTCCAACAGCAAAACGTTGGGGTGGCCTTCCTTCCCTCTTTTCTTTTTGGTGCTTTCATATTCAGACATTCGTGGTCATTTTCTGTTGAAGCCAGTCTTAGCGCTTTTCTTGCAATTCTTTTTGCTGCCAGGGAACGGTCCAGTTAGATTTCTTCATTTCTGCTAAAATAATATCTGATATGGCTAATTGGTAACCCAGATAATTTACCACAGAAATTTAGCTGTCTTATGCTCTCAAGTAAGAGCCAGCAAACTTGAGGTACTGTGCAAAAATTAGGCAGGAATAGTGTTTTTTTTGTGTGGATATATGTTGTAGGTTTTTGGTTATAGCTTTTTGACTTGGCAGAGACTGTTGAAGTTAATGCTGTTGAAGTTAATTGTGAGAAACACTTATTCACTGGTAAAATATTGAAAAGGACAAAGTCTTCGAAGCAAAGACAATAATATTTTTATTTTACAATTCAGCGCTGAATCGGATGCCCTTCTATATAAGGCATACCATCTTATAAAAGCAGTAGGTATATATACTAGTTTTAGTAGAACCGTGCAAGTTCTCAAAGAATGTTTATTATTTTAGGTTATCCAACCATGTCTGGAAACTGCCTTCAGGTTATCTCTTGACCTAAGATAACTACATCTTACAAGACAATTAAGCATATCAATAAATTCTTGCAACTCTAAGAGAGTCTTTATTCTTTCAGGTTATTCATTCATGTCTGGAAATTGTCTGCATATTATCTCTTGATACAAGACAGATTTATATTACAAGATAATTAAACCTATAAACCAGCTGCAGCAAAACTTATTTAATTCTCACATAATGGAGGGTACTCTTCCCCAAAGAAAGTAAGACTAGAGGGGGGCTATAAGAAGTGCTAGAGAGCTAAAATTTGAAAAATAGCTTTTTTTCCCCCTTTTTATAAATAATGAGCGATGTTGTATCTTTTAATCAATTCATTTGTAACACTAATATGTCTTCTGTAGCCCATAAGTTTGATGGGTTGCGAATGACTGGAGAGTAAATCTATTGTTTGGATTTTTTTTTCCTGATATACCAGTGTAGTTTGTCCGTTAGTGGACAGATGACAGCATCATAGGTCATAGTGAGGATTTATGTAAAACTGTGTTTTCTTTAGCAGTCTGTGTTCAAGCATTGTTTGGTATGGAGATGAAATGTGTCTCTTTGAACCATGGTTCAGATACTGCTGTTAAGAGCTCATACCAGGTTTTTTGTATGTGTTCTGCTTAATTTACCTGTTCCATAATTGTAAACTTTTGCAAAGAATTAAATCTTACATCTCTGTTTAGTATCTACATAATTTTTGCTGTGTTTCAGTTTAAACTAAATGTATCTGTTAATTTGCAGTGCTGCACAGTTGTTGAGCTATCCAGGAAATAATAAGATACCCTTGAACTACCACATAGTAGAGGTATGTGTTTTACAGATAAACCCTTTATTTCCAAAGTAACAACCCCCAATTAACTCCATGATGGATCTATTAAATTACAGTATGATTTAGGAGTCTGCAGTCTTATCCTGTTGACCTAAAGTGCAACAGCTTTGAACAGGCTACATAATAAATTCAACTATTATTATTACTATTGTTATGTATTTATTTATGTTATGTTTAGGAGCCTTGTTCAGAAATCAGGATCTTATGATGCAACGGCATTCTAAGACGTGGTATTTCTCAAGCTATTCTTGAATGTTTCTCTGTGTTAATGACACTGATGTGCTGGACTATCTTGGAGATGACTGCACTTAAGTAAATTTTATTTGCAATATCTTTTAAGTTAGTCTACTTTAGTGATCTTGTAAGTCACTTGGATGAACTGTATACCAATGTCCCTGAAGGGCATTTGTTGTGAAATGGTGGTATGTTTTCTCCTTCAAGATGGAGGATTTTAAATAACCGTAACTACATTCCTATTCAAATATATATTTTTCATCTTATGGTTCCTTACAGTGGAATGTTAACAAGATGTAGACCTGTATAAAACTTGCTTCAAAAACTCTGGTCTAAAGTTAAAAGATTAAAAGTGATTGCAGTAATAACAGCAAATTGTCACATGAAGAACTCAGAAAGAGGTAACTAGAAATGAAATTCAGAGCTAATTGCAAGAATCATAGAATCCTAGAATGGTTTGGGTTGGAAGGAACCTTAAAGATCATCCCCCTGCCATGGGCAGGGACATCTCCCACTAGACCAGGCTGCTCAAGGCCCCATGCAACCTGGCCTTGAACACTTCCAGGGAGGGGGCATCCACAACTTCTCTGGGCAAATTCCAGTGTCTCACCACCCTTATCGTGAAGAATTTCTTCCTAATGTCTAGTCTAAATCTTTCCTCTTCCAATTTAAAGCTATTTGTCCCTCCCCAGCTTTCTTGTGGGCCCCCTTCAGATACTGGAAGGCTGCTATAAGGTCTCCCTGGAACCTTCTCTTCTCCAGGCTGAACAAGCCTAACTCTCTCAGCCTGTCCTTATAGCAGAGGTGCTCCAGCCCTCTGATCATCTTCGTAACTCTCCTCTGGACCTGTTCCAACAGTTCCATCTCCTTTTTATGTTGGAGATTCCAGAACTGGACACAGTAATCCAGATGGAGTCTCACAAGAGCAGAGTAGAGGGGCAGAATCACTTCTCTCGACCTGCTGGCCATGCTTCTTTTGATGCAGCCCAGGATATGGTTGGCCTTCTGGGCCGTGAACGTGCCTTGCCGGCTCATGTTGAACTTCTCATCAATGTACACCCGTAAGTCCTTCTCTGCTGGGCAGCTCTCAATCACATCATCCCCCATCCTGTACTGAAACCACAGATTGCCTCAGGTGTAGGACCTTGCACTTGGCTTTGTTGAACCTCATGAGGTTCACACAGGCCCACTTCTCTAGCTTGTCCAGGTCCCTCTGGATGACATCCCATCCTTCTAGTGTGGCAACTACACCACTCAGCTTGGTGTCATCTGCAAACTTGCTGAGGGTGCACTCGATCTCACTGTCAATATCATTGATAAAGATGTTAAACAGCACCGGTCCCAGTACGGACCCATGAGGGACACCACTTGTCATAGATCTCCATCTGGACATCAAGCCATTGACCACTACTCTCTGAATACACCCATCCAACTAATTCCTTATCCACTGAACAGTCCATCCATCAAATCTATATCTCTCCAATTTAGAGGGAAGAATGTTGTAGAGGACCACGTCAAAGGCTTTACACAAGTCCAGATAAATCACATCCGTTGGTTTATCTGTGTCCACTGCTACAGTTACCCCATCACAGAAAGCCACTATGTTGGTGAAGCAGGACTTGCTCTTGGTGAAGCCATGCTGGCTGCCACTAATCACCTCCCCATCCTCCACGTGCTTTAGCATAGCTTCTAGGAGGATCTGTTCCGTGATCTTCCCAGGCACAGAGGTGAGGCCGACAGGTCAGTATTCCCAGGGTCCTTTTTTCTGCCCTTTTTAAAAATGGGCACAACGTTACCCTTCTTCCAGTTACCAGGGACTCCTGACTGCCATGACTTTTCAAAAATCATGGAGGTTGTCTTGGCAACCACATCTGCCAATTCCCTCAGGACTCTGGGATGCATCTCATCAGGTCCCATGGACTTATATATGTTCAGGTTCCTCAGGTGTTCACAAACCTGATCTTCCCCTATAGTGGGAGGGGCTTTACCCCCCTGGACCCCATCTTGTTGTCCATTTACCCAGGAAAAATAGTAAGATTGTGGAATTCTTACCTTAATCAAAGCAGGATTAACAGTTTAACTTTGCACCAAAACCCCAAATATTCTGAAAGCCCTGAACTTTTTTGGTCAGCATGGGACGCTTTCCATACTCCAGGTTTAGTCAGGAGAAATCTTAGAGTTAGTAAAGTTTTTTTATGCTGTTAACATCTAGGTACTTTCAGAGACCTTAACACCTCAGGTGTTTGTGCAGCTGTTTTACAGAATATTACTTTATGTTCAGTTACACATTACTTTCGGAAACAGTTATCGCAGTTGATGATTAAATAGACTAAGGCCTTGAAAAATTATTTCATTCAGAGACTCGTCAAATCTGAAAATAACCAAAGTTTGTATAGTTGAAATTCCTATATTAATAAAATGGTTTGACTTGGGAGGGACCTTTAAAGATAAACTAGTCCAATATCTCCTGCCATGGGCAGGCACATCTTTCACTTGATCAGGTTGCTCAAAACCTTGTCCAACCTGACCTTGAACACTTCCAATGATGGGGTATCACCAACTTCCCTGGGCAACCTGTTCCAGTGTCTTACCACCCTAATTGTAAAGAATTTCTTCCTTATTTCCAACCTAAACCTACCATCTTTCAGTTTAAAACTGTCACCCCTTGTCCTGTCACTATAGGCCTTGGTAAAAAGTCTCTGTTCATCTTTTTTATAAAGCCCCCTTTATCTACTGAAAGGCTGCAATAAGGTCTCTCCAGGTTGAACAACCTGCCTTTCAGGTTGTTCATCCTTTCCTCATAGGAGAGGTATTCCAGCCCTCTGATCACTTTTCTGGCCCTCTGCGGGCAAGCAGCCGATGCCTTGGCATACCTGCGATATCACCAGCAAGCACAGAGCCAGCAGCCGAGGTCCTGAAGCTTGCTAGCAAGTTTAAGACGTTGGAATCATTAAAGGAATGCGTAAGTCCAAGCAGAAAAGCAAAACATGAAGATAAGGACCACATCTGCAGCATTAGTCATTGCTCAATGGAAATTCACTGGGGTAGCTGTTAGCTGGGTAGAGAAACACTAATTAAGCCTTTGCCTTTACACAATAAAGGATTTAATTTGTCACCCCAAAACGGAGTCTGTGCCTTAATCGCTACAGCCCTCCTCTGGACTGAGTGTAATAGGTCCATATCTTTCCTGTCCTGAGCGCTCCAGAGCTGGATGCAGTACTCCAGGTGGGGTCTCACCAGAGCGAAGTAGAGGGGAGAATCACCTCCCTTGAACTGCTGGCCATGCTTCTTTTTATGCAGCCTAGGATACAATTGGCTTTCTGGGCACACACTGCTGGCTCATGTCCAGTTTTTCATCCACCAGTACCCCCAAGTCCTGCTCTGCAGGACTGCTCTCAATCCATTCATCCCCTTGTCTGTACTGATACTGGGGACTGCCCCAACCCAGGTGTAGTACCTTCATTCCCCCAGTCCCTGCCTTGAGGTTCAGGGACTTGAGAGATGTGGGAAGAGTGATTGCCAGTGAAAATGGGGGGGGGGGAATAGTCTAGTACTTCTGCCTTCTTCATGTAATTTTTTGCTAGTTTTTCTCTCTTATTTATTGGGGGGTTGTGGGTATGTGTATATACGTTCTCTTTAGTCTTCCTTTTCTGGCCAATGTACCTGTAGAAGCCCTTCTTATGATTCTTCACATACCTTGCCAAATTCAGCTCCAGCTGTGCCTTAGCTTTCCTGATCCCAACCCTACACATCTGGGCAGCATCCCTATATCCTTCCTAGGATGCATGTCCCTGCTTCCACTGCCTGTGCATTTCATAGAATCATTGAGGTTGGAAATGATATTGAAGATCATCCAGCCTAACACCACCATGCCTACTAAAACATGTCCCAAAGTGCCACAACCACATGCTTTTTTGAATACCTCCAGGGATGGTGACTCCAATTTGGTAAATAAATCTTTTCTAATATCCAATCTAAACCTCCCCTGGCACAGCTTGAGACCATTTCCTCTTGTCCTGTCGCTTGTTACTTGGTTGAAGAGACCAGCACTCACCTCACTACAACCTCCTTTCAGATAATCGTAGAGAGCGATAAGGGCTTCTCAGCCTACTCTTCGCCAGACTAAACAGCCCCAGTTCCCTCAGCTGCTCCTTATAAGACTTGTGCTCCAGACCCTTCACCAGCTTTGTTGCCCTTCTCTGGACTTGCTCCAGCAGCTCAATATTTTTCTTGTAGTGAGGGGCCCAAAACTAAACACTGGATTTAAGGTGCAGCCTCACCAGCATCAAGTGCAGGAGCACAACCACTTCCCTACTTCTACTGGTCACACCATTTCTGATACAGGCCAGAGTGCTGTTGACCTTGGCCACCTGGGCACACTGCTGGCTCATGTTCAGCTAGCTGTTGACCAGCACCTGTGGGATTGCTCTGTGAGAAGAATTGTAGCCAGCTGAGTTAGGCCTAATTGCAGATGCTGTGAGATCCTTAGAAGTGAGAAATCACCGGGGTAGCTGCTAAGAGGTGATAAGGGTATGTAAAGCCCTGCTTGGGTATAATAAGGGGAGTTCCTAAGGGCACTCAAATGGAATCTGTGCCTTTGATTGCCACAAATAGTGCCCAATGTGGGGTACAAACCCTGGAGGCAAATGCCTGATACTAGTCAGAGGAAGACTAGCTGAGAAGCAGCAATGCTTGGTTGAACATAATAAAGCCAGTGAGGAGCACTGAAGTAGTACAACACCTGAAAGATGGTGAGCAACCAAGAACGGGACCGTGATAGGGTCTGGCGATGCTTGGTTGAATGTAATAAAGCCAGTGAGGAGCACTGAAGTAATCCTGACAACAACGCCTGAAAGAAGGTGAGCAACCAAGAATGGGACTCAGATGGGATCCGCAATGTCTGTGGAAGAGCAGTCTACACTTAACATCTTTAATTTTGAAAAAATGGGGTGCCAAGTATGATGAGCAATGACATAGAATCAAAGAATAGTTAGGGTTGAAAGGGACCTTAAAGATTATCTAGTTATAAGCCCCCTGCCATAGGCAGGGACATCCCACTAGATCAGGCTGCCCAAGGTGCCCCATCCAACCTGGCCTTGAACACTTCTAGGGATGGGGCATCCACAACCTCCCTGGGCAACCTGTTCCAGTGTCTCGCCACTCACATGGTGAAGAAATTCTTCCTAATATCTAGCCTAAATCTGCTCCTCTCCAGTTTATACCCATTTCCCCTGGTCCTATCCCCACAAGCCTTTATGAATAGCCCCTCTCCAGCTTTCCTGTAGGCCTCCTTCAGGTACTGGAAGGTGGCTATAAGATCTCCTCTGAGCCTTCTCTTCTCCAGACTGAACAAGCCCAACTCTCTCAGCCTGTCCTCATAGGGAAGGTGCTCCAGCCCTCCAATCATCTTTGTAGCCCTCCTCTGGATCTGTTCCAACAGCTCCATATCCTTCTTACATTGAGGATTCCAGAATTTAGGACTTTGAAATGGATACAGGGTCAGGAGCCAGGTTTAGATGTGACTCATCTATGTAATATAGAAGTCTGGAATGCCGCAGGCATTAAACTGTGGGACCCAGCTACCAGGGTTGACCCTGTGGCACTAAGCATGTTATCAAATCACCAGGGTAGCTGCTAATGAAGTGATAAGGGTATATAAAGCCTTGCTTGAGCATATTAAGGGGAAATTTGTTACGGCACTCAAATGGTCTGTGCCTTCCATTGCTACAAGCACCCCTAGGTCGTTTTCTGCCAGGCAGCTTTCCAGCCACTCTTCCCCAAGCCTGTAGTGTTACACAGGGTTGTTGTGGCCGAAGTGCACAGCTTCTTGTGCTTCAGCTAAACCAGAAGGTCCTTAATCAGCCATGCTGGTCTCCTGCCTTCCTTGCCTGATTTCTTATGCCTGGGAAATAGGGAGCTCTTGTGCTCTAAGAAAAATGTCCTTAAAGAGCTGCCACCTCTGTTCAGCTCCTTCATACCCAAGGGCAGTTTCCCAGGGAGTTCCATCCACTAGTTCTTTAAACACTTGAAAGTTTGGTTTCCTAAATTTCAGGGTCTTGACTTTACTCTTTACCTGGCCCATATCCCTTGAGATCATGACTTCCACAAGGGCATTGTTTTGTGGAATCAAACCCTATAACCCAAAATGAGTTATAAAGCAGGCATGTTTATTTCCAGCGCTGGGGTGCAAGGGGGTTCTCCTCCTAGCTTGCACACCATATAGCTTAACAAGCAGCTACTTACAGTGTAAAAACATGTATAGGTATAAGCGCCTACTACATATTCATACCCTATCCCTGCTTCATATTATAATTAGATCTGGAAAGTTTGCTCTAGTCTTGCACCTGCATAGTGCCTCCTGATGGTCGTTGGCCGGGGTCTTAGACCTGAAGTAGGAAGTCTTCCTCGGGATGAATATATTTCCTTTTGAACTTTGCGCAGACTCAGTCTCCTCTGGCTGTTTTCGAACTCCTGAACCAAATGCAGCCAGCTTTCTGCATTCCAATGCCTACTTATCAGTTAAACTTCTGCTAGCTGGCTCCTTCATTATCAACTTCCAAGGTCTTCGAGGTGAACAACGCCAAGCTCTAACAAACGCTCCCAGCCCCCCTTGTCTGCTTTCACACATCGGCATGATCACTGCAACACAGGCTGCCACCAATCTTGGCATCTACAATTAGCTCATCTGTATTGGTGAGCAACAGGTTCAGTAATGCTTCTCCTTTGGTTAGGCAGTCTGTCATCTGGGTTAAAAAGTTATCTTCAATGCACTCCAGGAGTCTCCTGGACTGTGTACAGCTTGCTGTGCTGCTTTTCCAGCAGATTTCAGGGTGATTGAAGCCCCCCAGTGGTATCAGAGCCTGCAAGCTTGATGCTTCTGGTAGTTAAAGTAAGAACGCTTTGTCAGCGTCAATGTTTGGGTGGCCTATAGTGGACACTAACCACGGATGTTTCCTTTGTTGGCCTGGGCTCTTAATTTTCAAACATAAGCTCTCAACCTGTTCATTGTTGTCTTTTGAAGACAGCTCTGTGCAATCAATCAATTTTTTTTTGTTTATGTAGATGGCAAGCCCCCTGCCCCTCCTTCCTTGCCTGTCCCTTTACTGAGAAGAAATGGAAAGATGATATACAAACTGAGCGTAACTGCTAGTTTTCTTGTTTTCTCTCCCAAGTATTTGAATTTATTTTGGAATAATAACCTTTGGCTTGTCTACAAATGTTTTGTACTTTAGTGTGAATTCTGCAGCCTTGTATTCCATTTGCTTGTTGCTATTTCCTTGTAAGGCCTGTCAAGTTGATAATACATTGCCTTCAACTACAATAAACATCTCTAAGAGACTTCTCTTCCTTTGCAGATGGACGTAGAGGAATAGATATAATTTAGCGTAACTGATATTTTCTAAATGCTAAAATAATACTCTTATTTATTTGCAAGGCAGAAGCAAACTGAAAGCACTCTATCCCTTTACAAATAAACCCACTTGTAATGGTGACTGAAAGGATTAATCACCTGCTGGACCTCATGTTTCTGAAGTTCATAAGGACAAGCCCAGAATTCTCCATACTCCTCTGTAGTCTGTCTGAAACTCTGAAGTGTGGCCCCTTTTTCTTAATAGCTCCACATAGATGTATGTGTTGGTATTACTGGTGTCTGTCAAATCAAAATGTCAAAATAACATAAGAATTTAGAACTTAACTTAGAATTTAAGCTTTACAGAGTCTGGATATGTCATCAATGCCCTGATCTTCTAGGTAGCCAGGTGATTTCCCCCCCCCCCAAATATGATATGCCAGTTTGAAACTTATATCTGAATATTTGATAATGAACACTTGATGAATTTAAAAAACATGGTCCTATGTAATGTCTCAAGTAGATCAGTCAGTCCTTATCTTTTTTTTTTTTGCCATTTTATATCCTGAGGATAGGATCAGTTTTTGCCTAAGAGACATGCAAATACCCTTATATAACATTTTAGATGGGAATAAAGTAGATGCAATGCTGTAAGAAATGTTACTTTCATGCAACTTTTTTTCATGTTAAATGCTTATCTTTCATTTAATACTTTACTAGGTCACGAGAAGATGAATTCTTCCCCCCCTTCCCCTTCTTGTATTTAGTAGACATAACAGAGTTGTTGAATAATGCTAGTCTTATGCATGGCATTAATCTAAAATAATAGAGGAGGAGTCTTATGTAAGTATGGTGAAGAATTTGCACTGTCTTTTGAAACTCCTCTCTTACTCCTAGAACGCATGTTTAATAGAATAAAATGAGCCTTATTTTGGTATATAATTGCTGAATGCGTGCATTGCTGTTCTCAAGTTCAGGACTGTGCAGATAGTCTGACCATGCTCTGATTCCATGTTTTCCTCCCACATAGGTAATATTTGCAGAATTGTTTCAGCTTCCATCTCCACCACATATTGAGGTTATGTACACAGCACTCCTCATTGAACTGTGCAAGCTCCAGCCTGGCTCTTTACCACAAGTTGTATCCTTTTCGTGCTCCTAAGGATTTGTTCTGTACAAGACAGAATAGCAATAAATGTCAGCAGTAATAAATTTTCTTCCTTTCCATATTTAGCTGCATGAAACTTTGCCAATAACACTGCTCACATGAAGGAATAACACAGCTCAGCAGTCATAAGTAAAGCCTACATTCACATCTATGCCTGTTCCTTAGCTTGCAGACCAGGCAAACTGAGAGACCTTGAGGAGCCCTCTTGAAGGAATAACTTGCATGATTCCGAGCCCTGCTTTTACATCAGGGCAGCTTGTGCGTGGTTATAGTCACATTAAAACCTGGAAAAGGAAAGGAAATTATTAATTTCTTAAGTCTTTTGTTTTAACAGTGGTATGAGTGCTCCTAGTCCATTTCACTGCAAAGTGTAGTAGATAAATTAACCTGTTTGTTTAATCTCTCAGTTCAGAGAGTAGCTAATGGTGAAGAAGGAAGTATCTGCTCCTAGTTAATTCTGAGTGTTGCATTGGCCCTTTTTCGTTGTAGTTTTAGCTTGTGGCTAATGAGCTACAGTCACTGAGAATGGAGGACTAACATACATATCCACTGGTAATTCCATTCCCAAACTTTTATTCTACTGTTTGAAATCACTACATGATTGTAAACACATAGCCTAAACTCTCACTGAGACTATCCCTAAAATTGTGGGGACCTGCTTGTAGTAAGTATCAATAGGGATAAAGCAACAAAGAATCATGGTTGGCTGGCCATGGTCTTTGGGTCAGTTGAGTGTGGACGTACTTTCTTGAGCTGGTAATGATGAGTGAAGATAGTCTGTTAATTAGGCAGCAATGGGAGCATTTGAAGCTAAAACTGTGAATAATAAAAATGTGATCCATAACGAGGTTGACATTCATTTATATCATTCGTGTGCAGTTTTTGTTGTCTCGTGGTGGGGATTCTGGCTTCCAGTAAAAACAGCTAATGGTCTCACTGTAGTTAACGGAAGAAAGCCAGACATGGATTAGGGAACAGATGTTAATTATTGAAGAAAACTACGTTTCATTATTTATTTATTCAAAATGGTGCAAGTCATGATATAGAGACAGGGAGCTGCCAGTAGAGAGTTGATGAAATCATCTCTGAAAAATGGAGAGAGTAACTTATGATTTCAGATGCTTCTCTGTTAACTTTAATAAGAAATTTTCAGCTTGCACAATCCACAGAAATGCTTTACATGCGTTTGGATACAATGAATACTACATGTATAGACAGGTAAGTATGTATTTTGGGGACAACAGAAAATGTTCCTCATTTTTCTTGTGCATCGGATATTGATGCATTTTTTAAAAGGATCATCTGAAATCCTTGATAAACAGTTTGGTTCTGTACAAAATGTTTTTGGGCCTCTAGACTTGAGCCATCTGAAGAGAAGGTAAAGCATGGACTGACCACTTGCCTCTCTTCCCCCAGAAACTCTTTCCTTCAAGTCACTAGTCTGATTAGCTATACAGTGCAGCTATAAAAACGATGACAAGTCTTCCACATCCATACCCCCTTCTGTTATGTACTACTTTCTCCTCTCTATTGGCCTAAGGAAAGAAAGAATTGGAAGTGGGTTTATGGGAGGTTGGCTAGCTAGAAGAGCAGTGGTGTTTCTGTGGTTTGAGTGGTCTGCATTAGTTAGAACCAAAATTACTGTGCAAAAATATGAAAACCTGTAGACTTGCACTAGGGTTTTTCAGTCTTTCTCACTTCAGTCTTTTTGTATGAGTCAACATCAATGTCTGTTTAATGCATTAATAACTACAGATTGAAGAGTTTGGGCTTATCTTTGAGATTTTCTTACAGAAACATTTTACGTGTCAATTAGATTTGTGGGGATTTTTTTCTGTTTGTTGTTTTTGGTATTTAATAGAGCTTTGTTCTTTTAAAAAGGTTTATTAACTGGTTTTCCCACCACCTGAGTAACTTTCAGTTTTGTTGGAGCTGGGAAGATTGGTAAGTCAGTTTCTGTCTTCCATCAGAATGTAAACATTCAAATTTATCCAATAAATGTCATAACATAGTGGTTCTGTTAACTGCTTTCCACTAACACTTTTGATCCCTCCCCTCCACCTGTTTACTACCATTCCTTGGTAGACAAGGACCTTTTCTATAATGAACATCCAAACAGTACTGTGTTCTGTAAGCTGTGGAAACCTGATTTGCTTGTAGACTTTTGTTCTTATCACCTCAGTCAGTTGTTCACAAGCTTTTCATAAGGGTTCTCCTATTTATCAGTAATTTGCCTTGACTCTCCTTCCCTTTGGCTTCCTGCATTCATATGTGTAACCTCACTCTCTGAGTGCCATCCTAGCATGACACCTCTCCCCTAAATGTTGATCTTTTGGCTTCTAGCAGGAGCTCCTTGCACCTCCCCCCGCCACTGCCTAAAGCCTTGTGTTCCAGGTACCATGCCTTCTGCTTACACCCATCCAGTTCTGCTCCCACATATAAAGGAGCAGTGCGAGGAGAGCAGTTATTGGTGAAGACTGAGGCAAAAAAGTCATTCAGTACCTCAGCCTTGTCCTCATCTGTTGATACTTGATCCCCATTTCCAGTCATCAGTGGGGGTATGTTCTCTTTGATCTTCCTCTTTTGATTGATGTACCTGTAAAAGCCCTTCTTGTTGGTCTTTACTACCCTTGCCAAGTTCAGCTCCAGCTGCGCCTTGGCCTTCCTGACTTCATCCCTACACAACTGGGTAGCATCTCTATACACGTCCCAGGTTCCCTGTCCCTGCTTGCACTGCCTGGGCAGTTCCTTCTTTTTTAGTTTAACTGGAAGGTCTTAACTCAGCCATGTCAGTCTCTTCCCTTTCCTGCGTGTTTTTCTACATGTGGGGACTGAGTGCTCTCACACCCTGTGGAAAGCTTCCTTAAATATTTTCCAGCTCTGTTCCGCTCCCTTGTCTTGAAAGACCATGTCCCAGGGAGTCCTACCAAGTAACTTGAAGGAGGTCCTTGAAGAGCTGTAAGTCTGCTTTCCTGAAATTTAGTGTCCTGACTATACTCCTCACCTGTCCCATATCCCTCTGGACATTGAACTCCACCAGTGCATGATCACTGCAGGCCAGGCTGCCACCGATCCTAATGTCACTGATGAGTTCGCTTGTATTGGAACTGCCTGGGCAGTTCCTTCTTTTTTAGTTTAACTGGAAGGTCTTAACTCAGCCACGCTCATCTCTTCCCTTCCCTGCCTGATTTCCTACATCTGGGAACTGAGCACTCCTGCGTCCTGTGGAAAGCTTCCTTAAATATTTTCTAGCTCTGTTCTGCTCCCTTGTCTCAGAGGACCATGTCCCAGAGCGTCCTATCTAGTAATTCCTTGAAGAGCTTGAATGCATTTGCTACTTATCAAGTTTGTTCATGTTGACTGACCAAGTGGGAGCCTCCAAATAGCTGTTTTTTCATTGCCTGCGTTCCTCTTGTTGGGACCACTGATGTGAAAACTGTCAGCTTGGTAGAGAGATATCCATAAAACCTTTTAGAATATAACTGTCTTTGAGACTTCTCTTTCTCTGAAATGTATTTAATATCGACTAAGAACCCAAAAATTGTTTGAAGGGAGGAATATAGTGAAATCACACAAGCTTTGTTTCCTCAGGAAAGCAGTCTAACCAACAGAGCGAACACTGCCTTGTTTTTTTTGGAGAAGCCATTAAAAAAGTTACCTTATGAAGATGGGATTCCTAAGATTGGTCAATAAGGAAATAGTGATAGACTGGCTCCTTACCTTCAAATTGTGTACACTGTAAAACATGAAAGTCTAAAACAGTCTGCTGAGTAGGGAGTAATCTGCTGGTCAGCTGCTGTGGGCGATGCCTGTTTAGTTGGTAAGCAGAAATGCAGTTCCCAGAGTACAGAAAACAGAAGCAATTAGCAGGGCAGTTAGTACACCAAGGAGCTCCAGACAGCGTGGGGCTGTTCAGAAATGGTGGTGGTGTGCCACAGGTCTCTGTCCCCAGCACTGGTTGGAAACAACATCCCTGGTAAATTAAAAGCCTTATTCCAGATGGAGCTTTAGAGGAAGAATGTCACTGTTGAGGTCTGGGGCTGCAGGAATTGCCTGAAGCAGGAGGTAGTGGTGCTTTTGCTTGTGGGAGATATGCTCTTGTCCAAGAGCAGAGTTGCCAGGTAGAGGAGCTGTGTGAGGAGGTGAGCAGTCTGTTGTAGCAGTAGGGAAGTCAAATGGATCAATGGGGGCTGCGCAGAGACCGTGCAAAGACCAGAACCTGAGCCACATAGCACAAGGAAGAAGGGATGGCAAGAAGCTACAGTTCAACTAGTGGTGGATGGAGACTCGTGACTGCTGAAGCAGGAGAAAAGCTTCTTCTCTGTCCTTAGATCTGAACTCATAAGATCACTACAGTCCTGTAATAGCTAATGCAGGTGATGGGAGTGAGAAAGCACTTGGAAGGATAAAGCAGGACAAAAGGGTCCCCTTCAAGTGCCTGTGTACAAATGCATGCAGTCTGGGAAACAAAGTGCTAGAGCTCTGTGTGCAGATGAAGAACTGTGATGAGTAGCTGTGGTGGGAGAGCTCATATAACCACAGTTCTGTAATGGATGGATTCGGACTCTTCAGAAAAGACAGGCAGGGAAGAGGAGAGTTGCTCTCTATGTGAAGGACCATACTGTATACATTGTACTCTTCTATGGAATGGACAACAGGCTGATTGAGAGCTTGTTGGTCAAGATGGGAAGAGAGGCCAGTAAGGGTAACATCATGGTGGGAGTTACAGACTGCCTGATCAGGATTATAAAGCATTAAGTCATCTTTAAACATCTGGAGGAATTCTCTGGATCACAGACCCTGTTCTTTATGGAGGACTTAAACCTCCCTGACATCTGTTGGAAGGGTAACACAGAGGGATGTAAGCAGTCAAGGAGATTTCTGGAGGGTGTCAGGAATAACTTCTTGACACAGGTACTGGATGGACCAACCAGGAGTGACACAGAGCTGAATCTGCTATTCATTAACAAGAACAAACTGGTTGAGGATGTGATAATCAATGGCAGCCTTGGCTGTAGCAACCATGAAATAATGAAGATCAAGATCCTGAGGGGAGTGAGGAAGGAGAATAGCAGAGTACAGACCCTAGACTTCAGGAGAGCAGATGTGATCTTATTTGGGAGACTGGTAGGGAGGATCCCAAGAGAGACAGCTCTGAAGGGCAAAAGAACTCCAAAGAGCTGCCAGGTCTTTAAGGATACCCTCCTCCAAGTACATGAATGGTCTGTCCTGATACTCAGGAAACCAATTAGGCCATCTTGGCTAATCAGAGAGATCATAACTGAGGTCCAATGCAAAAGTATGTGCACAGGAGCTGGAAGCAAGGATAGTCTGCAAAGAAGGAATTTAGAAACATTGTCTGGGCATGCAGGGATGGTATTAGGAAAGCCAAAGCTCAACTTGAATTGAGATTTGCAGAGGACATAAAGGGCCATGAGAGCTTCTACTGCTACATTATCAGTAAAAGAACAAGGGAAAGGCAGACCTGCAGGTGATTTAGTGACAGAAGAGGTAGCTAAGGTACTCAATACCTTTTTTTGCCTCAGTCTTCACAAACATGGTCTCCTGAGTGTCTGTGCATAGAGATAGTGTTCAAGGAGGAGAAGAATTACCAGTAGTGGAAGAGGATCAAGTCAGGAATCTCTGCCCATACAAATTTATGAGACCAGATGGGATGCACCTGAGGGTGCTGGGAGAGCTGACTGATTTCATTGTGAAGCTGCTCTCTATTGTGTTTGAAAGGCTGTGTAGATCAGGAGAGGTCACTGATAATTGGAGAAAGGTAAATCATAGAATTGTAGAATTGCTTGGTTGGAAAAGACCTTTGAGATCATCAAGTCCAACCATTCCTATCCACTACTAAACCATACAGCCAAAAAATGGGAGTCCCTTGGGCTTTTGGATCAAATATCTATGCAGATGGTTTGAATGATGCTGCTAGGGACACCTCAGGCTATGGCTGATTTGGTGCAGAACATGGTGCAGCCTTAGGTCATAGGGGGTCTGTAGGCTCATTTGTGTGTGATCTGAATGTCTTCTGGTCAGCATTGTTGGAATGCAGGGCCCTGCTAGATCGGGCCCTGCTAGATCACACCCTGCTTCTTCAAGGTATAAAGTCATGGACTCGCCCATTTCTCCATGGACACCCTAGAGTAGGCATAGATGATGGGAAGATTAAAAAAGCTGCAGACCAGCTTGGATAATTAACAGAATGAGAACTCTTCTGTGATGATGCTCTCCAGACGTGCAAGATGCTGTGTGAGAGATGGGTGCTAACACTGACTCTCACATTCAACACGTGTGGTGCTGCTGGTGGCACAGAAGACAGTGGAGGGCAGTGAAGGGACTAAGCCACTCGCCTCATGGCCTCAGCACCTGGGCTACATGCAAACCTAGGGCCAACTGCATGTTAACAAGCCATTTCGTTTTCAGGAGCACATTTGCTAAAGATCAGTTGCAAGTCGAGCTTCTGTGCAACCCTGAGAGGAGGTAATGGAGAAAAGACCCTGTGGTTCCTAAATGAGGGAAAGGGAGAAACATGCATTAAAAATGGAAGAGGCTTTCTTCCTCCTCCCACCACTGCCATGATGGAGACAGCCACAGACTACTTTGAAGTCCTGTCCTTCAGGCTCTTTGCCGTGCTTTGTGCCAGCCCTTCCAACAAAAGCACAGTCTCTTGGTGGCAAGAGGCTTGGCCAAAGAGCAGGAGGCAGGCTTTTAATATTAAGGGAAGGGCTGTGAACAATTTTGAGAGTTTTAACATGGCTTGAAAAGAACATTTGCAGCCAAAGGGTTGTTTTTATATGTACTCCTTTGACTAACTGCACTCTGTAAGGATATAAAAGGACCAGAAGGCTCAGACCAGATTTCTCCATTAAGAGACTGAGCTTAGTCCATTTCTTGGCACCGCTTAGAAAGTCAATATTTTCTCTTTCTTCTTAGCTGAATTTGGCGGAGCAGAGGATGTAATTCCCAGCTCTATTTTGGAATCCAGGGAGGCAGGCTGACAGGCATTTCACCCTACAAAATCATACCCTGCACAGTTTTGGTCCTGGCTGTTTCCAGCTGTTTCATGCTCATTCATTCAATTACTAAAGTTTGTAGTCTATGAGTTTGTAGACTTGCTCCTTCTCTGGGACTCAAGGTACATCTACAGCTGCAAAGTCTGCTTTGCCTTCTGCTTCCCTGGTGTTTCTGGATTTGGAGGGGGCAAGAGGCCATGCAATCATGGGTGCTCTCTCAAGGAGCCCTACAAGAAAGCAAAGTCCTCAGCTGCCACACACACACACACACACACATATATATATACACACACATATGTATTTCTCACATGCTTTAGTGTGCAGAAACCTTCACCCTGCACATGGACAGCAGAAAGCTGGGAAACCAATGGTAGATTTCCTTTATGGTACCTTTATGGTGCCAAATAAACTCTTCATAGAATCACCAGGTTAGAAAAGACCTCTTGGATCATTGAGTCCAACCATTCCTATCTGCCACTAAACCATGTTCCGGAGCACCTCATCCACCTGTATTTTAAATACCTCCGGGGATGGTGACTCGACCACCTCCCTGGGCAGCCTGTTCCAGTGCCAAATGACCCTTTCTGTGAAAAATTTCTTTCTGATATCCAGTCTGAACCTCCCCTGGTGCAGCTTGAGGCCATTCCCCCTTGTCATGTTCCCTGTCACTTGGGAGAAGAGGCCAGCACCCTCCTTTCTACAACCTCCTTTCAGATAGTTGTAGAGTGTTAAGGTCTCTCCTCAGCCTCCTCTTCTTCAGGCTAAACAACCCCAGCTCTCTCAGCCCCTCCTCGTAAGACTTGTTCTCCAGCCCCTTCACCAGCTTTGTTGCCCACCTCTGGACATGTTCCAGCACCTCAGTGTCTTTCCTGTAGTGAGGGGCCCAGAACTGAATACAGTATTCGAGGTGAGATCTCACCGGTGCGGAGTACAAGGGCAGAATAACCTCCCTAGACCTTCTGGCCATGCTGTTTCTGATAGAAGCCAAGATGTCATTCAGTCGGCTGTCAATCAACACCCCCAGGTTCTCCTCCTCCAGGCAGCTTTCTAGCTACTCTCCCCCTAGTCTGTAGCACTGCACAGGGTTGTGCCCCAGGTGTTGGACCCAGCATTTGGCCTTATTAAACCTCATGCCATTGGTCTCAGCCCATCGGTCCAGCCTGTTCAGATCCCTTTGGAGAAACTCCCTACCCTCCAGCAGATCGACACTTCCTCCCAGCTTAGTGTTGTCTGCGAGCTTGCTAAGGGTGCACTCAATGCATTCATCCAGGTCATTGATAAAGACATTGAACAGGACTGGACCCAGCACTGAGCCCTGGGGGACACCACTTGTGACCAGCGATGTTGCACCCATTTTCAAAAAAGGTAAACAGAACAATCTGTGGAACTCTCACGTTGGTCCCTGGGAAAACTGGGGTGTGAGTCCTCTTGGAACACATTTCTGAGCATAAGGGATAAGAAGTTGACTGGGAACAGTCAGTATGGGTTTACTAAGAGTAAATCATGCCTGACCAACCTCATTGCCTTGTATAATGAAAGGACTAAATTTGTGGATGAGAGCAGTGAATGTCATCCACCTTGACTTTAGAAAAGCTTTTTACGTTCTCTCTTACAGAATCCTTGTATCCAAATTGGACTGTTATGGTCTAGATGGATGAAAACCCGTCTGGTTTGTCAGACTCAGAGGGTAGCAGTTAATGGTTTGTATTCTACCTGGAGCCTAGTTACAAGTGGAATACTACAGGGGTCAATCTTGCGACCTGTCCTGTTTAAGAACTTTATCAGTGACCTGGAGGAGACAGAATGCACCCTCATCAAGCTTGCAGACAATGTTATATTTGGGGGTGCGGTTGATGTGCTTGAGGACAGGGCTGTCATTCAGAGGGACTTTTTCAGACTGGAGAAATGGCCTGAGATAAACCTCCCAAAATTCTACAGCAACAAAGGCAGAGTCCTGTACTTGGAATGAACGAACCCCCTGCAATGGTGCAGGTGGGGGACTGACTAGCTGGGAAGCGGCTCTTATGAAAAGGACTTGGGGATCCTGCTAAACACAAGCCAGTAGTGTGCCTTGGCAGTGACAAAGACCAAACAGTATCCTGAGCAGTGTCAAAGGGGGAAGTGACTTTCCCCCTTTATTTGGCACTTGTTAGACCTCATCTAGAGTACTGCATCCAGTTTTGCCCCCCCAGTATGAGACAGACATAGAGAAACCGGTGGGAGTTAATCGGAGGGCCACCAAGCTGGTCAGGGGGCTGCAGCACATACTCTGTGAGAAGAGGCTGAGGGAACTGTGCTTGTACCTGGAGAAGAGAAGGCTTCAGGGGGACCTAATAGCAACCTTTTAATACTTATGAGGAGGTTACTGAGAGGACAGGGCCAGTCTCCTTTACTGAGTGAGGTGCATGACAGGAGGATGAGAGACAGTGTCCATAAATTCAAATAGGCGAGGTTCCATCTGGACATAAAGTAAAATATTTAATTATGACAATAAGCACTTAAAGCAGGGGCCCAGAGAGGTTGTGATGTCTCCATCCTTGGAAGTTTTCAGAACTGACTAAACAAAACCCTGAGTGACCTGCTTTGAATTCATTGTTCCTTTGAACAGGAAGTTGGAGTAGGTAGCCTCCTGAGATTCTTTCCAACCTGAATGATTTTATGTATTGTGATTATCCAGTGCATGTTCCCTACATGTTGTATCAGACCAAAACAGATTAGAACACAAATACATTTGTTAGAAATTATCATGTAGGGTTTTTTTGGGTTGTTTTGTTTTTGTTTTTTTTTCTTTGATAGGTCAGACTGTCTTACTCAGGACCCTGAGAAGCCTAAATCCAAATTTGTGAGAGAGGTTTTGGAAAAATGCATGAGGTAAGCAAGACTTCTGAACATCTTGCTTTTGTAGTTGCATTAAATTGAAGTTTGGCCATTGCTTCCAGGTAATGATGCATTCCTTTTAATGTGGCTCTTGTCTTAAGCATACATATTGTCTCAGTAAACATTTTTAGCCGAAGTCTGTTCTATTCTCTTTCTCAATTTTGTTCTAGTGTATCTGTTGTAGGGCACTGCTTTTCCTAGTGGACTAGGGGACAAATAAATGGAGCAAGTAGATGTGACATCCCTCTTGTTCATGCTTCTAGATACAAATTAAGGTGGCTTTACTTTTTTCTGCTTGAGGATGGACCTTAAAAAGAAGCTGCAAAAGCACAGCAGCTGTCAGGATTGGGCTAATAACTGTGGAAATGGGAGGTACAGGAGAGTGCAAGAGCAAAATGTTCAAAGAACCTATGTAATTCAGTATTTTACATGGAAAAAGCTTACCTGTTGTTATGCAAGACTTTAATATATGAAGTTTGAAATTGTTGTGCTGTAAGAAGATTTTATTTTGTCTGTGGCTTCTTTTGATTTTACTGCAAATTTAGTAGAGGAATTCAGTGTTTGTAAGGTAAGTAAGATGGAAGTTAAAATGAAGCCATTTGGTTTAATATTTTTTTTCTTTCTTCTTCCCCCTCTCCCACTTTTAATACCAGTATTTTACCAGTTGCTCCTATAGTGTCTTAGACTTGTCTGAGGATGAAATTCTGGTATTAAGCATCTACTAGAAAGTTTTGATTGTTAGCTCTTGCTATCTGTCCGGAACTAATATTGCATTGAGTAAATGTTTTGCTTTTTTTTTTTTTTTTTTGCACAGTACAAATTAAAAAATAGAAAAAATATTTTAAATCAGTGAGTTGAGTCAACTATGATGGTGAGATGCTATTATAATTCTACTGCTGTGAAATTTATGTTTGTAGGCTTTCCTACCATCAGAGAATAATAGACATTGTTCCTCCAAGTTTTTCTGTCCTCAGTCCTGCAAACCCAGTGTGTATTTACAAATATGGAGATGAAAGCAATAGTAAGTATTTAAGTTACTGAAACTTCAATTCCAAGCAAATTGTTTCAAAGCAAGGGAATTTCCTAGCTTGAGTGTCAAGTCACTTAACTTATAAATTTGCTTGATTTTGATCTAGTGCTATGTCTGAAACTTTCTAATCTAAACCTTTTTTTAAAAATTAAAAAAGTCTAGCTGTGTGAAGTTAAATCATGTTGAGGTGACTGCAGTCTAAGTGCTACAGCATTGCTTTGGTTTGCTAAGAGTCTAAGAAAATCATAGAATAGTTAGGGTTGGAAGGGACCTTAAAGATCATCTTGTTCTAACTCCTCCGCCATGGGCAAGGACATCCCACTAAATCAGGCTGCCCAAGGCCCCATCCAACTTGGCCTTGAACACCTCCAGGGGTGAGGCATCCACAACTTCCCTTGGCAACCTGTTCCAGTGTCTCACCAAGAAAAAAAAATTAATTTAATTCCATCATTCTGTCAGAATACTGTGCAGAAATGAATGTAGCAAAAGATAATATGGAATTGTTTTTGAATGAATGGGTCACCTCACAATAAAAAAAAATGTACTGAACAAGTTTGGTTTAATGATGCAAGCAGAGAGGCAGCAAATCATGTGAAGAATCTGTCATTATCAGAGGCAGAGATAAGTGAGAAAAAGCAGGTATGTATTGTATTTTCAAGAAGCTGATGGAAATTAGAATGGAGTTTTAATCAGGGAAGTTATTCTTCCCTCAACTAGGTGCTAGAAAAAGGCTTTAATTTGTGAAGAAAAGGAAGCCCACTGATGAATTTTATGGAATGTTCATGTGTAGAGTGGTATTGGGAGCAGCAAGTTTTGGGAGTAGCTGGGAAGTGTAAATGCTTCTCTGGGAAACATGCCGATGTAAAAATATTCATTCCATCCTAGACTTGAAAAGGATCATATGACCTTTCTGTTTTCATTTAGGGTCTCTTCCTGGGTATACTGTAGCACTCTGTTTAACGATTGCAATTAAAAATAAGGCCAGTAATGATGAAATCTTCAACATTTTAAAAGATGTACCCAATCCAAATAAGGATGATAATGATGGTAAGGACATCTGATATTAGGCATTGCAAGATTGTCATTAGTTTTGCTTCTAAACCATTTTGCTGTCCTCTAGTTACAGTGTCTGCTGCTAAATGAACTGTATGCTTTCCTTTCTAATAGTTGTTTTCAGTTTAACAATAAATGGAAGTAACATACAGTTGCCAGTGTTTCTTCTGTTCTTATCACATACAGAGATAGGTCTGTTCTAGTTAATAGAAGCAACCTGGCCCTTAATGTGGGTTCTGCTAATTATCCACAGAGGAAGGATTTTTAATATTTTCCTTTGCCTTCAGCATTAGAGCTCATTTCATGATGTCAGCTTTGTCCTGAAGATTCAGGCCCTTTGCGCTACTTAAGAGCTTGCCTCCTGTTGATATAGTCCCGTAGCGGTTAAAGTTAACACCCTGGCTATCTTAGCTTTCCCTAGATCTGAATGAAACTAGCATTTCCACAATAGGACTTTGCTCAAGATCTTGCCAGCTTTGCTGTTGGTCCAACCAAACCTAATGCTCAATTTCCAAAGCCAAGGATGTGAAAGGAGTGTGAGCTACACAGGAGTGATCATAGAACCATAGAATAGTTTGGGTTGGAAGGGACCTTAAAGATCATCTAGTTCCAACCCCCCTGCCATGGGCAGAGACATCCCACTAGATCAGGCTGCCCAAGGCCCCATCCAACCTGGCCTTGAATAACTCTGGGAATGGGGCATCCACAACTTCCCTTGGCAACCTGTTCCAGTGTCTCACCACTCTCGTGGTGAAGAAATTCTTCCTAATGTCTGGTCTTAATCTGCCCCTCTCCAGTTTGTATACATTCCCCCTTGTCCTATCACTACAAGCCTTTGTGAATAGCCCCTCTCCAGCTTTCCTGTAGGCCCCCTTCAGGTACTGGAAGGTCGCTATAAGATCTCCTGTTAGCCTTCTCTTTTACAGGCTGAACAAGCCCAACTCTCTCAGCCTGTCCTCGTAGGGAAGGTGCTCCAGCCCTCCCAATCATCTTTGTAGCCCTCCTCTGGACCTATTCTAACAGCTCCATATCCTTCTTACATTGAGAAGTCCAGAACTGGACACAGCATTCCAGATGAAGTCTCACAAGAGAGGAATAGAGGGGCAGAATCACTTCCCTCGACCTGCTGACCATGCTTATTTTGATGCAGCCCAAGATATGGTTGGCCTTCTGGACTGCGAGCACACATTACTGGCTCATGTCGAACTTCTCATCGACCAGCACCCCGAAGTCCTTCTCTGCAGGACTGCTCTCAATCACATCATCCCCCATTCTGTACTGAAAACAGGGATTGCCCCAACCCAGGTGCAGGACCTTACACTTGGCCTTGTTGAACCTCATGAGGTTCTCAGAGGCCCACTTCTCCAGTCTGTCCAGGTCCCTCTGGATGACATTCTGTCCTTCCGGTGTGGCAACTAAACCACTCAGCTTGGTGTCATCCGCAAACTTGCTGAGGGTGCACTCAATCTTGCTGTCTATATAATTGATGAAGATATTAAACAGCACTAGTCCCAGTACAGACCCCTGAGAGACACCACTTGTCACGGATCTCCATCTGGACTTTGAGCCATTGACCACTACTCTTTGAATACAACCATCCGACCAGTTTCTTATCTCCAATTTAGAGAGAAGGATGTTGTGGGGGACCGTGTCAAAGGCTTTACAGAAGGCCAGATAAATCACATCTGTAGGTTTACATATATCCACTGCTGCAGTTACCTCATCATAGAAAGGCACTATGTTGGTCATGTGGGATTTGCCCCTGGTGAAGCCATGCTGGCTGCCATTAATCACCGCCCCGTCCTCCATGTGATTTAGCATAGCTTCTAGGAGGATCTGTTCCATGATCTTCCCAGGCACAGAGGCGAGGCTGACAGGTCGGTAGTTCTCAGGGTCATCTTTTCTACCCTTTTTAAAAATGGACACAACATTACCCCTCTTCCAGTCACCAGGGACTTCTGATTGCCATGACTTTTCAAATATCATGGAGAGTGGCTTGGCAGCCACATCTGCCAATTCCCTCAGGACTCTGGGAATCTCTCATCAAGTCCCATGGACTTACATATGTTCGGGTTCCTCACATGTTCGCAAACCTGATCCTCCTCTACTGTGGGAGGGGGTCTATCCCCTGGTCACTATCTTGCTGTCCCGTGACCCAGGAGGGGCGAGGAAAGCCGTTATCGGTGAAGACTGTGGCAAAAAAGTTGCTAAGTACCTCAGTCTTCTCCTCATCTGTTGATATGTGATCACCATTTCCAGTCATCAGTGGGGGTACGTTCTCTTTGTCCTTCCTCTTTTGATTGACATACTTGTAAAAGCCCTTCTTGTTAGTTTTTACTCCCCTTGACAAGTTCAGCTCCAGCTGCGCCTTGGCCTTCCTGACTTCATCCCTATACAACCGGGCAGCATCTCTATACACGTCCCAGGTTCCCTGTCCCTGCTTGCATTGCCTGGGCAGTTCCTTCTTTTTTAGTTTAACCGGAAGGTCTTAACTCAGCCATGTCAGTCTCTTCCCTTTCCTGCGTGTTTTTCTACATGTGGGGACTGAGTGCTCTCACACCCTGTGGAAAGCTTCCTTAAATATTTTCCAGCTCTGTTCCGCTCCCTTGTCTTGAAAGACCATGTCCCAGGGAGTCCTACCAAGTAACTTGAAGGAGGTCCTTGAAGAGCTGTAAGTCTGCTTTCCTGAAATTTAGAGTCCTGACTATACTCCTCACCTGTCCCATATCCCTCTGGACATTGAACTCCACCAGTGCATGATCACTGCAGGCCAGGCTGCCACCGATCCTAATGTCACTGATGAGTTCGCTTGTATTGGTGACCATAAGGTCCAGTATTGCATCTCCTCGGGTGGAGGGTCTCTATCAGTTGGACTAAGAAATTATCCTCAATGCACTCCAGGAGTCTCCTGGATTGCCTACTGACTACTGTGCTACTTTTCCAGCATATGTCAGGGTGGTTGAAGTCCCCCAGTAGGATGAGAGCTTGGAGCGTGAATCCTCCTGTAGCTGGAGGATGAAGACTTCATCAGTTGGCTCTCCTTGATCGGGTGGCCTGTAGTATGCACCAACCACAAGGTTCCCATTGGTTCTTCTGTCTTTAAGTTTGACCCGCAAGCTTTCAACCTGTTCGTGGCTACTCTTCAACAACAGCTCTTCACATTCTATCCCTTTCCTGAGATAGAGGGCAACGCCTCCACCTCTCCTTCCCAGTCTGTCTCTTCTGAACAGCCTGTAGCCATTGATAGCCACATTCCAGTGATGTGACTCATCCCACCATGTTTCCTTGATGGCAACTAGATCATAGCTTTCAAGTAGCACAGTAGCTTCCAGTTCCTCCTGCTTGTTACCCAAGCTTTGTGCGTTAGCATAAAGGCACTTCACAGCTTAGTGTCATCTGCGAACTTACTAAGGTACACTCAATTCCTTCATCCATATCATTGATAAAGATATCGAACAGCACTGAGCCCTGGGGAACACCACTTGTGACCAGCCTTCAGCTGGATTTAACTTCATTTACCACCACTCTTTGGGCCTGGTCATCCAGCCAATTTTTTACACAGCAGAGAGTATGCCTGTCATATTATAATCATATGCAGCTTTCTCTCCTCTCATCCATTTCCCCTTTCCCATGCTCTATGGCCTACCTTGTCTCCAACCCAGTGCAGGCTTCTGCAGCATCTTCAGCTGTTTTTCTCTGCTTCTGTCCATCAGTGCTGTTAGATGCCACTAGTATAGCTGACTGTCTACTGCTATTTCTCATTAACCTGGAACTATTTCTACATGTTTTCTTCATGACAGGTGGAAGTCCCAAGATCTGCACCTTTTAGAAGATATTTACTAACTTTCTATTCAGCTTTGCAATATTCAATTGCTGAAACTTAATTTATTGTATTAATTTATTTTACAAAAATTATCTTTTGGAGCAACTTAGAATCTCTACTTGAAATACTGATTGTTTTAACTTGAAATAACTTGCAGATGAAGGATTCGCCTTCAGTCCTTTGAAAATAGAAGTTTTTGTGCAGACTCTGCTCCATCTAGCTGCGAAGTCTTTCAGCCACTCCTTCAGTGCTCTGGCTAAGTAAGTGTGATACGTGCATTGCTTTGGAGCTTACGGAACCATTTAATTCTAAAGTGAAGCACCTGATAAAATAACTCATTTACAGGATTCGGTTACATCTTAGATACTACTCAATGTGATGTGATGGTGTATTTTGGGCAGAAGCAGTAACTGCTAAAAGGAAGGTAATGTGAAAACTAGGTTACATAGCTGAATGGAGTTATTACTGAGACCATACACGTCTTAAAGCAGACAGAACCCTCACCCTAATGCAATCAACATGTCTTTTAGTGTCTTGCAAGTATAAAGGTACATATCAATTTGGGTGTTTTTTAGTGTCATGTCTGGGCATACCAGTGTTCTTCACTCTGAGTATGTCCTTGAATGTCTGTGGTTCAGTTTCTAATTCTACCAGTAGCCCTATAGGGGTTCTGAAATAGAGATTGTTTGGTACTCAGTCACTGCAGAGAAGCAATTAGGTCTTTCCTGGAGTTTATTGTTGGCAGAAAGTGCAAGAAGAAATATACATCTGTGCAATGGCGAATGTTGTAAATGTCTATTATTGAAATTTTAAAAAAATCTTTGTAGCCAAATGAGATGAAAACTTATTTTTGACCCTGCATACTTGATGCTGTTAAACTGTCTCAGTATAAAAGAGGTGGTCATGTGTCTTACTGAATTATTTTTCTATTTATATAACCTTACATACTTTACAAATGTAAAAGCTTGATTTTTGTCTGCACGTGGAAGATTTACGATGATGGTTTATAAAAAACAATGGTCTCTAGCCTACAGTCAATAACATAAGGAGCAGGACTCTCCGTATTAAAACCTGTAGTGGGCTCACTGCTGCATATTAACAGTGATATCCGTAAGGTCAACAAGAGCTATTTAAACTTTATAGCTACATTACATAAATGGGGCTGCGAATACTGACACAGGAGTCAGTTTAACTCTACTGAAGTAGATGCTCTCAGTACTTTCCTCGGTAGAGGGGAGATTGAATGATGGCCTGTGGTTGTGGAAACATCTATCAATAGGCAAAGTCCAAGGCACAAAATCCAGCAAATTTCACTCTGCATATAGATAAGCACACCAGAGCAGCAGTTCTCTCCTGCATTTAAAAGCACGAGAACTGTAGCCTAGCTTTGAGGGTAAGTTTGCCCCTGAGGCAGGGTTACATTGCCTTCAGGAGTTGTCTTGCCTCTGCAAGCTTTTAAACTCAGGACGGTTCTACTTGTGAGGGGGTAGCTTTTCCAGAATTGTTGCAGATGGGCCAAAAAGAAAATGTTGGGACCACTAAACTGCTTACTATGCATTTCCTCCTTCATTGCCCTGATTCTAACCCCTCCACTGACTACTCAAATTTCTTTAAAGGTTTCATGAAGTCTTCAAAGTACTTGCTGAAAATGATGAGGGGAAACTCCATGTCCTGAGAGTTGTATATGAGGTTTGGAAGAATCATCCACAGGTAAGAGCATCAGTGGCAGATATTTGTTGAAGTTTCCACTCACAGAAAGTCATGTTAAAATATAAAGCATTACAGTTTCCTTTGTTTACTTAGAAATACTGCAATACTGTCTATTGTCTATTTGTATTTAAAAGAATTGAAGTTGTGTTTACTACTGTTAAGTACCTTAAACTGGACATCAAATTCGTTCTCTGCCACTGAGACTTTCACGTTAAAAATTCAATGTAGAAGACTTTCAGCTTTGTGCTATGCTCTAGTTTACAAGAGAATAACTTGAAAACCAAAACAAACCCGACCCTACCCTACCCAACCCAGTTTTTCTTCAAAATTTCAATACTAGGACAGTGTTCTTGTGCTTTATGCTTTTTAAGATGTAGATCTTATAACACAGAAGTAGGCTGAAGAGAGAACCTGCTTAGTAGGCAAAAAGAGAGAACCTGGTTATTTAACACTTGTGTGGTTTTTCACTAGAAATCACAATGAGCCACAAATACAAACACAGACAAAACAAGTAAATCTCTTCTCAACCAATGCTCAGAACAGATTTGTCTGTGACACTACTGTGGTTAAAGTTCATTCCTGAGTCTGATGAAATAATGTGCTGAAAGAAGTATGAAAAATACCTCAGTTATTTAAAACATGCAATTTCTTCACAGCAGTTTTTGTTTCCCCATGTTGACAATATCTCATAAATGGAGTCTAATCTGAAGTGACTGGTGCCTCAGTTGCACAAGCCAGACTTCCAGAAGTTAATCTCATTGAGTGCTGGAGAATTCTTGCATCTGCTACTGGGCCTAAGGCCCATTTTCTAGAGTTACTAAAAGATTATTTTTAATATTCTTAAAAGTCAGGTCCTGAAAGAGAGGTAAGATATTGTAAAATAGCTTTTTATATAAAAGGAACAAAAAAGCAGATATTAAATATCTATATATATACATTCCTACCTGAAATATCAATCTTTAAAATATGGATGGTCACAGCCTCAACTATTTTCTGGGGGCATAAAAGCTTTGATGTCATAATGGGAAACTTTACCATGAAGATTGAATACTTTCAAATTCCTATGTCTGTGTTACATGAAGGCTCAAACTAGGTAATCTGGATAATGCCAGGAAGAATTTCTTAAGACAAATGCATATAGGAAGCAATCTTGGAAACTGAGAAATGAATCATGAGTTCACAGAATGGTTGGTGTTGGAAGGGAACTCTGGAGATCATCTAGTCCAACCCCCCTGCTAAAGCAGGTTCATCTAGAGCAGATTGCACAGGCATGTGTCCAGGTGGGTTTTGAATATCTCCAGAGAAGGAGACTCCACAACCTCTCTGGGCAGCCTGTTCCAGTGCTCTGTCATCCTCACAGTAAAGAAGTTTTTCCTCAGGTTCTGTCAGAACTTCCTGTGCTCCAGTTTGTATCCATTGCCCCTTGTCCTGTCTCTGAGCACCACTGAAAAGAGTCTGGCCCCATCCTCTTGACACCTGCCCTTTAGATATTTATAAGCATTGATAAGATCATCTCTCAGTTTTCTCTTCTCCAGGCTAAACAGACCCAGGTCTCAGCCTTTCCTCATGAGAGACACTCCAGTCCCCTAATCATCTTAGTGTCCCTCTGCTGGACTCTTTCCAGTAGTTCCTTGTCTTTCTTGAGCTGGGGATCCCAGAACTGGACACAGGACTCCAGATGTGGCCTCACTAAGGCAGAGTAGAGGGTGAGGATAACTCTTCTTAATGCACCCCAGGATACCATGGCCTTCTTGGCCATGAGGGCACATCAATGGCTCATGGTTAGCTTCTTGTCCATCAGGACTCCCAGGTCCTTCTCTGTAGAGCTGCTTTCCAGCAGGTCAACCCCTAACCTGTACTGGATTCCTCCCCTAGAGTGCAGGACTCTACACTTGCCTTTGTTGAACTTCCTTATGTTCCTCTCCACCCAACTCTCTGGCCTGTCCAGGTCTCACTGAAAGGCAGCACAGCCTTCCGATGTATCAGTCACTCCTCCCAGTTTTGTGTCATCAGCAAACCTGCCGAGGGTATACTCTGTTCCCTCATCCAGGTCATTGATGAATATGTTGAACAAGACTGGGCCCAGTACTGACCCCTGAGGAACACTGCTAGCTGCAGGCCTCCAACTAGACTCTACACTGCCGATCACAACCCTCGGAGCTTTGCCATCCAGCTAGTTCTCAATCCACCTCACCGGCCACTCATCTAACCCACACTTCCTAAGCTTACCTATGAGGATGTTACGGGAGACAGTGTCAAAAACCTTGCTGAAGTCAAGGTAGACAATGTCCACCGCTCTCCCCTCATCTACCCAGCCAGTTACGCCAGCATAGAAGGTTATCAGATTGGCCAAGGATGATTTCCCCTTGGTGAATCCATGTTGATCACTCCTGATAACCTTCTTTTCCTCCAGATGCTTGGAAATGACATCCAGAATGAGCTGTTCCATCACCTTTCTGGGGATGGAGGTGACGCTGACTGGCCTTTAGTTTCCTGGTCCTCCTTGCCCTTTTTGAAGATTGGAGTGACGTTGGCTTTTCTCCAGAGTTCTCTGATTAATTCCATTAGTTTACTTTTCTATCTTAAATTGAGCTTTCTTACACTTCCCTATTTGAGAATGGATGATTATGAGAATAAATATGTTGCAGGTTGAGTTTCTTGAGTATTGTGGTATGGAGTACGTGAATAATTAAGATGGGCCCTTTTTTTATTCTGAATGGCACAAAGCTGTTCTAATTGCAAGATAGTTCTTGTAGCTGCCTGCTTGATTTTCCCACAAGCCTAATCAAGGTAAGGTCCTGTAGTAAATACTTATATACAGTGCTGGTTTCATTCTAAAATTAAGAGGTCCTGCAGGAAAGAGCATATGGTTGTGGTTGGTGACTGTTGTAGTCCAAGAAAAGTAGGCTAGCAGTTGCTGTTACTTTATGATTATGTAACAGGAATACATCTTCTGGTTGGATGCTCCAATGTTGACTATTGGCACTTGCTTCTCTGATGCCTTGTCTCAAAATTCAGTTCTTGTATTTTTGCTCTTGGGAATAGCAGAAGTATTCACTTGAATGAAAAGTGAAGTCATCACTCTCATGAGAAGTAAAGACAATTTGTTAAAATGTGAATGCGTACTTGGCATGATTGATGTAGCTCCCCTAGTCTGGGCATTTTTAGGTTCAGCAAATTAGATATCTGCCTTAAGCAGAACTAGCTTCCTAAAGTGTTTGAAACCACCCATTAGTCTGACTAATGTATTTGCAAAGTTGCATAAAACCAAACTTGACTCTAATAGCTTTTCTATGATTCATACAACCCAGCCACTGGTTGTACAGTACAGGCCCACATTAATTTCACAGGCTCCATGTTGCAGCAGGTGAACTTGACTGTTTCTTGTGGAAGGAATGACCATCTTGTCTTTCCCAAAATGTAGATGATTGCTGTTCTTGTGGATAAGATGATTCGAACACAGATTGTTGATTGCGCTGCAGTAGCAAACTGGATCTTCTCTTCAGAACTTGCACATGATTTTACTAGGTAACAAGTGTGGAATTTCTGTCTTCAGTTGCTTTTTATCTGAATTTTTCTTTTAAATGGTTAGAATCCATTTTTTTAACTTAAAATAATTGTAGGTTTTACTTTCATTATTGTGCTTTAAACTCCTTATAAAATTGTGTTGCTTCCTTTAAACACAAGTTTTAGTATTTTGAGCTGCAGTGTGTATTTCTATGTCCTGCAAAAAGTTATACTAACAAGATTCATGCAAATAGCCTGTAAGCTTGCCAAAATGGAAGGAGAATCTCTAGGACCATTTCTGGACAAGAACCATTAACCCTGTTGTATAGCTGCTAGCCTGGTGGAGTCTTGACTTGCACCTAGGGCATGTATCCTTCATCACCCTCAGATATATTATTTATTGAGAGTGGGGAAAATACTTAGACCTGGCAGTTTGATGCTAGTAGTATTGCAGAATGATTCTGAAATAAAGCACTGATTTGGTAATTCAGTGCAAAGTACAAGTAAGGAGTGATATGTTTTCTTAATATTGAATGTTTGCTCACTCCAGTAGATGTCCTAGTTAATAACGACAAAATGTTGTAATTTCCCCCCAGATCAGTGTTGTGCACTTTTCTATTTATTTATTAATTTAACTTGCTCTGTAGCAATAGAACATTGCCCTGTTTCTGATGGTTTGAATAAGAAGAGTTGAGAGTTATAGCAGACCTGTGCATTTTCTGTCTTGGAACAGTGTGCAATTTACTGTTTTGGGTTCTGCATCTTTCCTAGGTTCTATGTCTGGGAAATCTTACATTCCACAATTCGTAAAATGAATAAGCATGTACTGAAGATTCACAAAGAGCTGGAGGAGACTAAGGCAAGATTGGCAAGGCAGCACAAAAGAGTAATTTGTTTAATTTTTTTATACATATATTTGACTGACACACATTGGTTCTTGGAGGGTCTGAATAAAAATACTGACAGGAGGCATATCTACATGCGTTGCCATCTCTAGTACTAGGACACTAAAGTTGACACGTTTTTCGTATGGTTTTCTAAAGGCCATTAGAGCCTGAGAATTCAGTGAAGTCTTCGAAAAAGTTCATAGAATCATAGAATCATTAAGGTTGGAAAAGACCTCTAAGATCATCCAGTCCAACTATCAGCCCAACACCATCATGCCTACTAAACCAGTCCCAAAGTGCCACGTCTACACGTTTTTTTTTAACAGCTCCAGGGAAGGAAACTCTGCCATTTCCCTGGGCAGCCTTTCAGGTAACCCTAGAGAGCAATAAGGTCTTCTCTCAGCCTCCTCCAGGCTAAACAATCCCAGTTCCCTCAGCCACTCCTCATAAGACTTGTTCTCCAGCCCCTTCACCAGCTTTGTTGCCCACCTCTGGACATGTTCCAGCACCTCAGTGTCTTTCCTGTAGTGAGGGGCCCAAAACTGAACACAGGATTTGAGGTGCAGCCTCACCAGCGTTGAGTACAGGGGGACAATCCCTTCCCTAGTCCTACTAGCCACACCATTTCTGATACAAGCCAGGATGCTGTTGGCCTTCTTGGCCACCTGGGTACACTGCTGGTTCATGTTCAGCTGGCTGTCGACCAGCATCCCCAGGTCCTTTTCCACTGGGCAGCTTTCCAGCCACTCTTCCCCAAGCCTGTAGCATTGCATGGGGTTGTTGTGATCGAAGTGCAGAACCTGCCACTTGCCCTTGTTGAATCTCATACAATTGGCCTCAGGCCATCGATCCAGCCTGTCCAGGTCCTTCTGCAGAGCCTTCCTCAAGCAGATTGACACTCCCACCCAACTTGGTGTCATCTGCAGACTTACTGAGGGTGCACTCAATCTTCTCATCCAGATCATTGATAAGATATTAAACAAGACTGGCCCTGACACTGAGCCCTGGGGAACACCACTTGTGACCGGCCGCCAACTGGATTTATCTCCATTCACCACAACTCTCTGGGCTCGGCCATCCAGGTAGTGTTTTACCCAGTGAAGAGTACACCTGTCTAAGCCATGAGCCACGAGCCACCAGCTTCTCTAGGAGAACGCTGTGGGAAATGGTGTCAAAGTTGTTACTGAAGTCCAGGTAGATAACATCCCCAGCCTTTCCCTCATTTACTAGGAGGGTCACCTGGTCGGAAAAGGAGATCAGATTGGTTAAACAGGATCTGCCCTTCATGAGCCCATGCTGACTGGGCCCGATCCCCTGGTTGACCCACACCTGCCTGATGAGCGCATTCAAGATGAACTGCTCCATAATCTTTCCTGGTACCAAGGTCAGGCTGACAAGCCTCTAGTTCCTCAGATCCTCCTTCTAGCCCTTCTTGTAGATGAGCATCACACTGTCAAGTTTCCAGTCATCTGGGATGTCCCCTCAGAAATGGTTGAGAGTGGCTTAGCAAGATCCTCTGCCAGCTCCCTCAATATTCTTGGGTGGATCCCATCTGGTCCCATAGACTTGTGTGAGTCCAGGTGGTATAGCAGGTCGTTGACTAATTCCTCCTGGATTATGGGAGGATTATCCTGCTCTCCATCCCTGTCTTCCAACATGCATTTGCATAATTAAATTTTTTTCTCATAAGTTTTTGTTCCAAATGAGCTTCTCTCACTCTGTTTTTTGAATCGTTTCCTGTTACATTATTGGGTAGCAAAAGTCAAATTCATACTCAAGTTTGCTGTAGGTTCTGTTAGTTACTTTCAGGTTTTACTAGTAAGTAATCATTTAGGACCTCGTATCTTGTGTGAAGTGGTGCATGGAAACAGCACAATGCCACTGAGAAGCGGTGATAGTTGTCTCTGTTTTAACAGATGCTGCTGGATAAGACAATTGCATCTGCCTTTTGCTTCTCTTGATTTTATTTTCAAACGTCCTTGTATGACTTAGTCATCTCACTGTAAATAGTAGTCTATCGAATATTTTTAGTCACATTGTGTGGACCTAAGTGATAGTAGAAGCTTGTTATTCCTGGACAAGCAGCTGAGTTACTGGGATTTTTGTACTGCACTTGGGAAAAGAAGGTACTTTCTGTGCCTTCCCTATCTGAGTGTTTTATGGCACCAAATACTTTCAATGTCCCTAGCCAGCCACTCCAGTCTATTAGTCCTTTTTTTTTATTAACTTCTGGCTATTTGGGGGCTTCAGGTTTAGGTACTGATTCTGTAAAATACCGTGAGAGTGATACCTCCTGTAGCAGCCCCAGAAGGCAGGACCCAAGACAGTTTGGCTGTCAACAATATTTAATTCTGATAGCAAATGAAGCCGATTTATAGAAATTATCTTAGTTTCATAGAAAGGACAGTATTACCTTGTTGATCTATGTTTTTTCCGTACCTGCACAAAACACTAGGTTACTTCTAAATCATAGAATCATAGACTCAAAGAATGGTTTGAGTTGGAAGGGATTTTAAAGATCATCCATTTCAACCCCCCTGCTATGGGCAGGGACACCTCCCGCTAGACCAGGCTACTCAAGACCTCATCCAACCTGGCCTTGAGCACTTCTAGGGATGGGGCATCCACAACTTCCCTGGGCAACCTGTACCAGTTCCTCAACACCCTCATTGTGAAGAATTTCCTCCTTATGTCTAGTCTAAATCTTCCCTCTTCCAATTTATAGACACACCTCCTTGTCCTACCACTACAAGCTGTTGTAAAAAGTGTTTCCACAGCTTTCTTGTACGCTCCTTTCAGGTACTGGAAGGTCGCTAAAAGGTGTTCCTGCAGCCTTCTCTCCAGGCTGAACAACCCCGACACTCTCAGCCTGTCCTCGTAGCAGGCATGCTCCAGCCTTCTGATCATCTATGTAGCCCTCCTCTGGACCCATTCCAACAGTTCCATATCCTTCTTATGTTAGGGATTGCAGAACAGGACACAATACTCCAGATGAGGTCTCACAAGAGAGGAATAGAGGGGCAGAATCACCTTCCTCGACCTGCTGGCCACACTTCTTTTGATGCAGCTCACGATACACTTGGCCTTCTGGGCTGCGAGTGCACATCGCTGGCTCATGTTGAACATCTCATTGACCAGCACCCCCAAGTCCTTCTCTGCGGGGCTGCTCTCAATCACGTCATCCCCCATCCTGTATTGAAATTGCAAATTTCCCCGACCCAGGTGTAGGGCCTTGCACTCGGCCTTGTTGAACCTCATGAGATTCCCTCAAACCTACTTCTCCAGGTCCCTCTGGATGACATCCTGTCCTTCCGGTGTGACAACTGTACCACTCAGCTTGGTGTCATCTACAGACTCGCTGAGGGTGCACTCAATCTCGCTGTCAATATCATTGATGAAGGTATCAAACAACACCGGTCCCAGTACAGACCCCTGAGGGACACCAATTGTCACGGATCTCCATCTGGACTTTGAGCCATTGACCACTACTCTTTGAATACCACCACCTAACTAATTCCTTATCATAGAATCACTAGGTTGGAAAGGACCCATTGGATCATCGAGTCCAACCATTCCAAACACTCCTTAAACCATGCCCCTCAGCACCTCATCCACCCGTCCTTTAAACACCTCCAGGGAAGGTGATTCAACCACCTCCCTGGGCAGCCTGTTCCAGTGCCAAATGACCCTTTCCGTGAAAAATTTTTTACTGATGTCCAGCTTGAACCTCCCCTGGCGGAGCTTCAGGCCATTCCCTCTTGTCCTGTCCCCTGTCACTTGGGAGAAGAGGCCAGCTCCCTTCTCTCCACAACCTCCTTTCAGGTAGTTGTAGAGAGCAATAAGGTCTCCCCTCAGCCTCCTCTTCTCCAGGCTATGCAACCCCAGCTCTCTCAGCCGCTCCTCATAAGACTTGTTCTCCAGCCCCCTCACCAGCTTCGTTGCTCTTCTCTGGACACGCTCCAGAGCCTCAACATCCTTCTTGTGGTGAGGGGCCCAGAACTGAAGACAGTACTCAAGGTGCCGTCTCACCAGTGCTGAGTACAGAGGGAGAATAACCTTCCTGGACCTGTTGGTCACGCTGTTTCTGATACAAGTCAAGATTCCATCTGCCTTCTTGGCCATCTGGGCACACTGCTGACTCATGTTCAGTCGGCTGTCAACCAACACCCCCAGGTCCTTCTCCTCCAGGCAGCTTTCTAGCCACTCTTCCCCTAATGGGTAGCACCGCATAGGGTTGTTGTGCCCCAAGTGCAGGACCCGGCATTTGGCCTTGTTAAACTTCATGCCATTGGCCTCAGCCCAGCGGTCCAGCCTGTTCAAGTCCCTTTGCAGAGCCTCCCTACCCTCCATCAGATCCACGCTTCCACCCAGCTTAGTGTCATCTGCAAACTTGCTAAAGGTGCACTCAATGCCTTCATCCAGATCATTGATAAAGACATTGAACAGGGCTGGACCCAGTACCGAGCCCTGGGGAACACCACTTGTAACTGGTCTCCAGGTGCAGTTAACTCCATTTACCACTGTTTTGTGTGGGAGATCAATGGACAGCACGCTGATTAATGTAATCAGAAGCTGACGGTTTATTTGAGCCCAGACAGCATCTTAGATATATTTTCCCCGTGATCATGCAGCTAGTTCTTACAGTGATTGGTACATGTTTACATATCCTAAACAACTAAGCCATAGCGAGTGGATAATGGATATTGTCCATGTGAAGATCTAATGCTTACTTGCTTAGTTAGCTTTGCGTATTTTACATGCTTTTCCCCTAAGTTATCATGATTTCTACTTTTCTAACTTACACCTCCCTCTCAGCTTCTGGGCATACAGCCATAGCTTACTGTTGCTATCCATTGTTTCCTCTTACAGCACTGTTCATGGTCCTTCAAGGGCATTGTGGCCTTCGTTAATTTAAATGTTTCTACAGTTTTGCAGAATCAAACCCTATAACCCCAAATGAGTTATAAAGCAGGTATTTTTAATTCCAGCGCTGGGGTGCAAGGGGGTTCTCCTCCTAGCTTGCACACCATAGAGCTTAACAAGCAGCTACTTATAGTGTAAAGACATGCATAGCTATAAGCACCTACTACATATTCATAACCTCTCTCCGCTTTGTATTATAATTAGTTCTAGAAAGTTCGCTCCAGTCTTGCGCCTGTGTAGTGCCTCCTGGTGGTTGTGGGCCGGGGTCTTAGGGATGAAGTAACAAGTCTTCCTTAGGATGAAAAAAAGTTTTTTCCTTGAACTGTGCACAAGCACAGTCTCTTCTGGTTGTTTTCCAGCTTTCTGCATTCCAGTGCCCACTTATCAGTAAACTTCTGCTAGCTGGTTCCTTCATTATCAACTTCCAAGGTCTTCAAGGCGAACAACGCCAAGCTCTAACGAACACTCCCAGCCCCCCTTGTCTGCTTTTGCTCATCAGTTACCCCCTGTCTTTTTAACATGGGCAAATTCATTTGCCAACTCTGTAATTTATCTCTCAAAGGGGAATTGGATGATATTTTGTTGGAAAATTACCTATTTAAGGCATTCTCATGGTCACCAGACATACAAGTCAAAATTGTTAGTCGCTGTAGCATTCTCCAATTCCAAATAAATAACATAGCAGGGAAAACAAAGCTAACTAAAACTAGCATCAGAAGGACAATAATGGGGTGACACAACTTATTTAGAATGCCAGTCGTGGTAGGAGATCATCCGAATAACATATCCCTCCACCGATGGTTCACATTTTCTTTTACCCTTTTAGGACCCCCTTTATTTCCTCTGTGTTGTGGTGGACTGTTATCAAGGTCTTTTCCCGCTTTCCTGGACCTCGTTCAGAATTCTAATCAAGTCCTGATGTTTCATTAACTGTTTCATTAATTATTTTACCAATTTAAGATTCATTCCAATAGGTATAGGTGATAATTTGTGAAATATTGTATAATTGGATTTTATCAGTTGATGGGATATGACTGGTGCTAAATAAGAAAAGTCACACCCAACAATCTTAACAAGATTACAAATACAGAAATTAGAAATTAGAATGATTCTTACTATCGAAAATTATCTCATCTATTACTACAGAGGTACAAGCAATTCTCAAACACACACACAAACCTGGCCCATATATACAAGTACAGTCCTCTGATTAGCGTCTGGATGAATCTCAAAGTGACAGATGCTTTGCTCAGTGTCGAGACAGGTGTCTTGAGCCTCAATTGCATTATTTAGCAAATGAATCCTTGTTCTCATGTAATGCAAGATTCTAAATTTACAGTTTGCCATTTCCCGTTCACTATTTGTGCCCATGTTCTGTGTTCAGAAGGATAGAGCACAGTTTTATCATGGCTTAATCTTAATGCAGTGATGGAGTGGATTACATATATTGAAGAGTTACGTATGGTAAACACAAAGGCTGTGATGGGGTCATAGGTGAAATTTACCGGAGTCTACCAGGATTGAAGCTTCCTCTCTAAGACAGTGGCACTGTCCCAAACCACCTTCTTTTATAATTAAGGCAGCCACTGATTGCATCCATAATTATGCCTGTATACAACTGAGGGCCAAAGAAACGTTTTCTTGGATCACACCGAGTGCATTTCCTATTAATTCATGGTCTTGTTCCTCCACCTTTTCCAACTTCGGTAACATTTCTGATAGACAATTCCATTTAGGACCTCCAATCCTGTCTCTAACAATCCAGTTAGGACCCTTTGTGTTCTGCCCCTGAAGGGCACTTGTTTTCACAGCCAAGTTGTCCAGCTTTTGAAGGATGTTTTTAGGAAATGAGAGCATGCTGGATGAATTTCAGAAATATCAGCTTGCATTAGCAGTTCAACACATTTAAGAGACCATTCTGAGTTGAACAGCATTTGCTGTTGGACTCTATTCCTGATTATATACGGACCAATCTCATAAATTCTGGGTTGAACAGCATTTGCTATTATATTTATTTTAGATTTTAATGAGAGCCCAATGGTATCATAGGCACAGAGACAAACCACCTTAACAGTCTGTACTAATGTAAAATGATTCCAACAGTCTAATTCATTGGAAATAAAGGTCTTTGTATTCTTATCTGCAGGCGTAGTTGAGATAGTAATTTGGGATGCCTTTTTATGGATAGTCCCATTAACCATTCGGCATCCTACTTTGATTTCTCCTCCTACAGTCCCCTGAAGTTCTTGAATCCCCTGTTCTCCATCCACATTCCATTCTTGCCTCACATGTACTTGATTTTCATACATAACCACAGTTCATAGATTTAAACCCTTTCGTTTCAGAATATTTCCCATGGCTCCAGTATACCCAATAAAAGCTTGAGACCAAGGCCACTCAGTATTCTTTTGGCTAGAGGTGCTTTTACCTCCCTGGATTATAATTATAATCATGAGAAAAATAATTTTCCTGGTTGGAGTTGCGTGACCCTTCATGGAGATATATGTGCCTTTTCACTTGGGTGCAATGGATCCATGCACTCTGCTCCTTGATTTCGATTGCTTTGAAGGAGGCAAGGAACATTCCTTCTCACTGTGGTTCCATAGTCCTCTCTTCAAGAGACTTTACAAATAAATAATCTCCAGGTTGTATGTTATGCACAGGTACATCCAAACCCCTACTTCACGTCTCAACCTCATCTTTTTCAATCTTTTGGAGCTCTTTGTCCAGTGCCACCATGTAGGAGGTCATGATTTCATACGCACATAGTGACTGATCTGTTGTACTACTGAGATAAAATGTGGTCCCCTATCAGGAGACATAGTTGCTGGAACCCAAAAGCGTGGCATTATCTCCTGTATTAATGTTCTGGTTATCTTCTTGTTCTAGTAGGGAATGCCTCTGGCCAACCTGAAAAGGTACCAGTTAATACCAATAAGTATCGACATCCCCCCTGTCTTGGGAGTTCCGAAAAATCAATCCGCCATTGTTGCCCAGGCCCGTTGCCTCTTCCAATTTGGCCCATTTCTGGTTTGGGGTAATTTTAGGATTAGTCTGGAGGCAAAGGTCACACTGCTGAGCCACTTCTCTCACAATGGCGTATAAATTTCTAGCGGCAATACCTTTAAGCAGGTGTTTATATAGAGCTTCTGCCCCCTCCCTTGTCTCTTCCTGTGTTCTTTCCTCATCAAAGGCCATGTTAAATAAGGGGGAATGATTAGTTTCCCTTGTGGAGTGAGGACCCACCCCTCTTTACTATATGACCCTTCCAGGTCTATAATAAATTTATGATTATCTGATCTTCCTTGGTATATTCTGGCTTACCTTCTACAGAGATTCACCTGTCAGGGATCAAAGCCCCTTTTGTTTTGACCTTGCCTTTGGCTGCCAGTTTTGCCTCTCTATCCGCCAGCTCATTTCCTCCTCCCAGATCCGAATTCACTTTCTGGTGCGCCTTGATGTGCATGATTGTCACTTTCTCAGGTAGCTGGACTGCTTCCAGCAGTCTCAGAATCCCTCTGCATGCTTGATGTTTTTGCCCTGGCATGTCTTTTTATTGCTTAAGACATAGCTGTTTCCATCCATGAACCAGCCCTCAGCGTCTTCCATGGGACTGTCTTTCAGGTCCGAACGGCTCAAGTAGGTGTCCTCGATGGTCTCTAAGGAGTCCTGTATTTCCACTGAGAAAAGAATCTGGGTGGATGATGTTAGTAACCACAGTTCCCATATCATGTTCCAACGTTATAGCTTGGTATTTTAGGAACCTTTGTGGAGAAAGCCAGTGCCCACCTTTCACTTCCAGACACTAACACAGTCATTTTCTGGCACAGGGTAAATCTTCATGCCTCCTGGATGTTTGGCACGATGGCCGCAACTGCTTGTAAACAGCCAGGCCCTAGGGCAGTCCCTTGCTTCTCATGAGAGAAGAGGAAAAATGGCTTACTCACATCTTGAAGTCCTAAAGCTGAGGCCGACATCAGGGCTTTCTTCAGCCATTCAATGGCTTGCACAGCCTCTTTGTGGCGGTGGTTAGTGCATACAGGGGTTTAACAAGCAGTCCATAGTTATAGATCTGTAGCCGACATCACCCAGTCATCCCCAAGAAAGTTTGTAACTCTTTCACTGTTTACAGTCTCAGGGTTTGGTATATTGCCTCTTCTCAGGCCTGTCCCAAAGTTCTTTGTCCAGCGCTGATTTCATAGCCAAAGTAGATTGCATTATTTCGGCCTTCTTTTAGATACTCGGTATCCCTGGAGCCCCAAAAGTTTAACAGACTCACCATCCAGGTCATGCAAGCCTTGTCTTGGTGGCAATCAGGGAATCATCTACATACTGCAACAGTCTCCCTTCCTCAGGTGGGGCTTCCAGGCCTCAAGATCCTTTGCAAGTTGATTACCAAATATCCAGGTGAGTTGAATTCTGCACCTGCTCTAAGGGTTTTCCATTCAAATGGAAATATTTTCTGGGTGGCTTCATGGAGAGGGAGGCAAAAGTAGGCATCCTTCAGGTCTAAAACAGTAAGCCAGGTTAGTTCAGGTATTAATACAGTTAACAGGGTAGATAGATTTGCCACCACCGGGTAAAGGTTTTTTGTTATTTTATTTACAGCCCATAAGTCCTGGGTACATGCGTGGCCCATACCTCAGCGTATACCTGGTTCGTGATTCCTTCTCTGATTTTTCTTCTGTGGGAACACAGACTAAGGATAAACCCATTATTTGCATATACTGCTGGTCATTTACCTCCAGAGTAATCTCTCCCTTTTCAAATTTGATTATTGCACCCAATTGTTGTAATAAATCTCTCCCTGAAAGTGCCTTCGGGGAGTTGGGCATATACAAGAATCTGTGGATGCCCCATTGTATTCCCAGTTTATATCTTAGAAGTTCACAAAAATACACCTTTTCACTTTGGCCAGTTGCCCCTTTTACCACGATGTAGTCATTTCCTAGGGACATCAAAGCTTAGTTCAAAACTGAATATGTTGCCTTTGTGTCAACTAAAACTCTGCTTTCTTCTCCTCTTTCCCTGGCTTCATTATAACTATTGGATCCACTAGGGTGGATTCCCCAGGTCCCAGTCAGTGTTCCTTCTCATGAGCCACTATTCCTCTTTTAGACTGGCCCAAAACCAAAACCTAGTTGTTGTATTCCTACCCTTGACCCAGGATCCATCAGTGTGGCAGCACATTATATCCCTCAGTCGATTTAGGAATTCAGATGGTGATTTAGAGGGACCTTGCTTACTTGTTTGGGAAAGGCCCTTTTCATTCCCTTTGAGATTCACTCCTGATATACCTGTAATTTTTCTACATGTTTATATCTGTCCGGATCCCACATTGGGTCTTGGATGGGAAATACTCTTTCCAAATCCCATACAGTTTTACAATCAGTTTTGTTTCTTCTTGTTGGGTTTTTTTCTAATGTCCCACTCCCCACTGATCCTGCAGCCGGGCAGAGAGGGTGTCCCATCTAGGGTGCCAAACTGTTTTGCGGAATCAAACCCTATAACCCAAAATGAGTTATAAAGCAGGCATGTTTATTTCCAGCGCTGAGGTTCAAGGGGGTTCTCCTCCTAGCTTGCACACCATATACCTTAACAAGCAGCTATTTATAGTGTAAAGACATGCATAGTTATAAGCGCCTACTACATATTCATACCCTTTCCCTGATTATAATTAATTCTGGAAAGTTCGCTCCAGTCTTGCGCCTGCGTAGTGCCTCCTGGTGGTCGTGGGCCACGGTCTTAGGGATGAAGTAACAAGTCTTCCTTAGGATGAAAAAAAAGTTTTTTCCTTGAACTGTGTACAAGCACAGTGTCTTCTAGTTGTTTTCCAGCTTTCTGCATTCCAATGCCCACTTATCAGTAAACTTCTGCTAGCTGGCTCCTTCATTATCAATCTCCAAGGTCTTCAAGACGAACAACGCCAAGCTCTAATGAACACTCCCAACCCCCCTTGTCTGCTTTTGCTCATCACCACCCCTCTCTGGGCCCAGCCATCCAACCAGTTTTCAACCCAGGAGAGTGTGCGCCTGTCCAGTCCAGAGGCAGACAGTTTCTGAAGCATAATGCTGTGAGAAACTGTGTCAAAGGCTTTACTGAAGTCCAAGAAAACTACATCCACAGCCTTTCCCTCATCCAGTAGTCAAGTCACTTTGTCATAGAAGGCAATCAGGTTAGTTTGGCAAGACCTGCCTTTCATGAACCCGTGTTGACTGGGCCTGATCACCCAGTTCTCTTGCATGTGCTTCATGATCACCTGTTCCATGACTTTTCCTGGCACTGAGGTCAGACTGGCAGGCCTGTAGTTCCCTGGATCCTCCCTGCAACCCTTCTTGTAGATGGGCACAACATCAGCCAGCCTCCAGTCCAGTGGAACTTCCCCAGTCAGCCAGGACCGCTGGAAGATGATGTAAAGGGGTTTGGAAAGGACATCCGCCAGCTCCTTCAATACTCTTGGGTGGATCCCATCCGGCCCCATAGACTTGTGGGTGTCTAGCTGGGCAAGCAAGTCTCTAAGTGCCTCCTCTTGGATCATGGGAGCCTCATTCTGCTCCTCTAACTCCTGGGTTTGTACACAGGGGGAACTAGTTCCCTTACTGTTAAAGACTGAGGCAAAGAAGGCATTAAGTACCTCAGCCTTTTCCTCATCCCTTGTCACTGTTGTTCCTTCTGCATCCAATAGGGACTGAATATTCTCCCTAGTCCTCCTTTTCTTGTTAATGTATTTATAGAAAGATTTTTTTATTATCTTTCACAGACTTAGCCAATTTGATTTCTAGTTAGGCCTTAGCCCTCTTGATTTTTTCCCTGCACCATCTCACTTAGTCCCTGTAGTCCACCCAAGATGCCTGTCCCTTCTTCCAGAGCTCATAGACATTCCTCTTCTTTTTGATGCCTCTCAAGATCTCCCTACTCAACGAAACTGTTTTCTTCCCCCACCAGCTCCTTTTCTGGAACATGGGGATGGCTTGCTCCTGAGTTGCTAGGATTTCATTTTTGAAGAGCGCCCAGCCCTCATGGGCTCCCTTGCCCTTAAGGACTGTCTCTCATGGGATGTTACCAATCAGCCTTCTGAATAGTCCAAAGTCTGCCCTCTGGAAGTTTAATGTGACTGTTCTGCTAATCGCCCTCTTCATCTCACCTAGAACTGAAAACCCTATCATCTCATGATTGGTTTGTCCCAGGCGTCCTCCAACTGTCACATCCCCCACAAGACCTTCTCTGTTCACAAACAGCAGGTCCAGGAGGGCACCCTCCCTTGTCGCTCACTCACCAGTTGTGTCAGGAAGTTGTCTTCCATGCACTCCAGGAACCTCCTAGACTGCTTCCTTTCTGCTGTATTGTACTTCCAGCAGATATCTGGAAGATTGAAGTCTCTCATGAGGACAAGAGGTAGCGAGCTAGAGACTATCCCCAGCTGTTTATAGAAGAGCTCATCAGCTGCTTCTTCTTGGCTAGGTGGTCTATAACAGACTCCCATCACAATATCTGCCTTCTTGTGGGCTCCTCTGATTTTAACCCACAGGCACTCAGTCCCTCCCTCACTGTAATCCAGCTCAAGGGTATCAAAGCACTCTTTAACATAGAGGGATACCCCACCTCGTCTCCTACCCTTCCTGTCCCGCCTGAAGAGTTTATAGCCCCCATGGCTGCACTCCAGTTATATGAGTCATCCCACCACATTTCTGTGATGGCAACGACATCATGGTCTCCTTGCCCTACAACAGCTTCCAACTCCTCCTTCTTATTGCCCATACTGCATGCATTGGTGTAAATGCACTTCAGCTGGGCTGGCAAACCTTCAGCCCTCATAAAGGGAATAGAGTTCTTTCCGAATTGACTCCACAGTGCCAGTTTCATCCTTACTGTCCCCAGATGTAATCGCCCCCACTTGCACTGTGGTGATATACTGGCGGTCCTCTCCAGCCCACCATCTCTCAGTCACTGGAGTCCCACTTCCAGGCTCACTCCCGACTAGCCTGGTCTCATCCCCCTCCCCCTTCACATCTAGTTTAAAGCTCTATTTAAGAGCCTAGCTAGATTTTTACTTTAGTCCCCCTAGGAGACAAGCGTGTCTCACCCCTAGTAAGAAAGCCTGGGGGTGCGCGGGCCACCCCATGATCAAAGAACCCAAAGCCTCTCTCCTCACACCAGGCTCGGAGCCAGGCATTAATCAACTGCTTCTCTTTGACCTCCTGCTCCTCATTCCTTAGCATCGGAATGGAACTAAACACTACTTGTGCCCCAGAAACCCTCCATCGTTCTCCCTAGAGTCCTGAAGTCTCTCTTAATGGCTTTCAGCTTTCTGCGCTGTATGTCATCATTGCCAATTTGAAATACTACCAGAGAGTAATAATCTGTCTCTTTGGCCAAGGAAGGTAGTTTTCTAGTAACATCCTTCGCTGATCCCCCTGGTAAGCAGCAGGCCTCCCTGTGGAGTGGGTCTGGTCTGCAGATGGATCCCTCTGTTCCCATTAGAAGGGAATCCCCTAAGACAATCACTCTCCTCTTCTTATTTACTGAGTATGTTTTTATGGTCATCTGAGGATGGCGCAGCCTAGGGAATGTTTCTAGGCTGTGGGAGCCATCTTCTTATTCCTTGGGGATGGGTTCCACCTGCAGCACTTCATATTTGTTCTTCAGGGGGATCTGGGGGTTTGTTGTCTGGGTGGGGGGAGCAGGTTTCCTGCGCCAGGCAGGGACTTGCTGCCATTCTGCATCTCTTGTTCACCCAACCTTGCAGCTTGCAGGTGGGTGTTGCTCAGCTGCACTAGCTCCAGCAGCCTGCTGAGTTTGTGAGAGAGTGCTGCTCCAGTGATCTATCTCCCTCTCACATTCCCTGATGGTCCTTAGTCTATTTACCTCCTCCCTCAGCTCTGCCACCACACAAAGGAGTTCCCCCACACAAGCACAGCTTCCACAAGTGGAGCCAGTACCAGAGGCATGAACTGGTGTGGGAGGAGGGCACTGCCTACAGCCCAGGGTCTGGGTAGCTGCATTGACCCACCAAGGCTCTGTCTGGGTGGCAACATCTATCCTGCTTGCTGCAGTACTCAGAGCAGTTGTAATCTTCTGCCAGGTAGCCTCCGTGGCCCACAGTCCCTTCTGGCCAGCCTCGCTACTCACCCTGCCCGCTCGAACTGCTCCATTACACTAACAGACCCCTTTGCACACTCCTCATCACTATGCTGCCAAGGGACGGTTTAAATCTCCCGCGGTAGCCGCTGGGACTGCCCCCTCCCATCAGGCACTGTGCAGGACAGTCCGCTGCCACGTGTCAGGAGCCCAGCGCCGCCCACCCCACTTCTGCCTGGGTTTTCCTGGGCTTTTCCCGTCTCAGGGAAGTGCCCCAACGCCTCAGATTGCCACCCCACCGCAGTACTCACCGTCCTGCCTCTGGATGCCGCCGAAAAAGCGGCAGTTCACCAAACAGTCCACCCATCTCTCCAATTTAGAGGGAAGAGTGTTGTAGAGGACCATGTCAAAGGCTTTACACAAGTCCAGATAAATCACATCCTTTGTTTTATCTGTATCCACTGCTGTGGTTACCCCATCATAGAAAGCCACTAGATTGGTGAGGCAGGACCCATAGACTTCTATATGTTCAGGTTCCTCAGGTGGTCACAAACCTGATCAGTGGGTGGGGCTTTACCCCCTTGGTCCTCATCTTGCTGTCCATTGCCCCAGGATGGGTGAGGAGAGCGGTTGTCAGTGAAGACTGAGGCAAAAACTGCTGCTCCATGTGGGAGCAGATGAAGCAGCAGTACAAAGCCCAAGGAGGTTTAAAAGAGATTTTAGGGCCTTTGGACCACTACTGGGGGAATCTGGGGCCCAGGTGATTTTTAGTTCCCTCCTTCCAGTTACAGGTGGAGACATAGCACAGTTCAGACAGATCCAGTCAATTAATACATGACTCCGTGACTGGTGTCACCGCAATAACTTTGGGTTTTTTGATAATGGGATGGCCTACATAGCACCAGGATTACAGGTATTGGATGGGAGCCACCTTTCTCAGACTGGGAGGAGGATCTTTGCCCAGGAGCTTGAGAGCTTGTAGATAGGGCTTTAAACTAGATGTGAAGGGGGAGGGGGATAACATCAAGCTAGCCTGTAACAAGAGGTGGGAGGACAGGTGTGAAGTGTCAGGGAGGATACTTCTCTAAAACACCTTATAGGTAATAAAAGGTCCACTAGGAAGGTGATGCAACCGGCAGCGCAGCCGACCTGCCAGTACAGAAACCCACAAAGCTTGGGTAACAAGCAGGAGGAGCTGGAAGCTACTGTGCTACTTGAAAGCTATGATCTAGTTGCCATCAAGGAAACATGGTGGGATGAGTCACATCACTGGAATGTGGCTATCAATGGCTACAGGCTGTTCAGAAGAGACAGACTGGGAAGGAGGGGTGGAGGCATTGCCCTCTGTCTCAGGAAAGGGATAGAATGTGAAAAGCTGTTGTTGAAGAGTAGCCTCAAACAGGTTGAAAGCTTATGGGTCAGAATTAAAGACAGAGGTACCAATGGGAAACATGTGGTTGGTCTATACTACAGGCCACCCGATCAAGGAGAGCCAGCCGATGAAGTCTTCTTCTTCCAGCTACAGGAGGTTTCACGCTCCAAGCTCTCATCCTACTGGGGGACTTCAACCACCCTGACATATGCTGGAAAAGTAGCACAGTAGTCAGTAGGCAATCCAGGAGACTCCTGGAGTGCATTGCGGATAATTTCTTAGTCCAACTGACAGAGACCCCCACCCAAGGAGATGCAGTACTAGACTTGATGGTCACTAATACAAGCGAACTCATCAGTGACATTAGGATCAGAGCACTGGTAGAGTTCAAGGTCCTGAGGGATATGGGACAGGCGAGGAGTATAGTCAGGACACTAAATTTCAGGAAAGCAGACTTCCAGCTCTTCAAGGACCTCCTTCAAGTTACTTGGTAGGACTCCCTGGGACATGGTCTTTCAAGACAACGGAGCGGAACAGAGCTGGCAAATATTTAAAGATTCTTTCCATAAACCGCAAGTGTGTTCAGTCCCCATATGTAACCTGAACATATATAAGTCCATGGGACCTGATGAGGTGCATCCCAGTGATGAGCGAAAGCATACAAGGGGGGTTGGGAGTGTTCGTTAGAGCTTGGCGTTGTTCACCTTGAAGACCTTGGAAGCTGATAATGAAGGAGCCAGCTAGCAGAAGTTTACTGATAAGTGGGCATTGGAATGCAGAAAGCTGGCTGCATTTGGTTCAGGAGTTTGAAAATAGACAGAGGAGACTGAGTCTGCGCACAGTTCAAAAAGAAATATATTCATCCTGAGGAAGACTTCCTACTTCATCCCTAAGACCCTGGCCCACAACCATCAGGAGGCACTACGCAGGTGCAAGACTGGAGCGAACTTTCCAGAAGTAATTATAATACGAAGCAGGGAAAGGGTATGAATATGTAGTAGGTGCTTATACCTATGCATGTCTTTACACTATAAGTAGCTGCTTGTTAAGCTATACGGTGTGCAAGCTAGGAGGAGAACCCCCTTGCACGCCAGTGCTGGAAATAAACATACCTGCTTTATAAGTCATTTGGGGTTATAGGATTTGATTCCACAAAACACCAGAGTCTGGAGGGAATTGGCAGATGTGGCTGCCAAGCCACTCTCCATGATATTTGAAAAGTCATGGCAATCAGGAGAAGTCCCTGGTGACTGGAAGAAGGGTAATGTTGTGCCCGTTTTTAAAAAGGGCAGAAAAGAGAACCCTGAGAACTACTGACCTGTCAACCTCACCTCAGTGCCTGGGAAGATGATGGAACAGATCCTCCTAGGAGCTGTGCTAAAGCACATGGAGGACGGGAAGGTGATTAATGACAGCCATCATGGCTTCACCAGGGGCAAATCCTGTATGACCAACTTGGTGGCTTTCTATGATGGGGTAACCACAGCAGTAGACACGGGTAAACCAACAGATGTGATCTATCTAGACTTCTGTAAAGCCTTTGACAGAGTCCCCCACAACATCCTTCTCTCTAAATTGGAGAGATATCGATTTGATGGATGGACAGTACGGTGGATAAGAAACTGTTTGGATGGTCGTATTCAAAGAGTAGTGGTCAAGTCCAGATGGAGGTCCGTGACAAGTGGTGGTCTCTCAAGGGTCCATACTGGGACCAGTGCTGTTCAATATCTTTATCAATGATATTGACAGCGAGATTGAGTGCACCCTCAGCAAGTCTGCGGATGACACCAAGCTGAGTGGTGTAGTTGCCACACTGGAAGGACGGGATGTCATCCAGAGGGACCTGGACAGATTGGAGAAGTGGGCCTCTGAGAGCCTCATGAGGTTCAACAAGGCCAAGTGTAATGTCCTACACCTGGGTCGGGGCAATCCCCATTTTCAGTACACAATGGGGGATGACGTGATTGAGAGCAGTCCTGCAGAGAAGGACTTCGGGGTGCTGGTCGATGAGAAGCTTGACATGAGCCAGCAATGTGCGCTCACAGCCCAGAAGGCCAACCATATCCTGGGCTGCATCAAAATAAGCGTGGTCAGCAGGTCGAGGGAAGTGATTCTGCCCCTCTATTCCTCTCTTGTGAGGCCTCACCTGGAATACTGTGTCCAGTTCTGGAGTTCTCAATGTAAGAAGGATGTGGAGCTGTTGGAACGGATCCAGAGGAGGGCTACAAAGATGATTGGAGGGCTGGAGCACCTTCCATATGAGGACAGGCTGAGAGAGTTGGATTTGTTCAGCCTGGAGAAGAGAAGGCTCTGAGGAGATCTTATAGCGACCTTCCAGTACCTGAAAGGGGGCCTACAGGAAAGCTGGAGAGGGACTATTCATAAAGGCTTGTGGGGATAAGACAAGGGGAAATGGGTATAAACTGGAGAGGGGCAGATTTAGGCTTGATATAAGGAAGAATTTCTTCACCATGAGAGTGATGAAGCACTGGAACAGCTTGCCAAGGGAAGTTGTGGATGCCCCATCCCTGGAGGTGTTCAAGGCCAGGTTGGATGGGGCGTTGGGCATCCTCATCTAGTGGGATGTCCCTGCCCAAGGGAAGTAGATGATCTTTAAGGTCCCTTCCAGCCCTAACTATTCTATGATTCTATGATAACTTTTGTAAATAAATGTATTAGATATGGCTGGGATGGAGTAAACTTTCCCCACAGCAACCCCCATCGTGCTGTGCTTTGTAGTTGTAGCTAGAACAATGTTGATAACACTAGTGTTTTGACTACTGCTGAGCAATACGACTGCACTCTCACAGCATGGAGGCTGTCTCTCCAAACTCCACCCCCCAGTAGGCTGGGGATGGGCAAGAGATTGGGAGGGGACACAGCCAGGACAGCTGACCCAAAGCGATCAGAGAGATATTCCATACCATGTGAGGTTGTGCTTGGGAATAAAAGCTAAGAGAAAGGAGGAGAAGGATGGGGGTCATTCATTATTAAGGCATTTGTCTTCCAAAGCAACCACTATGCACACTGAGGCCCTACTTCCTAGAAAGTGACTGGATATCACCTAGGAAGTAGAGGACAGACTTTTGTTGTTGTTGTTTAGTTATTTGTTTCCTTTGATTCCTTCTGCAGCTTTTGCTTTTCTTTATTAAACTGTCTTTATCTCAACCCATGAGTTTTTAATCTTATTTTCTCCCTTGGTCCTGCTGAGGAACAATAGAGCAGCTTGATGGGCACCTGGCAGCCAGCCAAAGTTAACCCACCACAGTAAAATAGGCAAAATATAAATAGTTCTGGAAGCAGATGCTTTACCAGACTGCAGTTCCTCACTGAGGATGTAAAATGTCAAAGTTTGATGGCCGCAGTGCTAAGTGGACTGTTATGTTATGGGATGAGGCCAAGGCTTATCTGTCTGCTCCTAGGGGAGTTAACACAATGTCTACTGGTCCTTGAGCAGTTAGTCTAGGTTGGGGGGGGGTCGGGTATGATCCTGTGGTGAAGAAAATGTTAAAATTCTCAATTACTACAAATTCTCAAGTCCTTCTGCTTTAAATATTGTAGTAATTCAGAGTTGTCAGAGTATCTCTCCAGTTACTAGTTTGCATTCAAAGATATAAATTGCAAGTGTGATTTGCATACAGTAGCATAGTTAGCACATGGCCCTATTTTTGTCTTAAGCTGCACATCATACTCTTTTTACAAAAAAATAATGTTTACACCTCTTAATTTATGGATATTATTGCAGAGAAACAACATTGTGAGACTGACGTAATATCTATAACTGACTGTATTGGATGTGCCTTACTCTACCAAATTCCCCCTTTCTTGCTATACATCACTTAATCACAGAATGATTGAAGTTGGAAGGGACCTCTGGAGGTCATCTTGTCCAATCCCCTTGCTCGAGTAGGGCCACCTAGAGTCGGTTGCCCAGGAACATGTCCAGATAGTGTTTCAGTACATTCAAGGAGGGAGACTCCGCAACCTCTCTGGGCAACCTATTGCAGTGCTCAGTCACCCTCATAGTAAAAAAAGTGTTTCCTTATGTTCAGACTGAAACTCCTGTGTTTCAGTTTGTGCCCACTACCTCTTGTCCAGTCACTGGACACCAATGGAAAGAGCCTGGCTCAGTCTTCTTTGCACCTTCCATTCAGGTATTTATATATTGATAAGATCCCCTTGAGCCTTCTCTTCTCTAGGCTAAATGGTCTCAGCTGTCTCAGCCTTTCCTCAGGAGAGATGCTCCAGTCCCTTCATCATCCTTGTAGCCCTTTGCTGGACTGTCACCAGTGTGTCCATGTGTCTCCTGTACTGGGGAGCCCAGAACCGGATACAGCACTCCACTTGTGGCCTCACCAGTGCTGAGCAGAGGGGAAGGATCACCTCCCTCAACCTTGCTGGCAATAGTTTGCCTAATGCAGCCCAGGATACCATTAGCCTTCTTTGCAGCAAGGGCACATTGCGGGCTCATGTTCAACTCGGCATCCACCAGGACCCCCAAGTTCTTTTCTGTAAAGCTGCTTTCCAGCGGGTCGGGCTCCAGCATATACTGGTGCAGGGGGTCATTCCTCCCCAGGGGTGGAACTTTGCACTTCCCCTTGTTGAACTGCATGAGGCTCCCGCCTGCCCATTTCTCCAGCCTGTCGAGGCCCCTCTGGATGGCGGCACAACCCTCTGGTCTATCAGACACTCCTCCCAGTTTTGGATCATCTGTTTTCAGTCCACCTCACTGTCTGCTAATCCAGCCCATACTTCAACAGCTTCTCTATGAGGATCTTATGGGAGACAGTGTCAAAGGCCTTCCTGAAGTCAAGGTAGGCAATATCTGCTGCTCTCCCCTTGTCTACCAGGCCAGTCATTTCATCATAGAACGTTGTCAGGTTGGTTAAGTGTGACTCCCCCTTGGTGAATCCATGCTGACTACTCCTGATGACGGTCTCGTCCTTCACGCGCCTGGAAGTTGTTCCCAGGATTAGCTGCTCCATCACTTTCCCAGGGTTAGGCTGACCAGCCTGTATTTCCCTTGGTCCTCCTTCTTGCCCTTCTTGAAGATAGGAGTGACATTTGCTTTCCTCCAGTCTTTGGGCACTTCTCTCAGTCACCATGATCTTTCAAAGGTTATTGAGTGGCCTTGCAATGACATTTGTGTGCTCCCTCTCAATGCTTGTGGGTGCATCTCATCAGGGCTCACGGACTTACGTACATCCTTTTTGCTTAAGTATTCCCCAACCTAATCCTCTTCCATCAAGGGTACATCCTCCTTCCTCCAGACTTTCTCCCTGGTCTCTGGGGCCTGGTATTCCTGAAGGCTGGTCTTGCTAGTAAAGACTGAGGCAAAGGCAGCATTTAGTACCTCAGCCTTTTCCAGGCTGAGGTCCTAAATGCTGCCTTTGCCTCAGTCTTTTCCAGGCTGAGGTCCCCTGTCTCATTCAGCAATGAGCCCACATTTTCCCCAGTCATCTTTTTGCCACGTATGTACTTGTTGTACTAAAACTCGTGGGATCGTTTACCCAGTATGCAAGCCAATAACACACAGAGTCAAGGTATTTGAGTTTTATTCCAGTTTGTGCAAAGTGGGGTGCTAGCCAAGTAATCTCGCAAAGCTAGCACACCTCAAGAAAATTTCATGCAGTATTTATGCTATTCTTCATTTACAAGACTCTGCCCATAATTAGATCGGATTTACATTTATTGATTATATTTGTTATTAATTAATACTCTGTCTTACTGGCTAATACATTCCTCACTTTCTATGTAAATTAGCTGTGCATGCCCTCTAAGTGTCCTAGTTTGGAGTAGGTGGGTTTCTTGAGGCAGTGGTCCGTGAGGTAGGGGTTGCGATGCCCCTCGCCACAATTACCTTTGTCCCAGTTTCTTCAAGGGTTCTGCCGAGTTCATGTTAGTTGGCAAACCATCAGCTTGGGACCCTGCTGAGACAATGGTCTTCCTTTTGGTTTAGACAGGTCTTTTGATTTAAGGCTTTCCATGTTCTTTTTGTTTCCCATACACAAAGGAAGCTTAATTGCTTTCTACAAATCAAAACCTAACCTAGCTTAGAGAGAATGGGGCTTTACATTGGGCTCTTATAGCAGTATTAACTGGTTCATATTTTCAATTGTGTTTTTACATTTCATTCTCTTATATCACCCTCTGCCATTTCACAGCATTAGCTCACTTGCATGAATCTTATTGGTCTTTCTGGGAGTGGCTGTCCCTGGAGTTTTGAGGAGTCACCCACTTGCGCTTACATCTTTGTGTGGTTGCCACAGCCTAGTGGATGTTTTCCATTATCTAAGCCCATCAAAAGATTCCTTGCCCATCAGTAGGCCTTGCTGGAGCCAGCCTTGGTGGGACTAAAACATCTTTTGTTGCCCTTGGGTGAAGCATATGGAATAGCACTGTCGGGTTGCATTGGGAAATTAGTAATTATGTCCAGTAATGGAGATCAGAGTGGTGTTGTGATTGAACTGTATATTGCAACTGCTATATTTTGCTAAGCAGAGCTCACATTTGTATTGTCATTTCAGTATATTTTGTATCACTCTGCTAGATTAGAAATCCTGTGTAACACCAACTAACCTGCAAATAAATAAAAAAGATATCAAACATTGCACCCTCCACACATGGAATATCTAAAAGAACCTGATCAGACAATATTGGACTCAGGCATCTGCTCATAGGAGATGTGCAAGAAAGCTGAGCCCCCATTAAAATTGATTCCCCGTGTAACGTCGTGCAAGTCACTACCCTCCTTAATCTTCCACTGATCACAAAAGTAATAACACTGCTCTACTCTGCCTTTGCGGGACAGGACTTGGTTATGACAGGAACCTGAACACGTGCATTGGAAGTGCAAGCCTCAGTTGTGGGGGCTTTGAACTTTGCAATTGCCCAGTGTCTGCAAAACAAACCCTCAGTTGGAACTTCTTCATTCCTGACACTTCACAGATTGGATTTTTTTTCCAACTGCCTCTGATTTTCTCCCCACAGCCCCACTCCTTGATCTCACATGCTTTCACATCTCATTTTCATTTTTTGGTAGTGGGCACTCAAATATGTCAAAGCCATTTGACAGGCTTGTTTGCCTGTCTTTCAGCACTTCCTCCTCCACTTTCATTAGTTTTCTGTTGTCTTGGATCTTACTTTGCTTCTGGATTTCCTCCAGTGGCATCCTTCCTCTCCAGTCATGGCTTGTGTCTGGTTTTCTGGAATGTCTCTTCTCCAAGAAACTGTAGCAAGGAATTCACAGTTCTAGAGCCTAGTCTCAAGCATAGCAAGACAGGCCCTACAAAGGGAAGTAGGCATCTGTTTAGCATTCACAGAGGACATTAAAAAACCAGCATTAAACAATGCATTAAAAAATATGGAGGGGAAAATATTAAAGCACTTGACTGGAAAGATTTCTGGAGTTTATTCACTGTGGGGAATATTTTAGCCATTAAATCATTTTGGTTTATATCTATAGTTTTTATGCATCTCATTTTCTTACTTGCTTGTTTCTCTAGAAGCTGATGGACCTGAGAACTAACAGCACCTTACACAAACACTGGACAACTGAAAAAGGTTTGGGCTGCTCTCCACATGCCAGCCTTTGTTAATTCCATTCAGCTACTCTTGTGCTGGCTGGACTCTAGTAGCCAGGGGGTAGATGTCTCCCTGGTATGATTCCGACTGCAAACAAATAGTAAATCCAGAGCTGCATCAGACACTAGTTACAGTTAGGTTTGGCACCATGCTTAGGAGCATGGCAGAGAAAGTAATTTTTTTTAATCTTGATTAGAGATATTCACCACAAACATTTACCAGCACTGACACAAAATTTTCTCACCTGCCCTAAGCTTCCCTCCTCCTGATCTAAATCATTGCTTGGAAGAAGAGAATTTTGAAGGTTTATTTTAATTCATTTCAGTAAGGCTTTTACACATCCAGATGCTATATTGGGAGATGGTTAACATGGCCCTTGTTAACACAATGGATACAAAAGATTGGCACAAGCCACAAATCATCAGACAGTCTGAGATTAATTGGTTCAAGGAATAATGTTTGTGGAACACAGGCTATGCAGCCTGCTTGCTTCTTACCATAACTCTTCCAGTGGGCAACACAGCTCCTCCAAGACAGCACACCTCCTGCAGGACAGAGGGCCTTCTCTCCTGGTGTCAGAGAGGCCCCAGGCACTCCCTGCAGCTTGGGACTCGGAGAAGTGCTTTTACCATCCGAAGCTCTGCCTATGTCAAAGCCTCTGCCCTGACAGGGGCAGCTGTTCCAACAACTGCTGAGGGATCTGCCCTGTGGCATGTTACCACCGTACCTGAGACTGTTAGGCTGGTACAAATTCAGCTGAGGCACCTTTCTGCACAAACTGCTGTACCTGTTGGCTGTGTCTGTTAGCTGCCCTCTGGGGGCTGTCTTCTAGGCCTGGCTCTTATATTGGCCTCTCCTGAGCACTGGCTTAAAAGGATGCTTGACCCTCCCTAATCAAGAGACAGCTGCAACAAAGGCTCTATGAACCTTGGAGCCTTGTATAGGACTTTCCTTGTGTAGGACTTGTCCAATTACTAGATGGCAGACCTGATATAATGTACTCTTTTTTTAAAGAGGATCTAGCATGATATTTTTATTGTTATTAGGTTGGCTGCCTTTCTGGCCCTTTTTAATTGGAGAGCATCCACTAGGTTTCATATGTAGCCTTCCCACTTGACCACTCTGGGATCCAGTCCCTTTCCTCTAGCTGTGATAACCCACCAGATCCATCTGAGTTCTGGCACAAAAGATATTTGGGTTTGGCAGTCCTGTGACATCAGCGAGGTTCCTGAATGAAATCTGAGTCCTGAAACGGTGTTTAGACAAGTTTTTAAAAAGGTCTACCACAGATATGTTACTGAGCTGCTATTTGTCTGTTGATGATAGTTAGTCAGCTTACTGTCTTTTTATGGTTCCACTAGAAAATGATCTTGCAAGTCTTTAAACTTGTGTGGTGGGTTGACCCCAGCTAGCAGTCAAGCACCACACAGCTGCTCGCTCACTTTCCCCTGCAGTGAGATGGGGGAGAGAATAGGAAGAGAAAAAGCAAAAAAAAAAAACTTGGTTGAGGTAAAGACAGTTTAATAAGTGAAGGAAAGAGGAAAAAACCAAGTGATACAAAGGCAGTCACCCACCACCTTCCACCAGCAGACCAATGCCCAGGCACTCTCTGAGCAATGGCTACCTTGGAAAACCAAACCTCCTTTTTTTTTATTGCTGAGCATGATGTTATATGGCATGGAATACCCCTTTGGCCAGTTTGGGTCAGTTGTCTCAGCTGTGCCCACCCCCAGCCTACTCACTGGAGGGGCAAAGTGGGTAAAAGAAAAGGACTGATGTTGTGCAAGCACTGTTCAGCAATATCTAAAACATTAGTGTGTTGTTGTGGTGGATTGACCTTGTCTGGGAGCCAGATGCCAACCCAGCCACTCTCTCACTCTTTCTCCTCAACAGGACAGGGGGATAAAAGAGATGGAAAATCTCAAGGGTCAAGATATAGATAGGGAGATCACTTACCAGTTACCATTACGGGCAGAACAGACTCAACTTGAGGGAAATTAAATTTATTGCCAATTAAAATAGATTTGGGTAGTGAGAAACAAAGACAAAATTAAAACAACACCTTCTCCCCAATATTTAGCCAAGTCTCAACTTCACTTCTTCATTCCTGACTCCTCTACCTCCTTCCCCTCAGCGTTGCAGTAGGGATGGAGAATGGGGGGCTGCTGTCAGTTCATAAATGTTCCTCTCTGCTGCTCCTTCCTCTTCACACTTTTCTTCAACTCCAGCATGTGTCCTCTCCATAGGCAGTTCTTCAGGGAATATCTGCCTGCTCCACTGTGACCTCTCCACAGGCTGAAGGGGAATCTCTGCTCCAGTGCCTGGAGCATATCTCCTTCCTTCTTCTCTGACCTTGGTGTCTGCAGGATTGTTTCTCACACTTTTTTTTTTTTACCCTCAGTTTCCTCTGCTGTGTAGCATTTTGCCCTTTCTTAAATATGTTTCACAGAACTGCCACCAGCTTCTCTGATGGGCTCAGTGTTGTCCAATGGTGGACCTGTTTTGGAGCTGGCTGGCACCAGCTGTGTCCAGTGCAAGGTGGCTCCGGTCTCTTCTCACAGAGACAACCCCTGCAGCCCCCCCCCCCGCCAAAACCTTGCCACATAAACCAAATACAATTTTTCAACACTGTTTTATTCACAAATCCAAAACACAGAACCACATGGGCAGCTATGAAGAAAATTAACTTGACCTGAGCCAGACCCGGTACAACCTGCTATGGTTCTTCTGTTTCTTTTTGTTTATTTGTTTGTTTCTAGGCCTTTTCCATCCTGGCATTGTCCCAAATTGATTCAGCTTAAGCTTCTCATTCTCCTTTCTTCCAAATTTCCTTCTTGAATTGTATTTAGAAAGTAAGCAGCTCTCAACATACAACACTTGAAAGGCTACAGGGCAGCTTCAGTTGTGCTGCAGACTTTGTGTTTGGTCAATCAAGAGGCCTGTTTATCATTCCAATGGATACTAGCAAAATCCACAGGTAGTCACAGCTCCAGTTAGTTGCGTTTCATTTTTACTTACAGCGAGAAAGTGATGAAGATGATAATGATGACCGAAATAGTGATAGAGAAGATGGACCTCTAGAAGAACAAATAGAACGCTTGCAGGAAAGAGTAGAATCAGCCCAGAGTGAACAGAAGAATCTCTTCCTTGTTATATTCCAGGTAATGATGGGTGATGTCTTTGCAGCATCATTTGTATCTTAATCATTTTCTTGGAGTGAGTACATGGGAAGGGGTAGATGGACTTATTCTAAATAAGAATCAAAGAACTGCCTAGCTCCCCCAAACAAGAACTGTTTCAGCATCAAGAGCCTGAGAAAATGAGTTCTTTCGATAGCATGCAATTTCCTAAACAAACAAAAGATATTTCCTAAACAAACAAAAGATATTTCAAATATAAGTAGTTACTCTACTTAGTGTCTCCTAAATGAAATATTCATTCTGACATTATTGTTCAAATCTTCTGTCTGATTATCTTATCTGAGGCTTGTAACCTATTTCCATCTGAAAAGATGCGCTGAACCAATGTTCTGTTTGTGTTCTCCTACAGCGTTTCATTATGTTGTTAACTGAACACTTAGTGCGTTGTGAAACTAGTGGGACTGATGTATTTACACCTTGGTACAAAAGCTGTATAGAGAGGTTGCAGCAAATCTTCCTACAGGTAAGTTTCACTTCTTGGTTTAGAAGGTTTTGGGAAACTGCTGGAAAAAAAAGCTTACATTATTTGAGAGCTGAGCTTGGTCACCAGCTCCATTAGAACAGACATAGCTGGCATCACCAGTCTTTTTCAGGGACTAGTGTGAGTTTTGGCTCTGTCTGTCTCTGGTTTTGACTCCACCTTTGCTACGGACTTGTTAAATGACTGGAGGGTGAGCTTCTTGATTTGTTTCTTGTGCTGTGAATATAGTGCAAAACAATATTGAGATGTGGTTGCAAATGTAGCTGAGTTTTTCTTACCGCATGTTATAGTAAGGGTAGAGTCTTGAGAGAACAGGTATACCAAAATAAGTGCCTAACAAGTGGATTTAAATGTTTTAAATTTATTTATCTGTTTATAATGAATAGCTATTTAAAGATGTAGTTTGGAACTCTTGGCTGTATATTAAATCTGACAACAGATGTAAAAAGCCAGTTAAGTAACTGCCTGAAAGCAACAGCCAGAGTAATAGAAAATTATTTGTGTTTACATGAATATAAATTGTGTTAGAGGATGGGAAACTGCAGGGGATTAATGACGAGATTCCCTCTATGGGTTAGTCTCTACCCTGATCATAAAAATTACTTAATGCTAAAGCAAATGTCCTGAGTCCTAGCATATCTTTGCAGTTGCCTCTACACACTATTCAGAATCAGGATTAGAACTGAGTAGATACAAGGAACTAAGTACTTTTCAACACACGTTTTCAACATGCACTCTATTCTTGCAGTCGACAGTGATTAGTGTGTTGTGTAAATTAGATATGCTTGTCAGTTCTGGTGAAAACATTTGATCTGTGATACAATATGAGGTCCAACACAAAAAAACCCCACAAGACTAACCCTGTAGCTTGGGAACCAAGAGTGGGAGGTGAGAGACAAAGAGATGGTTATAGGACGTGTTCTAACCTGTCACAGTGAGACAAGTCTCAACTCGATTGCTTCACTTGCTTCACAAGTGGATGCATGTTCAAATATAGATGTTTTCTTATCCTCGGTTGGAAAACGTTGGTGTGCAACAGTGAGTTAACATCAAGTTTCTTGTGAAAATGAAGAAATATGTGACAGAAACTTTTCAATTGTTGACTGAGGCTTACAGTGAAGAGATCCCAAAGAGCAAGTCAGTGCTCAAAGGAACCCATTTTTTGTCGGTAGAAGATGTGAAAGCAAAAATGACAGAGATCCACAACAGCCTTTCAGAAAATGAACTGCAGAATTGCTTTGAACATTGGCAGCCTCGTATGCAGCTGTGTGTCAACTCAGAAGGGAACTATTTTGAAGGTAATCATAGTTGATTTTCTTAATTTATTAAGCAAAAAGAGTTACGGGCACAGTCTTGGGGTTTTTTTTGTGTTGGATCTCATATATCTTGACTCTTCCTCCTGTTCTGTGTATGAAGATGAATGAAAACAACAAAGGTTTACCTTTTTATCTGCAGCATCACCAGATAATTCAGCAGTACATGGTGACCCTGGAGAACCTCCTATTTACAGCTGAACTGGACCATCACATACTGGCTGTATTTCAGCAATTTTGTGCTCTGCAGGCCTGAGGATTTTCGTGTGTTGTTTTATCTGCAAGACTTAAAAACATTTTTCTTTAATGAGAGGAGCTCACCATGGGAAAACAGGAAACTCTGATTAGGAACAGCTTTCATGTGTTCCTATATAAAGCAATACAGTACTCCAACTAATAGTAACTGGTTTAGCATCATAAATCTTATTAGATATGACTGATAGAGGATTGGTGTATGTACTCTCTTGATTTGGTTTGAATCTTTACTTCATAATAGTATTTTTGCTTCTTCCCTCTGTCATTTATATGACAATAACAAATAGATAAAAAAATTACAGAATTGGTTACCTCTGTTTGTTAAAGTAAATAAATTGCAGAAATGTGAAACAGGATTTGTGGTTGTGGCAGAAATGTACCTCTTCAGTGAGTAGCTTGATAAGATCATGGTAGTATGGCACAAGAAAAATATGTTAACTCTGGCATGTGAAACACTGAGCTTTCAAAATAGTCTAGAGCATGTGGGCTTGTCTATCAAATTGACTAGATTATCACAGTTTGAAAGGACGTGGTTGACCAACGATTGAAATATGGTTTTTAAATGTATTGTTTGGTGTATTATTACAGTAGCTGCAAACAGCCAGTAGAGAAATGTCACGAACAATTTTTGAAGACACTGATTGTTTTCATAGTGTGTCTGAAAAAACATGAATACCCCCAACACTGGTCCCAGCTGGTAAATAATTGAGACCAGTCAGAGGCAATCTGTCCTGAATGGAGGAGTTTCCACTTCAGTATTGCAAAGTACATAAACTTTTGACACCATGCACACACATACAGGCCAAATGCCGGGTCCTGCACAGTTACTTCTTGAAACACGCATACCTTAGCTTTCTCCTTTCATTGAAATTTGTCTAGAAGCAGTGCAGTACATGCCTCTCATTTTAATTCCAGTAAAGAAAAATAAAATTTACTGTTTATTTACTTTCAGTCTCTTGGGCTCTATGTTTCATCATTTGTATGTGATCTATGAAGGGGGCCTACAGGAAAGCTGGAGAGGGGCTTTATGAATACATAAAGGCCTGTGGGGATAGGACAAGGGGGAATGGGTATAAACTGGAGAGGGGCAGATTTAGACTAGATATAAGGAAGAATTTCTTCACCATTAGAGTGGTGAGACACTGGAACAGGTTGCCCAGGGAGGTTGTGGATGCCCCATCCCTGGAGGTGTTCAAGGCCAGGTTGGATGGGGCCTTGGGCAGCCTGATTTAGTGGGATGTCTCTGCCCATGGCAGGGGGGTTGGAACTAGATGATCTTTAAGGTCCCTTCCAATCCTAACTATTCTAAGATTACAGAGGATGTTTATCTCGTTATTTTGTTTTAGCTTGTTAACTCCTTGGGCAGCTGAGCTTACACCGAATTGGAACTATGTGTCAGCAATGATGCTAAAGCATTTTTTAATGTTGATTGTGGATAAACCAAGTGCCCATCTCCTGTGGTTCAGTAACAACTGCTCCACATCAGTTGAATCTGCTTGCTTTTTGATCTCTAAAATGTGAAGGCAGTGTCTGGCTCCCACACTTTCAAATAGCATTTCAGAGCTGAATTAGGTGGGACTTTGCAAGAAATCTTAAATTGGAGATGTACAACCTGGAAATGTAGTAGCCTTATCTTTTGTTCGATAAGTTTGAGTTATGCAAATAACATTACTTACATAAGCACTAAGGTGGTTGGTATCAGGGGAAGCAATAGGAAAGGCAGGGTGGAGGCATCTTAGCTGCTCAGTTCTCTGCAGTAATTCTGGTGTATTTACAAGCCATTTACAGTCTCTGTCAGATAAGTGTTTACACTCAGTGCTATTCGATACTTGAACTAAAAAATGGTGGCTTTGAAGGCTTTTGTTCTATAGTGGCTGTTTATTTCCCCAAGTAACACATAATCACTTTCATTCCTGCATTAATCAATTGGCCTGATACTCAAGTGCAGAAGGCAAGAATTAATTGTTTGAGCATAGTTGTAAAGTTTTTGTGTAGTCTGCAGTGACTGGGCACATCTTCAGAATCTTGAATCTGCTTCTTTTTTCTTTACCTGTTCTGTGTGATTTGACTAATTCTTCCACTCATCTAAAGTCAACCTTAATGTGTTTGTAAATTTGTTTTATATAAGGTGTTTCTCAGTCATGCACAGACGCTTGCTTCAGTCAATATCATGGATGCCCCCACTCTGACTGAGTGAACAGTACTTTGGTTCAGGCATCATTGATAAGTGGGCCTGACTGAAATCAGAATTGCTGTGCAAACCTTGAAAATTGTGCCAGGCCTTATCTTTTCAGGAACTAAGGATTCTAGACCACATCTTATCAGGAGTAACAGTACCAGTTTGACCTGGGACTAGACAAAACTGCAACTGCTACAGCTGTACTCCTGCACATGCACCAAAGCGAGGGTTGACTATGAGTCAATCACTTTACTCTATAAATATCTGTAGCCCCCACAAGCCCATTGAGCTCTCCTGTACAGCAGCAGGCTGCATGGCGATGACTTACCCTGCTCAAGCAGGGACGCCTCTCAAGGTTGCTCCTCCTCCAAACCCCTTTCTATCACCTACCAGCAGTCCTGGCTGACTGGGGAAGTTCCACTGGACTGGAGGCTGGCTGATGTTGTGCCCATCTACAAGAAGGGTTGCAGGGAGGATCCAGGAAACTACAGGCCTGTCAGTCTGACCTCAGTGCCGGGGAAAGTCATGGAACAGGTAATCTTGAGTGCTATCATAAAGCACATGCAAGAGAACCGGGTGATCAGGCCCAGTCAACATGGGTTCACGAAAGGCAGGTCTTGTCAAACTAACCTGATTGCCTTCTATGACAAAGTGACTCGACTACTGGATGAGGGAAAGGCTGTGGATGTAGTCTTCTTGGACTTCAGTAAAGCCTTTGACAGAGTTTCTCACAGCATTATGCTTCAGAAACTGTTAACCTCTGGACTGGACAGGCGCGCACCCTCTCCTGGGTTGAAAACTGGTTGGATGGCCGGGCCCAGAGAGTGGTGGTGATGAGCGAAAGGAGACAAGGGGGGCTGCGAGTGTTCGTTAGAGCTTGGCATTGTTCGCCTTGAAGACCTTGGAGGTTGATAATGAAGGAGCCAGCTAGCAGAAGTTTACTGATAAGTGGGCATTGGAATGCAGTAAGCTGGAAAACAATCAGAAGAGACTGTGCTTGTACACAGTTCAAGGAAAAAACTTTTTTTTCATCCTAAGGAAGACTTGTTACTTCATCCCTAAGACCGTGGCCCACGACCACCAGGAGGCACTACGCAGGCGCAAGACTGGAGCAAACTTTCCAGAACTAATTATAATACGAAGTGGGGAAAGGTTATGAATATGTAGTAGGCGCTTATAACTATGCATGTCTTTACACTATAAATAGCTGCTTATTAAGGTATATGGTGTGCAAGCTAGGAGGAGAACCCCCTTGCACCCCAGCGCTGGAAATAAACATACCTGCTTTATAACTCATTTTGGGTTATAGGGTTTGATTCCACAAAACAATTTGGCACCCTAGATGGGACACCCTCTCTGCCCGGCTGCAGGATCGGTGGGGATTGGGACATTCTAAGGTGCGCCCCAGTAAGCTATTTCTCTGGAGAATCTCCTATCTCTACCCGATCGCTGTGGAGGGAGAGATGGCCCATCAGTGGGTGGACCAGGTATGTGATTTATGTATGATATGGTATGACACCATCTACCAGCAGTCCTGGCTGACTGGGGAAGTTCTACTGGACTGGAGGCTGGCAGATGTTACACCCATTTACAAGAAGGGTTTGAGGGAGGATCCAGGGAACTACAGGCCTGTCAGTCTGACCTCAGTGCTGGGGAAGGTCATGGAACAGGTGATCTTGAATGCTATCATGAAGCACATGCAAGAGAACTGGGTGATCAGGCCCAGTCAACACGGGTTCATGAAAGGCAGGTCCTGCCAAACTAACCTGATCACCTTCTGTGACAAGGCGACCCGCTTACTGGATGAGTAAAGCTTCAGTAAAGCGTTTGACACAGTTTCTCACAGCATTCTGCTTAGGAAACTGGCTGCCACTGGCCTGGACAGGCTCACCCTTTCCTGGGTGGAAAACTGGTTGGATGGCTGGGCCCAAAGAGTTGTGGTAAATGGAGTTAATTCCAGCTGAAGGCTGGTCACAAGTGGTGTCCCCCAGGCCTCAGTGCTGGGTCCAGTCCTGTTCAATATCTTTATCAATGACCTGGATGAAGGCATTGAATGTACTCTTGCCAAGTTTGCAGATGACACTAAGCTGGGAGGAAGTGTTGATCTGCTTGAGGGTAGGGAGGCTCTTCAAAGGGATCTGAACAGGCTGGACCGCTGGGCCGAGACCAATGGCATGAGGTTTAACAAGGCCAAATGTCGGGTCCTGCACTTGGGGCACAACAACCCTATGCAGTGCTTCAGACTGGGGGAAGAGTGGCTAGAAAACTGCCTGGAGGAGAAGGACCTGGGGGTGCTGGTTGACAACCGACTGAACATGAGCCAGCAGTGTGAGCCAGCAGTGTGCTCAGGTGGCCAGGAAGGCCAATGGCGGTTTGGCTTGTATCAGAAATGGCGTAGCCAGCAGGTCCAGGGAGGTTATTCTGCCCCTGTACTCCACACTGGTGAGATCGCACCTCAAATACTGTGTTCAGTTCTGGGCCCTTCACCACAAGAAGGATGTTGAGGCTCTGGAGCGTGTCCAGAGAAGAGCAACAAAGCTGGTGAAGGGGCTGGAGAACAAGTCTTACGAGAAGGGGCTGAGGGAACTGGGGTTGCATAGCCTGGAGAAGAGGAGGCTGAGGGGAGACCTTAATGCTCTCTACAACTACCTGAAAGGAGGTTGTAGAGAGGAAGGTGCTGGCCTCTTCTCCCAAGTGACAGGTGATAGGACAAGGGGGAGTGGCCTCAGGCAGCACCAGGGGAGGTTCAGACTGGATATCAGGAAAAAAATTTTCACAGAAAGGGTCGTTGGGCACTGGAGCAGGCTGCCCAGGGAGGTGGTTGAGTCACCTTCCCTGGAGGTATTTAAAAGACAGGTAGACGAGGTGCTCAAAGGACATGGTTTAGTGGCAGACGGGAATGGTTGGACTCGATGATCCAAGAGGTCTTTTCCAACCTAGAGGTTCTATGATTCTATGATTTGACCTTGAGAAACCCCTTACCCGACATCTAATATCTATAACAAGATAAGCAATGTTTTACATTAGGCCTAAAGATATATTGTATGCTAGCAACATTTATATATTCACATCATGGTTTATCCCTCTCCTGGCTTGGTCAGCAGCTAAAGCTGTGATCCCAGTTACCTCCAGGGAAAGAGTAAATGAGGGAGAGAGACTCGTGGGTTGGAAACTAAAACTAAAACAGCTTTAATGAAACAACAATAATAAAAAAGGAAAATAATGTTAATAAGAAAATAATAAAATATATACAAATACACAAAAATTACACCACCACCACACACACACCACCCCCCGATGACTATACGTCACCACTGATACTGCAGAGCAGCACAGGGAAAGGTCCTGGGCTGTGGACTCAGTGACAGACAGGAGCTGGATTCAGGAACTGGATTCAGGAATGCATGGATCCAGGATCAGGGGGCAGAAGGACGGATGAAGTTCTTACTGGGTTCTGGCCATTGAAGAAGAGGACCTGACCCTTGTGATCCCTCAACTTTATACTGAGTATGACATCTATGGGATGGAATACTCTGTTGGTCAGTTTGGGGTCAACTGTCCTGTCCACCTCTCCCTGCAGGTGCAACCCTTTTTTACCCCTTTCACTTATGGAATTCATCAATTCTAGGATGGCCTTGGTTTCTATAGGAATAAGTATAAGCAATGGCCTTTCTGCTCTCACCAGTGTCCGGTTACTTTGGTGATAATCATAAATTTTAAGCATTATCATTTCTAGAGACAGACACTGTCTGAAAAACATGCAGTTAACTTTAAGAAAATGAAGTTACTTAGACGAGGCTTAGCTGAAAAGTTAGAAAATTAATTCTGCTTTAGCTCAAACCAGAACAATCCAGCTATAGCTTAATTATTAGAAGCATAGTAAGTAGTAGAGTGTATGACAGCTGTCTAATCACGTCTAAATAATCATTTAAAACATTGTCAAATCACTGTTTAATTACCATTTGGTTATTGCTTAACCATCATTTGTTTACTATTTAATTTTCATTCAATCATTGACTAATTGCCATTTGATCATCGTTTGATCATTAATAAAACCCTGTTAGTTAACCCCACAACCATGAGTTCTCTTAATAATTCACCTGTGACAAATACCCTATTTTTCTTTAGAAGCAGTTAATACAGTACAGAGGTGTGAATTGGAATTGCAGCACCAAACACAATAGGCCGTGCATTAATCAAAAGGAGAAAAAGAGAGGGAAAAAGAAAAGGAGAGAAAGAGATCATCAGTCCTGGTTCCAACGTCGATCCAGCCGACGGGGAGGGGGGGGAGGTTCATTCCGCAGGAGCGTTCTGCCTGAAGTTTTCCCCATCGCTGGTCTCTATTCCTTTTTCTTTTATAGCTGCAAGACTTCACAGCTCAAAAGATTGTCATTTAGTGGCTCTTTAACTCCCGGGAGTGTTTGAGACAGATAAGACCAAGAGAGACTCCGCCCTTTGTCCTAATTTCTGGCTGCTAAGTACCCCCTTGGGGCACATCCTCTCCCTTTAATCAGTCAGGGCATTAAAGGTTGATAGGGCTGTCAGGTTCTCTGTTCTGTCCTGGTCTCCTAAAGTGTTGCAGACCAAAAAAGAAAAGAGTTTTGAATCAGGGAATTGTGATTAAATTATTGCCAATTAACAAACATTTATTTACTGATTCTGGTACTAGGAAATAAAATCGAACAAATACATAAACGTTTAGAGAAAACACAACTCGCCTCCTCTCCAGGCACCTCTCCTGCCCTCCATTCTTCTTGATGACACATTGCACTCAGTCTCTTCAGTGAAGCGACAGGCAGTGCAGGGGACTGGGACAGTGTGTTGTGGTTCCTTTTCTTCTATCATTCCCTCTTTCTTGCTCAATTGCTCCAGCATGTGAAGGGAAAATTCTAATTGTAACTGCTCTGTTTTGCGGAATCAAACCCTATAACCCAGAATGAGTTATAAAGTAGGTATGTGTTTAGTACGTCCGGTGGGCGCGAGGGACATAAGCTCTGCCCAACTCGCGCCACTTATGACTTAACAAACAGCTACTTATAGTGTAAAGACATGCATAATTATAAGCGCCTATTACATATTCATAACCTTTTTCCCGCTTCGTATTATAATTAGTTCTGGAAGGATCTCTCCAGTCTTGCGCCTGCGCAGTGCCTCCTGGTGGTCGTGGGCCGTGGTCTCAAGGATGAAGTCAACAGTCTTCCTCAGGATGAACTTTTCTAACCTTTAACTACATGCAGGCTCCCTGGACTCTTGGCATTCCTCCAAACCACAAAGTAAGATTCAACCGGTTTCTGCTCAAGATTGCTGATGTCCACATTCCTATTTCTTCCTTATCAGCAGAACTCTACATAACAACTCCTCCTTATCAGCTTTCAAGGCTTTTGCTGACACTGAACTAAGCTTTTTTCTTATATGGTATGGTTTATAATAACCTAAGCTTCTTCTAAGCTGCCTAAAATTCTACATTTTATATGTTTACCTATCAACTCAGTAATGGTAATCTGAGACTGAGGAATGATCTGGCCTGGTGGGCAAGAAGGCCTAACTGCAGAACCAGGTTAAGCAATAGAAGCGGAAACGCTGGAGGTGGAATAGCTCCATATAAAGTTCCCTTGCTGATAAGATAAGAAATGCCACAGTACTGATTTATAACAATACTATTGGTGCTGGTGCGAGCGTATATAAGTAATTGGCTGGTGCCACATCTTTGCAGACTCCTTGTAGAACCAAACACTTATGGTGGTAGGGCTCTGTCCAATGCATTGTTCATTAAATCTCTTTATACTCAAGTATGAATGTGCATTTAATTTGCCTCAAGGGATACAATAAAAATTCCCTGGCATGTGGGTTCCTCCACCAGCTACAGTTCCTTCAGAGTTGTACCTCCTCCCCTCTGTCCCTGCCTGGGCAGCTCTTTTCCTTTGGTGTTTTTCCTGCTATGCTGCCCTACCTGCCCTGGCATCTTGTCTATCAGCTAGCATGCTTTCTTAAATACATTTTTGTAGAGGTGCCATAAATTTGTCTGATTGATTCTGTTTCAGTGCACAGTGAGTCTGTTTTGTCTATTGCCAAGCCATCTGGAACTGACTGTGACTGACAGGACAGTCCATGATCTTCTACACAGATCACCCCTGCAGCCACACATCCTCTCCCCCAACCCCTACATCCCTGCCCCCCATCCCCACCACCAATTATGTCAAATACACATATGAAAGGCCCTTTTGTCTGCTTTCCCCTGTTTAAAAAGTTTTTCACGTGTATTTATGTGGGTCAGTTGGAGGTTTGGAGATATGAGGAGAGAGTGTAGAGAGGAACTTTGCAAAATATTTTGCTGCAAGCCAGGCACAACTGAAATCTCTGAAGTAGACATAGCAAAAGAAACCCAACATACCATTCTAGTATAGTAAAGGCTTTAATTTCTTCCATTAAGCTCTCATCACCTTCATGGCTTCATAAAAAAAGAGTATTTCTAACTTTTAAAGGATAATCCAAATACTTAAAATACAGAGAGGTCATATTTTGACTATGATGCAACCACTTTCCTTTACCTCAACCCTTCTATGTTACACAGTGGTCAGAGACAGGAATGGGAACCATCCATTTCGAAAGTCAGCTCTTAAACTGAGTTGTGTCTCAGCTGCACTGTAAGTCTGAGTCTCTGCAACCTTCCTACCACAATTATTTTCCACTGTCCAAGAGGAACTACTACTCATTCACTTCTGAGTATTCATTCCAAATGGTTCAAAGCTCTTTTTGAACTTTAGGCCAAATCTTGTGAATTCCTACCCCAGCATAACCAGTGAAATATCAGTAGATTCTCAACCGAGCTTAGACGGGAGGTTGAGATAGACACATTAAGAGTATCTTCCACACAGGCAGCAAGTACATTATACTTAGACAAAAGTTTAACCACATCAGAGGTCAAGATGTTACATGATTTGATTATTTTGATTTTAAATTTGTTTTTAAAGTTACCTTGCAGGGTGCTAGCTAGATATAAGCTGTCATTATTGATTAACTTACTGGGCGCCAGATGGCTTAAGCTGAAGTCTTCGAATAAAGCAAGTTTGAGACGAACAGTTCTTGTGAGATGTGGAGACAGCAGAGACTGGTTGGGTTCGTCAACAACAATAGCTAGAGGGTGAAATGACCTGGTTTGCAGGCCATATGTGGAGACTTTTTCGCTTTTTCGGCGACATCCAGCGGCAGGACGATGAGTACTGCGGTGGAGTGGCCATCTGAGGTGGTGGGGCACTTCCCTGAGACGGGAAAAGCCTAGGAAAACCTAAGCGGGAGCGGGGCGGGCGGCGCTCGGCTCCTGACACGCGGCAGCGGACAGTCCCGCGCGGTGCCTGACGGGAGGGGACGGTCCCGGCGGCTACCGCGGAAGATTTAAACGGTCTCTTGGGAGCGCGGCGAAGAGGTGCGAGGCAAAGAGGTGCGGGGCACATTATTACAAAGGGGCAGTTCGAGCGGACAGGGCGAGCAGGAAGGGCTCAGGGAGAGGCTGGTGGCGGATCAGACGGGGCAGCTGACCATGGTGGCTACCAGGCAGAAGATTAAAACTGCTCCGGGAGCAGCAGCGAACAGGATGGGTGTTGCCACCCAGACAGAGCCTCAGTGGCTCCATGCAGCCACGCAGACCCTGGGCTGTAGGCAGTGCCCCCCTCCCACACCAGCCCGTGCCTCTGGTACCAGCTACACTTGTGGGAGCTGTGCACGAGTCAGAGAACTCCTTCACATGGTGGCAGAGCTGAGGGAGGAGGTGAACAGATTAAGGACCATCAGGGAATGTGAGAGGGACGTAGATCTTTGGAGCAGTGCCCTCGCACAAACCCAGCAGGCTGCTGGAGCCAATGTGGCGGAGCAGCTTGATCCTACAATCTGTGAGGCAGGGGGAACAAGAGATGGGGGATGGCAGCAAGTTCCTGTCCGGTGCAGGAAACCTGCTCCCCCCACCCAGACAACAAACCCCCAGATAGCCCTCAGAAATCAGCGCTGCAGGAGAAACCTATCCCCCAGGAAGAAGAAGATGGTCCCCACAGCCTAGAAACATTCCCTAGGCTCCAGCATCCTCAGAGGGCCCTAAAAACATCCTCTGTCAATAAAAAGAGGAGAGTGATCGTCTTAGGGGATTCCCTTCTAAAAGGAGTGGAGGGACCCATCTGCAGACCGGACTCGCTCCACAGGGAGGTCTGCTGCTTACCGGGGGCATCAGTGAGGGACATCAACAGAAAACTCCCTTCCTTGGTGAAGGAAACGGATCACTATCCCCTGCTAGTATTTCAAATAGGCAATGATGACTTATAGCGCAGAAAGCTGAAAGCCATCAAAAGAGACTTCAGGGCTTTAGGGAGGATGATGGAGGGCTCTGGAGCACAAGTGGTGTTTAGTTCTATCCCAGTACTAAGGAATATGGAACAGGAGGTCAGGGACAAACAGCTGATTAATGCCTGGCTCCGAGCCTGGTGTGAGGAGAGAGGCTTTGGCTTCTTTGATCATGGGGTGGCCCACCCCCCCCCAGGTTTTCTTACTAGGGATGGGTCATGCTTGTCTCCAAGGGGGACTAAAGTAATCTCTAAAAATCTAGTTAGGCTCTTAAATAAAGCTTTAAACTAGATCTGAAGGGGGAGGGGGATGAGACCAGGCTAGTTGGGAATGAGCCTGGAAGTGGGACACCGGCGACTGAGAAATGGTGTGCTGGAGAGGACCACCAGTACACCACCACAGGGCAAGTGAGGGCGAGTACAAGTGGGGACAGTAAGGACGAAACTGGGTCTGTGGAATTAGTTATTCCAAGGACCAGTCAATCGAGAATGAACTCTCTTCCCTTTATGAGGGCTGAAGGTTCATCAGCCCAGCTGAAGTGCATATACACCAATGCACGCAGCATGGGCAATAAGAAGGAGGAGCTGGAAGCTGTTGTAGGGCAAGGTGACTACGATGTCATTGCCATCACAGAAACGTGGTGGGATGACTCACATAACTGGACTACAGCTATGCTGGGATATAAACTCTTCAGGCAGGACAGGAAGGGTAGGAAAGGAGGCAGAGTAGCCCTCTATATTAAAGAGTGCTTTGATACTCTTGAACTGGATTACGGTGAGGATGGGACCGAGTGCCTATGGGTTAAAATCAGAGGAGCCCACAAGAAGGGGGACTTTGTGATAGGAGTCTGTTACAGACCACCCAGCCAAGAAGAAGCAACTGATGAGCTCTTCTATAGACAGCTGGGGATAGTCTCTAAATCTCTGCCTCTTGTCCTTGTGGGTGACTTTAATTTTCCAGATGTCTGCTGGGAGTACAATACAGCAGAAAGGAAACAGTCTAGGAGGTTCCTGGAGTGCATGGAAGACAACTTCCTCACACAACTGGTTAGTGAACCAACAAGGGAGGGTGCCTTCCTAAACCTGCTGTTTGCGAATAAAGAAGGTCTTGTTGGGGATTTGACGGTTGGAGGACGCCTGGGACTAAGCGATCATGAGATGATAGGGTTTTCAGTTCTAGGTGGGATAAAGAAGGGGACTAGCAAAACTATCACATTAAACTTCCAGAGGGCAGACTTTGGCCTGTTCAGAAGGTTGGTTAGCAAAGTCCCATGGGAAACAGTCCTTCAGGGCAAGGGAGCCCACGAGGGCTGGGCGCTCTTCAAAAATGAAATCCTAGCAGCTCAAGAGCAAGTCATCCATGTGTTCCGGAAAAGGAGCCGGTGGGGGGAAAAGCCAGCTTGGTGGAGCAGGGAGATCTCAATATGTGTCAATAATAAGAAGAAGCTCTATGTGCTTTGGAGGAAAGGACAGGCATCTTGGGTGGACTACAGGGAGGAAGTGAGATCGTGCAGGGAAAAAATCAGGAGGGCCAAGGCCCAACTAGAAATCAAATTGGCTAAGTCTTTGAAAGACAACAAAAAGTCTTTCTACAAGTACATTAACAGGAAACGGAGGACGAGGGAGAATATCCAGTCTCTATTGGATGCAGAAGGAATAACAGTGACAGGGGATAAGGACAAGGCTGAGGTACTTAATGCCTTCTTCGCCTCAGTCTTTAATAGCAAAGAAAGTTGTTCCTTCTGTTTACAAACCCAAGAGTTAGAGGAGCAGAATGAGGCTCCCATGATCCAAGAGGAGGCGGTTAGAGACTTGCTTGCCCAGCTAGACTCCCACAAGTCTATGGGGCCGGATGGGATCCACCCAAGAGTATTGAAGGAGCTGGCAGATGTCCTTTCCAAACCCCTATCCATCATCTTCCAGCAGTCCTGGCTGACTGGGGAAGTTCCACTAGACTGGAGGCTGGCTAATGTAGTGCCCATCTACAAGAAGGGTTGCAGGGAGGATCCGGGGAACTACAGGCCTGTCAGTCTCACCTCAGTGCCGGGGAAAGTCTTGAGTCAGGGTAATCTTGAGTGCTATCATGAAGCACATGCAAGAGACCCGGGTGATCAGGCCCTGTCAGCATGGGTTTACAAAGGGCAGATCTTGCCAAACTAACCTGATCACCTTCTATGACAAAATCACTCGACTACTGGATGGGGGAAAGGCTGTGGATGTAGTCTTCTTGGACTTCAGTAAAGCCTTTGACACAGTTTCTCACAGCATTCTGCTTCAGAAACTGTCAGCCTCTGGCCTGGACAAGCGCACACTCTCCTGCGTTGAAAACTGGTTGGATGGCCGGGCCCAGAGAGTGATGGTCAATGGAGTTAACTCCAGCTGGAGGCCAGTTACAAGTGGAGTTCCTCATGGCTCAGTACTGGGTCCAGCTCTGTTCAATGTCTTTATCAATGACTTGGATGAAGGCATTGAGTGCACCCTCAGCAAGTTTGCAGATGACACTAAGCTGGGAGGAAGTGTGGATCTGCTAGAGAGTAGGGAGGCTCTGCAAAGGGATCTGAACAGGCTGGACCGCTGGGCTGAGACCAATGGCATGAGGTTCAACAAGACCAAATGCCGGGTCCTGCACTTGGGGCACAACAACCCTATGCAGTGCTACAGACTGGGGGAAGAGTGGCTGGAGAGCTGCACGGAAGAGAAGGACCTGGGGGTGTTGGTTGACAGCCGACTGAACATGAGCCAGCAGTGTGCCCAGGTGGCCAAGAAGGCCAACGGCATCTTGACTTGTATCAGAAATGGGGTCACCAGCAGGTCCAGGGAGGTTATTCTCCCTCTGTACTCAGCACTGGTGAGACCGCACCTCGAATACTGTGTTCACTTCTGGACCCCTCACCACAAGAAGGATGTTGAGGCTCTGGAGCGTGTCCAGAGAAGAACAACAAAGCTGCTGAAGGGGCTGGAGAACAAGTCTTACGAGGAGCGGCTGAGAGAGCTGGGGTTGTTTAGCCTGGAGAAGAGGAGGCTGAGGGGAGACCTTATTACTCTCTACAACTACCTAAAAGGAGGTTGTGGAGAGGAGGGAGCTGGCCTCTTCTCCCGAGTGACAGGGGACAGGACAAGAGGGAATGGCCTGAAGCTCCGTCAGGGGAGGTTCAGGTTGGGTATCAGAAAAAAATTCTTCACCGAAAGAGTCATTTGGCACTGGAACAGGCTGCCCAGGGAGGTGGTCGAGTCGCCTTCCTTGGAGGTGTTTAAGGAACGGGTGGATGAAGTGCTTAGGGACATGGTTTAGGGAGTGTTAGGAATGGTTGGACTTCATGATCCAGTGGGTCCTTTCCATCCTGGTGATTCTGTGATTCTGTGATTCTGTGACTTCAAAGGAAAGTTCAGTTGGAGGATGGCCATCGAGGATTGCTCAAGGCACTCAAGACCCTCAGAGATCCCTGCCACACATAGCTGGGCATGTGCAAGGGGGAGGAGAAATATTAGAATTAGTTCTGAGAATGTAATCAATATGTATGATTATTCCAGGAATTCTAATGAATATACATGTTTTCTTGTAATAAAGGAAGAACCGGCTGAGGGGTCCAGTATGCATGAATGGCTTGGAATGATCCCCCATGCATCCATCGCTGTCAATAAAGGAATGCCTGCTTCTTAATACAGAAATCAGTATTAAGGACTTTTTATTTTATTCCAGATTTTCGGTGACAAAGGGTACCTGTGTAGTATCTTGGTGGATGATTATTAAAGTTTGTTGTGCCTACTCCTTTGCCTGTTTCAATAGCTGATGTAAGCTTCTGTGTTGCTAAAGGTGTTCAATTAGAGATAAATTCATATCTATAGGGGTAGGGGCAATGTGGCAGTAACCATTACCCCTGCAATGAACACTGCGACTACCCGAACCCTGGCTAGAGGCATTGCAGCTAAGCCCAAGAACAACCCGTGCTGGTATCAGTCAGCCTTAGAGATAAGAAGAAATGGACACCAAAAGTTAGTAAAGCAGGATGAAGCATGGCCAGCACAAGAAAAAGAGGAAGAGGCAGAACCAGAGATAATCACCCAATCCGTATTCCTGAGTGAGCTGCGAGATAAGCAAAAATATTTCAGCCATCATCCAGGTGAGCAACTTGTCACCTAGCTGATCTAATTATGGGATAACAGGGCCAGAAGCCTGGAATTAGAGGGTAGGGAAGCCAGGCATCTGGGGTCTCGGTCTAGGGAAGGAAGCATTGACTAGGTGATTGGAAGAGGGAAACAAGCCCTCAGCCTTTGGAGGTGACTTCTGTCAGACGTGAAGGAAAGGTATCCCTTCAAGGAAGATGTTATATGTCACCCAGGCCAGTGGACCACCATGGAGACAAGTATCCAGTACCTGAGGGAATTAGTTGTGTGAGAGCTGATGTATTATGACCTGGACAACCCACTGTCACCCACAGATCCAGATAAAGACCAATGTACCCAACCCATGTGGCAGAAGTTTGTACAGAGTTCACCACCGTTATGTGCCAATTCATCGACAGTAATGTCCTGGGGAGAAGGAGAGGCACCAGTGGTGGGTGATGTGGCTGGCCATATCTGATGATACGGATCATAGAATCATAGAATTGTTAAGGTTGGGAAAGATCTCTAAGATCATCAAGTCCAACCATCAACACACCACCATGCCTAGTAGACCATGTCCTGAAGCACCACATCTACACATTTTTTTTAACATCTCCAGGGATGGTGACTCTACCTCTTCCCTGGGCAGCCTTTCCAATGCTTCACCACTCTTTCAGTAAAGAAATTTTTTTCTAATATGCAATCTAAACCTCCCCTGGTGCAACTTGATGCCATCTCCTCTCATCCTATCATTTGTTTCTTGGTTGAAGAGACCAGCATCCACCTTGCTACAAACTCCTTTTAGATAGTTGTAGAGAGCAATAAGGTCACCCCTCAGCCTCCTCTTCACCAGGCTAAAGAATCCCAGTTCTTTCTCCTCATAAGACTTGTGCTCTAGACCCTTCATCAGCTTCATTGTCCTCCTCTCCAGATCCCTCCGCAGAGTCTTCCTGCCCTCTAGCAAATCAACACTTCTGCCCTATTTGGTGTCATCTGCAAACTTACTGAGGGTGTACTCAATCCCCTGTCATGGTCCACTCGTAAGCAGATGCGTGATGGTTCTTTTCAGCTACGATCTTGGAGTGCAAAAAGAAAGCAAAGCAATAATTCAATGAGTCAAGGGAGTTAAATCACAGTAACTTTTGGAACTTTATTAATCGTGCCCATAAAGCGGCTTACAATAGAAAGAGAGAGAGAGAATAAGGAAAAGGACGGGGAGAAAAGGGAAGGAAAAGGGGGGTTATAGCTACCACCACGGGTCCACAGATGTCTCTGGGGTCCTGGTCCAGAAGGGGTTCCTCTGCTTCTCTCTTTGATCGATGTGATCTCATGGTGGGGAAGATCTTCAAAATTCAGCTGCTCCAGAGCTGTCTTTTATGCTAGTCCATACACCTGGTTCCTCCTTGCGACCCACCTTTGTCCCACCTCAGTCCTGTGGAGGTATGCCAACTCCACCTGGCAGGTCACACATGCCAAGAGAGGAGTGTCTGAGGCGTGGTTGGTTTTGGAGGCAGGTATTCTCCCCTTGCGCATGCGCTCCTCCTGGCAGCAGTGGTCGATTTTGGGGTCCCCGATGAAGGCTAGTAGTCATCAATACCTTGCACTTTGGATGAACTTGTCCTTGCCCATGCTGTGTTGGGGTATGGGTCTGTGGTAAGTCCCATCATTAATTTTCCTGTTTCGCTTTGTGGATCTTTCACAATAGTGGTTAGCAGGGAGCCTTTGGGTCTGTAGTCTTGCCTTGCTTCATGGATATTTCACAATAGTAGAAGTTTAGAGACAGGTACAAAGCATTCGTTCTGTACCAACCTTGATAGGTACAAGGCATACCAGCTTCAGCCATTACTGCAAGGCCTGCACCTGTGGTTTAGCACCTGATGGGAAATGTTGAGACAGAAATCGATCCTTTGACCGACCCTTACATCCCCTCATCCAGATAACTGATAAAGATATTAAAAAAGACAGTTTCTCTTCCTCCCTATAGGCCCGCACCTCGTCTGTGGAAAAACTGTTCAAAAAATCAGAAAACTTGTTTGAAAAATGTCCCAGATGGAGGATAGGTCCTACTCCCCACCTGTATGGACCAGTATCTCAGCTATTAGGAGATAATGTTCCCATGCAAAGCCTACTCAATAGAGATGGTACACATGGTGAGGCACCCTGTGGTTTTACCTGTGTGACTATGGAGAGGACATGAGAAAGTGGAATGGAAAACCTGCCTCGACTTAGAGGCATGAGTACGTGAGTTGCAAGGAAAAACAGTCACAAACAGGGATTCCTCCAGGAAAATTGCTCCTCCAGTCTCCAGTTCCCCAGACAGGGTAGAAAGGTTTCTTATTCATATTTGCAACAAGTGAGTAACAGGGATGAGATTCGAACCCACGGAGCCCATTAGTCAACAGTGAATACTATGTTCAGAATTAGAGGGGCCCTGCCTCCTGCCAGGTCGAGGAGAGGGACAGCCAGGTTTACTGGAGTGTATGGATTCAATGACCTGGCACGTCAGACCCACAGGAGTATAAGGCTCTAGTGGACAGTGTCTTTCTTAAATTGTGGGGCCCAGAACTGCACACAGTACTCAAGCTGAAGCCGCTCCAATGCCAAGTACAGCAGGATAATTAGCTCTTTTGACCGGCTGGTTATACTGTGTTTGATGCACCTCACGTTTGCCCTCTTGGCTGCCAGGGCACACAGCTTCCTCCTATTGAGCCTGCTGTCAACCAGCACCCCCAGATCCTTTTCTGCAGGGCTGCTCTCCAGCCTCTCCTCTCCCAGTCTACACCTGTGCCCAGTGTTACTTCATCCCAGGTGCAGAATCCAACATTTGTTCTTGCTAAATTTCATGCCACTGATGATTACCCAGTGCTCCAAACTATCCAGATCCCTCTGCAAGAACTCTTGTCCCTCAAGAGAGTAAAAACAGCAACTCCCAGTTTGGTGTCATCAGCAAACTTGCTAATGGTGCATTCAACTCCTGCATCCAGATCGTTGATAAAAATATTGAACAGAACTGGCCCTGGAATTGAGCCCTGAGGAACATGGCTGGTGACTGGTCGCCAGTTGGATGTAGCCACATCCACTCCAGCCCTTTGAGCCCTGCCCTTCTGCCAGCATGCCATGAACCTGCTCATCCCACAGTTGGACAACTTGTCCTGAAGGATGGTGTGAGGGACAGTATCAAAAGCCTTACTAAAATCTAGAAAAGCTACACCCACCACCTGCTCTTCATCCACCAGGCGGGTGACCTTATCATAGAAGGAGACCAGATTAGTTAAACAGGACTTTCCCTCTGTGAACCTGTGTTGACTGTGCCTGATGACTGCATTGTTAAGTGCCTTTCAATTGCACCCAGTATGATCTTCTCCATAATTTTTCTGTGAAAAGAGAGGATCCCATTCATGGATATGGCAAATAATTTTTAACTGGAAAAGGAAACCTCTTTCACTATGATAGTAAAATGTATAAACAGAACCGTATCCTGGGCTGCATCAAAAGAAGCATAGCCAGCAGGCTGAGGGAGGCGATTCTGCCCCTCTACTCCACTCTCGTGAGACTCCACCTGGAGTACTGCATCCAGCTCTGGAGTCCTCAGCATAGGAAGGACATAGAGCTGTTGGAGTGGGTCCAGAGGAGGGCCACAAAAATGATCAGAGGGCTAGAGCACCTCCCCTATGAGGACAGGTTGAGAGACTTGGGCTTGTTCAGCCTGGAGAAGAGAAGGCTCCAGGAAGACTTTATTGCGGCCTTTCAGTACTTAAAGGGAGCTTATAAGAAAGATGAGGACAGACTTTTTACTAGGGCCTGTTGTGATAGGACAAGGGGTAATGGTTTTAAACTAAAAGAGGGTAGATTTAGACTAGATATAAGGAAGACATTTTTTACGATGAGGGTGGGGAAACACTGGAACAGGTTGCCCAGAGAGGTGGTAGATGCCCCATCCGTGGAAATGTTCAGGGTCAGAGCCACCTGGTCTAGTTGAAGATGTCCCTGCTCACTGAAGGAGGGTTGGTCTAGATGACCTTTAAAGGTCCCTTCCAACCCAAATTATTCTATGATTCTATGAAATAAAAACATCTATTCCAAATGATATGGAAAAGCATTATAAGTTAACAAGTGAAAACAAGAGAGCTCAGCTTTTCTGGATTAATAATTTCAACTTCTGTTTTATTTTGCTGTGAACATTACAGAATTGATTTTTTAATAAATGTTATTAATTTTACAGCACAGCATTTTCTGGGTTTATTAAAGTGCTATCTCTCAGTATCAATAAGCCACCTACCAATCTCACCCAGATCATTGTGAACCATGTGTTCCTTATAGCTACAGGTGGGTGTTAGTTGTTTGCCTGTTCTGCACTCACTGGTATAATATCAGGCAACTGTATTTTCGTTAAATGCTTCTTGACTTGCTTTCTCTTTTTCTGCTTAAGTTTGGAATATGCTCAGATTTAGGAGTAAATCCTGCTCTCACTGAATGCAATGAAAATTTTCCTATTGATTTCACAGGAAGTAGAACTCAGTCCAACTAAATTAAGATGTCAACTATGTAACAAGCAGCTGTAGCACTAAAATATGTGGGAGTCCATAGGAGTAAGCAACACAAAAAGTTTAAGCAGCTGATGTGGGTCAACGCAGACCAGCAGCCAAGCACTCACGCAGCCACTCACTCCTCTCTCCCACAAGATGGAAAGAAAATAGAAGGAAGGTGAGAAGACTCACAGATGAAGATAAAGATAGTTTAATAAAGAAAGCAAAAGTTGCACGTGCAAGCAAAGCAAAATAAGGAATTTGTTCACTACATTTCATCAGCAAGCAAAAGCCTAGCCACTTCCTGGAAAGCAGGGCCTCAACACACCCAAGACTTAATTGGGAAGTCAAATGCCACAATCATGAACATCCCCAACTCCTCCTTCTTTCCCTGAGCTTTTATTGCTGAGCACAATGTCATATGGTATGGAATAATCCTATGGTAAATTCAGGTCGGCTGTCTCAGCTGTGTCTCCTCCCAGCCTCTTTCTTACCCCCAGCCTACTGGCTTTGAAGGGAAAGAGGTAGAGAGGGAGGAAGCCTTGATGCTGTGCAAGCATTGCTCAGCAATAGTCAAAACATTGCTGTTTTTATCAACAGTGGTTTGCTTAGAAATGCAAAACACAGCACACTACAGGGTGCTATGAAGAAAATTAACTCCATCTCAGCCAGACTCAGTATGTTAATTTAGCATGGCAAACAAGTATGATTTTAATTACCATTTGTTAAGATGGTGGGTGGATTTTTTTTTGGTCTTCCTCCATTTTTCTTCAGACCAACAGTATCCTGGGCTGCAACACAAGAAGTGTTACCAGCAGGTTGAGGGAGGTCATTCTGCCCCTCTACTCTGCTCTTGTGAGACCCCACCTGGAGTACTGCATCCAGTTCTGGAGTCTTCAGCACAGGCAAGACATAGATCTGTTGGAGCGAATCCAGAGGAGGGCCACGAAGATGATCAGAGGTCTGGAGCACCTCCCCTATGAGGACAGGCTGAGAGAGCTGGGCTTGATCACCCTAGAGAAGAGAAGGCTCTGGGGAGACCTTATAGCAGCCTTCCAGCACTTAAAGGGGGCCTACAGGAAAGCTGGGGAGGGGCTCTTTATCAGGGAGTGCAGGGATAGGACGAGGGGTAATGATTTTAAGATGAAAGAGGGGAGATTTATATATTAGGAAGAGATTAGATTTTAGGAAGATTAGATATTAGGAAGATATTTTTTCCTGTGAGGGTGGTGAGGCACTGGAACAGGTTGCCCAGGGAAGTTGTGGATGTCCCATCCCTGGAGGTATTCAAGGCCAGGTTGGATGGGGCTTTAGGCAGCCTGATCTAGTGGAAGGTTTCCCTACCCATAGCGGGGGTGTGGGGGTGTGTGTTGGAACTAGATGAACTTTAAGGTCCCTCCCAACCCAAATCATTCTATGATTATATGATTAGCCAAAATTCAGAGAGGCTAAAAAGTAAAGTGCATTCTTACAGGGTATTCTGCTAATGCCACACGATCCTTTTACACCCAGAAGCCAGAATAGGTGGCAAGATAGGGGATAAGCCCAGGATATTGTTGGCCTTCATAGATGCTGGAGAACACTGCTGGCTCATGCTCAGCTTCCAGGAACCCCAGGGCCTTTTCATCAGAGCTACTCCCTAGCCTGGTAGTGCCCAGTCTGTATTGCTGCAATTGGTTATTCCTTCCCAGGGCAGGAATTTGCATCTGTCCTTGTTGAATTTCATGCAGTTCCTGTCAGCCCATTCCTCCAGCTTGTTTAGGCATTTCTAGTTGGCAGCCCTGTCTTTGCCAGGAAAGCCTGCCCTTTCCAGTACCTGACGATCAATTCGTCCCCCAGTTTGATGCCATATAATAATAAATTATGATAATCCATTTCAGTTTTGAACTGTCCTTTTTCCTTCTCTTTTTCGTAACATTCTCAGGCAACAAAAAAACCTTCCTAGGAGACTTCTGCAGGAATATTGGCTGGTCTGTTAGACAAACATATTAATGTCATCTCTGTTCAAAGAGGTTTTGAGTTCAGAGTAGAGTTCAGCAAACATTATCAGACCTGGAATAACTGTCCTGAAAAAAAAAAAAAAGGAAACCAAAACCAAAACCCACAACAAACAAGTGCACTCACTCCCACCTATGTCATTAACAAAGATATTAAACAGTATTGGTCCCAGTATGGACCCTTGAGGGACACTGCTCGTTACTGGTTTCCATTTGGACAGTGAGCTCTTGACTGTAACTGTTTGGATGCAGACATCCATCCAACTCCTTATCCATATAATAGTCCATCCGTCAAACTCATCTCTCTCCAATTTAGAGGCAAAAATGTGGCATGAGAGGGGCTATTCATAAAGGCTTGTGGGGATAGGATGAGAGGGAACAGGTATAAACTGGAGATTTAGACTGGACATTAGGAAGAATTTCTTCACCATGAGAGTGATGAAGCACTGGAACAGGTTGCCAAGGGAAGTTGTGGATGCCCCATCCCTGGCGGTGTTCAAGGACAGGTTGGATGGGGCGTTGGGCAGCCTGATCTAGTGGGTTGTCCCTGCCCATGGCAGGGGGGTTGGAGCTAGATGATCTTTAAGGTCCTTTCCAACCCTAACTATTCTATGATTCTATGATTCTATGATTCTATGTTGTGGGGGTCTTTGTCAAAGACCTTACAGAAGTCTAGGTAGAGGGCATCCATTGCTCTTCCCTTATCCACTGATGCAGTCACTCCATCATAGAAGGTCACTAGATTAGTCAGGCGCGATTTGTCCTTGGTGAAGCCATGTTGTCTGTCTCAGATCAACTCCCTGTCTTTCATATGCTTTGACATGTCTTCCAGGAGGATCTACTCTATGTTCTTCCCAGGCACAGAGATGAGGCTGACAGGTCGATAGTTCCCAGGGTCGTCCTTTTTAAAAATGGGTGTGATGTTTCCTTATTTTCCAGTTACTGGGGATTTCACCTGACTGCCATGACTTGTCAAATATGATGGAGAATGGCTTAGTGACTACCTCTGCCAGTTCCCTCAGGACCCTGGGATGCATCTCATTGGATCCCATGGACTTGTGAATGTTCAGGTTCTCAGGTGGTCTCAAGTACCTTAGCCTTCTCCATGTCATTTGTCACCAGATCTCCTGCCTCATTTATCAGGGGGGTTACAATTTCTTTTGTCTTCCTTTTGTGACTAATGTACCTTCACATGCCTTGCCAAACTCAGCTCGGGCTGTGCCTTGGCTTTCCTGATCTCATCCCTACACACTCAGGCAGCATCCCTTTATTCTTCTGAGGCTTTGTGTCCCTGCTTCCGCTGTCTATGCATTTCCCTCTTGTCTTTCAGTTTGACCAGGATGTTCTTACTCAGCCATGCGAGTCTCCTGCCTTCCTTGCCTGATTTCTTGTCCATGGGAATCAAGAGCTCTTGTGTTAGGCCTGCCAGTTCCCTCAGGATCCTGGGATGCATCTTGTTGGGTCTCATGGACTTGCATATGTTCAGGTTCCTCAAGTGGTCTCAAACTTGATCTTTGTTCCCCCGGTCTCTACCTTGAGATTCAGGGTCCTGAGAGATGCAGGAAGCTCTGGATGGAGCCCAGAGAGTTGTGGTGAATGGAGATAAATCCAGTTGGCGGCCAGTCACAAGTGGTGTTCCCCAGGACTCAGTGTCAGGGCCAGTCTTGTTTAACATCTTATCAATGATCTAGATGAGAGGATTGAGTGCACCCTCAGTAAGTCTGCAGATGACACCAAGTTGGGTGGGAGTGTCAATCTGCTTGAGGAAGGCTCTGCAGAGGGACCTGGACAGGCTGGCCTGAGGCCAATTGTATGAGATTCAACAAGGGCAAGTGGCAGGTTCTGCACTTCGATCACAACCCCATGCAATGCTACAGGCTTGGGGAAGAGTGGCTGGAAAGCTGCCCAGTGGAAAAGGACCTGGGGATGCTGGTCGACAGCCAGCTGAACATGAACCAGCAGTGTACCCAGGTGGCCAAGAAGGCCAACAGCATCCTGGCTTGTATCAGAAATGGTGTGGCTAGTAGGACTAGGGAAGGGATTGTCCCCCTGTACACAACGCTAGTGAGGTTACACCTCAAATCCTGTGTTCAGTTTTGGGCCCCTCACTACAAGAAAGACACTGAGGTGCTGGAACATGTCCAGAGGAGGGCAACAAAGCTGGTGAAGGGGCTGGAGAACAAGTCTTATGAGCAGTGGCTGAAGGAACTGGGCTTGTTTAGCCCAGAGAAGAGGCCGAGGGAAGGTCTTATCACTCTAGAATTACCTGAAAGGAGGTTGTAGCAAGGTGGTTGTTGGCCTCTTTTCCCAAGTAACAAGCAACAGGATGAGAGGAAATGGCCTCAAGTTGCACCAGGGGAGGTTTAAATTGCATATTAGAAAAAATTTCTTTACCGAAGGAGTGGTCAGGCATAGGAACAGCATGCTCAGGAAAGTGGTGAAGTCTCCGTGCTTTGTATTTGTCTGCCTTCTTATTCAGTCTGGAAAATGGCAGGCGATACATGGCTGCAAGCGTGTGTTTGCCTTATAGACCCTCTGTCCCCACCTCTCATACACCTGTATCAGGTACCCTCCTGCACACCCTCTCCAGGGATGCTTTGCACAGGGGCGCAGGGTAGGATCAGCAGGACATTGCAGCACACCTGATTTGAGATATTTTTACCCATGCCATGCCAGAAGGTACCAGGATTCTATACCACCCCATGGCTCAAACAGGAGTGTCTATTTCCCCTCACAGGGTGATCTGCGCATAGCCATCCTTTTTTGGTGGCGGCTTGCATATAGCACGCAGAAGGAGAGGAGAGGAGAGGAGAGGAGAGGAGAGGAGAGGAGAGGAGAGGAGAGGAGAGGAGAGGAGAGGAGAGGAGAGGAGAGGAGAGGAGAGAGGAGTGCACGGCTAATCGTGCAGCAGACAATCACTAGGCCAATCATCAAAAACATAAATCCAGCAATTAATGTTAGTCCTATTTTCATCAACCGTGCCCCCCACCCTGTGAGTCCCAGAGATAGCAGGATGGAGTGTAACTATGAATTCGGAGCCCAGACATTGAACCAGTCCTTTGGTTGCATCGATTGAAACCGTTTAGCAGTTTTGTCCACAACTTATTTCATCTTGGCTTGAACTTCTTCTGTTGAGGTGTTATGGATGATGGCACATCATTCTCTATCGGTAAGGTTCAGCATTCCGCAGACCCCATTCTCTTTCAGCAGGAGCATGTCCAAGGCTAGACAGTATTGTAGAGACATTTTTGAGGCCTGTTTTACCTGCATGTTCAATTCCCTGAATGTGCATCTAGTCCAGTTACACAAAATATGTACTTGCCACGTAATGTTTTCTAAAACAAATTGGTGGCACTTTAAGGTGACATAAGGGGTAAAAAACTGTTCAAAAAAAAACATGCTCACCAATTGACTGGTGGTATAGTAGTCCAGAACTCGAACCCCTGAGGTCGCTCACTCCAGACGCCTGGTTGGTGCGTCTCTCCAAGTCCACTTATGTGGAATGGTGAAATTAAAAACTCAATCGGGGCACAGGGAAGGGATACCCACTGCACAGTTTAGCCTAACATGGTGTTCCAATGTTAGATACAAGTAAAATTACCCATTGGAGCATCCCCAAGTTAGACAAAAGGGAGTGGGATACTTACTGGTGACACATTTGTATTGGTCTGTCTAATTGAATAGGATGTTTACCAGTTGTGTGTTGAGGGGGATCCCTTTTAGGGGAAAATGCGTCTGGGGAACTCCACATTAGTTGTCATAAGACATATTCATCGTATTGCAGGAGGTATCATTATTTCTCCATCCTGCCAACAGATACCCCCAGCAGATACACATCTGTAATTACAAGGTGTTAATAAATCAAGTATCAGGAGGTTCTCCCAGCCCACCTTCACAAGTAATAACTTTAGAACAGTTAAAATAGGGACGATCGAGTTTATGGGGAGGAGGTGAAATGTAGAGATGATGATGTTTTCTACTTTATTGTGACAAGGTCCACAATAATTTGTTTAAGTCTCTCCTGGCCAGATTCTGCTGTTTTGGAAAGGAAATGCACAAGAAGGGTTCCACAGCACAGTGTAATTAGATTCATAAAAGTCTGTCATGTGGAACAGGTCAAATGTGGGGTCCCAAGGAAAGACTTTCACAGGTATGGTTCTTTTCTGGGGAGTTCAGTTTTATGGAGCCACTAATTCTGGTAACCTTCCCACTCATGTTTACAGGTGCTCCAAAAGTTACATTAATTGATGTCCAAGTATAGGTGCAGTTTTGCTTGACCCATGTTCTATCCAGATATGATTTTGAAGGAACTTTCCAAGTCTCGAATGCTGAAAGTCACAGTGCCACATTTCCTTGCCGATATGTTGTCTGATTTTTGCCCCTCATTGTCACCTCCCACCGATCATCTGTGAAAGCTCCACAGGTGACACTGTCATGTTTGAAGAGGTTGGACCAGTCTAGGTTCAGTAGAAAGAATCTCAGGTCTTTCTGTGCTGATCTAGGAAGGGCCACACATATCCTGTGGTCTAGATGTCCCCATATTCTATGGTATCCTTGGATTAGTTCCCAGGCCAAGTTGGAGGTCTCTTGGCTTTGGAAGGTTACAAAAATATAACGAAACATGAAGCATCCTAATATTAAGGCATGAGAGGTTAGTGAGTATATTTTTCTATTTTAAACGATAATTCCCTTAAACTTCTGTTGCCAATTCTCTCCCTTTTTTTCTTTTTTTTTTCTTTTAACAATGTATCACAACTATTTATACAAACAGCATATCAAAACTGCAGCAATACAGAGAATCAACAGTAACATAAATTGTTGGTGGCTGTCTCCAGTCTTCCTGAGAAATAGGTGTCCTGGTGAAAACCTGTATGGGAGGCAAGAATGGGTACAGCCAGTTCTTTTGGGATGAGTGTTAAAAAGAGGGAATAATCCATCTGGTACTGATTTCATGCTTTCGTGCTTGGTCATCCACAGTGACTCAAGAATTAGTATTCAAAGGTGTCTTCAGGGTCAGCAGTATTTCCCTAATTGTAGGCAAGTTTACAACAACGGGCTGCTGAGCTCGATATATCCATTCCACCAGAATAACCCAGGGGTCTTCTGTCACCTTTTGTCTAGGTACCAAGAGAAGAGGGGTAAAGCAAAAGGCATTATGTTTGGGACACCCGTTGGCCCCCCATCTATCATTTACATGGGTCATTGCATCAGAGAGGCAAGTGGACCACCCTGCCTTGTGGGGTTGGAGGTACCACTTTGCAAGCCCTTTGGCTCCCTCAACTACTCTGTTTTCTTGGGGGTAACAGGGAGTGTGGAATATCCACTGTATCCCTTCCCCTTTTACCCATTCCTGGACCACCCTGGCAGTAAAGTGGCTGCTGTTGTCAGATTGAAGAGTCTTAGGTTTAGGGAAAAAGCTGAACCATAGTTTTAAGCCCTTCACTGTACTCTCCTCCATTGCCCAGGCAAACGCCTCAGCCTGTACAAGCCCTGATACAATGTCCACTCCCACCAGCACATGCCTTTTACCTTCTGATAGCCTAAAAGGCCCAATATAATCAACCTGCCATTTATGTCTCATATGAAGCGGAGGGTCCTGTAGGGGGTGTTTCTCAAATAGAGTTCGGCAAACACCACACGCAGAAATTACAGTGGAGCACATTTCCTATGTCCCTGGCCATTCCTTTCCTATTGCTTCTCAGAGGAGATCTTTAATCCCGCTATGCACTCATTTAACATCTAACAATTCAAGTAAGAATTCCCATCTGCTTGCCTCTCCTATTTCCATTTGCCCCATCAGACAGGTGAGGGAATCAACTTGGTTGTTCAGTATGTGTGCAGGATGGTCCCCTTTCTGGTGGATGGCCACCCATCCTACCATTGCTGGCTTTTGTTTAGCTATGTCCAGTATTTCTTTCTACTTATCTCTCTGCCGTACTGGGACTCAATTCACCTCCCACTGGTTCTGCTCGCCAAAAGGGAGCCATTCAGTGCATCCTTTAGACCCCAGATACATCTATACAGATTCTTATGCCACATAGAAGTCCTCCTGTTGCCTATCTAATGAGTCCATATCACTATTAATTCTCCCACTCAGGCACTGAATTCCCCCGCTGTTATAATCTGCTCCCCTAAATCAACATGGAGAGCCACTGCTCAAAATTTCTATTTCTTTCCTTCCCGTCAAGAGGAAGCATCAGCAAACCACACATTCTTCATGTGGGGGTCAAAGGAAGGGGCTTCCCTGATCTCACTAGGGGGAGATCTCTTTCTCTAGGGAGACAGAGGATTTGTCTTGTATTGGCAGTAACTTCAGGGTTCTTTCCTCTGTTTTATAGGTATGGCCAGTAACAGTCTCAGTACCTTAAAGGGTCCCCACAGAATAATTTTCTGTTGCTTGATGGTCTTTTCTGCCTCCTGCAAGGCTATAGTGATCACAAAAAGGCCTTTTTCCCGTGTTGAGTACCACTTTTCAGCAACCTTAAAGCTGTGAGAATGGAAACCCTATAGGGTGAGTGGGACCCTCTGGACCCTGTTGCCACATGTGAATGCACACACCATGTGCCACAAAGCCCCATTCAGTGTGGAATGGATTGGTGGGGTGAATCGGACCCAGAGCTTGGTGTACCCCTGAAAAATCAATAACTTTAAGACCTTGTAATGAATGGGAGTCTAGTCTCAAGTGACTCTTTTACAAGTTAGATCATATAGGGGACAGGCTATAACATAAAAGTTCAATATGTGTGTTCTCCAGAAAGTCAATAGGCCCCGGATGTGTTGTAACTCTTTCTTATTCTCAGGCATTTTTATAATTTCTAAAGCTGTTAAAGTCTCAGGGGGAATGCATGCTGCCCCCTCCTTTCCACCATATACCCAGAAATTTCACTTCAGGGGACAGAAATTGTATCTTTTCTGTTGGAATTTGCAGCCCCAAACTTTCTAGGTGAGCAATCACTTTGTCTGAGTTTGTCCTACCGGAGTGACATTTGGTCCACCTGTCAGTACAACATCAATATACTGGTACAACTCGACTCCTTCTTCTGGGCTTATCTCAGTTAACTCCTGTGCCAGGGCATGATGTGCCAGTGTGGGAAGTGCCAACACCATGGTGGTAAGCAGGCGATTGTATACTGAATCTCTTCCCATGTGAAGGCAAATTTATTCTAATCAGCTTTCTGGAGAGGCATCATAAAAAACATAACTTTTATGTCAGTGGTGGCTAAAATTTTGTGGGACTGCTCTTGTACAGTGGAGTTCAATTCAGCTACATTGAACACAGCTGCTCCCAGTGGGCCAGTGCTGATGTTCAATTGTGATAGTTGACAGTGAGTCACCATTTGCTGTTTGGTTTACGAACTGGCCATACTGGAGAATTGTAGGGGAGTGCATTTGTATAATCACCCTCTGTTCCTGTAGTTCTCGTATTACCGGGGTAATACCCTCTGACTCTCAACAGCAGTGGATACGGTTTCACATTTACAATTTTGGAGGGAGGATAGGAGCAACTCATAAAAGCCTCACTGTCATGGTAAGGAATCTGAATTTCTACTCTCTGCCCTTGGAGTCAGTCCATGCCTTTCCCTTCACAGTCTACAGCTTCCTCACAAGGGAAGGAGGAGGAGCAGGCGCTGATCTCATCTCTCTGGTGACCAATGATAGGAACGGAAGGAATGGCGAGAAGATGTGCCAGAGAAGGTTTAGGTTGGGTATTAGGAAAAGGTTTTTCATCCAGAGGGTGGTGGAGCAATGGAACAGGCTCCCCAGGGAAGCAGTAATGGTGCCAAGTGTAAGAATATTCAAGAAGCATTTGGACAACACATGGTGTGAATGTTGGGGTTGTCCTATGCAGGGATAGGAGTTGGACTCGATGATCCTTGTGGGTCCCTTCCAACTCAGGACATTCTATGATTCTATGGTTCTATGATTCTAGGTCCAGCCTCAAGAGGTTGGTTGGAGGAGTGCCCAATACCATAACTGTATCCGCTGGGTGATCATCTCCCAGGAGTTAATACTTTACCTGTGTGTTTTACCACAGGGTGCTAAGCACAAAGTACAATTAGCATAAGAGCCCAAACTCTCAAGTACTCTGTGAAATCAAGTTTTACTCAACTTATTACAGCAAGAAAGGTAACAAATGATTAGTAGTGATCAACAAGTTAACAGTAACAGCTTTTAAAGGCAATGTCTAATCATTACTACCAGGGAATAAGTATAGTGATTAAGAAAGATAGATCACCAATTGCTTCATCATCATCCAGATCCACAGTCCCTGGGAAGCCCCTTTTTCACAGTGAGGATTTGGAGAGGCTGTCCCACACAGTGCATTCACTCGTAGGTGGGGTCTCCAACCATTGCTGCAAGGGGTCCAGCTTTTATATCATTGAACAAACCAATTGCATCACACCAAAACCACGGAGTCTCTGGCCCCAGCTGCTTACTGCCTCTCTTTCTCATGCTCTCTGCGCTAAGAATAGCACAGCACAATTCTACTTATAATAGCAATGTGAGAATTTACAGATTGAACAGTACTCATAGCAATACGATACGAATCAGCTGTGGGTCACCTATATCATTTCAGGCCTCTCAAACAGGCCCTGTCACTTCGTTCGGTCCTCTGACCCATGGAGGATTAGTATCCTGAATAATTCATTCATTCACAACCTAAGTGTGATATAAAAAATTGTCTAATTGTTTTTAAAATTAGTTACACAGGGATTGCCCTCTGTTCCCCTATTTTCCCAACTTTTGTTCAGTTTGTCAACAGATTCTCTTCTGTTTGTGAAAATCAATTGATGTTCATGTCAATCTTCATATCCATATGAGGTTTTGTGGGTAGTATCCTCTCTTTTCTTCCAAAGGCACTGTCTTTAGCTTTCTTTGTCCCCTTTTCTTCTGCTTAAGAAGTCTTAAATCACACAGAAGCAGCTTCTTCATGCATCATTTGGGGATGGGAGGTCCAAAGACAAGTTACTTATGCTAATTCTTGCTTTTTTATTGTGAGGGCAGTCAAACATTAGAACAGGTTTGTCCAGAGATGTATCAGAGTCTCCATCTGTGGAGATATTCAAAACCCAACTGGACACAGTCCTGGGCAATCTGTTCTAGATGACCCTACCTGAGCAGGGGGGGCTTGGACTAGACCACTTCAAGAGGTCCCGTCCAACCTCAACCATTCCGTGATTCATGCCATCCACAGGCTGCTTGGCCTGCCCTCCCCTCTTATAACAGAGGAGGCCATCCCTCACATCAAGGTCTGGTACGGCATGCATCCCCACCGCTCAATGCCTACTGGGTTGCAGCCAACAGCGGAGCTAAAAGTCTTTCTTTTACAAGTGACAAATCGATACTGAGGGGGGTTGGGGTTATAGTATGATACAAGGTATAGTCTCTGATTAGCAACTGGCTAGTAAACATGGGCCGTTTATACACAAAATCACAGCCTCTAATAATAGCTGCATTGCAAGCACACATATCTGAGTCATTAAACATGGTCTGATTATAAACCTTATTACTTTGCATGTAGTCCTAAAACATGCACCCCCTTTCCCTACATACAGTAACATGGTTTTATTACTGCTCTGGGGATTAATCTCAAAATGGCACACCCCTTCTTTGGTGTCAAAGCTAACATCACTCACCGTAAGAGCATCATCTTTGTATGTGAATCCCAGCTCCCTTTCCAAAATGCAGGCTTCCAAATCTACTGATTGCCATTTCCCATCAGACACCCTCGCCCACATGCGATGGTCCAGGGCGTGGAGCACGGATCTGCTTGTGTTTACCCCCAGGGCTACGATGGGGTAAACCTTTTCAATGCAAGCTTCAGCCATGGTCAGGACGTGGGCAATGACTACATTGAGGACCTGGTCATGGGTGAAGTTGACGGGCCTCCACCAGACTTGGAGCTGCTGCTCCTTCTCCATGGTTGCGTCCCACACAATCTTTCGGATCTCAGTGGGGAGGATGACATTGTTGCTGTCTCTCAAGATACCCGCAATGACACTCTGCACCCACATCTGGGCCTGGATGCAACTATGAGCAAGAGAGACGTTTTTTTGTTCGATGTCTAGCACTAGCAACAGCATCTGCTGGCCTTTTTCCACCTAGGAGTTAATGATTCTGAGTCCCAGGACTTGATATACACACAATCTCCAGGCTGGAACAAATGTGCTGGTGTATCAAGCTCTAGGGATTTGTTAACAGTCACGAATTTCTGCAGTTCCCGGAGACTCTTTCCTAAAGATATCAAACAGTTATTAATGTCCAAATACCCTTTAACAGTGATATCTCCTGGGACATCAGGTTTCTTGATTAAAACTGTACTGTCTTTCCCTGTGGCTATTACTTCAGCCTGTTCAGAAGGGCCATTTGGCTTTTGACCCTATACTTTGGTGCCATTATTAAGACTGGTGGATCCAAACCCTTTATCTCCACGAATGGTGGTGACCTGAGGTGGATCCCCCTCTCTTTTTCTCTCTCTCTTTTTTTTCTATGTCACTAATTGTACTATTCTGTTATGGGGTTAAATAATCAAATCTTGTTCACCACTGTTTAACAGGATTGATTTCATTTCTCCGTGACAATCTGCATCAGTCACTCCTCATAATTTAGAGAGGTAGCATTTTGTCTTCTCGTGTATGTGAAATCCTGTATCAACAAGAAATTGCCTACCTACATATTCAATAATGACATCATTGCTGAGGTTCTTTTTACTTCTTTGATTTCACTCTCTATTAAATCCTTATACTGTTGATACACATAACAGACACAGACATGCATATTAAACACGTGCATATTATCCCATTATGTACATACAACAATAAATCTGCATGTTTGTTTTAAAATTTCATTTGCCACTTTACAATCATCAACACAAATAAAATAACCACACAAAGAAAAAAAAGAAAAAAAACTTTCTCCCCGCCAATTAGGCAAGTGTTTCTTAAAATACTCTCTCTCTCTCTTTTTTTTTAATATCTGGGAATGCTTGATCCATGAACACATTGATGGTCACTGCTCTATCAAAAAAAGTATGGCGTCCTCCCTCCATACTTTAATAAAGCCTGTTTGAGTCTTCCACAATAATCACTGGGGCGCTCGTGATTTTTATCCAAATTAAATTGCACATAGCATTAGGATTTGGCATCACTTGTGAAGATACAGGATTAATTCCTGCAGCTTGCCAAAAAGAACCAAAACATCAGAGTTGCGTGAAGCAAAGTGAAAAAGGAAAGAAAAAAAAAAAAAAGAAAGGAATAGGTGCATTTTTAAAATAAAGGAGTGGCATTCCCACATACACAGTGCCTACTGGCTGCACTCCAGGAAGATAACAAAGCAACAGAGAGAACTAATTTACTCAAATTGCTGCAACTTTCTCCTCAAAACTTTCATAGTTGATTTATCCCAAACATTCTTGAGATTAAAACCTCTTTACAGTGGCCACTGCCTTTTGTTAAAATTAGCCAAACTTCTTGACATAATTTAACCACGCACTTTGTAACTTTTTCTAATACCCTAGTTAAGGATGTCTTTTTTTAATGCCAGATATTTTAAAATCTTGCTCTCTGCAGCCTTCCTGTTTAAAGTTCCCAGGTAAATCCACCTGTTTGCTGGCTAAATGGACATTTGAGGTGGAAGGATTAAGAGAGATGTCCTAAAGATTTCCATATCACAGAATCACAGAATCACAAGGTTGGAAAGGACCCATTGGATCATTGAGTCCAACCATTCCTAACACTCCCTAAACCATGCCCCTAAGCACTTCATCCACCCGTTCCTTAAACACCTCCAGGGAAGGCGACTCGACCACCTCCCTGGGCAGCCTGTTCCAGTACCCAATGACTCTTACTGTGAAGAATTTTTTTCTGATATCCAACCTGAACCTCCCCTGACGGAAAGAACATGATACACCAGAAAAGAATACACGGAAAGAATCTGAACTCAAAATTTAAACGCTTCTTAGAGTCTTCTTCATCTAAGTTCACTCCCACTGCCCCTGATCATGCAAACGCACCATCCAAGAGAGCAGGGGGTTCCCTGACTTTTATCTATACTTTTCAATTATATAATTTAGTTCATGCTCTATCAGGATCTCACTGCACACCTGCTCTTGTAATCACCAAATGCACTTTCTTACTATTTACTCGTCCTCTCTTTTCTTGTATTTATGCTGTGCAACCCATACTGCAGTTCTTTCAGCTATGGTCTGATAAGCTTCCATGCTTTATAGTCTTTCAAAATGTTTTCTAATGGGGAACAGTCAAACACAAGCTTCTGGATCACCATGCTTGCTGCCAGGGACTCCTGCACTAAGTAGAGTTCAATTCCCCTTTCACAGTTAAAAAAACTGCTTATCCCTGGTAACCACTAAAATCTACAGTATAGGAGCAGAGATCCAACTCTTCCTTTCCAAATTGCTGTGACCTTCTGCTGGGGACTCCAGCACTCAGCAGGAACTTGTTTCCTCCTTTTCACAGTTACTAAAACTGCTTATCCCTAAATTACACAGTCCTCCTCACTGTTTCTCACCAATATCCCGCTTCTGACACCAAGTTAAATAAATGTCCCGTCCCACTCAAGCAGCGACTGGGGAGAGCTCTTTAGAATCACCAGCACAGCATTTAGAGTGATGCAGACCACTCAGGAGGGGAGTGTAAACAATATTTTACTAAAAAGAGATGCAAACGCTTTTGCTTTCCTTATTAAATTGTCATTATCTTGATCCGTAAGTCTTTTCATCTTCCTTCTATTTTCTCCCCATCCCATGGGAGAGGGAAGTTGAGCAAGAGGTAGGGCGAGTGTTTGGCTGCTGACTGGGGTCAACCCAGCACATTAGTAATAATTGGGGAGGTGTCTAGTGGGGAGGAAGAAAGACCTGTTATGGGGCTTGATTCAAAGGGTGATGTTGCAGGATGGCACTGGGAGGCCCATATGGCTGTTCCCCTGGGTTGCAGGCTGACAGCGCTTTTGATTCCTGACAACTTTTTTGTCTTTGTAGTTTCATGTCTGGTTTAACAGGGAAAACAAAAATGTGAGTTGTATTCTGAAGGTGGAAGGGCTCAGCCCATTCCCTTAAATCATAGCAGTTTTCCCCCCTTCTTAAATATGTTACCACAGAGGCACTACTACTGTCACTGATCGGCTGCCCCTCCTCTGGTTCCAAAACCTTTCCATTCAAATCCAATACAAAGGGTAAAAGCAATAACTCATGAGTTGAGATAATGACAGTTCAATACGTGAAGCAAAGCTGTGCACACAAGCAAAACAACATAAGGAATTAATTCACTACTTCCTATCGGCAGGCAGATGACCGGCCACTTCATGGAAAGCAAGGCTTCAGCACGCCTAACAGTTACTTGGGAAGACAAATGCTATTAGTGGAGACTGCTTTCCTCCTCAGGCTGAAGGTCCTGATAATTCCTCCTGGGAGGCAGCATTTGATTCAAGCACATCCACAGTAAACACCATGTGTGTGAGTCTGTCCATTTCCCAAAGAGCTCACTAGAGAGGGCTTGTGGGTCAAGTATACACACAGTGAGAGTGCATTTAAATATTCAGCAGCTTGCAGCTTAACTCACCTAGGTCTTTATTGTTCATCAAGGCATTAGATACACAAAGCCAGGGGATTTGCTGAGAAAAATTATACCAGAACTCCAAAATGGAAAGTGAAGTTTTTTGTCTGTGTTCATGTTCATGATTCTCATTTCTACTTTGCTGGCTCTTTTTAAAAAGAAAATGGATTTTAAAAAGCAGATAATGACAGACATGCACTCATTCCTGCACTTTAATTCGGTAATTACCTCTTTTTCCTGGTCCTCGGGAGGCTCCTTGTACTGCTATCCATCATTCCAGGGGCATGCAAAGAGTCTGTGCTTCTCTGTCACTGTGTGATGCCCAAGAATTTGGAGCAGTTCGGTGTTTACAGGGCTCAAATATTTCCCTGTTGCAGGTGAGTTGAACATGCCCAGATCTCCATCTTCTCTGCATGAAGCACTGACCTCCTAACTCGGACCTCAGGATGGCGGTCAGATGGAAGGGTGACCCAGTATGAATAGTCAGATCTTCTGCTTCCTTCCCTCCCCTCTCCTGTCCCTCTCTGTGGAGTAGAGTGTTGCAGAGAGTCTATGGAACCAGCATATGCTGCTTGGCTTCAGAGCTTGGGATCATATGCTGGCTTTCCTCTATTTTGTTGTATAGAGGGACCCTTTGAGGCAGCCTATGTAGTAAGATCTTTAGATCTAGTGGCAAAACCAGAAGGGTTTGAAACCACACCAGCCTCTTTCAGGTCTTAAATGTTGAGAAGAGTGAGAGTGATGCTACATTTGTGATCCTACTTGAATAGACTTAGACATGGGAGAAGCTCTTTCTGTTGAAGACAAATGTTCCTCCTCTAACAGGAAGGGTTCTTTTTCAGCTTTGAGTGGTATAGAGAGTCAGCCAGGTAGGATACTGAATTGATGCCATATGACCTTCCTAGCACTGTTTTTTTCTGACTTCAGAAAAAGAATGGTTGTCCCCAGCTCTGAAGATGAAGTTGTTGCAGAGTGGTAGCACTTGCAGACTGTCACCTTTCAGGGCAGGCCCTGGTGTTTTCAGCTTTATTCAGCGTTAGCAGGGAAGGAGGAAGGGGAGTACACACAGCTACTAGGTAGGATGACAAAATAAATGCTTCTTTCTGTGAGGTTTTGCTCTGGCCCTGTATTCTTCTGTCACGTTCACCCTCGAGAACTGACCCAGAACAAAAGGGAACCTGTTTCCCTGCTCTCCCTTTCTGGTGGAAGTGAAACCACACAACTTACAAGGATGCTCAAAATTCTCCCAACGAGAAGGGAATAGGGAATTAAATCCATGTCCATCTTGATTAGTGGAATCAAACCCTATAACCCAAAATGAGTTATAAAGCAGGTATGTTTATTTACAGTGCTGGGGTGCAAGGGGGTTCTCCTCCTAGCTCGCACACCGTACAGCTTAACAAGCAGCTACTTATAGTGTAAAGACATGCATAGTTATAAGCGCCTACTACATATTCATAACCTCTCCCCGCTTTGTATTATAATTAGTTCTGGAAAGTTCACTCCAGTCTTGCATCTGCGTAGTGCCTCCTGGTGGTCGTGGGCCAGGTTCTTAGGGATGAAGTAGGAAGTCTTCCTTGGGAGGAATATTTTTTTTTAACTTTGCGCAGACTCAGTCTCCTCTGGCTGTTTTCAAACTCCTGAACCAAATGCAGACAGCTTTCTGCATTCCAATGCCCACTTATCAGTAAACTTCTGCTAGCTGGCTCCTTCGTTATCAACTTCCAAGGTCTTCAAGGCAAACAACGCCAAGCTCTAACGAACACTCCCAATCCCCTTTGTCTGCCTTCGCTCATCAATTCCCCCCTGTCTTTTTAACATGGGCAAATTCATTTGCCAACTCTGTAATTTATCTCTCAAAGGGGAACTGGATGATATTTTGTTGAAAAATTACCCTTTTAAGGCATTCTCATGGGCACTAGACATACAAGTCAAAATTGTTAATCGTAGCATTCTCCAATTCCAAATAAATAACATAGCAGAGAAAACAAAGCTAACTAAAACTAGCATCAGAAGGACAATAATGGGGTGACACAAGTTATTTAGAATGTCAGTCGCACTAGGGGAACATCCAAACAAAACGTCCCTCCAATGATGGTTCACATTTTCTTTTACCCATTTAGGACCCCCTTTCTTTCCTCTGTGTCATGATGGACTGTTAACAGGGTCTTTTCCCGCTTTCCTGGACCTCGTTCAGAATTATAATCAAGTCCTAATGTTTCATTAATTATTTTACCAATGTAAGATTCATTCCAATAGGTATAGGTGATAATTTGTGAAATATTGTATAATTGGATTTTATCAGCTGATGGGATACGACTGGTGCTAAATAAGAAAAGTCACACTCAACAATCTTAACAAGATTACAAATACAGAAATTAGAAATTAGAGTGATTCTTACTATCGAAAATTATCTCATCTATTACTACAGAGGTACAAGCAGTTCTCAAACACACACACAAACCTGGCCCATATATACAAGTACAGTCCTCTGATTAGCGTCTGGATGGATCTCAAGGTCACAGATGCTTTGCTCAGTGTCGAGGCAGGTGTCTTGAGCCTCGATTGCATTATTTAGCAAATAAATTCTTATTGTTCTCATGTAACGCAAGATTCTAAATTTACAGTTTGCCATTTCCCATTCACTATTTCTGCCCATGTTCGGAAGGATAGAGCACAGTTTTATTGTGGCTTAATCCTAATGCAGTGATGGAGTGGATTACATATATTGAAGAGTTACACATGGTAAACACAAAGGCTATGGCTGTATTAGTGATGGGGTCATAGGTGAAATCTACCAGGATTGAAGCTTCCTCCCTAAGCTAGTGGCACTGTCCCAAACCACTTTCCGGATTTTGGTGGGAAAGTACCCTCACCACCTTCTCTTATAATTAAGGCGGCCACTGATTGCATCTATAATTGTGCCTGTATACAACTGCGGGCCAAAGAGACGTTATCTTGGACTGTACCAAGTGTGTTCATTCTCAATTCATGGTCTTGCTCTTCTATCTTAACCCATTTTGGTAACATTTCTGATAGTCAATTCCATTTAGGACCTCCAATCCTGTCTGTAACACTCTGGTTAGGCCCCTTTGTGTTCTGCCCCTGAAGGGCATTTGTTTTTACAGCCAGGTTGTCCAGTCCTCGAAGGATGTTTTTAGGAAAGGAGAGCATGCTGGTTGAATTTCAGAAAGATCCATTTGCATTAGCAGTTCAACATGTTTAAGAGACCATTCTTGGTTGAACAGCATTTGTGATAATATTTATTTTAAATTTGAATGAGAGCCCAATGGTATCATAGGCACAGAGACAAACCACCTTAACAGTCTGTACTAATGTAAAATTATGACAACAGCCTAATTCATTGGAAATACAGGTCTTTGTATTCTTATCTGTAGGCGTAGTTGAGATAGTAATTTGGGATGCCTTTTTATGGATAGTCCTATTAACTATTCGGCATCCTACTTTGATTTCTCCTCCTACGGTCCCCTGAAGTTGCTGAATCCCCTGTTCTCTATCCACATTCCATTCTTGCCTCACATGTACTTGATTTTCATGCATAACCACAGTTGATAGATTTAAACCCTTTCATTTCAGAATATTTCCCACGGCTCCAGTATACCCAATAAAAGCTTGAGACCAAGGCCACTCAGTATTCTTTTGGCTAGAGGTGCTTTTCCCTCCCTGGATTATAATTATAATCATGAGAAAAATAATTTTCCTGGTTGGACTTGCGTGACCCTCCATGGAGATTTATGTGCCTTTTCACTCAGGTGCGATGGATCCATGCACTCTGCTCCTTGATTTCGATTGCTTTGAAGGAGGCAAGGAACATTCCTTCTCACTGCGGTTCCACAGTCCTCTCTTCAAGAGACTTGACAAATAAATAATCTCCAGGTTGTATGTTATGCACAGGTACATCCAAACCCCTACTTCACATCTCAACTTCATGTTTTTCAGTCTTTTGGAGCTCTTTGTCCAGTGCCACCATGTAGGAGGTCATGATTTCATACGCACATAGTGACTGATCTGTTGTACTACTGAGATAAAATGTGGTCCCCTATCAGGAGACATAGTTGCTGGAACCCAAAAGCGTGGCATTATCTCCTGTATTAATGTTCTGGTTATCTTCTTGTTCTAGTTGGGAATGCCTCTGGCCAACCTGAAAAGGTACCAGTTAATACCAATAAGTATCGACATCCCCCCTGTCTTGGGAGTTCCGAAAAATCAATCTGCCATTGTTGCCCAGGCCCGCTGCCTCTTCCAATTTGGCCCATTTCTGGTTTGGGGTAATTTTGGGATTACTCTGGAGGCAAAGGTCACACTGCTGAGCTACTTTCTTTCACAATGGTGTATAAATTACTAGCGGCAATACCTTTAAGTAGGTGTTTATATAGAGCTTCTGCCCCCTCCCTTGTCTCTTCCTGTGTTCTTTCCTCATCAAAGGCCATGTTAAATAAGGGGGAATGATTAGTTTCCCTTGTGGAGTGAGGACACCCCTCTTTATGATATGACCCTTCCAGGTCTATAATAAATTTATGATTATCTGATCTTCCTTGGTATATTCTGGCTTAACTTCTACGGAGATTCGCCTGTCAGGGATCAAAGCCCCTTTTGTTTTTACCTCACCTTTGGCTGCCAGTTTTGCCTCTCTTTCCACCAGCTCATTTCCTCTCCCCAGTTCCAAATTCACTTTCTGATGCGCCTTGATGTGCATGATTGTCGCTTTCTCAGGTAGCTGGACTGCTTCCAGCAGTCTCAGGATCCCTCTGCATGCTCAATGTTTTTGCCCTGGCATGTCCTTTATTGCTTAAGACATAGCTGTTTCCATCCATGAACCAGCCCTCAGCGTCTTCCATGGGACTGTCTTTCAGGTCTGAATGGCTCAAGTAGGTGGCCTCAATGGTCTCTAAGCAGTCATTGTGCACTGGTTGTCCTATATTTCCACTGAGAAAACAAGTTGGGTTGATGGTGTTAGTAACCAAAATTCCCATATCATGTTCCAACGTTATAGCTTGGTATTTTAGGAACCTTTGTGGAGAAAGCCAGTGCCCACCTTTCATTTCCAGACACTAACACATTCATTTTCTGTCCCAGGGTAAATCTTCATGCCTCCTGGATGTTTAGCACAACGGCCGCAACCGCTCGTAAAGAGCGAGGCCCTAGGGTAATCCCTTGCTTCTCATGAGAGAAAAGGAAAAATGGCTTACTCACATCTTGATGTCCTAAGGCCGGGGCCAACATCAGGGCTTTCCTCAGCTGTTCAAAGGCTTGCACAGCCTCTTTGCTCCGTTGGAGGTATTTCTGTTTGGCAGTGGTTAGTTAATACAGGGGTTTAACAAGCAGTCCATAGTTATAGATCCATAGCTGACACCACCCAGTCATCCCCAAGAAAGTTCATAACTCTTTCACTGTTTACAGTCTCAGGGTTTGGTATATTGCCTCTTCTCAGGCCTGTCCCAAAGTTCTTTTTCCAGTGCTGATTTCATAGCCCAAGTAGATTGCATTATTTGGGCCTTCTTTTAGATACCCAGTATCCCTGGAGCCCCAAAAGTTTAACAGACTCACCATCCAGGTCATGCAAGTGTTCTCTTGGTGGCAATCAGAGTATCATCTACATACTGCAACAGTCTCCCTTCCTCAGGTGGGGCTTCCAGGCCTCAAGATCCTTTGCAAGTTGATTACCAAATATCCAGGTGAGTTGAATTCTGCACCTGCTTTCAGGGTTTTCCATTCACATGCAAATATTTTCTGGCTGGCTTCATGGAGAGGGAAGCAAAAGTAGGCATCCTTCAGGTCTAAAACAGTAAGCCAGGTTAGTTCAGGTATTAATACAGTTAACAGGGTAGATGGAGTTGCCACCACCAGGTAAAGGTTTTTTTGTTATTTTATTTACAGCCCATAAGTCCTGGGTACATGCGTGGCCCATACCTCGGGGCATATCTGGTTCGTGATTCCTTCTCTGATTTTTCTTCTGTGGGAACACAGACTAAGGATAAACCCATTATTTGCATATACTGCTGGTCATTCACCTCCAGAGTAATCTCTCCCTTTTCAAATTTGATTATTGCACCCAATTGTTCTAATAAATCTCTCCCCAAAAGTGCCTTCGGGGAGTTGGGCATATACAAGAATCTGTGGATGCCCCATTGTATTCCCAGTTTATATCTTAGAAGTTCACAAAAATACGCCTTTTCACTTTGGCCAGTTGCCCCTTTTACCACGATGTAGTCATTTCCTAGGGACATAAAGCTTAGTTCAAAACTGAATATGTTGCATCTGTGTCAACTAAAATTCTATTTTCTTCTCCTCTTTCCCTGGCTTCATTATAACTATTGGATCCACTAGGGTGGATTCCCCAGGTCCCTGTCAGTCTTCCTTCACATGAGCCATTATTCCTCTTTTAGACTGGCCCAAGCCCAAAACTTAGTTGTTGTATTCCTACCCTTGACCCAGGATCCAGCAGTGTTGCAGCACATTATATCCCTCAGTCAATTTAGGAATTCAGATGGTGATTTAGAGGGACCTTGTTTACTTGTTTGGGAATGGCCCTTTTCATTCCCTTTGAGATTCACTCCTGATATACCTGTAATTTTTCTACATGTTTAGACCTGTCTGGATCCCATATTGGGTCTTGGATCACACAGAATCACAGAATCACAAGGTTGGAAAGGACCCATTGGATCATCGAGTCCAACCATTCCTAACACTCCCTAAACCATGTCCCTAAGCACTTCATCCACCCGTTCCTTAAACACCTCCAGGGAAGGTGACTCGACCACCTCCCTGGGCAGCCTGTTCCAGTAGCCAATGACTCTTACTGTGAAGAATTTTTTTCTGATACCCAACCTGAACCTCCCCTGACGGAGCTTCAGGCCATTCCCTCTTGCCCTGTCCTCAGTCACTTGGGAGAAGAGGCCAGCTCCCTCCTCTCCACAACCTCCTTTCAGGTAGTTGTAGAGAGTAATAAGGTCTCCCCTCAGCCTCCTCTTCTCCAGGCTAAACAACTCCAGCTCTCTCAGCCGCTCCTTGTAAGACTTGTTCTCCAGCCCTCTCACCAGCTTCGTTGCTCTTCTCTGGACACGCTCCAGAGCCTCAACATCCTTCTTGTGGTGAGGGGCCCAGAACTGAACACAGTATTCAAGGTGCGGTCTCACCAGTGCCGAGTACAGAGGGAGAATAACCTCCCTGGACCTGCTGGTGACCCCATTTCTGATACAAGCCAAGATGCCATTGGCCACATACAGTTTTACAGTCAGTGTTGTTTTGGGTTTTTTTTTGGTTTTTTTTTTGTTTTGTTTTGTTTGTTTTTGGTTTTTTTTTTTTTATATCTTGTTCTTCCCAGAGGTGCCTGTAAAACAGTCAAAGCAGACCTTTCCCTGATGCAGGAAGATACCGGGCTATTCGGGGGACCCGTCCGAGTCCGTATCCCATTCTTGTGTTCGAGGGAGAGGCTTAAGGAAATCAGATAAATCTTGTTCTGTTCTGGTTTCCGGTGAATTTCATTTATTCTAGTGCACCCTTGCTCAATACTGCACATCACGCAACATCACCTCAGTTTATCTTTAAATTGTTATTTTCCCACTCAAGGGCAAGTACCATAGCGTCCTGCGGCAGCAAAATCCCATTGTCCCTTTGCCACTCCAGATGGTTTCGGAGGGTGAAAACCACTTCATTCCACTTTCCCCCTCTTTAAAAACAACATTAGTTGCAAAATGGTACTGAAATCCTCTTCTTGCTCATTGAGCCTCTGGCTCCCCCCACCAATTCCTTCCAATGCTGTAATATGCACCCTAACGGGCTTGCCCGAGGAAATTCTTGCTCAGTTTTACCCCCATTATACTACCTTCTGACTCTGCCTTTCTCCAACTTCCACAAACCATTTAAACACTTACAAATGTCCTGTCTCTAAGTTCTCAGGGACTTCCCACAAGACTAGTACCAACAACAATTCCCATCTACAGATTACAGACACTCAGGACAATAGAGTGATCCCAACCTAGCTGAATAGGACAATAAAATCTATGATAGTCTGAACACCAAATCTGATCCATTCCTGCAGCCTGCACAATTCTGGCCCCTCTGTCTACGCAAACCTTTTGCTTTTACACTTTCAAATTATTCTTTTCTGTCACACAGAACACTTAACTCACATTCCGGGAGGGGAAGGGTTAACTCACACACATAGCACCTAACTCGCAGAACTCGCATACCAGGAAGGAGGGAAAAGAGAGGGTCTCTCAGCCGCTTCTCCGCTTCTCCCGTTTTTCTCCTTTATTTTTCCTTCTTCTATGCTAGGTATTTTGAAATTTCACCCTTTGCAGCCTTCCATTCCAAAGGTCCAAGGTAAATATACCCATTTGCCGGCTCAATGGACATTTGGAATTAAAAGGCTTCATAGGCGTGTTCCTAGGATCAAGACAAACAGGGCCTCTAAACAATATGCAAGTATTTCAACATTTTGAGGTCAGTCCACCTCTGGCTCCTATCTATGGAGGAAGAACGTCTCCCGGTAAGCTATCCCTTTCAATTCCACCGGTACTCTGTTATACGTCAAACAATTCACAGAGTATACTTATGACATAAACCATGCAACGTATAGCAGCGATCACTCGCTTCATTCGTCTCCGGCTGCTTCCTTTGCAGGAGAGCAGAACCGCGGATCAGAACGCCGCACTCGCTTCGCGCTCAGTTGCGCGTCTCATGCACCCACGCACTCACATACAAACACTCCACAACATATGAGAGGTTTAAAATGAGGTCTTAACGATGTTAAAATATACACGGTAACAATACTGAGGATTTGCAACAGGTGTCGAAGATGATAGCTATCTCATATGTAGCACTCCTGCTTCCTCAGCAAGGAGTACCCAATTCATAATAGTATATGCTATAATATTATCTTATCTATAATACCATATATAACACCATAACCCCTCACTCAACGTTCTCCGCCTTACGAGAATCTTGGGATTATATTTCACCTGGTGCTTTGCTATCACAACAGGGAGCTGACCAGACCACATCCGCAAATTCGCTCTTTTACCCAGGGGCAGGCAGTGCCACCTCCTCACCCGGCGCAAGTAGGGGATTCATATCCCCCTTCACGGACTTACGGGGTGTCGGAAAAATGACCCTAGCCCCTCATCATCGCATGAGGAGTTCCATCCACGACTTACAGACTCGTCCCCTCTTTTTCCTGCAGGTACATCCAAATTATCATACATAAATCACGGACGTGGTCCACCCGCTGATGGGCCGTCTCTCCCCCCCGCAGCAATCGGGTAGAGATGGGAGATTCTCCAGAGAAATAGCTTACCGGGGCGTGCCTTAGAATGTCCCACTCCCCACTGATCCTGCAGCCAGGCAGAGAGGGAGTCCCATCTGGGATGCCAAATTGATTTGCGGAATCAAACCCTATAACCCAAAATGAGTTATAAAGCAGGTATGTTTATTTCCAGCGCTGGGGTGCAAGGGGGTTCTCCTCCTAGCTTGCACACCGTACAGCTTAACAAGCAGCTACTTATAGTGTAAAGACATGCATAGTTATAAGCACCTACTACATATTCATACCCTATCCCTGCTTCATATTATAATTAGATCTGGAGTCTACAAACTCATAGACTACAAACTTTAGTAATTGAATGAATGAGCATGAAACAGCTGGAAACAGCCAGGACCAAAACTGTGCAGGGTATGATTTTGTAGGGTGAAATGCCTGTCAGCCTGCCTCCCTGGATTCCAAAATGGAGCTGGGAATTACATCCTCTGCTCCGCCAAATTCAGCTAAGAAGAAAGAGAAAATATTGACTTTCTAAGCGGTGCCAAGAAATGGACTAAGCTCAGTCTCTTAATGGAGAAATCTGGTCTGAGCCTTCTGGTCCTTTTATATCCTTACAGAGTGCAGTTAGTCAAAGGAGTACATATAAAAACAACCCTTTGGCTGCAAATGTTCTTTTCAAGCCATGTTAAAACTCTCAAAATTGTTCACAGCCCTTCCCTTAATATTAAAAGCCTGCCTCCTGCTCTTTGGCCAAGCCTCTTGCCACCAAGAGACTGTGCTTTTGTTGGAAGGGCTGGCACAAAGCACGGCAAAGAGCCTGAAGGACAGGACTTCAAAGTAGTCTGTGGCTGTCTCCATCATGGCAGTGGTGGGAGGAGGAAGAAAGCCTCTTCCATTTTTAATGCATGTTTCTCCCTTTCCCTCATTTAGGAACCACAGGGTCTTTTCTCCATTACCTCCTCTCAGGGTTGCACAGAAGCTCGACTTGCAACTGATCTTTAGCAAATGTGCTCCTGAAAACGAAATGGCTTGTTAACATGCAGTTGGCCCTAGGTTTGCATGTAGCCCAGGTGCTGAGGCCATGAGGCGAGTGGCTTAGTCCCTTCACTGCCCTCCACTGTCTTCTGTGCCACCAGCAGCACCACACGTGTTGAATGTGAGAGTCAGTGTTAGCACCCATCTCTCACACAGCATCTTGCACGTCTGGAGAGCATCATCACAGAAGAGTTCTCATTCTGTTAATTATCCAAGCTGGTCTGCAGCTTTTTTAATCTTCCCATCATCTATGCCTACTCTAGGGTGTCCATGGAGAAATGGGCGAGTCCATGACTTTATACCTTGAAGAAGCAGGGTGTGATCTAGCAGGGCCCGATCTAGCAGGGCCCTGCATTCCAACAATGCTGACCAGAAGACATTCAGATCACACACAAATGAGCCTACAGACCCCCTATGACCTAAGGCTGCACCATGTTCTGCACCAAATCAGCCATAGCCTGAGGTGTCCCTAGCAGCATCATTCAAACCATCTGCATAGATATTTGATCCAAAAGCCCAAGGGACTCCCATTTTTTGGCTGTATGGTTTAGTAGTGGATAGGAATGGTTGGACTTGATGATCTCAAAGGTCTTTTCCAACCAAGCAATTCTACAATTCTATGATTTACCTTTCTCCAATTATCAGTGACCTCTCCTGATCTACACAGCCTTTCAAACACAATAGAGAGCAGCTTCACAATGAAATCAGTCAGCTCTCCCAGCACCCTCAGGTGCATCCCATCTGGTCTCATAAATTTGTATGGGCAGAGATTCCTGACTTGATCCTCTTCCACTACTGGTAATTCTTCTCCTCCTTGAACACTATCTCTATGCACAGACACTCAGGAGACCATGTTTGTGAAGACTGAGGCAAAAAAAGGTATTGAGTACCTTAGCTACCTCTTCTGTCACTAAATCACCTGCAGGTCTGCCTTTCCCTTGTTCTTTTACTGATAATGTAGCAGTAGAAGCTCTCATGGCCCTTTATGTCCTCTGCAAATCTCAATTCAAGTTGAGCTTTGGCTTTCCTAATACCATCCCTGCATGCCCAGACAATGTTTCTAAATTCCTTCTTTGCAGACTATCCTTGCTTCCAGCTCCTGTGCACATACTTTTGCATTGGACCTCAGTTATGATCTCTCTGATTAGCCAAGATGGCCTAATTGGTTTCCTGAGTATCAGGACAGACCATTCATGTACTTGGAGGAGGGTATCCTTAAAGACCTGGCAGCTCTTTGGAGTTCTTTTGCCCTTCAGAGCTGTCTCTCTTGGGATCCTCCCTACCAGTCTCCCAAATAAGATCACATCTGCTCTCCTGAAGTCTAGGGTCTGTACTCTGCTATTCTCCTTCCTCACTCCCCTCAGGATCTTGATCTTCATTATTTCATGGTTGCTACAGCCAAGGCTGCCATTGATTATCACATCCTCAACCAGTTTGTTCTTGTTAATGAATAGCAGATTCAGCTCTGTGTCACTCCTGGTTGGTCCATCCAGTACCTGTGTCAAGAAGTTATTCCTGACACCCTCCAGAAATCTCCTTGACTGCTTACATCCCTCTGTGTTACCCTTCCAACAGATGTCAGGGAGGTTTAAGGAGTTTAAGTTTCAGACAGACTACAGAGGAGTATGGAGAATTCTGGGCTTGTCCTTATGAACTTCAGAAACATGAGGTCCAGCAGGTGATTAATCCTTTCAGTCACCATTACAAGTGGGTTTATTTGTAAAGGGATACAGTGCTTTCAGTTTATATTTACTTCTGCCTTGCAAATAAATAAGAGTATTATTTTAGCATTTAGAAAATATCAGTTACGCTAAATTATATCTATTCCTCTACGTCCATCTGCAAAGGAAGAGAAGTCTCTTAGAGATGTTTATTGTAGTTGAAGGCAATGTATTATCAACTTGACAGGCCTTACAAGGAAATAGCAACAAGCAAATGGAATACAAGGCTGCAGAATTCACACTAAAGTACATTTGTAGACAAGCCAAAGGTTAATATTCCAAAATAAATTCAAATACTTGGGAGAGAAAACAAGAAAACTAGCAGTTACGCTCAGTTTGTATATCATCTTTCCATTTCTTCTCAGTAAAGGAACAGGCAAGGAAGGAGGGGCAGGGGGCTTGCCATCTACATAAAAAAAAATGGATTGATTGCACAGAGCTGTCTTCAAAAGACAACAATGAACAGGTTTCCCCATCCTTTTCCTTATTCTCTCTCTCTCTCTCTTTCTATCGCAAGCCGCTTTACGGGCACCATTAATAAAGTTCCAAAAGTTACTGTAATTTAACTCCCTTGACTCGTTGAATTATTGCTTTGCTTTCTTTTTGCACTCCGAGATAGTAGCTGAAAAGAACCATCACGCTTCCGCTTATGAGTGGACCGTGACACAGCCTCACCTTAGTGCCTGGGAAGATCATGGAACAGATCCTTTTAGGAGCTATGCTGAAGCACATGGAGGACAGGGAGGTGATTAATGGCAGCCAGCATGGCTTCACCAGAGGCAAATCCTTTATGACCAACTTGGTGGCTTTCTTTGATGGGGTAAACCAAAGCAGTGGACACGGGTAAACCGACAGATGTGATCTATCTAGACTTCTGTAAAGCCTTTGACACAGTCCCCCACAACATCCTTCTCTCTAAATTGGAGAGATAGGGATTTGATGGGTGGACGGTAAGGTGGATAAGAAACTGTTTGGATGGTGGCATTCAAAGAGTAGTGGTCATTGGCTCAAAGTCCAGATGGAGATCCGTGACAAGTGGTGTCCCTCAGGAGTCCATACTGGGACTGGTGCTGTTTAATATCTTTATCAATGATATTGACAGCGAGATTGAGTGCACCCTCAGCAAGTCTGCAGATGACACCAAGCTGAGTGGTGTAGTTGCCACACCAGAAGGATGGGATGTCATCCAGAGGGACCTGGACAGGCTGGAGAAGTGGGCCTCAGAACCTCATGAGGTTCAACGAGGCAAAGTGCTGCACCTGGGTCGAGGCAATCCCCATTTTCAGTACAGGATGGGGGATGACATGCTTGAGAGCAGCCCTGCAGAGAAGGACTTGGGGGTGCTGGTCAATGAGAAGCTTGACATGAGCTGGCAATGTGCGCTCACAGCCCAGAAGGCCAACTATATCCTGGGCTGCATCAAAAGAAGCATGGCCAGCAGATCGAGGAAGTGATTCTGCCCCTCTATTCCTCCCTTATGAGACCTCATCTGGAATACTGCGTCCAGTTCTTGAGTCTTCAATGTAAGAAGGATCTGGAGCTGTTGGAACAGGTCCAGAGGAGGGCTAAAAAGATGATCGGAGGGCTGGAGCACCTTACCTACGAGGACAGGCTGAGAGAGTTAGGCTTGTTCAGCCTGGAGAAGTGAAGGCTCCGAGAAGATCTTATAGCAACCTTCCAGTACCTGAAGGGGGCCTATAGGAAAGCTGGAGAGGGGCTTGTGAGGATAGGACAAGGGGGAATGGGTATAAACTGGAGAGGGGCAGATTTAGACTGGACATTAGGAAGAATTTCTTCACCATGAGAGTGGTGAGGCACTGGAACAGGTTGCCAAGGGAAGTTGTGGATGCCCCATCCCTGGAGGTGTTCAAGGCCAGGCTGGATGGGGCCTTGGGCAGCCTGATCTAGTGGGATGTCTCTGCCCATGGTAGGGGGTTGGAACTAGATGATCTTTAAGGTCCCTTCCAACCCTAACTATTCTATGCTGAGTGATATCTTGTTTCTGAATTGAAAGGTCACTAAAGAATACAAATACCTGTTGGGTGCCAATCCTTATTTGTGTATTCCTACTTTTCCTGTTCCCCTTTTTAGGGGCTGAGGTGCTCCTCTCTCCATGAACCTACCCTCTAGTAGTGGAGAGATGAAGGGACCAGAGGTAGGCTTCCCCCTTGGCTAGCAACACTTATTCCTCTCCCTATCAAAGCACTGGATCAGAGTTGCTTTGCCTTGTTGGGCCACTGGGAATGCGTCCCAGGAGGGGATTGTGTGGGGTCTGTAATAGTATACCACATTTGGGGGAAGTGGTGAGTTGGGGTGGTATTTCAGTGCCAGCTTGTGCAATAGCTGTAAGGAAATTTTAAATCTATTTTTGTAGCACTGTTCATAAACATAAGCCAAACTACATCCGTTTCCCACAACAGCTGAATCATTAAGGTCCCTTCCAACCCTAACTATTCTATGATTCTATGATTTAGACTGGATATAAGGAAGAAATTTTTTTATGATGAGGGTGGAGAAACACTGGAACAAGTTGCCCAGAGAGGTGGTAGAATCATAGAATCATAGAATCACTAGGTGGGAAAAGATCTTTGAGATCAAGCCCAACTGTACCTGTCCACTACTAAATCATATCCCTAAGCACTTCATCTACCCGTCTTTTAAATACCTCCAGGGATGGTGACTCAGCCACCTCCCTGGGCAGCCTGTTCCAGTGCTTGATAACCCTTTCCTAATGTCCAATCTGAACCTCCCCTGGTGCAGCTTGAGGCCATTCCCTCTTTTCCTATCACCTATCACTTGGGAGAAGAGACCAACACCCACCTCGCTACAAACTCCTTACAGGTAGTTGTAGACAGTGATAAGGTCTCCCCTCAGCCTCCTTTTCTCCAGCCTAAACAGCCCCAGTTCTCTCAGCCCCTCCTCGTAAGACTTGTTCTCCAGCCCCTTCACCAGCTTCATTGCTCTTCTCTGGACACGCTCCAGGACCTCAATGTCTTACTTGTAACGAGGGGCGGAAAACTGAACACAGTATTCGAGGTGTGGCCTCACCAATGCTGAGTACAGGGGCACAATCACTTCCCTAGTGCTGCTGGCCACGCTGTTTCTGATACAAGCCAAGATGCTATTGGCCTTCTTGGCCACCTGGGCACACTGCTGACTCATATTCAGTTGGCTGTCAATCAACATCCCCAAGTCCTTCTCCAGGCAGCTTTCAATCCACTCTTCCCCAAGCCTGTAGCACTGCACAAGGTTGTTGGGCCCCAAGTGCAGGACCCAGCATTTGGCCTTGTTGAACCTGCTGGCCTCAGCCCAACCATTCAGCCTGTTCAGATCCCCTTGCAGAGCCTCCCTACCCTCAAGCAGATCGATACTTCCTCCCAGCTTAATGTCATCTGCAAACTTACTAAGGGTACATTCATTCCCTTCATCCAGGTCACTGATAAAAGATATTGAACAGAACTGGACCCAGCACTGAGGCCTGGGGAACACCACTTGTGACAGGCCTCCAACTGGATTTAACTCCATTTACCAGGACTCTTTGGGCTTGGCCACCCAGACAGTTTTTTACCCAGCAGAGGATGTGCTTGTCCAGGCCAGTGGAAGCCAGTTTCTCAAGTAGAATACTGTGAGAAACTGTGTCAAAGGCTTTACTGAAGTCCAAGTGTTAGCATAGAGACAAACACATAACCATTCCAGGAAGGTTATATATGGTGCTTTATTTCGAGGCCCCAGGAACCAGGGGTATGCACACCCAAATCAGGTTCCAAGATGATCCCAGTGCGTCCGCAATTTAACCCTTAAGTGTTTCGCAATCTAATGTATATTCAACAGATTACATCATTTCTTCATGCATATGTACTTGAGGATTGTCTGATCATTTGTGTGGACACCAGCATTTCCTTATCTTCACTTGACTACCTTTGGTATGCTTCTGGCCTTCACAAATATCGGCTGTGTTCAGATAAGGTTGTTAGTAAAAGCGTAGGCTCTGCTCAGATAAGGTTGTTAGTACATTCTTTCTAAGTACTCCCTAATACCATACTTGTGAAGGTTATATGTGGTTTGTGAGAAAACCGTCACTGTCTGCAGAGACAGACACAAAGTCTGCACATACTTAACTATAAAGATCAACAAAATTAAATGCTAAACACAATATATATCAAATGCTAAATACAATATACATAACCTATAATTTTAATCTTATTTTAATTGAGCCCTAATTCTTCAGCTAAATTACTGTTTTCCAACACAGGTACACTACATCCGCAGCCTTTCCCTCATCCACTGGGTAGGTAACTATGGGAGAAAGCATGTTTGAGTTTGAATTTGATGAAAGAAGGCTTTGTCCCTAAGATGTACAGACTTAAAGACGCCACTATTGTGCATATGCTGGTGCAGGTGGCTGCTGTGCTGGTATGCCTATAATGTCAACAATGAGCACAGACCAACCGGCCATTGGTCTGAAGCTTGCTAACTAGTCTAAAGTCCTTGAATCTTTAAGCTGTAGTCGTGGGATGCTGGTGAAGTGTGTGAGAAGTGAAGAAGCAGAAAACGTAACAAGGAGATAAGGTGTACATTTCTATCTGTAGTTTTTGTGTTTATCTCTATGAAGTCATGTAGTGGAATTTTACTGGGGTAGCTGCTAACAAGCTAGATGAGAGTATAAAAGCCCTGTACTTTCACTCAATAAACAATTTCGTTTGCACCTCAAATGGAGTCCTAGCCCGATTAATCACCACAAATGGTGACCCCGCGGCGCCGTGATTCAGAAGCAGCTTAAAGAGGTTCAATACCCACCCGAAGAGAAGATAGCGGCCTGTGGTGAACCAGCTTAGCCGATAATCGCAGCAAAACGAGGAGCTGCAAGCCACAACGCCTTTTTAATAAAGCCTCTATGGAAATGAGGTGAGCAGCTGGGAATTTTAGAAAAACAAGAAGTAGAAAAAAAAAAAAAAAAAAGAGAGAAAAATGGGTCAGCATATGACCAAAGAAGAAAGTTCTATCTTAGATATTTTAATGCGTATATTGAAGTCAAGGGGGGGTATTTACGATGAGCATAAAGTCCGTACGCTGTTGGTTTGGCTACGAAAAAATGAAACCGCATGCATGGCAGAAAACGCTTTTGAAATAAGTACATGGGGAAAGGGAGGTGATACCTTGATGGAAGCGGCTACTCACAGAGATACCGCTGCACAATTGCTCCTTACAACTTGGTGATTGATTAAAGACACGCTCAAAAAGTTAAAGCAAGATCGCAAAACTATTGCCGCCGTGACAGCAGCTGCTTCCTCCCCCCCCCCCCCCCCCCCCCCCAAATCGAAGGAGAAAGAATTAATTTGTGCTACACCACAGCCTTCGGCACCGTCAGGAGAATTTTTAAATAGCCTCGGGTTATGGCCCAAAACGCCTAAGTCGCCTGAGGGAGACCCTTTTCTACTAAATGTGCCCGTGCCACCTTTAACAGAGCCTGCTATGTTACCTCCGCGCCCTGTTTCACCTGGGCTCACGGAAGCGGAGCACCCTCCCCTCTCCTCTCTTGATCTTTCGCTGCCTGCTCGCAGTCCTCTGCAAACATGGGCTAAGATAAGGGAGCAGGCACAATTAGAAGGGGAATCGATGGGCATTTTCCCAGTCTTTCGTAATCAGCAAGGTGATCCACAATACGAACCTGTTGTGTGGGCTTTTTTAAGAGATCTCAGAAAAACTGCCACTGAGAACGGTCTTTATGAGCTATCCACGAAGACTCTTATAAAAACTGTGTTTGCGGAAGATTTAACTCCTTTTGACATTACAAATGTTATTGGAAGTATCTTAACACCTATGCAAATAGCAGTTTATGATGCTAAGTGGCGCCAGCTTTGTCAGAATACTGCTGTTGCTAACCTTCAGCGTCCATTAGGGGATCCTCTGCAAAATGTTAACGTAAATCAACTGCTTGGCATGGCTGAGTACACTGATCCTAATATTCAGGCGAGATGGCATCGGGAAGTTCGTCGTCAGAGTAAAGATTTAGCCATGCAAGCCTTGAATGCAGTCCCTGATCTGAAAAAAACCCCACACAATCCTTCGTAACCATTAAGCAGGGCACTTCAGAAACTTATATCCAGTTTGTGGATCGTTTAAAAGACGCTATTGATAAGCAAGTTGAAAATCCTGAGGCACGAGAAACCTTGCTGCGTACCATGGCATTTGAAAATGCCAATCTCGATTGGAAAAAAGTTATTGTGTCCTTGCAAAATCCTACAGTAGTGCAAATGATAGAGGCTTGTGAAAAAGCACATTCAGTTACGCAAGGAATGCAAAATATGACTGTTAATGTTGCCTCTGCAGTAGCCTCTGAGGTTGCAGCAATTATGAAAGCGGACAAGAAATGTTTCCTTTGTGGTCAGGAAGGACATCTTGGAAGAGAGTGTCCAAAACAACAAAGGAGGTCAGGAATTCCGGGGCCCCTGGGCCTCTGTCCTAAGTGTCGAAAAGGCTATCGCTTTGCAAATCAATGCCGTTCCAAATACGATATTGAGGGCAAACCGATAACATCAAAGAAACAGGGAAACCAGCAGCCCAGCGTGAGGCAGAGGCCCGTGACAACACTAAATGCTCCCGCTCAGATCTTCTCCACACCCTCTGACCTGCCACAGCAGGGAGTGCCAGCTTGGATGTGTCCACAGCCTCCTCAGTCACAATAGAGGATCAAAGTGTCCACAAGGTGCTGCTCCAGGCTTTCAGTCCTATCGGTAACGGTTTAAGTGCTTGGTTAGTGGGTCATTCAAGTACAGTAGTTGCAAAGTCTTTTTGTGTGGCCAGGTGTTATTGATTCGGACTTTATGGGGCAAATGCAAGCCATGATTTACACTCCTTCCCCACCTGTGTACATTACCCAAGGCAGTTGCATTGCTCAATTAATACTGTTTCTAGCCTGTGTTAATTCTGCATCTCAAAGTAAAATAAGAGGGGATCAAGGCTTTGGCTCTACAGGTTCGCCAGAAATCTATTGGACACAAATGTTAAATGACACTCGCCCTCTATTGATTTGTCAGCTATTCCTGAAAGGAGGCAAGCCAGATTCAATTACATTATGGGGCATAGTTGATAAGAGAGCAGATGTGCACAGTGGCCAACAACAGAAGCCCAAGGAGCTTTAGCAGGAATTGGAGGTGCCACCCCAGCAAAACAAAGCAGTCATTATGTCCAAATTGTTGGGCCAGAGGGACAAACAGCAACGGTCAGACCTTTGATTTCAACAGCTCCTATCAATTTATGGGGAAGAGATGTTCTGAGTGCTTGGGGAGCTACTATCTCTGTGAAATCTCCTTTTATGTAGGGGCCACTGAAGCACGGCCTGCCCCTCGAGCTGCACCTAAGCTTAAATGGCTAACCGATACACCTGTTTGGGTAGACCAGTGGCCCCTACCAGAAGAGAAAAGCTGTGCTTTGCAAGCATTAGTACAAGAACAATTACAGCAAGGTCACCTTGTTCCTGCCAATAGTCCTTGGAACACTCCAGTTTTCATAATCAGAAAAAAGAATGGTGCTTGGCGTATGTTACATGATCTCAGAAAAGTTAACGAAATTATAGAAGACATGGGAGCACTTCAGCCAGGAATGCCATCTCCGACCACGATTCCACGAGACTGGGACATTGTAATACTAGACCTAAGACTAGTTTCTAACTAGTCTAGTCTAGTCCTAACTAAGACTGCTTCCTAACAATTCCTTTACACCCAGACGATGCTCCTAGATTTGCATTTTCTGTGCCTTCTACAAATAATTCAGAGCCCTTACAAAGATTTCATTGGACAGTATTGCCCCAAAGAATGAAAAATAGTCCATCTATTTGTCAACAATTTGTTGCACAGGTTTTGTCTAGTATAAGGCAAAAATACTCTGATATTTTTTGTTATCATTATATGGATGACATTCTTTTTTTGCAGGAAAAGAAACCAAACAGCTCCACCTGATTGTATGAGAGACAAAGATTGTCCTGGAAAGGGCTGGCCTTCAAGTCACACCGGAAAAAATTTAAACTTGTCCACCATGGAAATATCTGGGCTGGAAAATTTTAGGTGCCACAATTGAACCTCAGCAAATGAAATTGTAGGCAGTAGTCAAAACTTTAAATGATTTGCAAAAACTCCTAGGAGCAATCAATTGGGTTAGGCCTTATTTGGGTATCACTAATGCAGAACTAAGTCCATTATTTGATCTTCTTAAGGGAGACATGGCTCTGACAGCACCTCGTACCCTTACAAGTGAAGCACAACAAGCTTTGAGCAAAATTGAAAAAGCAATTTCTCAGAGGAAAGCCTATAGACAACTTAGTGGTCATCCAATACATTTATTTATCTTTGTCGCTCTTTTTCAGGTATTTGGTCTGATAGCACAATGGGTAACTGCGCTTTCAGATCCTCTAGTAATATTAGAGTGGATTTTTTTTATTATATCAGCCTAAGAAAACCATATCTACTCAGATTCAAATAATTGCAGATGTCATTACAAAAGGCAGAAAAAGAATAGTACAAATAACTGGAAATGAACCATCTCACATTGTTATCCCTATTACAGTAGAATATTTAGATTGGTGTTTAACTAACAGTCTTTCATTACAGATTGCCCTTGAAGGATTTTCAGGAGAAATTAGAGTTCATTTTCCATCACATAAGCTCTTGCAACTTTGTAAAGATTTAATCATTGTCTCTTTTCCTTTGTGTCATCCTGTTCCTGTTTCAGGGCCTACAGTGTTCACAGACGGATGATGTTATTAAACATTGGCTCTCAGCCTTTGTAGCTTTAGGAATACCATATAAAATCAAAACAGATAACAATCCGAGTTATATAGCTCACAAGACACAACGTTTCCTCCAGTGATGGGAAATTATTCATATCACAGGCATTCCTCATTCATCGCAGGGACAAGCTATTGTAGAATGTGCCCATTGTACTTTAAAAGAAATGCTTGAACAAAAAGGAGGAATGGTAGGAGAGCTACCACAGAATAGGTTAAATAAAACATTATATGTCCTTAACTTTTTTTCTCTTACAGATGCAGATACTCCTGTAATTTTTTCACATTTTGCTTCTTTGCAGTCAAAAGATCTGACCTTAACGCTGCACAAAGCCAAGGTGTTTGTGAAATCACTACAGTCTGGCCAATGGGAAGGTCCGTTTGATTTACTCACTTGGGGAAGAGGTTATGCTTGTGTTTTAACAGATTCTGGAACAAAGTGGGTACCAGCACAGTGCGTTCATCCATATTTGAACAGAGAGGGTAATCATGGTGAAGATGACAGCAATACTAACATGGACAGCAGTAATGCTGGGAATAAGCAAAGGTTTGATCCCTCCCATCCACACTAATATTTGGGTATCTTTAGCAAAAACTTTGAATCAGACAAATTTCTGTGTGTCTATGGCTCAACCGGAACAACCATTTCATACTTGCTTGGTAGCCCTTCCTCTTGATGACATAGTTGGAATAGTTAAGGGTTGGGACCCTACAATTTGCTTTGATGGAGACAACACATCAGAGAAATGCTTGCAAACCATAGGGCACAATACATATCGGCTACCAGAGTTAAAGAGGGAGCCACAAGAATTAGAGATTTTAGGTTTGGTAAAAATGGATTACTGCGTGAATTTTAATTGTAGTTCATATATAGGTAAATGGAGTCAGCATAATTGTCAATCGTTTAACAGTGTTAATGCAGAGAATGATGCTTATAAAAATGCAAGTTTATGGTGTAATAAGACCTTACCAACATTCCCTGGGGATGTGAAGCCTAGACAACTTCCACCGGGAGTGTTTTTCTGTGTGCGGTGATCAGGCTTGGGTAGGTTTACCATCAAGCATTATGGGAGGTCCGTGTGCTTTAGCAAGATTGGCCATGCTTACACTTAATACATCCATAATAGTTAATCATTCTGGTTTGAGTCACCAGAAAGCAAGGCGATCTTTGCATGCATTTGCCAGTAATTGCAGTGACAACATCCAGCTATGGAATTGAGGAGAGAGAATTGCAGCAAGCCCCCTGCTTCCACAAGCAGCAGCAGCAAAGGCACTGACGCAACTGAACAGAATGGCATGTTGCTTGGCCAAACAGACGAACACGACATTGGAGATCTTGACACAACTGGCAAGTGACATCGATTCTGTGAGACATGCAACATCACAGAATTGTGCAGCAATTGACTTTCTGTTACTAGTGCATAGACATGGATGTGAGGACTTTGAGGGAATGTGTTGCATGAATTTAAGTGATCATCCCAGGTCAATTCATAAGTCTATATCAATACTCATAGATAGAACGCAAAAGTTAGAAATGGATGATAGTTTCTTTGGGTTAGAAAACTTGCTAAGTAGTTGGGAATTAGTGGGATGGCTGAAAGCTTTAGTCAAAATAGCCTTACTCTGTATTGGTATCTTCTTTTGCATAGTTACATATTTGCCTTGTTTTCTATAAATGGTACAACGAGCAATTGATAATTCCTTGAAGGCTGTCAGGACTGTCAACAAGAAAGGGGGAGATATGGGAGAAAGCATGTTTGGGTTTGAATTTGATGAGAGAAGGCTTTTTCCCTAAGATGTACAGATTTAAAGGCTCCACTATTGTGTGTACGCTGGTGCAGGTGGCCGCTGTGCTGGTATGCCTATAATGTCAACAATGAGCACAGACTAACCTGTAATCACCACAGGTAACCTTGTCATGGAAGGCGATCAGGTTAGTTTGGCAGGACCTTCCTTTCATAAACTCATGTTTACTGGGCCCAATCACCTGCACGTGCTGTGGGATAGCATTCAAAATGACCTGTTCCATGATCTTCCTTAGCACCGAGATCAGACTGACAAGCCTGTAGTTCCCTGGATCCTCCCTCCAACCCTTCTTGTAAAGGGGTGTAACATTTGTCAGCCTCCAGTCAAGACGAACTTCTCCAATCAGCCAGAACAGCTGGTAGATGATGGAAATCACCGGGGGCATCAGTAAAGGATGTCACTAGAAAACTTTCTTCCTTGGTGAAAGAAACGGATTATTACTCCCTGCTAGTATTTCAAATAGGCAATGATGACTTACAGTGCAGAAAGCTGAAAGCCATCAAAAGAGACTTCAGGGCTCTAGGGAGAATGATGGAGGGCTCTGGAGCACAAGTGGTGTTTAGTTCCATCCCAGCACTAAGGAGTAAGGAACAGGAGGTCAAAGACAAACAGCTGATTAATGCCTGGCTCCAAGCCTGGTGTGAGGAGAGAGGCTTTGGATTCTTTAATCATGGAGTGACCCACGCACCCCCAGGCTTTCTTACTAGGGATGGGACACGCTTGTCTCCTAGGGGGACTAAAGTACTTTCTAAAAATCTAGTTAGGCTCTTAAATAAATCTTTAAACTAGATGTGAAGGGGGAGGGGGAGGAGACCAGGCTAGTTGGGAATGAGCCTGGTAGTGGGAGTCCAGCGACTGAGAGATGGTGTGCCGGGGTGGACCACCAGCACACCACCACAGAGCAAGAGGGGGCGAATACAGCTGGGGACCGCAAGGATGAAACTGGAACTGTGGAGTTAGTTATTCCAAGGACCAGTCAATTGGGAATGAACTCTATTCCCTTTATGAGGGCTGAAGGTTCGTCAGCCCAGCTGAAGTGCATATACACCAATGCACGTAGCATGGGCAATAAGAAGGAGGAGCTGGAAGCTGTTGAAGGGCAAGGTGACTATGATGTTGTTGCCATCACAGAAACATGGTGGGATGACTCATATAACTGGAGTACAGCTATGGGGGGTATAAACTCTTCATGTGGGACAGGAAGGGTAGAAAAGGAGGCGGGGTAGCCCTCTATGTTAAGGAGTGCTTCGATACCCTTGAGCTGGATTACGGTAAGGAAGGGACTGAGTGTTTATGGGTTAAAATCAGAGGAGCCCACAAGAAGGCAGATATTCTGATGGGAGTCTGCTAGAGACCACCCAGCCAAGAAGAAGCAGCTGACGAGCTCTTCTATAAACAGCTGGGGATGGTCTCTAGATCTCTACCTCTTGTCCTCATGGGAGACTTCAATCTTCCAGATATCTGCTGGAAGTACAATACATCAGAAAGGAAGCAGTCTAGGAGGTTCCTGGAGTGCGTGGAAGACAACTTCCTCACACAACTGGTGAGTGAACCAACAAGGGAGGGTGCCCTCCTTGACCTACTGTTTGAGAATAGGGAAGGTCTTGTGGCAGATGTGATGGTTGGGGGACGCCTGGGACTAAGCGATCATGAGATGATAGGGTTTTCAGTTCTAGGTGGGATAAAGAAGGGGATTAGCAAAACAGTCACATTAAACTTCCAGAGGGCAGACTTTAGACTGTTCAGAAGGTTGGTTGGCAAAGTCCCATGGGAGACAGTCCTTCAGGGCAAGGGAGCCCATGAGGGCTGGGCGCTCTTCAAAAATGAAATCCTAGCAGCTCAGGAGCAAGCCATCCCCGTGTTCCAGAAAAGGAGCCAGTGGGGGAAAAAGCCAGCTTGGTTGAGCAGGGAGATTTTGGGATGCATCAAAAAGAAGAAGAAGGTCTATGAGTTTTGGAAGATGGGACAGGTGTCCTTGGTGGACTACAGGGCGGAAGTGAGACCGTGCAGGGAAAAAATCAGGAGGGCTAAGGCCCAACTAGAAATCAAATTGGCTAAGTCTGTGAAAGATAATAAAAAATCTTTCTAGAAATACATTAACAAGAAAAGGAGGACTAGGGAGAATATTCAGTCTCTATTGGATGCAGAAGGAACAACAGTGACAAGGGATGAGGACAAGGCTGAGGTACTTAATGCCTTCTTTGCCTCAGTCTTTAATAGCAAGGAAAGTTGTTCCCCCTGTGTACAAACCCAGGAGTTAGAGGAGCAGAATGAGGCTCCCATGATCCAAGAGGAGGCGGTTAGAGACTTGCTTGCCCAGCTAGACTCCCACAAGTCTATGGGGCCGGACGGGATCCACCCAAGAGTATTGAAGGAGCTGGCAGATGTCCTTTCCAAACCTCTTTCCATCATCTTTCAGCGGTCCTGGCTGACTGGGGAGATTCCACTAGACTGGAGGCTGGCTAATGTTGTGCCCATTTACAAGAAGGGTTGCAGGGAGGATCCAGGGAACTACAGGCCTGTCAGTCTCACCTCAGTGCTGGGGAAAGTCATGGAACAGGTAATCTTGAGTGCTATCATGAAGCACATGCAAGAGAACCGGGTGATCAGGCCCAGTCAACATGGGTTTACAAAGGCAGGACTTGCCAAAATAACCTGATTGCCTTCTATGACAAAATGACTCGACTACTGGATGAGGGAAAGGCTGTGGATGTAGTCTTCTTGGACTTCAGTAAAGCCTTTGACACAGTTTCTCACAGCATTCTGCTTCAGAAACTGTCAGCCTCTGGACTGGATGGGCACACACTCTCCTGCGTTGAAAACTGGTTGGATGGCCAGGCCCAGAGAGTGGTGGTAAATGGAGTTAACTCCATCTGGAGGCCAGTCACAAGTGGGGTTCCTCATGGCTCAGTACTGGGTCCAGCTCTGTTCAATGTCTTTATCAATGACCTGGATGAAGGCATTGAGTGCACCCTCAGCAAGTTTGCAGATGACACTAAGCTGGGAGGAAGTGTGAATCTGCTGGAGGGTAGGGAGGCTCTGCAAAGGGATCTGAACAGGCTGGACCGCTGGGCTGAAGCCAATGGCATGAGGTTCAACAAGGCCAAATACCGGGTCCTGCACTTGGGGCACAACAACCCTATGCAGTGCTTCAGACTGGGGGAAGAGTGGCTGGAGAGCTACATGGAGGAGAAGGACCTGGGGGTAATGGTTGACAGCCGACTGAACATGAGTCAGCAGTGTGCCCAGGTGGCCAAGAAGGCCAATGGCATCTTGGCTTGTATCAGAAACGGTGTGACCAGCAGGTCCAGGGAGGTGATTCTCCCTCTGTACTCAGCACTGCTGAGACCACACTTTGATTTCTGTGTTCACTTCTGGGCCCCTCACCACAAGAAGGATGTTGAGGCTCTGGAGCGTGTCCAGAGAAGAGCAAGGAAGCTGGTGAGGGGACTGGAGAACAAGTCTTATGTGGAGCGGCTGAGAGAGCTGGAGTTGTTTAGCCTGGAGAAGAGGAGGCTGAGGGGAGACCTTATTACTCTCTACAACTACCTAAAAAGAGGTTGTGGAGAGGAGGGAGCTGGCCTCTTCTCCCAAGTGACTGAGGACAGAGCAAGGGGCAATGGCCTGAAGCTCTGCCAGGGGAGGTTCAGGTTGGATATCAGAAAAAAATTCTTCACAGAAAGAGTCATTGGGCACTGGAACCGGCTGCCCAGGGAGGTGGTCGAGTCAACTTCCCTGGAGGTGTTTAAGGAACGGGTTGATGAAGTGTTTAGGGACATGGTTTAAGGGAGCGTTAGGAATGGTTGGACTCGATGATCCAGTGGGTCCTTTCCTATCTGGTGATTCTATGATTCTATGATTCTATGAAAGGGGTTTGGTGAGCACCTCCTCTGGCTCCCTTAATACCCTTGGGTGGATCCCTTCTGGCCCCATAGACTTGTGAATGTCTAATTAGTCGATGAGGTCTCTAACTATTTCCTCTCGGATCATGGGGGCTTTGTTCTGCTCTCCCTCCCTGTCTTCTGGCTCAGGATGCTGAGCACCCAGGGAACATCTCACCTTACTATTAAAGACTGAGGCAAAGAAGGCATTAAGTACCTCAGCCTTATCCTCATAGAATCATAGAATAGTTTGGGTTGGAAGGGTCCTTAAAGATCATCCATTTCCAACCCCCCTGCCATAGGCGGGGACACCTTCCACTACACCAGGCTGCTCAAGACCCCATCCTGATCTAGTTAAAGATGTCCCTGCCCACTGCAGGGGGGTTGGACTAGATAATCTTTAAAGATCCTTTCCAACTCAAACCGTTCATATGATTCTATGATAGCTCAAACAGATATTTAATAGTACAGTTTAAACATACCCCCCGAAACACATTCAGCAGAAAATACTTGCCTTTGAAGTGCTTCATGTTGTCTTCATGGAATGGAATGGTTCAGTTGGAAGGGACCTACAATGGTCAACTAGTCCAACTGCCTGACCACTTCAGGGCTGACCAAAAGTAAAAACGTCATTAATGGCATTGTCCAAATGTCTCTTAAACACTGACAGGCATAGAGCCTCTCATGGTGGTGCCTCATGGCAGCTGGGCATTAACCAACTCACGTGGAGTTCACCTACAGAAAATTTCTCAACTCCAGTGTGCCATTTCTGATCCATGGGGAAAAGAGGCAAGGTCTGACAATCCTTGGAAAATCCAGTTGGTGTTAGCTGTGTTGCTCTGCTCCTTGTGGGTTTCTTAGAGGAGTTCTTGGCCCAGCTATGGGCTTTCCCCCACCTCCTCCAGAGCCCAAACCAAACTGCCACTGGCCTGGTCAAAGGGTGGGGGTGGAATGCATCCATCACACAGCTCCCTCAACTGTCTGGCAGTGCTTCTTTTTATGCAGCCAGCTTTTTTAGCCCTAAATCCTTCTCCACAAGGCTGGTGATAGACAGCAAACTTCCAGTTGTTTAATGATTTAGTGCATGGCACTGTTGCTCACCAGCACAGGTGAGCTAATTGGAGAGGTCAAGATTGGTGGCAACCTGTGCTGCAGTGATCATGCCCCGGTGTAATTCATGATCTTGAGGGATATGGGCCAGGCAAAGAGTCAAGACCTTGAATTTTAGGAAAGCAAACTTCCAGGTGTTTAAGGCATTAGTGGATGGGACTCTGGGAAACTGCCCTCGGGGAAAAAGGAGCAGAAGTGTGACATGGAGTTTAATGATAAGGTGGCACTATTACTGATTGGAAGAAATATGTGAGGGAAAATTGGATTATATGTGCTTATAGCCAAAGGATTATATGTGCACACCTGATTCCCTGTGTCACTTAGCTAAAATTTCAAAGTTTCATAATGCTTATCCCCAATTCACTTACATTCCCATCTGGATGTTGAGAGTTAGTTCACTCCAGAGTTCAAAACTGAGATTTTACAAAGCAGACTCTCAGGCATCAGATTTATAAAATAAATAATTTAATAGAGGGCTATAGCAACATGGTCAGCTCTGGGGAGAGAGACCGACTCTGCAGAGAGGGTCTGACTTTTCAGAGAAGGGCCAACATGAATCAAGAAATCCCTGGCCGATTATACCCTTACAGACTATTCACCCGCCCCTCACATGATGGCTAGAATCATAGAATGTCCTGAGTTGGAAGGGACCCACAAGGATAATTGAGTCCAACTCCTGTCTCTGCATAGGGCAAGCCCAAAATTCACACCATGTGTCTGAGGGCATTGTCCAAACGCTTCTTGAATATTATCAGGCTTGGCACTGTGACTACTTCCCTGGGGAGCCTGTTCCAGTGCTCCACCATCATCTGAGTGAAGAATCTTTCCTAATATCCAATAATAATAAACCTCCCCTGGCATATCTTCCTGCCATTCCTTCAGGTCCTATCATTGGTCACCAGCTCAGCACCTGCTTCTCCTCCTCCCCTTGTGAGGAAGCTGTAGACAGCGATGAGGTTTCCCCTCAGTCTCCTCTTCTCCAGGCTGAACAGACCAAGTGACGTTAGCTGCTCCTCATATGGCTTCCCCTCTAAACCCTTCACCAACTTTGTGGCCCTCCTCTGGACACTCTGGACACTCTCCAGTAGCTTGATATCTTTTTGGCATCCTGTGATGCCCAAAACTGCACACAGTACAGGGGGCCACACCAGTGCGAAGTAGAGCGGGACAATCGCTTCCTTTGACTGGCTAGCAATGCAGTGCTTGATGCATCCGAAGATACACTTGGCCCTCTTGGCTGCCAGGACACACTGTTGGCTCATATTCAACTTGCCATCAACCAGAACTCCCAGATTCTTTCCGCAGGGCTGCTCTCCTGTGGAAGTGGTGCCAAGTATATGGAAAATTGATCAAGACTAAGATAAAAGCATGAAGCTGATGCCAAGTGTATAAGAATAGACATTATTAAAAGACCAGGTGTTCCAAACAAGACACACAGGATAGATCTTGAGTGTTTAGTGTGTGTGTTATGTGTATCAATAATGTAAGAAATATTAAACATCTGCCTAATTGGCAGAGAGAAAATTTATGGTAATTTAATAGAAAGTGTGATCAGTGATGGAAAATGTATGTAAAGAGAGAGAGAGAGAAGAAAGATTTGAAGTTAATGTGTTTACACCAAGTGTGTAAGTAGCAGTGGTTTGGCACAAAAGTGATGAATGGCATAACTGTGTTACAAATTGAGGGATCAACTCATTCAGCAGAATTAGGTGCAGTGTTACATACTTTAGATATCTTCTCAGAACCCCTCAATATTGTCAGTGATTCAGAATATGTAGTGAATGATGTAGGATGAATACCTTTTTCCTTCCTTAAAGAGCTAGATCATAAACAGCTCTCTCTTTCTAATGTTCATTAATATCAAAACCAAATTGGAAAAGAGATGGTTTCCTTTGTTTATTACTCACATATGCTCTCATATCACTTTGCCTGGCCTGCTTGCTGAAGGTAATGCAGTCGCAGATTCCTTTATGGTGGCTGTTTTAACGCTTGATTATGGAAGAGCCTCACATTCTCTTTTAACCAAAATGCCGTCGGTCTAAGCAAGCAATTTAAAATCACTCTTTCCCAAGCAAAAGACATAATTCAGGCATGTCCTGAGTGCCAGCATGTGGCTCCATTGCCTAAACATGAAGGAATTAACCCCCACGGGCTTCATTCAAATGAAATTTGGCAAACAGATGTAACACATCATGCATCTTTTGGCTGCTTCTGTTATGGTCACATATCCATAGATACCTTTTCAGGTAGTATATGTGCCTCTGCTCACGCTGGTGAAAAGGGGCGAGATGTCCGTCGACACTGGACTTGCTGCTTTGCTATGCTTGGAATTCCTAAAGTAATGAAAAAATATAATGGCCCTGGATATATTTCTCAATCCACTTCTCTTTTTTTTTGCAACAATGGGGCATTGAACACATTACAGGAATACCCCACAACCCTACTGGTCAAGCCATCATTGAGTGTAGCCATTCAACTTTGAAAGATATGTTGTTAAAACAAAAAAGGAGGAATATGCTCCCCTAGGAACAATTAGACAATGTTATCTATACCCTCAATTTTTCTAAATGCCAATTTGGTTTCTGGTAGAAATATGACCACTGAAGAAAAGCACTTTTAAATTCCTGAGAGATTATCACATCATCCAAAGGTTATGTATGGGGACCCTATGGCAAACAATCACTGGAATGGTCCTGCTTAATTGATAACGTGGGGGAGAGGGTATGCATGTGTTCTTCTTCCTTCAGGACCTTGATGGTTTCCAGCACGATACATCAAGCCTTATAATGAGCTGGAAAAATGTGACCCAGAATCCGATGCCTCAGATGGAGAAGTTGAACCTGAATGAAAATAAGAGGCCACAGAAGTGAAATAGAACAATGCAAGATGATCCTATCACCTGGGGAAAACTGAAACAACTAAAACAAAGCACAAGTACCATGACGGCAACTGTGGGTGCACCATCTACCCCAGCAAACACCTTTTTGGTGTACTTAGCCATTGTGGCCAGCAACAGTACAGTAAGGATGTTACTTTTTCTTTGCATGACGTCATCCTACTCATGCTCAACATTTGTATTGGGCACGTGTTGGACCCACCGCTGTTTAAACCAAATACCCGGAGGGATCCAGAAATTCCCATTTCAAATGATTCAAAATGGATGGGAAGAACCTGGATTCCCCCATTGGAACCTTTAATTGAAGGCAAAGACTGGATGTGAAGTAATGACACCCATCAGTACCATACTGAGTTGCCATCTATTTGCATGTCAAACAAGCCAATACCAAATTGCCTTAATATGGGAAAAAAAAATAATCTGTTCTGTCAACAGGAGAGTAGACAAGGAGTAATTGGCAATTTAATGTTCATCTCTGCTCCCAGAATAGCTGATGGGGGCGTTGGTCAAAATACAACCATGATTCCCCCTGTTGACTTACCTTTATGTAAGATCCCCAGAGGTACCACAAGGGATGTGATAACTCTTAATTGGACACCTTGTAGACTACCAGAATCTGCCATACAAAGTACAACTGATTTAAAATTCTGGGACTGGGGTCCTCGCAGACACCTCATAACGAATGCCTCGAGGGCTGTAAATTTTTCTGAAGCGACTAATGAGACATTGAAGTGGTCAGAAGGAGGTCTTTCAGGACTTGTGCTACAGGCCAAGTTTAATAATAGTTTTAGTTCAAATTTTGTGAAGCTGTGGTGATTGGCCTTGCCGTTTAGGCTCAGGCACGTAGCACATGGATCCTATACAAAAATTCTCAGTATTCTTTAAACTTGACCAGTTTTCATAATGACTCTGTTATGATTTGTAGCTCACATCCTTATGTTTTTGTTGCTGCATCTTGGATTAATATTTCCAAAACAAACCATACCTTTGAACTCACCTTACAGAACCCATACTATTTCAGTTACATTACGCATGCTAATATTTCTGAATTAAATATATCTGCCATAATACCAATGAGACGACAAGCTGAGATGTGGCTCCCTGTAAATATGACACGGCAATGGGAAGGGGATTTAGGCCTAAGTCAATTAGCAAAGGCACTTAAACAACCTCAACAATGAAGAAAATGCTTTATAGATTGGCTCATTACGTTTATAATATCTGCAATCATTAGCTACTGCAGCTATTGCCACTAGAGCTTTACCAGAGTCTATACATACTGCACACGAAGTAGCAGGAATATTGAATAATGTAACCCAAGAACTAACTGTGCAAGCAAGTATCGATCAGCAAATATTAACACACTCAGATGCACTGGAAGCAGCAGTGAGATGGTTAAGTGACAGGCAAAGTGCTATTGCTAATCAAATGAAATTACAATGAGATTTGGAATATAAAGAAAAAAATTATGTGTTACTCCATTAGTGTGGAATGATACTGTATATACATGGGATCAAATTAAAGAGTGTTCAAGGCACTTTTTCAACTAAGACAGAAGGCATGGCTCAAGATTTGGCTCTTGCCTTGCGAGGACAAATGGCAGCGCTACAAAAGTTAATACATAAAAGTATAGGATGACATTTCTCATAGCGTGAAGTGGCTGAACCCCCAAAAACTGGTTTACCGGATTAAATTTATGAATTTGGGCATTTGTTGGTCTCAGCTGCGCTTGCGTTGTTTTTATACTTGCAGTGCTGAGAATCATCTGGGGAATTATATAACATCTCAGAAGAACGGAAGTCAAGGTCCTTGCTGCCCTTGCTGTGAACCCAAACTTCCAAAACAAAAAAGGGGGAGACGTGGGAGCGATGCCAAGTATATGGAAGATTAATTGGGACTAAGATAAAGCACGAAACTTGTACCAAGCATATCAGAATAAACATGATTAAAAGACCAGGTGTTCTGAACAAGCCACACAGGATAACGAATCTTGAATCACAGAATCATAGAATCACGAGGTTGGAAAAGACCTCTTGGATCATCAAGTCCAATCATTCCTATCTGCCACTAAACCATGTCCCTGAGCACCTCATCTACCCGTCTTTTTAAATACCTCCAGGGATGGTGACCCAACCACCTACCTGGGCAGCCTGTTCCTGTGCACAACGACCCTTTTTGTGAAAAATTTCTTTCTGATATCCAGTCTGAACCTCCCCTGGTGCAGCTAGTAGCCATTCCCCCTTGTCCTGTCCTCTGTCACTTGGGAGAGGAGGCCAGCACCTTCCTCTCTACAACCTCCTTTCAGGTAGTTGTAGAGAGCATTAAGATCTCTCCTCAGCCTCCTCTTCTTCAGGCTAAACAACCCCAGCTCTCTCAGCCCCTCCTCGTAAGACTTGTTCTCCAGCCCCTTCACCAGCTTTGTTGCTCTTCTCTGGACACGCTCCAGAGCCTCAACATCCTTCTTGTAGCGAGGGGCCCAGAACTGAATGCAGTATTCGAGATGCGATCTCATCAGTGCGGAGTACAGGGGCAGAATAACCGCCCTGGACCTGCTGGCCACGCCGTTTCTGATACAAATCAAGATGCCATTGGCCTTCCTGGCCACCTGGGCACACTGCTGGCTCATGTTCAGTCAGCTGTCAACCATTACCCCCAGGTCCTTCTCTTCTGTGCAGCTCTCAAGCCACTCTTCCCCCAGTCTGTAGCACTGCATAGGGTTGTTGTGCCCCAAGTGCAGGACCCGGCATTTGGCCTTGTTAAACCTCATGCCATTGGTCTCGGCCCAGCGGTCCAGCCTGTTCAGATCCCTCTGCAGAGCCTCCCTACCCTACACTGCCGGCTCATGTTCAGTCAGCTGTCAATCAACACCCCCAGGTCTTTCTACTCCAGGCAGTTTTCTAGCCACTCTTCCCCTAATGGGTAGCACTGCACAGGGCTGTTGTGTCCCAGGCGCAGGACCCGGCATTTGGCCTTGTTAAACCTCATCCTGCTGGCCTCAGCCTATCCATTCAGCCTGTTCAGATCCCCTTGCAGAGCCTCCCTACCCTCCAGCAGATCGACACTTCCTCCCAGCTTAATGTCATCTGTGAACTTGCTAAGGGTGCACTCAATGCCTTCATCCAGCTCATTGATAATGATATTGAACAGGGCTGGACCCAGCACTAAGGCCTGGGGGACACCACTTGTGACCGGCCTCCAGCTGGAATTAATTCTATTTACCACAACTCTTTGGGCCCGGCCATCCAACAAGTTTTCTACCCAGGAAGGGGTGAACCTGTCCAGGCCAGTGGCAGCCAGTTGCCTAAGCAGAATGCTGTGAGAAACTGTGTCAAAGGCTTTACTGAAGTCCAAGAAGACTACGTCCACAGCCTTTCCCTCATCCAGTAGTTGAGTCACTTTGTCATAGAAGGCGATCAGGTTAGTTTGGCAGGACCTGCCTTTCGTGAACCTGTGTTGACTGGGCCTGAACACCCGGTTTTCTTGCATGTGCTGTATGATAGCACTCAAGATCACCTGTTCCATGACCTTCCCCAGCACTGAGGTCAGACTGACAGACCTGTAGTTTCCTGGATCCTCCCTCTGACCCTTCTTGTAAATGGGTATAACATCAGCCACCCTCCAGTCAAGAGGAGCTTCCCCAGTCAGCCAGGACTGCTGGTAGATGATAGAAAGGGGCTTGGCAAGCACGTCCGCCAGCTCCCTCAATGCCTTGGGTGGATCCCATCCGGCCTCATAGACTTGTCAGTGTCTAATTGGCCAAGCAAGTCTCTAACCACCTCCTCTTGGATCGTAGGAGCTTTGTTCTGTTCCTCTAGCTCCTGGGGATGTACACACAGGGAACAACTTTCCTTACTATTAAAGACTGAAGTAAAGAAGGCATTAAGTACCTCATCCTTGTCCTCATCTGTGGAGAGTTTTTGTAGAGACGTGGCTTGAGGAGAAGGGATGTGAGAAAATACAGCTGATGAAATAATAGCAGCCTCGTACAAGGCCACAGTCTCCTTGAGCAAGAAGTTAGGCGATAACAGGAGATAAAAACAGCTACAACTGCAAACAAAACTCACAACTCTGAATGAGGCTCAGAAGTTACTGGGCGATCTTCAATGGTTAAAACCGATTGTTGGAATACCGAACGAACTGCTGGACGAATTACGCCCACTTCTCAAAGGCACGGACCCAGCAAGTCCGATCCGTGTTACTCTGGAACAACAGCACACTCTTCAGAATATAATGGACTGCGTTACACAGGGGCAAGTCCATCGGCGAGATTCAGAATTATCCATAGACCTGACGATCTGGAACAGTCCCAAATACCTCCTTGGGGCACTGACTCAATTGCAAAAGAAAACGGGGGAGATAAGGGTATTGGAGTGGATTTCCCCCGCGTTACAACAAACCAAAACTCTGTTTCAAAAGGTTGAAATGCTAGCGGATTTAATAAAGAAAGGCAAGGAGAGAATGCTACAAGTAGCTGGAACTGAGCCAGCAGTAATCAGGATGCCAATTAAAAAGGATACCTTGGACTGGTAATTGTGTAATAGCGAGGAGCTGCAGGAGGCACTTTTAGGTGCGAGCTGCCCCATTGAAACAGAAAAGCTCCGGCAGGCGCCAGTTCAATGGATTGGGGAATGGGATTGGATCACTCGGCCAAAACGAGAAAATTCCCCTATCGCAGATGCTCTTACAGCATTCACGGATGCTGGCAGAAAATCCAGAACTGCTGCAATAACATGGCAAGAAAAGGGACTATGGAAACATCAGATTTTACAAGCAGAAGCCGCAGACAGTCTACAGACTATGGAACTTTTAGCAGTAGTATGGGCAATATCACAGCTAAGAGGACCACTGAACATCGTAACAGACTCTTTGTATGTTGCTGGGGTCGTAGCTAGAATCGAAGACGTCTCTATAAAAGAGGTGCAAAACCGGAGGCTGTATGAGTTGTTGGTACAGTTAAAAAAGGCTACAAGGTTAAGGGAGCACGCTTATGCTGTGATTCATATTAGAAGCCATAAATGGGAAGTTGGCTTGGGTGAGGGTAATGCTAGAGCAGACAGACTAGTGTCTGTGGCTCAGGGCACTCCACTGCCAGGCCAGCTGCTAGCCAGAGAAGCTCACTCTATATTTCACCAAAATGCAAAGGGCTTGCACCGAGAGTTCAAAATCACAATGGCAGAGGCAAAGGCCATAGTTAGGGCCTGCCCGATTTGCAGCCATCACAATGGAGGTGGTGGTCTAGGCCTAGGGGTAAACCCACGGGGACTACAATCAAATGAGTTATGGCAAATGGATGTTATGCATGTCTCTAACTTTGGTAGATTGAAGTATGTGCATGTATCTATTGACACCTATAGTAAGTTCATTTGGGCAACAGCACAGGCAGGAGAAAAGGCTATCCACGTGGAAAGGCACCTATATAGCTGTTTTGCAGTAATGGGGATGCCAAAAAGGATTAAAACAGGATAATGGGCCTGCTTACATTAGCAAGAGAATAGAAGGGTTCTTAAAGAGTTGGGGAATTGAGCATATCACAGGCATTCTAAACTCCCCAAGAGGGCAAGCTATCATGGAAAGGGCTAATGGCACTCTGAAAAGGTACTTGGCAAAACATGAAAAGATTGCTGATCCCCAGGCAAGGCTATTGAAGAGCTTATTTGTGATCAATCACTTGTGCATATTTGGGGACACAGAGTACCCTCCAGCAGAATTACATCATCGGCCAAATGAAACTACCGAGCAGTAAAAGGACGTGTGGGTGAAATACAGAGACCCTAAGACAGGGTTGTGGAAAGGCCCTGCTAAGGTTATGTTTTGGGGAAGGGGATATCTTTGTGTCTCTACCCCTGCAGGACCGGTATGGGTGCCTGCAAGGTGGACTAAACCTGTTCTCGATGCAACAACTGCCAAGCAATCTGACGGAGGAAGACAAGAGGAGAATAGAGGAGAAGCTGCCACTGATCCTACGACCGCTGCTGTCACAGTTGAAAGGATACTCGAAAGCCATCGACAGGGTTTTGAAGCACTGCCAGACCTTTGAAGGACTAATTACAACTATTGGACGGTTATCGGAAGTATTACATACGGGGCCAGCGGGTCAAAATTGTCTTGATTGTAATAATCCGTGTTGTGCTGCTTGGGTAGCTTTGTATTGCAGGGGTTGCGATAAGATCTTTTGGATAGAACAGTCCCTAGTACGTGACTTATGGTGTAACAGGTGTGCATTTAACCATAACTTTAACAGCTGGCAGAGAGAGCTGCAAGAGCAAACAGGGCTAGCAACAACCGCGGCCTTAGCGCTTTTTGAAGCACCAGAACAGAAAATATTGGCTTACTACCGTTGGGAATTGGAGAATATTGTTAAAAGGGGTATAGTTCAAGGTAGATCTCATATTATCTCTGTGAGGTGTAGGAAATTGGTACCCATAACACAGCATTCCGTGGTAGGGCCCATAAGAGGAGATCCTGACAGGGAATTGGATCAGTGCTTGAGCAGGTTACAGGAGTTAAAACTGCAACGGCTAGGAACAGTAAGGGCTAAAAGGAATAAGGGGAGAAAGGATAGAAGAGAAAAATGAAGCCTGTTTCTGCTATATTGCTTAGTGCTGTAATAGCCAGCGTACACGCTTTAATCAGCCAAGAGATAACATCTGGGTAACATTGGCAAACCAAACTAGTCAGTCGTCGCTTTGCCTTAGCTTAGGAGGGGTTACTAATCCTTTCCGAACTTGCCTGATAGGTTTGCCTGTTTGGTCCCCAGGGGAATTTTGTGGTTTTGTGAACGAAAGCAGCTTGTGCAAAAACTTATCGAGCGCTGAGGGCTGTAGCCAGGTGTCTCCCGAGTGGGGAGGTAACCCTCAGATTGAGGATGGCTGCCAACAATGTAAGATCATACTGTCCTTGAACATCACCCTGCACTCTCCCCCAGAGGAATTAGATCTCTTTGGAAGTGCAAATGCCAGTTTATCCAATGTCAAACAGGGGGCTTGATTCGGTTTTGAGCTACTGAACCTAAATGACTTTAACAAGAATCGCAAATATTAGGCCAGCCTAGACTCATCCCTGGAATTGGGAATAGTGAATAGCCAGCTTTACTCCCGATGTAACGGTGCCAACATTACGGCCCCAAAGAAACTGCCCCCCGGGATATTTTTAATTTGTGGAGACAGAGCTTGGAATCGTATACCGGCAAAGCCACAGGGAGGACCTTGCTACTTGGGGAAATTATGGTTGTTCCATCCTAATGTATCCTTATTAGTGCAATGGAGTCAGAGAAAAACGCAGTGTGCATGAGCTAGACTGCGGTCAGATAGGGAAACCCACATTTTGGAGTCAGACGAACCTTCTTGCTCAGAAAGAAAACAGGGGAAATGTGGAGAGTTTTTGTAGAGACGTGGCTTGAGGAGAAGGGACATGAGAAAATACAGCTGGTGAAATAATAGCAGCCTCGTACAAGGCCACAGTCTCCTTGAGCAAGAAGTTAGGCGATAACAGGAGATAAAAACAGGAGCTAGAAAAACCACAAACATCCTAGGAATGTAGCAATAGAGGCAGGGCTGACACTCTGTATCGGACCAATGATGAGCCTTACTTTTGCAATATGTATGAGCCTTATTACTGCTATTATAAAAGCATGCCTATCGTATCAATAAATTGAGACTTGTTGATCATCATCGGATGTGCTTGTCTCCCGTCGACTCCGTCACTCATCCTCTGTCACAGTTGTTCCCTTTGCATTTAATAGAGACTGAATATTGTCCCCGGTCCTCCTTTTACTGTTGATGTATTTGTAGAAAGATTTTTTATTATCTTTCACAGAACTGGCCAGTCTGAGCTCTAGTTGGGCTTTACCCGCCTGATTTTTCCCCTGCACAATCTCACTTCCTCCCTGTAGTCCACACAAGATGCCTGTCCCTTCTTCCAAAGCTCATAGACATTCCTCTTCTTTTTGATGTCTACCCAGATCTCTCTACTCAACCAAGCTGTTTTTTTTTTCCCGGACAGCTCATTTTCCGGCACATGGGGTCATCTTGCTCCTGAGCTGACAGGATTTCCTTCTTGAAGAGCACCAAGGCCTCTTGAGCTCCTTTGCCCTTAAGGACTGTCTCGCATGGAAATTTATCAACCAGCCTTCTGAACATTCCAAAGTCTGCCCTCTGGAAGTCTAAGGTGGCCATTCTGCTAACCCCGCTCCTCACCTCACCTAGAACTGAGAATTCTACCATCTCATGATCGCTTTGCCCCAGGCGTCCTCCAACCGTCACATCTCCCACAAGGCCTTCTCTGTTCACAAACAGTAGGTCCAGGAGGGCACCCTCCCTTGTCAGCTCACTCACCAGTTGGTTGTGTGAGGAAGTTGTCTTCCATACACTCCAGGAACCTCCTAGACTGCTTCGTCTCTGCTGTATTGTACTTCCAGCAGACATCTGGTAGGTTAAAGTCTCCCACAAGGACAAGAGCTAGTGATCTTGAGACTTCTCCCAGTTGTTTGTAGAAGAGCTCGTCAGCTTCTTCTTCTTGGCTAGGTAGTCTATAACAAACTCCCACCACAATATCTGCCTTCTTGTGGGCTCCTTGGATTTTTACCCACAGACACTCAATCTTCTCATCACCATTGTCAAGCTCAAGGGTATCAAAGCACTCTCTAATATAGAGGACTACTCCCCACCTCTCCTACCTTTCCTATCCCGCCTGAAGGGTATGTATCCTACCATAGCAGCACTCCAGTTATACGAGTCATCCCACCACGTTTCCGTGATGGCAACTACGTCATGGTCTCCTTGCCCTACAACAGCTTCCAATTCCTCCTGTTTATTGCCCATGCTGCATGCATTGGTGTAGATGCACTTTAGTTGGGCTTTTAATCCCACAGCTCTCATAAAGGGAGTAGTCTTCATTCCCAAATGACTGGTCCTTAGTTTATCTAAACCATCAGTGCCAATTACATCTTTTCCGTCACAAGATATACTCGCCTCCACTCGCTCTGAGTTGATATACTGGCAGTCCTCACCAGTACACCCTCTCTCAGGAAGTGCATGAGAAGGTCAGGCTGGGAAAACTGTCTGAGAATGTGTATGAATGAGGATGAGACTGAAAACACTCACAAGTGTGGGTGCGAAAAAAAAGCAATGTTAAACATCCTGTTTGGCTTCAGAGTTCTGGAGAGCTGTAGAAATTTGCTTGAAAAAGAGGAGCTAATGTGTTTTCTTAATATTTGCTTCTGCATGCTGTGCTGATTAAAAGAACATACTTAGAGAAAAGCTGCAAAGTCTGCATATCCTTCATCGCTGCACTCACGAGCCTCTTGCTCCCCAGTCTATATATATACAGGATTGCTGTGTCCCAGGTGCAAAATCTGGCACTTGCCCTTGCTAAACTTCATGTGGTTGGCAATTGCCCACCTCTCTGATTTGTGCAGATTCCTCTGCAGGGCATCGACAGCCCAATGTAACCCCATTTACTATGACCCTTTGATCCCAACCCATCAGCCAATGCTCACCCACTGCATTTTGTGTTTATCCAACTGAATGCTGGACATTTTGTTTAGGAGGATACTGTGAGCCACAGTATCAAAGGCTTTACTGAAATACAGAAAGATTACATCAAGTGGCTTTCCTTGGTCAAGTAGGTGGGTGATCATGTCATAGAAGGAAATTAAGTTTGTCAAGCAGGACTTTCCCCTCATAAACCCATGCTGGCTGGGACCAATGACTGTGTTGTCTTTTAGGTTTTTTTCAATAGTTCCCAGAATAATCTTCTCCATAATCTCACCAGGCACTGAAGTGAGATTAACAAGCCTGTAGTTACTGGAGTCATCCCTGCTGCCCTTTTTGAAAACTGGGATGACATTTGCCAGCTTCCAGTCAACTGATACCTCTCCTTATTCCCAAGAGCATTGAAAAATCATTGAGAGAGGCTTCACTATGACATCAGCCAGCTCTTTAAGTACCCTCCGATGAATCCCATCAGGCCCCATTGACTTATAGGGATCCAGCTGGAGCAGCAAATCCTGCACAAATTTGGGGTTGGTTGGGAGTTTATCATCTGCACAGTCATGGTCCTCTAGCCCAGGGCTCTGGGGGTGCCCGAGCCCATCATCAGTGTTGAAGACTGAGACAAAGAAAGCATTAAAGGTCTCTGCTTTGTCTGTATCCCTGTTTGTGAGGTGTCCATGCTCATCAAGTAATGGGCCAATGTAATTTCTGGCCTGCCTTTTGGTATTAACATATTGTAAAAAGTCCTTTTTATTGTCCTTCACAGTGCTGGCCAGCTTCAACTCTAATTGAGCTTTGGCCGCACAAATTTCTGCCCTACAGTGACAAACAGCATCTCTGTAGTCCTCTCATGTCACCTGTCCTTGTTTCCACTGACCATACACCTTCCTTTTATGCCTTAGTTTCAGTAGAAGATCCCCGCTCAGCCAGGCTGGCCTTCTGCCTCACCTGCTTGACTTCCAACATTTCCGGATTGCCTGGTCCTGTGCTCTTAGGAGGTGGTACTTAAAAAGTGACCAGCACCGATGGACCCCAGCACCTTCAAAAGCTTTTTTCCCAGGGGATCTTACAAAGCAGTTCCCTGATGCTTTCTTCATATCCAGAGTTGAGGTCTTGCTGTAGGTTTTCTTCCATTTGTCAGTTTTGTCCAGCAGCAATATCTGGGTCTGGGGTATTTTCGTTCCTCCTTGGATTCATTCGCTGTCTTTTGGACGGGCCGTTATCTTGCCTTCCTTGCAGCCATTGTTGATGGTCTGCATCCTCGGAGCCTCTGCGTCTTCCTGGGTTTTGTTGATGCTGGAGGCCCTGTTTGGGCTAAATAGGTTGTACACATTGGGAAAATTTTAAGTGGATGTTCCCAGCTTGCGGCCCAGCGCTTCAGAACAAGTCTAGCTACCAGTGCCAAGAAAGCTAAGTAAACAGCATACTGAATCGCACAATCACACAGAATCACCAGGTTGGAAAAGACCCACTGGATCATCGAGTCCAACCATTCCTAACACTCCCTAAACCATGTCCCTAAGCACTTGATCCACCCGTTCCTTAAACACCTCCAGGGAAGGCGACTCGACTACCTCCCTGGGCAGCCTGTTCCAGTGCCCAATGACTCTTTCTGTGAAGAATTTTTTTCTGATATCCAACCTGAACCTCCCCTGGCAGAGCTTCAGGCCATTCCCTCTTGTCCTGTCCCCTGTCACTTGGGAGAAGAGGCCAGCTCCCTCCTCTCCACAACCTCCTTTTAGGTAGTTGTAGAGAGTAATAAGGTCACCCATATTATAACTCTGAACGATTTATTCTGTTGAAGGTGTTGCTCACTTAGGCTAAACAACTAATCCCTGCTAAAGAGGAGAGTTGCCTGGCATGCAGTCCGGCTGCCGTTCAGGGAGGCTTCAAATGGGGTTCACCAGCGATCTGTCATTGGTAAAAGATCTCATCGCTTCGAGGGGTGGGCCCCCTCAAGAGACATCCCAGCGCAAGGGGAGATCATCGCCACACAGCCACTCTGCCCATCAGGGAGAGCTCAAAGGTGGCTTGCTTAGGCTGTCATATTTCTGGGATAAAAGTGATTGACTCATAGTCAAATTGCATATCACAGAGCTACGCATGAGGCTACTTGTCGGTGTTTGCTGTGTTGCTCTGTTCCTTGTGGGTTTCTTAGAGGAGTTCTTGGCCTGGCTGTGGGCTTGCCCCCACCTCCTCCAGATCCCAAACCAAACTGCTGCTGGCCTGGTCAAAGGGTGGGGGGGTGGAATGCTTCCATCACACAGCCCAGAAAGCCAGTTGTATCCTGGGACACATCAAAAGAAGCATGGCCAGCAATTCAAGGGAGGTGATTTTGCCCCTCTACTCCACTCTTGTGAAACACCACCTGGAATATCGTGCCCAGCTCTGGAGTCTCCAGTACAAGAAAGATATAGACCTGTTAGAACGGGTCCAGGCCTTATTGCAGCCTTTCAATGCAGAAATGAAAGACGAGACGGACTCCAATAAGGTGGCAAAATGGAGACCTTTATTAACAAGCTACACATTATTTTATAGTCTTGCTAAAGCTATCACGCTAATAACATCAAAACTTTATTGGTATAAAACTATTGTTTACCATATGTGTTATATTATTGGCTAATGCTTATTTTGCACAACGTGACCACATGCCCTGTCTTTCTAAATTCTTGTTTTCTTCTTTTTGCTGGCTTAGCTTCAACTTGCCTGTGTTACAACTGCTTATCATATTGTTTTCCTCCCTAGAAGGTCAGCCCAAGACATGTTCTTTTCCTTAATTTAGTGATGCGTTAAACAGCTCTGTCCTACTATCGCTGAGCCCTGCATTTCAGTAGATAAAGGGGGCTTATAAGAAAGATGGAGAGAGACTTTTTACCAAGGCCTGTGGTGACAGAACAAGGGGTGACAGTTTAAACTGAAAGAGGGTAGGTTTAGGTTGGAAATAAGGAAGGATTTTTTTTAGGTTTCCCAGGGAAGATGTGGATACCCCATCACTGGAAGTGTTCAAGGTCAGGTTTCTAGTGAAAGATGTCTCTGCCCATGGCAAGGGGATTGGACTAGGATGATCTTTGAAGGTCCCTTCCTACTCAAACCATTCTATGATTCTATATCCAAGTTGCATGGGAAGTCTCATGACAATAAATGAAACTGCATGCAAACACAGTGGGAGGAAAGGAATGATGCACAGCAAGTTGCGGTATCAGGGCCTGAACATTTTGCCAATTCCCATCTATATCACTGGTCCTAGTACAGGAGCATCTGTGACAGAAAATACCAGTAGGAGCCAAAATTTATACTAAGCAGCTATAGACAGCACAAAACACACAAAATCTGTGTCAGGTACACATCTGAATTTAGGCCCTGATTCTGCTTCAGTGAAATAAGCCGGAACATTATTGTTACATTTCAACAGAAGCAAGTCTAGGTCACTAGTCTCTAATTTATGAAAACACACTCAAACACTAAACTTTAAACTTGAGTGGGACTTGAGTGTTTTCTCAAAGCCAAACAGAGCTCCTGGCTGAAGTAGAGCTTTAGTTTTCATTCCAAAACTCATTAATTCTACAAAAGGACTCCATAGAAGGCTTTTCATATGCATCTTGGTTCTTATTACTGGCTCACCACAGTGACAATTCATTGAAGCTTATACAGTACCATTTCTGAGCTGTCTTAAGCATCTATATAATAATTAGAACAATTATAAATATATTAATGCACCGAAACATTTTTTCTAATCATTATATGTAATTTTTCCTTACATCCTACTTAAGCAGATGCATTGTGACTGATTTTTCTCACTGAAGCACAACATTGTTAACCCAATGCTAGATAAACAATGTCACTTGAGTTATTATAGCTATGAATAAAACAGATGGTTCAGTCTCAACTTTTCAAAGCAGCTAAAGACTGAGCAAACCACACCCTGATCCAATAAATCCTCTGCACCAGGAACTCTGACAACCAACAACAGATCAATTTTCCACATCTACTTTTCCCATGTCCTGGTAACTGTGCAAAAGGGAACTTTCTTGCTAAAGGTGATTTTTTTCTTCACTTACTTCTCACTTAAGATATAATTTCTTTTGAAGTCATGTTTTAATCTTCCTTAAATCAACTTACCAGTTTCTCTGTAGGAGGTAGCTTTTGTATCAATGCCCACAGGTACAATTTCTGCAAAGGCAACAATGGAAAAAAGTGAGTTCCCCTGCTAATTTTGACTGGAATAGAGTTAATTTTCTTCACAGTAGCTGGTATGAGGCTATGTTTTAATTACTGCTGAGCAGTGCTTACACAGAGTCAAGGCCTTTTCTGCTTCTCACACTGCCCCACCAGCAAGTAGACTGAGGGTGCATAAGAAGCTGGGAGGGGACACTGCTGAGACAGCTGACTCCAACTGACCAAAGGGATACTCTATACCATATGACATCATGCTCAACAATAAAAACTGGGAGGGGGAGGTTGGGAGGGACAGGATGCTGCTCGGGGACTGGCTGGGCATCGTTCAGTTGGCGGTAGACAATTTTTTTCACTTGCATCATCTGTCTTTCCTGGGTTTTATTTCTGTCTTTGTTATTTTTCTTTTCATTAAAATAACAACAATAATGATGATGATTATTATTAAACTGTTTTTATCTCAATCTATGATTTTTCTCTCTTTTACACTTCCAATTTTCTCCCCTAACCTGCTGCAAGTGAGCCCAGCGAGTAAGTGGCTGTGTGGTACTTAGTTTCTGGCTGTGGTTAAAACAAGACAGCTGCTCTAAAAAAGTACACACAATAATAATACACTAAAAATATCTAGTTATCAAGATAAAAATATCCATTTGAATATGCTACAAGTACAGTGCATTTCTAATCTTCACATCTTCACTAGTAGGTAGCTAATATTTCAGGGTCCCGGAGGCCTGAGATGAACAACCATCTCTAATCTTTGATTTGGTTATGTACAGAAAATGAAGTGGCACTTTCTGTAAATAAAACTGTCTGGAAGATAACGATATTGATAAAAGGAAGAGCAAATAACTTCTCCTCAAAAATATCATACGGTACCCTTAGCACTATGGGAGGGAAACCTCATCAGACTGGCATACAGATCTCTCCAGAGGTACCTCCAGCTGCTGTCACAGTTTGAACAGAGTAGTCAATGTGTGCTCAGACACAGGCACCTTACCCCCTCCAACCCGGAACTGATGGCAGCTGGGAGAAGGGTCTTGACTCTGCATTTGTTCTAGAAAACAAAGGTATCTGGTTCATGGACTCAAGAGTGCATCTTATAGGGAGCCTGGGACAATAACAAAAACTACTTGAACCCAAACCAGTGCATTTGTACTAGTGCAAACTAAGCCAGGATGTCACGCCCTGGATCCATGAGCCACACGCTCACGCCTGGGCTTCTTTCAACCTGCACAGTTGAAAGATGAGGGGTTCCCCAGATCCACAAGCTACCAACTCATGCCCAGGCTTCTTTTGACTCACACAGTCAAAAGACAGACGTTCGTTTATCTGTGCGGTGATCCGGAGACCGACAAGGTGAAAATCAGAAGAAAAATTTATTCTGGCTTCAACCAAAATAAACAGACCAAAAGACTTAGATGCACAGCCAAGATATGGGGGTGCAACTTCCCAAAGTTATAGGAAACAGATCCCAATCTGTTCAGATCACAATCTGATCCCTGAATGCAGCCAAGGTCACTCGAATCTGCGCCGACACACACACTGATACCAGATCAGGAACAGCAAGGTAAATGAGAGAGAGAGAGAAAAAGAGAGAGATAAGGGAAAAAGAAAGAATCATCACATCGATGGACAACAGCAGTTCCTCCGGAACATGTGGTCGCTGCAGCAGCTTCTTCCAGGCTGCGTGGTCCAGGCTGGTCCCACTGAAGTGATTCAAAGAATGGAGTTTCCAAGCCCTCTTGCTTTCTAACACTCCTCACCGAAGTGGGAAGCTAGGTGTGGCTGGGCAAGGATTTCAAGATAATAACTCAATAACAACTGAATAGGCGTTATTAAGCAGGTATTCTCCTTATCAGCAGTGCTGGGTACGTGGGGGAATTGCTCCTCCAAAAACACACACAACAAACAAGAAAATCACGCGTCTTTTATGTTACAGATCTATGCATATTCATTTTGTGATAAATAATTTAGACCAAAGCAGGATTCCAATCAAAGTCCACAATTTATTAAGTAGAGGCAAGCAAACAGTGCTGGGTGCGCCGGGAGTCTATGCTCAACCAAGACGCACACACTATAAAACAAGACAACTTCTTTTATAACTTAGCTTTAGTTACATATTCATAATGGGCGTGTTTCCCCTACAAACTCTCCACCCCTGGGTTGCGCAGGTGTAGTAGTTCTTCTAGAAGCTTCTCCGGTGATCGAGAGATCTTCTATATAATGATTAAGCCTCCTTACTACCCATGTGCAGTAACAGTAATTTTGTGTAACACAAACAGGTTCAACAGAAAAACACAACAGATCCTTTTTTGCCCAGAATAGGAACTATATACATATCATCCTGCTCTCCCTAAATCTGTGGTTGTACAAGGACAAACAGAATGGCTAAAGATTACATGTCACCCTGTGGTCCCAGCATTGCTCCACACTGACACGAATCAGGTGAACACATTTCACAATCCCCCATTTTCTTTTTTATGGTATTGATCCATGTCTTTGCTTCTAATTGAGTTAATATTTGCTGAATTGGTATCAATTCTGGATCTTCTTTTGCCTTTAATATCACCAGGGAATGAGTTTCCTCTTTTCCTGATTCTGGATCAATGGGTATTGCAGTTATCTGCATTCCTTGTATAACCGAGTGCATTAGTCTAGTAAAACAAGGTATTAAACATAGAATTATTAACAGTCCTCCACATATCCCCAATACTATTATTCCGATTTTAGTAAGCCAGTTATCGCTTATAAAGCTTTCCCATAATCCTCCTAGATTTATTCCATTCAAAGTCTGAACTGGGACGTGCAATATTCTTCATTTCTCTTATTAGTTCATGTACAGCTTCTCCTTCATCATTAATTTCTAAACAACAATTACTAAGATTAAATTTTCCACAAACACCCCCTTCTTGTGCTAGCAAATAATCTAAAGCTAAGCGATTTTGATACAAAGCAGTTCTCATCATGGTGTTTTGTTTTGCAATTAGTCCAAGTGCATCTTCATTTTTATTTACAACTATTTCTACTACAGCTTGTAATCTAATTATTCTATTTAACATATATATTGGTGTCCTATAGTCCCAGGACCCATCTTCTGCCCATGTAGCTGGATCATAGTAGGCAATAATTCTCTCGGGAGGCCATTCATTATCTTTCCAATTTCCAATTTGTAGGCTTCGTTTATGGTGCCTTCTTCTTAACTTGTCAGCTTCAGTATATACTTGGACTCCCAATCGCTCTCCCCGATTTATAGGTAACAGGAAAAAACTTGGCCTTATAGTTCCTAATACACAGGATCCCGCCCAATTTTTTGGCAAATATGCATAGGCTAGTTTACCACAAATCAAATAATGTCCTTTGGGAGTTGGCCGGTCCTTTGGTATGTTTTTCCCATTGGTCCAATTTTTAAATTGCCCATTCATTTTCAGTGGGTTTCCCCACTTATCCCATTTATTCTGAGTTTCATTCCATAGGTAACCTCCTTCACACTCCAGATTACCTACTTGTTTTCCATCTTCTTTTAAATTTTGCCAACAACTCCTCCCAATTATACTTGTTTGGAGTATCCATTGTTGGTTCCTATTACCTTTTCCCATTGTTTTCCATACTCGGGGATCACTAATGTTGCTTTCCATAGCCTCCCATGGCCATCATTCACCTTGATTTGTCCCACCACAAACATAACAGTTAGTGACATTCAATGACTTAGCAATGTTTTCAGCCAGATTTACAAATAAATTCTTAGCAACTGTGGGAATTTCATATTTTACTCCTGTCTCTATTTCATGATAAAATGAGTTAAACAATAATGGGTGTTGTATTGACTCCCTAGATTTTTCTTTAATTATTATCTGTAAGACAGCTCCTGGATCTTCTCCAGGCTCATAAATCAATAGTCCAATTCTTACATCTTGCTGTTTCTATTGTTCTGGATTCCAAATAGTTAGATTAACAGGGTTACAAGAATGAGCTGTGCAGTTGGGGAGGGCTAATCCTTTTTTAATCTCTGCTTTTAATTTGGTACCCCTACATTGTTGAGGCCATCCCCATTTAGGAGCTGTACTCCAACAGGCACAATTCCATCCAGTGCCTCCACAATAGTAATAGCTCCTGGCAATCTCATCTATATCACTGATATAGCAATTGGAGGGTGGTGAAAACTTAGGCCTGGGGCATATATACTTCTCACTTTTGCTATAATATTTTCTCCAGCCCATGTTTCCGCAATTAGAATACAGATCATCATCAATAGCGTCACATGCGTCAAAAGTCACCGACACTGGGGTATTTAAATTGGCTATAACTTTACTTGTTCCAATCAATCTACCTCCTTCAGAATTTGTCCTTATTTCTATCCAATACTGATAGGGGAGTTCTTCTGGATCATAACATACAGTTCTGTTCCCTTCTCTGCACAAAGCATATTGGGTTAGGTTATGAATACAACTTCCCATTTTTTGGCCCTTACAATCATAAATAGTATGATAAACCAAGGTCTGAGAGCTTACTCATCCCCTCCTAGTAGTTACTACGCATTGACTACAGTTGTTTGCCATAACCAGAGTCCAGGAGCTTACCCCAAGTAGGACTAGAAGAGGTCCGGTCAAGGCCATAGTGATCGTCGGTCACAGCCCGAAGGGGTTGCAGCCCTTGGCAGACCCTTTTTGAGCCACACCACCAGTACCCCTCCGGTCTTGCCCTCTTCCTTAACCTCTCAAGGGGTAATCTTTAATCAAGAAACACTCTCTGGTTAAGCTGACAACAATAAAACCTAACCCACAGTAGGTTACATAGGAGGGTGTTGGTCCCCACAGTGAATGTACAAAAAAACTTAAACCATTTTTTTTTATTTTGTTTTTTCTTTTGGATTAGTACACTTTGCCCTTAAATCACTGGCCCTCCTCCCATTCACTACATATTACTCCAAAAATATTCCTATCCATTAATTCCACAGGAGTAGCTACAATGAAATTCCCACAGCAACTTAGCTTATGCTCCTTGATAAAGGCCTCTTAAAGTTCTTCTGATGGTTAGCTTAGTTTCTCCAGGCTCAGAGGTGACTCTCCACTCCTTTACTGGACGTTTCACTCGTGACACATGGGTCCATCCTTTTTCAGCAGTTCTCACAGCCATTTCTGTAGTTAATAAGACAAGAAAAGGTCCCTCCCAGAGGGGAGATAAGGTTTCCTCCTTCCATGTTTTTATCAGAACCTTATCTCCTGGTTTTAACTGATGAATTGCAAATCCCAATGGTGGTGTTTGAGCCATCATCCCAATCTCTCTCAACTCTTTTAATCTTTTTCCAAGAGTTACTATATATTTTTGAATGCTATGATCTTCAACTACATTGTTCCCCAGAGGCATCCCTTGGGAATAGGGCATGCCATATAACATTTCATATGGCGATAATCCAGTTTCACTGTACAGCTTAGTTCTTATGTTTAATAGTGCCAATGGTAAGCATTTTGTCCAGGGCATCTGTGTCTCAATCATTAATTTAGCCAATTGCTGTTTTATTGTTTGGTTCATTCTTTCTACTTTCCCTGAGCTTTGGGGTTGCCACGGAGTGTGATATTCCCACTGAATACCTAATGATTGACATAATAATTTTATTATTTTAGAAGTAAAGTGTGTGCCTTGATCAGAATCAATGTACTGGATTATCCCGTATCTAGGTATTAAGTGCTCCAATAAAATTTTTACCACCATCTGGGCCGTAGCCCGCGCTACAGGGTAAGCTTCTATGCATTGTGTTAAATGATCCACTATTACCAATAGGTATTTTACTCTCCCCACCTTGGGCAATTCAGTGAAATCAACTTGTACTTTTTCAAAAGGTCTGTAAGCGGTTTTCCTTCCTCCCATGGCTGCTTGTCGAAACACCTTCTTGTTTATCTTTTGACAAGTTAAACATCCTTGTGTAATTTGCTTTGCTATTTCAAAAATCCCAATACAGCCAAATTGTTTAAGGAAATGATCACTTAGTGCCTTTGTACCCCAATGTGTTTGTGTATGTAATCACTCTAATATTTGCCTGGCTTTTGGCAACATTTCTCGCCCATCGGGTAGCATCCATTTTCCCTGTTCTAACTTAGCTCCTATCCTTTCCAATTTTGCCTGTTCCTCAGGGGTAAACCTCTTCCCTGTCTCCTGTCGCCTTTCTTTGCTTATGTCTTCCTGTGTTTGTACTACATTAATTTGAGCGACTTGAGTCCTCAGGGCTGCTTCCTGGGCCTCTTTATCTGCTAGGTTATTTCCTCTGGTTCGGTAATCTAGTCCCTTTTGATGTCCTTTCACATGTACCACTGCTATCTCCTTTGGTTCTCTTAACGACTTTAAAATTTTGACTATTAATTCTTGATGTATTAGATTTTTCCCTTGAGTATTAATTAAGCCTCTTTCTTCCCAAATTTTTCCAAAAGTATGGACTACTCCATAAGCATATTTAGAGTCCGTAAAGATAGTCCTGTTTTTTTCTTTTTAATAATTCCAGAGCCCTCCAAAGGGCATACAGCTCACAAGCTTGAGCTGACCATGAGGGACTTAAAGGTCCCGATTCTGCAAGCTCTAGATCCTTATTAACTATGGCATATCCTGATTTTCTCCTCCCTTCCACCACTCGAGAGGAGCCATCTATAAACACCACTTCTCCCTTTTCCAATTCAGTATCTCTTAAGTCTGGCCTCAACTTAGTCTGAGTTTCAATTACCTCTAAGCAATTATGTTGTACCTCCTTCGATGGCTCTCCAAACAGAAACTGTGTTGGACTCTGAGCAGAAGTCACCCTTAGTTCTAAATCAGGGGAGTCTATCAGTTTTGCTTCATACTTTAAGATCCGGCTGTCCGTTAACCATTTTTCTGCCTTCTGTTGTAACACATTTCTAACATTGTGTGGGGTATACACCTTTAAAGGAGCACTAAAGGTAATTTTCCGAGCTTCCTCTATTAATAGTGCTGTAGCAACCAAAGCTTGTAGACAAGCAGGCCATCCTCTACTGACTGGATCAAGTAACTTAGAACAATACCCCACAGGTTTTTTTATTCCTGCCCAATCTTGAGTAAGAACTCCATATGCTATCTGGTTTGAAGTATTCACAAAAAGATAAAAAGTTTTTTCTAGGTCTGGGAGGCTTAATACAGGTGCTTGTATTAATGTCTTTTTTATTTCCTCGAATTTCTGATCATCGTCTATGAACCACCTAAGTTGGTTATTCGTTAGCTTTTCATAAAGGAATTTTACCTTTTCACTATAATTTTCAAGCCATGGCCTACAATATCCTAATAATCCCAATATTTGCCGAACTTCTTTTTTAGTTTTTGGAGGTCTTAAGGATAAAATTCCAGATACCCTGTCAGGATCTAACTTCTTCCTTCCCTTACTCAGTCAATGTCCTATTTATTTTACCTCCTGTTCTACAAACTGTAGCTTTGATTGGGACACCTTCAATCCCTTCTCCCCTACAAAGTTTAATAGTTTAATGGTGGCTCCTCGAGTCTCCCCCTCGGTTTCTCCTGCTATTAATAAATCATCTACATATTGCAATAATTTTACCCCCTGAGGTAATGTAAAATCCTGTAAAATTTTCTCTAAAGCTTGCCCAAGTAGATTTGGTGACTCTGTAAACCCCTGTGGCAATACTGTCCATCTTAATTGCTGTTTTCGTCCTGTTTCAGGGTCCTCCCACTCGAAAGCAAAATAATCTCTGGATCCCTCATCTAAAGCGTCCTTCAAAAAGCATCCTTCAAATCTATTACACTATACCAAGTATGCCTGGGAGAAATATGACTCAGTAAAGTATAAGGATTTGGCACTACAGGGAATTTAGTGCCCTTTTTCCCAAAATAGGAACTATATACATATCATCCTGCTTTCCCTAAATCTGTGGTTGTACGAGGACAAACAGAATGGCTAAAGATTACATGTCACCCTGTGGTCCCAGCATTGCTCCACACTGACACGAATCAGGTGAACACATTTCACAATTTCATCTCCCAAAAATGTATTACATATTCATTCTTTTTCGAGAAATCATTAACATATCTCCACACCTCATTCGCATGCGCAGTGGGTCTTTTGAGTAGTCGTGAGAACACCTCCTGGGGTCCAAAGATGAAGGCTCGAAGTCTTCCTTGTTGATAAACTTCCGACCTTAAGGGGGGTGCAGCCCAAACTTTAAAAAAAGCGGTCCTTTTCTGCTGGCGCAGCAGAGTGGCTTTCCTGCTTCCTTAGCTTATCTTGTGGGATGCCTGTTCCTTGCACAACGGCTCCCCCTTAGAAAAACATTTCTCAAAACATTTCATATCACTATAAGATATACAAACTTAGACACTTGCTATTGATCAATACACATGCTTAAACATTTACCATTTATCAGAAGCGATAGGCGAGAGAGCCCCCCGTGGCTCCTTGGGAGTTCTTTTATAAGGCCAGTCCGTGCCCCATCAGCACATGTTGGGGTGGTCTTGCCGCGTGTGTGCAGAAGCTCCTTCGGGAGGGTCCGGCCCGGGCAGTCCGGCGGGTGGAGGAAGGGCACGGGGCGGGGGGGGGGAAGCAGCGCCCGCCGCTGCATCTCCTCCCCCTGTAGCAGCCGGCTCAGGACCTTGAGTTCGGCCAGGTGGGAGGGAGCGGTGCTTGCTCCTGCATCTCCTCTCCCATTGAAACCGGCGCCACAGACCTCAAGCGATATCCTACGATCAGTCTTTGGGGAGCGCCTGCTGCTGCACCCCCTCCGCTATTCATTGCTGTTGCCACGAAACAAGGGCACAAATGGCCAGCCTTCAGACAAAACATTTAAGGCAAAGAAAGAAGCAAAGTCGGGCTTTACACAGGGTCTTAAGACAGAGTGAGGAAGAGAGCACAAGAATAAATTGCAAGGATAAAGATATGGTGTGTATGGTCCTCTTTTAGGCAGGGTGGTTGGAGTAAAGGTGTGCGATAAGAATGATGGGGCTGGAACATGCCTCTTCCTTCACGTCTGTGCAGCCTGCACAGAGCTGAGAGTGATGCTGAAGCAATTTGTACCTGGGAGTCAAAAGGAGAAGAGGGTCCAGGATTTTGAAAGGGGTCATTGGAACTATGCCAACCAATGAGGAAATGCAAACAGGCAAATCCTGCAGTCATTCTAGAGCTAAAACTCCCACTGGAAGTTTGCCTGAGTACAGACAGTAGAATTGTGCCTAGCAATTCAGGTAACTAAAATGAAAAATGTCAATGTGCATAATATTGACATTGAATCTAGCTGATTCATTCCATCTACAGCACTGACATAAATGAACAAAATCTCTGAAGCAGTGAAACAAATTATACTGAATCAAAGGGAGACGGGGGGGGGGGAAAGCCCTCAATTGATTGAAAAGTCAAATACAGTATCTGTCTTCGTATGCAAGTTAAACTTATCTGGCCGCTTGATGCCTACAAAGCTGCTCTTTCGCTCCCCCTCCTCAGCAGGACAAGAAGAGAAAATAAGATGAAAAAGCTCATGGGTTGATATAAGGACAGGGAGATTATTTACCAATTATTGTCACAGGCAAAAGAGATTAATTTAATTTATTGCCAATTAATAACAGTAGGATAGTGAGAAATGAGAACATATCTGTGAGAATTAATTGATAAGTTTTGTTGCAGCTGGTTTGTATGTTTAATTATCTTGTCATATAAATCTGTCTTGTATCAAGAGATAATATGCAATCTCCAGACATGGATAAATAACCTGAAAGAATAAACACTCTCTTACAATTGCAAGAATTTATTGATATGCTTAGTAATCTTGTAAGATATAACTGTTTTAGGTCAGGAGATAACCTGAAGAGTCTCCAGACATGGTTGGATAACCGAAAAAATAAATGTTCTTTGAGAACTTACACAGTCCTTTGTCTAAAACTAGTATATATACCTACTGCTTTTGTAAGATGATATACCTTTTCTAGAAGGGCATCCAATTCAGTGCTGAATTGTAAAATAAAAATATTATTGCCTTTGCTTCGAAGATTTTGTCCTTTTCAATATTTTTCAATATTCAATATTCAATACCAGTGAATGAGTGTTTCTCATAAATCTAAAAACACCTTCCCCCCCCATCTCCATCTTATTCCCAGGCTCAACTTCACTCCCAACTCTTCTACCTCCTTCCACTCCAAACAGCGCTGAGGGAATGGGGGTTGCAGTCAGTTCATAATGCTTTGTGTCGGCTACTCCTTCCCCTGCTCCACCATGGGGTCCCTCCCATGGGATACAGTCCTTCATGAACTGCTTCCAACGCGATTCCTTCCCACAGTCTGTACTTCTTCAAGAACTGCTCCAGCATGAGTCACTTCCAGGGCGTACAGTCCTTCAGGAATGGACTGCTACAGTATGGGGCCCCCACAGGCTGCAGTGTGGATATCTGCTCTACCATGGACCACCATGGGCTGCAGGGGGACAACCTACATCACTGTGGGCTTCTCTATGGGCTGCAGGGGAATCTCTGCTCTGGCACCTGAAGCACCTCCTCTCTCTCCTTCTTCACTGACCATGGGGTCTGCAGGCTGTTTCTCTGACATTTTCTCACTCCTGTCTCTCACAGCTGCTGCACAGTGATTTTTATCTTTTCTTATTTTTTTTTTTTAATATTTTTTCAGAGGTGTACTACCAGCATCAATGATTGGCTCAGCTTTGGCCAACAGCAGGTCTGTTTTTAAGCTTGCTAGAACTGGCTCTGTCTGACACAGGGGCAGCCCCATGTCTCTTCTCACAAAAAAAAAAAAAAAGTTTTTAGCATTAACTCCTCAAAAAGCAGACAGTTATCTCCAAGGAGATGTGAAAACAGACTTGGTGGAGCTAGCATATCTGTTTTTCATTTAGTTCCAAGAGAGAAATATACACTAAAGTTAGGACATCTCCTAACTCTTAGACTCTAGCTGCTCAATGCCCCCCCTCCTCCTAGAACATGGCCAAGGTTCCAGGAGAGGAGGAAACAGCTGGATATTTCTTATCTTTAAGCTAAGGGGCTGTAGAAACACAACATTCCTGCCCAGCTCCTCTTTCACACAGCATGATTCTACTGATAAGGAAACACTCTCTCACACTCAGGTATTAGAAACAGCACAGTGCAGGACAAGGTCTGACAGGCAGTGGAAAAACGCTGTGCCCAGTGCTTTGCTATATCATTACATGGATGATATTCTAGTGGCTGCACAACACCACGAGTTCATGGAGGAAGCCGTAGCCCTTGTCACGGCTGCTGTTGATTCGTCAGGCCTTTGTATTGCGCCGGAAAAAATTCAAAAAATACCGCCATGGAAGTATTTGGGCTGGCGTATAAGGGCTCAGTCCGTGATCCCACAACCTTTACAGATATGAGCAGATGTAAAAAATTTACACGATGTGCAGAAACTATTAGGAACAATTAACTGGATCCATCCACTGTTGGGAATTTTTAACACAGACTTAGGTCCGTTATTCAAACTGCTCAAGGGAGACACTGACTTGTGTTCCCACCGCAGTCTTCGTCCTGAGGCCATTGATTCTTTACAGAAAGTTGCTACAGCAATCAGCTTTAAACAAGCGCATTGGTGGGCTCCCGAATTCCCTTTTTATCTAATCATTTTAAACCCCGCTCAACAACCTCATGCTCTGATATTCCAGTGGGATCCTAGAAAATCAGACCCACTGTTGATCATTGAATAGATCTTTTCGCCGAATCAATCCTCAAAAACTATTTTTACTCAGCATGAAATGTTTGCTTGCTTAATCATTAAAGCCAGGCAGCGCTTATTAACATTATCAGGAATGGATTTTACTTGCATCTGTCTGCCCGTGGCAAATCTGTATTTGCAATGGCTTTATCAGCAATCAGATGCCTTCACTATGGCACTTACTGACTATACAGGACAACTCACATCCCATCCGCCTTTGCATAAGTTATTCAATGCTGATTTTCGATTAATGCCTAAACCAAAAAAGAGTGACCAACCATTACAAGCCCTCACTGTATTTACAGATGGGTCCGGGAAAACGCATAAGTCAGTTATCTTATGGTGGGATGACCAACGTGAACGATGGAACTCAGACATAGACACCGTTCTTGGGTCCCCCCAAATAGTGGAACTGACTGCGGTAGTTTGAGTTTTCCGAAAGTGGACCACACCACTTAATCTTGTTACTGATTCTGCTTATGTTGCAGGGATTGTAGAGAGAGATGAAGCATCTTTGCTGCGTGACCTCTCACATCCTAACCTTTTTGCCTTGTTACAGGAGCTCATCTTTCTTTTGGATTCTCGTCCTCACCCTTATTTTGTTATGCATATTAGATCACACACTTCTCTACCTGGCTTTATTGCAGAAGGGAATCGATGAGCCGATCTGTTGACATTACCAGTGCAGGTATTGCCCGATCGCATAGCACAAGCTAAACTTAGCCATTCCTTTTTTCACCAGAATGCGGGAGGCTTTAAAAGACAGTTTGGCCTCACCTCTCAGCAAGCATCTAATATCATCGCTGTATGCCCGGATTGCCAAAGACATTCTTTCCCGTCGATAGCAGGAGGTGTTAATCCCAGAGGACTGCAAAGTTTACAATTATGACAAACAGATGTAACTCACTATTCGGAGTTTGGTAAACTGAAGTATATTCACTCTTCTATAGATACCTCCTCCAGTGCCTTCTTCGCTTCTTGTCACACAGGAGAAAAGGCACATGACGTCCGCAAAGTGATGCGTGCCTTCACTACTTTGGGTATACTCTCTCAAATAAAAACAGATAATGGACCTGCATACATCTCAACCGCAACGAAGGCGTTCTTTGACTCTTGGGGCATAATCCATATTACCGGTATCCCTCATGCCCCCACAGGTCAATCTTTGATTGAATGCTCTCACCAATCGCTGAAACGCCTGTTGCAACAACAAAAAGGGGGAATAGGAACCGTTACTCCTGAGGAGCGCTTGCAGAAAGCTTTGTATATTTTTAATTTTTTGAATTGTTCTTTGATAGATAACAACCCTCCAATTGTTCAACATTTTAATACAGCTGTGTCACTCGAGGCACAAGTCAAAGCCCCGGTATTGGTTCGCGACCCAGAAACAGGTAAGGTCATGGGACCATATCCTCTTGTTACATGGGGCAGAGGTTATGCTTGTGTCTCCACAGAGAACGGCCCCCGATGGATCCCGGCAAAGAATGTGCGACCCTTCCGTGAATCCTTACAACAATCATCTGGTGAAAACCTCAATCATCCTCGGGACCAGTTCCCCGAACAACAATTTGACGAATCCACAGAGGAAGATTGGGATGACAGGGGCTGAACATGGGAAGCGCGAAAAAACTGTATGAACCAGGGCAGAAAAACACCCGTTGCTGGAATCACTTGCGTCTTATGCAAATCTTGTGAACCTTGGGTTTTGTGTATATGTTATACCTATGAGAAGGAGTGGTGGCGCTGAGCAACTCTCGCAAGGCGATGGTGTGAGGACTGTTTAGAAAAAGAGATTGAAGAGATGAAGACTTTTGCTCGCCACAGGACATGAATTATCAGGGAATGATCAATATGTAGAAGAGTGTATAAATTGGGCTAATTTAGTAGAAAAAAGGGCACGAGAGGCTATTATTTGTAATATAGAGTGCAGTAGAATAAATTTAGTACCCGCTATATGGGCCGTCCTTCAACAGGACAGGACTCAAACAAAAGAATGATGCAAGAAACGGTTTGCATGGAAACTTGAAAAGGGACGAAAGGCATTTTTCAATTAGTAATTCTTATTATGGTCATGTCAGGAAGCACGTGGAGCTACCCTTTTTCTGCCCGCTCTACCTAAAGTTAATATATGGGTGACACTAGCAAATCTCACAGGACAAGACACATTGTGCCTTGCCACTGCTTCTCCCAGTAATCCCTTTTCTACATGTCTGGTGGGATTACCACTGGATAAGTGGCCAACACCTGAGAGTCTCTTGAAAACCCTTTTTCAAAATGGCATATCTAAAAAAGTCGCTGACCTTTGGGATGCATGGACCCCATATCTTCCTCCTGCCGCCCTAGAGCCACAGGAAATTGAACTCCTTGGATCAGTGAAAATGGATTTTTGTGTCAGGTTTAATTATGTGGGAAAAATCAATCCAAAGTATGGGATGTTTCTCCTATTCATCCCGTTTTTAGAAATGCTACTGTTTGGTGTCATTATACAGGGATAAAGTTATCCAAATCTAGTAATGTTCCCCTTTTGTTGCCATCAGGAATATTTTTTATTTGTGGGGATAGAGCTTGGCCCATGATCCCTTCTCATATAAAAGGAGGACCATGTAGCCTTGGACGTCTAACTGTCCTAACCCCCAATACATCTATCATCTTACAACATCGCCTTTCCCACAGAGTAAGATGAGGAATTCATGCATACATCTCTGAGCGCAATGACAATGTAAAATTTTGGTCTTATGGCCAGCGTTTCGCCGCGTCTCTCCTATTACCTGGAGGTGTGGCCGCAAAAGCATTAGCAACTCTGGATAAACTCGGCTGTTGGCTTGCAAAACAAATGAACGCTACTAGCAATGCGCTTTCTGGACTTTTATTAGATGTAGACAGTGTGTGACATGCTACCCTTCAAAAGAGAGCTGCAATAGATTTTTTGCTTTTGGCTCAGGGACATGGTTGTGAGGATTTTGAAGGTATGTGTTGTATGAATCTTTCTGATCACTCGGAATCTATTCACGCGAGCATTCAACAGCTCAGGATGGCAGTCTCCAGACTTCAACAAAGTGACAGTTGGGATTGGTTAGATAAACTTTTTGAAGGATGGGGGCTGTCAGGATGGTTAAGGAGCCTTGTAAAAATGATTGTGTATGCTTTGGCTGTCTTTATTCTTTTATTACTTCTTTTACCATGCTTATTGCAATGCCTGCAAGGATTAATGGCATGTTCTTTAAAAAGGATCCTTGTCGTGCAGCAGGAAGGGGGAGATGTAGGACAAGGTCTGACAGGCAGTGGAAAAATCCAAAGTACAGAACGATTGTTTAAGGGGGATGTGTTGGATAAGCTCGGCCACAGACCTTGGATAAGCTAAAAACAAGAACTCCCCTCAAGAAAAGAAGAGCAAGGAGTAACAGCTATGTGGGCTACGTGCAAATGGCATAGCAACCATCTAGATAGGAGGAAACCTTGTTACTGTCTAAAGAAGCTAATGACCTGCAAAAAGAGTAGATATCTGTAGCTATGCAGCAATGCAAATATTAGCTCATACAGCAATGGACTATAACCAATCAGCGTGAAACGCGTTGCTTGTAAGTCACTTATAACTAGTATAAATATATGTTAAGAATACAATAAAATCAACATCTTGCTTGCCTCAGGCTGTGTCCCGTCTCTCAATCGCGGCAGATAACTGGGTGATCAGGCCCAGTCAATATGGGTTCATGAAAGGCAAGTCCTGCCAAACTAACCTGATTGCCATCTGTGACAAGGCGACCCGCTTACTGGATGAGGGAAAGGCTGTGGACATAGTCTTCTTAGACTTCAGTAAAGCCTTTGACACAGTTTCACACAGCATTCTGCTTAGGAAACTGGCTGCCACTGGCCCAGACAGGCACACCCTCTTCTGGGTGGAAAACTGGTTGGATGGCCGGGCCCAAAGAGTTGTGGTAAATGGAGTTAATTCCAGCTGGAGGCCAGTCACAAGTGGTGTTTCCCAGGCCTCAGTGCTGGGTCCAGTCCTCTTCAATATCTTTCTCAATGAGTTGGATGAAGGTATTGAGTACACCCTTAGCAAGTTCGCAGATGACACTAAGCTGGGAGGAAGTGTTGATCTGCTGGAGGGTAGGCAGGGGCTCCAAAGGGATCTGAACAGGCTAGACCAATGTAGCATATAAGGCGATCAGGTTAGTTTGGCAAGTCCTGCCTTTCGTGAACCCATGTTGACTGGGCCTGATCACCCGCTTCTCTTGCATGTGCTTCATGATAGCACTCAAGATCACCTGTTCCATTACTTTCCCCAGCACTGAGATCAGACTGAAAAGCCTGTAGTTCCCTGGATCCTCCCTGCAACCCTTCTTGTAGATGGGCACAACATTAGCCAGCGTCCAGTCTAGTGGAACTTCCCCAGTCAGCCAGGACTGCTGGAAGATGATGGAAAGGGCTTTGGAAAGGACATCTGCCAGCTCCTTCAATACTCTTGGGTGGATCCCATCTGGCCCCATAGACTTGTGGGTGTCTAGGTGGGCAAGCAAGTCTCTAACCTCCTCCTCTTGGATCATGGGAGCCTCATTCTGCTCCTCTAACTCCTGGGTTTGTACACAGGGGGAACAACTTCCCTTACTATTAAAGACTGAGGCAAAGAAGGCATTAAGTACCTCAGCCTTGTCCTCATCCCTTGTCACTGTTGTTCCTTCTGCATCCAATAGGGACTGAATATTCTCCCTAGACCTCCTTTTCTTGTTAATGTATTTATAGAAAGATAGGGTGAGGGGTGATGTTTTTAAGCTGAAAGAGGGGAGATTTAGATTAGATGTTATGAAGAATGTTTTTCCTGTGAGGGTGGTGAGGCAGTGGCATAGGTTGCCCAGAGAAATCATGACAGCCCCATCCCTGGAGGTGTTCAAGGCCAGGTTAGATGGGGCTTTGAGCAACCTGATCTAGTGGAAGGTGTCCCTGCCCATGGCAGAGGTATTGGAACTGGATGATCTCTAAGGTCCCTTCCAACCCAAACCGTTCTATGATTCTATTAATTACATGGCAAAAGCCTTTAAAGGAAGGAGTTAGAGAGGGAAGACAGAGAGACTATACATGATTTAAAAGCAGTACTTGTTCAGAATTTTCTCCAGAGCCAGAAACAATAAAGTCCAGTGTTTCAGAAATTATTACTGGAATAGCTGAAGCAATTGAAGATTCTCTAAGCAAAGTTCACAAGCTTGTAGAAGAAACAGTAGCTGTCACTGATGCTTCTTTAGCAATGTAAGCTACTTTGGAAAGAGAAACTCCTGAAAGTTGAGAAAGAATGGGAAAATCAACAGTGGAGGTAGAAGATGAGAATGATCTTGTTGGTTTGAAAGAGGAAAGTAGCATGTTTTCACCTTCAGAAGAACTGGCAGAAACAAAGAACATAGCTCTCACAAAAGCCGAATGATAAGTAGGAAAAAGAGAAGCAACCTGAATCTGTGCTTTTAAAGTCTAAAGATACTAGATGTGTGCATTGGAAAAAACAAGAATTGGCTTCTTTATTGGAAACAGTAAGTTCTGCAATTCAAGAAGTAGCAACTCAACCATATTCAGATGAGCAAAAGAAGCTAGAGGAGGAAAATATTCTAGTGAAACCAAAAGAGCTGAAGAGGATGCAAATGCACATACACCAGAGCCTGCTGGAGCCTCTGAGAAAAGAATTATCAAGCTTGATGCTTCTAGTGATACTGAAAATGCCGGCAAATAAACTCTCTAAGACTCATTTTGGAGCTTTAGAAAGCAAGCATCCTTTATTAGGCCTGGGCAACGTGCAGGAGTGATCTCCATCAATCATGTGCAACAAGACAAGAGCTGGTTACAGAATATATTTCCCATTTACATGCAGATGTATAAATTTTCCCAGAAATATTATGCATGTTCTATTACTTTCCAAGGACTAATTTTAATGTTATTATGAACTTCACAACAGTCAGATCTTTTGCTAATTTGGAGTTGGCTCTAGCTCTCTGCCTGTCCTTGCATTTGAGATAGATTGCAAACAGAGGTGATTACAGAAGAAGAGACATCTGTTCAGCACAGATCATACATAACACAAGACATTATCATCTTCAAAGAATGAACTGGAAAACACTGTGTCTAGAAAAACACTGTTTGAAAGAAAACATGCTATCAGAGGGACATTCTGTCTAACTTTCAAAAAAATAAAATTACTTAGATGAAACTTAACTCTACTTTAGCTTAAATCAAAAACATTCCACTTTTTGTACCAGTAACTACTTTTTGTATCACTAGTGTTGCAGCAGTTACAAAAAGACTGGAAATGAAAGACAACACGTGTCTAGAAGCACATCTGCCCCCCAGATCCATAAAGTCTGTATCTATGGTTGGGAATTTCTTTCTCTGCACTGGACACAGATGGGAACCTGTGACTATTTTCACAATTTGAAACTTTGAATATTTGATACTTTCGAAGTCCCTCATTTTCTTTTTGCCCAAGGCAGACATCTATTCTCCTAATACAGTTTCTCTAAAACTAACATAACTCTTGGGGGTTAATCCAGCTTCCATTGAACTAAGTGGGACTTTTAAAATTGATTTCACTGGGAACAGAAATAGGCCTCTGGCATACATTGGTGTGTGGTGGTTGACCTTGGACCGCTGCTAAGCACCTACCCAGCCAATTACTCACTTCCCCACCTCATCCAATGGGATCGGGAGTAGAAAATCGTAAGAACAAAAGAGAGAAAATTCATGGATCAAGACAAATACAGAGAGATCACTTACCAATTACTGCTGATGGTAAAACAGACTAGAGGAAATTAAATTCATTTGTTGCCAATTATTAAAAATATTCAGCTGCTGATTTGAGTTGGGGGGCGGGAGGAAGAGACAAACCCAAAATCCCAAAAAAAAGAAAAAATAAAAAACTTAAGGAAAACACCTTTCCTCCTCCTTTTCCAGTCTCAACTCTCAACTTCACTCCTTCACTCCAGACTACTCTGCTCCCCCCTTGTTATTAACTTCAGGTTACACTCAGTCCTTTCAGTGAGGAAACTAGCGTATGGCCAGGGGGTGGTGTATGGTGTGGGTTAAAAATGTCTTAAGCAAGTGGTTCTGAGATGACACTCCCACCACCACCACCACCTTCAGTGGCAGGAAGGGGTGTGCTGAAGGGCATGTCTCAACCTGACTGGCGGGGCCATGTCCAAACTTGTTACCTGCTCTACCACCTGACACAGGTGAGGTGTGGAGACAGAGTTTAAATAACCCTGTGAAAACCTGCAACCACATGGACACCCATCATCTTCTGGACCCACTGGACAAAGAAACACGTGCTGCAACACGTGGAGTCTTTAAGGAGGTGACTATCATTGTTTCGATGAAGGAGACAGACTTTGCAGTTTTCTCTACATTCTTTTAATCAGCACAGCATGCAGAAGTCACATTAAGAAAGTACTACTACTGCCACTACTACTACTGGCTTCTCTCATTCAGGCAGATCTTTATACAGTTCCTCAGTTTTCTGACCTTCAGACAAACAGGATGCTTTTGGTTTTGTCTATTCCACACTCTCGTGACTGTTTTCAGTCATATCTCCAATTCACTTATTCCCAGGCAGGTTTTCCCAGCCTGGCCTTATCACACATTCAAGATTCATCATCCCGTGTTGAGCTCAGAACACCTGGTCTTTTTAATAATGTTTATTCTAATATGCTTGATAACAGCTTCATGCTTTATATTAGTCCTAATTAATCTTCCATATACTTATGGAAGCTCAAGGTCTTCACTCCCACCCTCTCTCTCGCCCATCACTTCGATTGGACCAGCCTGGTGGTGATTTCTTTCCTTTTCCCTTTTCTCTCTCTCTCTCTTTCTTTCTTTCTCCCTCCCATTACCTTATGGTGCACGTGTCGGATCGGATCTGAGTGACCTGAGATTCTGTCCCTTTATGATTTGATGCCAATATGGTGCACTGTGCACCAGTATCTACAAGGGCTTTATACTTTGTGGTTCTCTTGTGCCGGGCCGTTGAATCTACACAGTCCAATAAACTAGGTTGTCCCTCTCCTCCACCTGGATGGAGGCAGGGCCCCTCTAATTCAGAACATATAATCCTTCAAGGAATTGGTGTTTTGCGGAATCAAACCTTATAACCCAAAATGAGTTATAAAGCAGGTATGTTTATTTCCAGCTCTGGAGCGCAACGGGTTCTCCTCCTAGCTTGCATACCGTATAACTTAACAAGCAGCTACTTATAGTGTAAAGACATGCATAGGTATAAGCGCCTACTACATATTCATAACCTTTCCCCACATTCTCTTTTACCCTTTCTAGGACCCCCTTTCTTTCCTCTGTGTCATGGTGGACTGTTATCAGGGTCTTTTCCCGCTTTCCTGGACCTCATCCAGAATTATAATCAAGTCCTGATGTTTCATTAACTGTTTCATTAAATATTTTACCAATGTAAGATTCATTCCAATAGGTATAGGTGATAATTTGTGAAATATTGTATAATTGGATTTTATCAGCTGATGGGATACGACTGGTGCTAAGTAAGAAAAGTCACAGCCAACAATCTTAACAAGATTACAAATACCAAAATTAGAAATTAGAATGATTCTTACTATCCATAATTATCTCGTCTATTACTAAGGAGGTACAAGCAGTTCTCAAACACACAACCCTGGCCCATATATACAAGTACAGTCCTCTGATTAGCATCTGGATGGATCTCAAAGTGACAGATGCTTTGCTCAGTGTCAAGGCAGATGTCTTGAGCATTGATTGCATTATTTAGCAAATGAATCCTTGTTGCTCTCGTGTAACGCAAGATTCTAAATTTACATTTTGCTATTTCCCGTTCACTATTTGTGCCCATGTTCTATGTTCAGAAGGAAAGAGCACAGTTTTATCATGGTTTAATCCTAATACAATGATGGGGTGGATGTCTTGTTCCTCCACCTTCTCTCACTTCCCTAACATTTCTGATAGTCAATTCCATTTAGGACCTCCAATCCTGTCTGTAATGCTCCAGTTAGGCCCCTTTGTGTTCTATCCCTGAAGGGCACTTGTTTTCACAGCCAAGTTGTCCAGCCCTCAAAGGATGTTTTTAGGAAATGAGAGCATGCTGGTTGAATTTCAGAAATATCAGTTTACATTAGCAGTTCAACACATTTAAGAGACCATTCTGGGTTGAACAGCATTTGCTATATTATTTATTTTAAATTTGAATGAGAGTCCAATGGTATCATAGGCCCAGAGACAAACCACCTTAACAGTCTGTACCAATGCAAAATTATGCCAACAGTCTAATTCATTGGAAATACAGGTCTTTGTATTCTTATCTGTAGGCGTAGTTGAGATAGTAATTTGGGATGCCTTTTTATGGATAGTCCTATTAACCATTCGGCATCCTGCTTTGATTTCTCCTCCTACAGTCCCCTGAAGTTGCTGAATCCCCTGTTCTCTATCCACATTCCATTCTTGCCTCACATATACTTGATTTTCATGCATAACCACAGTTGATAGATTCAAACTCTTTCAATCAGAATATTTCCCAGGGCTCCAGTATATCCAATAAAAACTTGAGACCAAGGCCACTCAGTATTCTTTTGGCTAGAGGTACCTTTCCCTCCCTGGATTATAATTATAATCATGAGAAAAATAATTTTCCAGTTTGGACTTGCATGACTCTCCATGGAGATTTATGTGCCTTTTTCACTTGGGTGCGATGGATCCATACACTCTGCTCCTTGATTTTGATTGCTGTGAAGGAGGTAAGGAACATCTGGAATGGTTCTTCTCACTGCGGTTCCATAGTCCTCTCTGCAAGAGACTTTACATATACATAATCTCCAGGTCGTATGTTATACACAGGTACATCCAAAACCCTACTTCACGTCACGACCTCATGTTTTTCAATCTTTTGGAGCTGTTTATCCAGTGCCACCATGTAGGAGGTCATGATTTCATATGCAAATAGTGACTGATCTGTTGTACTACTTCTGAGATAAAATGTGGCCCCCTATCAGCAGACATAGTTGCTGGAACCCCAATGTGTGGTATTATCTCCTGTATTAATGTTCTGGTTATCTCCTTGTTCTAGTAGGGAATGCCTCCAGCCAACCTGAAAAGGTAACAGTTAATACAAATAACTATCGACATCCCCCCTGTCTTAGGAGTTCTGAAAAATCAATCTGCCATTGTTGCCCAGGCCCGTTGCCTCTTCCAATTTGGTCCATTTCTGATTTGGGGTAATTTTGGGATTAGTCTGGAGGCAAAGGTCACACTGCTGAGCCACTTGTCTCACAATGGTATATAAATTTCTATCTGCATTCCTTTTAATTAGGTGTTTATATAGAGCTTCTGCCCCAGCATGTCTCTTCTTGTGTTCTTACCTCATCAAAGGCCATGTTAAATAAGGGGGAATGATTAGTTTCTCTTGTGGAGTGAGGACCCACCCCTCTTTATGATATGATCCTTCCAGGTCTATAATAAATTTCTGATTATCTGATCTTACTTTCGGCTTACCTTCTACAGAGATTCACCTGTCAGGGATCAAAGCCCCTTTTGTTTTTACCTCACCTTTGGCCGCCAGTTTTGCCTCTCTTTCCACCAGCTCATTTCCTCTCCCCAGTTCCGAATTCACTTTCTGGTGTGCCTTGATGTGCATGATTGTTGCTTTCTCAGGTACCTGGACAGCTTCCAGCAGTCTCAAGATCCCTCTGCATGCTTGATGGTTTTGCCCTGGCATGTCCTTTATTGCTTAAGACATATCTGTTTCCATCCATGAACCAGCCCTCAGCGTCTTCCATGGGACTGTCTTTCAGGTCTGAACAGCTCAATTATGTGGCCTCGATGGTTGATGAGGGAAAGCAGACAAAGGGGGTTGGGAGTGTTCGTTAGACCTTGGCATTGTTCGCCTTGAAGACCTTGAAAGTTGATAACTTCCTAGTTATCAACTAGGAGTCAGCTAGTAGAAGTTTACTGATAAGTGGACATTGGAATGCAGAAAGCTGGCTGCATTTAGTTCAGGAGTTTGAAAACAACCAGAGGAGACTGCGTCTGAGCAAAGTTCAAGAAGAAAAATATTCATCCCGAGGAAGACTTCCTACTTCATGTCTAAGACCCCGGCCCACAACCATCAGGAGGCACTACGCAGGCGCAACACTGAAGCAAACTTTCCAGATCTAATTATAATACGAAGCGGGGATAGGGTATGAATATGTAGTAGGCGCTTATACCTATGCATGTCTTTACACTATAAGTAGCTGCTTGTTAAGGTATACGGTGTGCAAGCTAGGAGGAGAACCCCCTTGCACCCCAGCACTGGAAATAAACATGCCTGTTTTATAACTCATTTTGGGTTATAGGGTTTGATTCCGCAAAACAAGGCAATCTCTTCACAGCCGAGACACAGGCCTTTAAAGGCTGAGAGAGACTGTCTTCATACTGTTGGACTTTTTTAACCACTTCATCCACTGCTGGAGTGTCAGCAGTTCCTCCCCAAACCATTGCTGACTATGTATGGGACTACTATGTCAGCAGGACACTCTGCAGAAACTTCCACAATGTAGCTCAGTGATGTGTATAAGGAACTGATAAGGTTTGCCTCAAACAACTTAAGATGGGACATTGTCATGTCTCTAACCCAGATCCTACACTCATGACTGAAGAAACTGATAGCTGAATGGAAGTTGATGTATAAGCGGAGTTGCTGATAAGAAACAAGTTCTGCCAGAGGTGGGATATTGTCTGATACCCCACCTCCATGTGTGAAAAGGGAGGAAGGGGAGCTGTTGATAAGGAAAAAATCCTGCCACAGGGTGGGCCATTGTCCTGTCTTCCCACCCTGAAACAACCCTGACTGCTTATTGAATATCTGATAAGCAACAAAAGGAGAAGTTTTATGGGGATTGTCAATCACCAGTCCCTTTTCAAAAATCTTCTAAAATGCCTGAATGGATATGCTAATCACTCTCCACCTAATTTGAGGACCCTTGAGAACTGGGACAGATAAAAACTGGCCAATTCAGCTTCTGTCTGTCTCTCTCTCTCTCTCAGCTCCATCTTCCTAGATCCACAACACAGAAGAAGAATCTATCACTGGCAAAGAAGAAATTTTGTTGCTGGAACTGTGGGTTGTCTTTCTTCTATTTCTTTCTCTTTCCTCTTTTTCCTCTCTATCCTTCCTCTTCCCCTTTTCCTTATTCACCGAAATGTTCAACTTTCAACTACACTGTAGTTTTATTCCTTGCTCAATAAAGAAAAGCTCCTTTTTTTTTTTTTTTTTCACATTTCTGGTTGCTTGGTGTGGATGCACCTTTATTTGTCTCACAGGAATCTCGAATCTGTGTCAAACCAGGATTGAACTAAGGGTTCTCAAACTGGTCCCTGACATTTGGCATCACGGTTAGGATTCCTGTGAATGGCAAAAGCAAACTTTAAATTGGCTTTTTTAATCAAGAGACAAGTTCAATGGCACCCAGCCCCTCTAATCTCTGAGGATTAGCTGGAAAGTAAGGGAATTTGTCTTTTGCCCAATTTACCACCACTGGTAACCCTCCTTTGGGAGAAAAGGTGGGAGAAGTAATCTCCAGACCCAAATTTATCCCCACTGGAGACTTTCCTCCAGGAGGAAAGGGGGACTACGAGCTTTTTTAATTTTGTTTTTGTTTTTGTTTTACTTTTTGTTATCTCCCAGGGGACTGCAAAACTGAGTGACTCACACTGGACACAGGACCCAGTCAGCTGAAGAAGTGAGAAATGTCCTCCCAGGGAGGAACAGGGATAGACATCTCTCCCCTCTTATAGAAAAACTGGAACGTTATAATGCTTGTCCTTCTCCACCAGGAATGACCAGGGCACAACAGAATTGGCATAATCTGCAGGCTGTGGTAAATGGGATCACCTTATTGAGCAAGGAATGTAATTTTAAATGTGGTAAGGGAAAAATCTATAGTGTGTGCTGTATTTGGTGCAGCCCTGGACGCTGCTCAGCAAGAAAAGCAAGTAAACACTAACAATGCCTTAGAGATGCATGGTTTTACAAAGAGGCAAAAGAAAAAGCACCTGGACCCCAGGTGGAGTCCTTACACTTTCATCTCTCTCTCTCCCTTTTGTCTCTTTCCTCTCTTTTCTTTCTTTTCCCTGGCCACAGATTTAGCAAGCTAATTGCAATCTTATTCCTAAGAATGCCTGTGCAAATAAATTCCTTTTTGGATCAATCGTTAGTCATCATTTTGCTTCCTTTCAGACTAGTGGGCACTGAACTCATAAATTTTATGAAGGGGCCATAATTTATGGGCTGTCTTACCCCAGCAACCCCTGGACTGTCCAGGCTGGGTCGTGACATTAATTGGTGATGAGGATGGGATTACCCTTTGGTGCTAAAGTGATTGAGCGAGCTCAGGGTCCTAAGCCCTCTCTCAGGGAGAAGTTTCAGGGGGAGCACCCTCAGGGGGCATAAATAAAGGAGGAAATTCCCAGGGAATTCTCTCAAATGTATTTTTATTTTTTAAGCTGTGGCCTTCCCAGAGAACCCACATAGTGTTGACTGCGATGTTCTTTTGCTGTGATGTTTAATTTTCTCCTCCTGGAATAACTTGGCTTCGCAATAATTGGCCACAAGCTGTGACTGATAATGTAACTTTAAACTGGGAAAAGGAAAAGCATTGGTATGTGAAATCATAATTGTTGCACTACAGGAACAACTGCAGTATTAAAAAAGGCTACTCAGATTGAAATACTAACCAAGAGCTGCAGGCCACTTCATCTTGATGAAAACTTCTGTGGGAACAACTAGAAAACTTTTTAAAACTCAGATTACCCTTTCAGCATGGCTGATGAACGTTGCTGAAATGCAATGGAACAGTACATTTACCTAGCTGCAATAACTTTGCTAACCACTCCTCTGGTAATCTGATTGTCTTAATTATTTTCCAGCTTGAACCTTCTGATCACTGGTACCCATGGGAAGAACCACAAAATTAATACCTTGTTTATTTTTCAGAGATTCAAAGATGAATTGTAGCTGCAGCAGTTCTAATCTAATCAAGGCGCCACTGTGTACTTCTCCCTTTTTGGTGATATCTTTTTTCTATTTCTTTCTCTTTCCTCTTTTTCTCTCTATCCTTCCTCTTCTCCTTTTCCTTATTCACTGAAATGTTCAACTACACCATAGTTTTATTCTTTGCTCAATAAAGAAAAGTTCCTTTTTTTCCACATTTTCAGTTGCTTGGTGAGAATGCACCTTTATTTGCCTCACGGGAATCTTGAATCTGTGTCAAACCAGCCTTGAACACAGGGTTCTCAAACTGATCCCTGACAACATGGTAATTTGTCATGGTCTATAATTGTCCGCCATTTGCTACAGATCACTTTTTGCATAGCAAATTCTCTCAGGTACTTAATGCCTTTCTCCATTATGTTCCATTTGCTTGGGTGGCATTTGATGTAATCTTTAAAGGGATACCTGCCCCTTACAGCTACCAAGAGTCACCTCCAGCATCTGTTTCCCAAGCGCCTATCAGGGCCCACTCCTGACACCACTAGTGTTCGGGCCTTCCCTGACCAGCACAGTTGAAGAGGGAGGGTCTTTTGGCATCTGTGCAGCAAATCGGAGACAGACAAATCTCCCATGGTAAATTCAAATGCAGCATTTGTTTTGGACACAGCCAAAATAACAAACCAAATACTTGGGTGCGCTCCAAGTCACAACTTCTCAAAGTTGCAAAACCAGATTCCAATCTGTTCAGAACACAATCTGATGCACTGAACACAGCCAAGGTCACTAAACAAACTACAACACAACTGGGATTCGATCCCATACACCACAGTGCCAGGAAAAAAAAAAAAAAGGCGGCACAGTAAGATAAGTAAGAAAGAGAGAGGAAAAAAATTAACGGGGGGAAGAAAAAATAGTCACCACTCCAATGGGGCATGGCAGTTCCTCTGGAAAATGTGGTCCATCAGGCAGCAACTCCAGCAGTAATTCTTCAGGAACATGTGGTCTGGTAGTTCTTCAGCAGCACTTCTCCAGGACAGTTCTATTGGGTTGGTGGGCACACACGCCCTGTCTTCTTGTCAAGCTCTGTTTATAGTGCCAATCTGTGCCCCATTAGCATGTGAGTGGTGATCTTGCTGTGCATGCACAGAAGCTCCTTCGGGAAAGTTCTTGAATTGAGGCTGGGGGCTCGGGGGGGGGGGGGAGGCAGCAGTGCCTGCTCCTCCATCTCCCCCTCTCATTGTTAGCCAGGAGCCACAGAAAAGCCCCTCAAGCACACAGGTCCCTGCACAATGTTTAAGGCACAAACAATACCAGTAGATGATTTGGTCTTTACAGCGCCTTGTCAACACCTCTGTCTCTGTCTAGAGATCCCATCTGTTTGGCTTCTTTACCATCTAAGGCTATGGTATCAGAAATATTATTTCAGCATTGGAACAACCAGGAAGTAGTTGACTCACCTGACTCACCCTCTTGATGTTTAAAGTCTTTTCTGAGATTATGCAACTCCTTCATGGATAAGGATTTGATGACTACCTCTGATCCTGATCGTCCAGAATCATCATCCTCTTTGTCCTGCAATGGCACTGGGTTCAAAGGATGGTGTTGCGGTGAGGGCATCTGTCGTTCCAAAATGCTTCTTGGTCGTGAAGGACTCAGTGATCGTGAAGGAAGGACTCTTTGGTTTCTGTGAAGTATCCTCTCCTGGATCTTCCTCCTGTAATGGAAGAGGATCTGTATCTACCAGGGATTTATAATTTTATGGTTCTTTCATGCCAGACACTGGATCCACATAGTCCAATAAACTCGGCTGTCTAAACTCTCCTGGCTGGAGGCAGCGCCTCTCTAATCCTGAGCATCGTGCCCATCAAGGAATGGGTTTGTATGGCTCACAGGGGGTCGAGATCCATCCTGCTTACCCACATCTCATAGGGATTCAAATCCCATCAACCGTGTTTGGAGGGCTGCCACCTGGAGACTGGAGCAACATTTCTCCTAAAAGAACCTCCATATATATTTCCTCTTAACTCACAAACTTGTGACTCTAAGACAGCCGTAGCTTTTTATCCCACTTCCTCACATCCTCTCCATGATCATGCAGGAAAGATCACAAGGTGCATCATGGTGTATGCTTTCTCAATTGGGCAGGTCTCATAGGAGGATGTTTTCTCTTAATGGCTGAGATGCAGGCCCCTGCAGGTGAGGAGTAGGATGTGTCCTCTGAGACAATTTGCCAAACAATTGGTTGTATAAGTGTAAAGAGCAACTTCTTTACTTGTATTTTGTATGTCTTAAACATCATCTGGGTGCAAGGCTGTGTGCCTGTGACTGAGATCTGTTTTCATTATTTTGGCTGTGCCCTAATTAAATATTGGTTTTTAATATACCCTGGGGATGATTTGTCAGTCACTCTGAATTTTCATGCAAATATCCAAAAGAACCCTGCCCTCCCCACCCCCACCAATCCTGCCAAGCAGGTTGGTCAGGGCCAGGCTGTAACAATAAACATTCGGACCTTTGTTCAAATCTCTCAAATCTTTCAGACAATTTCTTCTCCAAGAAGAAGGCCTCTGTTGGGGCAGAAAGACTGTCTTCGAAGCCCCACAGGAGATTAACAAAGTCAGCCACTGTTACCATGTCTCTACGCATGGTCAATACTGCCAGTGAGTGGGTGTATGATGGTGGTGCAGACTTCACAAACTTCCATAACACAGACTGAGTGTACTACACCTGATCTGGAACTACAGGTGTTCATTGGTGATGCAGATCCCTGTAAATCATATATCCCACAGGGCTAGTTCTCTCAGGTACTTGATACTGTTCTCTGTGTTGGTCCACTTGATATCATCTTTAAAGGGGTACCTTTCCTTCACAGCTGCCCTGAATCATCTCCAGATGCTGATGGCTCCATCCCCATTTCCAATCATCCTATCAACACCTGCTCCTTGATAGAATCATAGAATCACCAGGTTGGAAAGGACCCACTGGATCATCGAGTCCAACCATTCCAACACTCCCTTAAACCATGTCCCTAAGCACTTCATCCACTCATTTCTTAAACACCTCCAGGGAAGGCGACTCGACCACCTCCCTGGGCAGCCTGTTCCAGTGCCCAATGACTCTTTCTGTGAAAAATTTTTTTCTGATATCCAGCCTGAACCTCCCCTGACGGAGCTTCAGGCCATTGCCCCTTGCCCTGTCCTCAGTCACTTGGGAGAAGAGGCCAGCTCCCTCCTCTCCACAACCTCCTTTCAGGTAGTTGTAGAGAGCAATAAGGTCTCCCCTCAGCCTCCTCTTCTCCAGGCTATACAACCCCAGCTCTCTCAGCCGCTCCTCGTAAGACTTGTTCTCCAGCCCCCTCACCAGCTTCGTTGATCTTCTCTGGACACACTCCAGAGCCTCAATATCCTTCTTGTGGTGAGGGGCCCAGAAGTGAACACAGTATTCGAGGTGCGATCTCACCAGTGCCAAGTACAGAGGGAGAATAACCGCCCTGGACCTGCTGGTCACACCGTTTCTGATACAAGCCAAGATGCCATTGGCCTTCTTGGCCACCTGGGCACACTGATGGCTCATGTTCAGTCGGCTGTCAACCAGCACCCCCAGGTCCTTCTCTTCTGTGCAGCTCTCCAGCCACTCTTCCCCCAGTCTGAAGCACTGCATAGGGTTGTTGTGCCCCAAGTGCAGGACCCGGCATTTGGCCGTGTTAAACCTCATGCTATTGGCTTTGGCCCAGCAGTCCAGCCTGTTCAGATCCCTTTGCAGAGCCTCCCTACCCTCCAGCAGATCCACACTTCCACCCAGCTTAGTGTCATCTGCAGACTTTTTGAGGGTGCACTCAATGCCTTCATCCAGGTAATTTATAACGATATTGAACAGGGCTGGACCCAGTACTGAGCCCTGAGGAACCCCACTTGTAACTGGCCTCCAGCTGGAGTTAACTCCATTGACCACCACTCTCTGGGCCTGGCCATCCAACCAGTTTTCAACCCAGGAGAGTGTGCGCCTGTCCAGGCCAGAGGCTGACAGTTTCTGAAGCAGAATGCTGTGAGAAACTGTGTCAAAGGCTTTACTGAAGTCCAAGAAGACTACATCCACAGCCTTTCTCCCATCCAGTAGTTGAGTCACTTTGTCATAGAAGGCGATCAGGTCAGTTTGGCAAGATCTGCCTTTTGTAAACCCATGTTGACTGGGCCTGATCACCCGCTTCTCTTGCATGTGCTTCATGATAGCACTCAAGATCACCTGTTCCATGACTTTCCCCAGCACTGAGGTCAGACTGATAGGCCTGTAGTTGCCCTGATCCTCCCTGCAACCCTTCTTGTAGATGGGCACAACATTAGCCAGCCTCTAGTCTAGTGGAACTTCCCCAGTCAGCCAGGACCGCTGGAAGATGACAGGGATCACAATGGCTTGGCTTCTTTTCCTTCTAGTTCAAAATTATTCACCCTGTTATGCCAGCACCAAACCAAACATGTAATAATTGACTCACCATCAAGTCAGCCAAAGTCATAGTATCATAGCATCATAGCGTCATAGCATCATAGTATAGTTAGGGTTGGAAGGGACCTTAAAGTCTATTTCCAAACTCCCTGCCATGCGCAGGGACATCCCACTAGACCAGGCTGCCCAAGACCCCATTCAACCTGGCCTTGAACACCTCCAGGGATGGGGTATCCACAACCTCCATTGGTGGAGTTCGAGGTCCAGAGGGATATGGTACAGGTGAGGAGTATAGTCAGGACCCTAAATTTCAGGAAAGCAGACTTAGAGCTCTTCAAGGAGTGAGTTGGTAGGACTCCCTGGGACGTGGTCCTCGGGGACAAGGGAGCAGAATACTTAAGGGTATTAAGTATTACAAGTATCCCACTTGTAACTGACCTCCAGCTGGAGTTCACTCCATTGACCACCACTCTCTGTGCCTGGCCATCCAACCAGTTTTCAACCCAGGAGAGTGTGCGTCTGTCCAGGCCAGAGGCAGACAGTTTCTGAAGCAGAATGCTGTGAGAAACTGTGTCAAAGGCTTTACTGAAGTCCAAGAAGACTACATCCACAGCCTTTCCCCCATCCAGTAATCGAGTGATTTTTGTCATAGAAGGTGATTAGGTTAGTTTGGCAAGATCTGCCTTTTGTAAACCCATGTTGACTGGGCCTGATCACCCGGTTCTCTTGCATGTGCTTCATGATAGCACTCAAGATTACCTGTTCCATGACTTTCCCTGGCACTGAGGTGAGACTGACAGGCCTGTAGTTCCCCGGATCCTCTCTGCAACCCTGTAATGTTATGCCCATTTTAAAAAATGGTAGAAATGATGGCCCTGGGAACTACTGACCTGTCAGCCTCACCTCTGTGCCTGGGAAGATCATGGAACAGATCCTCCTAGAAGCTATGCTAAAGCACATGGAGGACCGGGAGGTGATTAGTGGCAGCCAGCATGGCTTCACCCGGGGCAAATCCTGAATGACCAACTTAGTGGCTTTCTATGATGGAGTAACCACAGCAGTGGACATGGGTAAATTGACAGATGTGATCTATGTAGACTTCTGTAATGGCTTTGACACAGTCCCCCACAACATCCACAAAATCCAGATGGAGATCTGTGACAAGTGGTGTCCCTCAGGGGTCGGTACTGGGACCAGTGCTGTTTAATATCTTTATCAATGATATAGACAGAGAGATCGAGTGCACCCTCAGTAAATTTGCAGATGACACCAAGCTGAGTGGTGCAGTTGCCACACCAGAAGGATGGGATGTCATCCAGAGGGACCTGGACAGACTGGAGAATTGGGCCTGTGTGAATCTCATGAAGTTCAACAAAGGCAAGTGCAAGGTCCTACACCTGGGTCAGGGCAATCCCCATTTTCAGTACACGATGGGAGATGATCTGATTGAGAGCAGCCCTGCAGAGAAGGACTTGGGGGTGCTGGTCGATGAGAAGCTCAACGTGAGCTGGCAATGTGCACTCACAGTCCAGAAGACCAACCATATCCTGTACTGCATTAAAAGAAGCGTGGCCAGCAGGTCGAGGGAAATTATTCTGCCCCTCTATTCCTCTCTTGTGAGACCTCATCTGGAGTATTGTGTCCAGTTCTGGAATCCTCAACTTAAGAAGGAGATGGAACTGTCAGAACAGGTCCAGAGGAGGGCTACAAAAATGATCAGAGGGCTGGAGCACCTCCCATATGAGGACAGGCTGAGAGAGTTGATCTTGTTCAGCCTGGAGAAGAGAAGGCTCAGAGGAAACCTTGTAGTGACCTTCCAGTACCTGAAGGGGGCCTACGAAAAAGCTGGGGAGGGAGTGTTACAAAGGCTTGTAGTGATAGGACTAGGGACGTTGGGTATAAACTGGAAAGGGGCAGATTTAGACTAGACATAACGAAGAATTTTTTTGCTATGAGAGTGATGAGGCACTGGAACAGGTTGCCCAGGGAAGTTGTGGATGCCCCATCCCTGGAAGTGTTCAATGCCAGGTTGGATGGGTCTTGAGCAGCCTGATCTAGTGGGAGGTGTCGCTGCCCATCGCAGGGGAGTTCAAACTGGATGATCTTTAAGGTCCGTTCCAACTCAAACTATTCTATGATTTTATGATTCAACAGAAAAATCGCTAACAAAATTATGCTGTTTAGTTCAAAATCTAGTGGAATCAACTTGGGATAAAATGAGGAAGTGAAATTCCCCCAGTTTAGGCTTCCCAACTGGTGGCTAAACTGGGCCAGGCAATTCCCATGCCCTCAGGCAATACTGAAAGCATAATTACTGCCAAAATTCACCAAGTGATGTCTGAAGCTCATTCGGGAAATCCTAATTTCATAGGCAGAAATCTATCATGGCATGATGTGACAAGTTGTTCCTGAAACCCATAGGTGCTGACATGATTAAAAGCATAATAACATATCCAAAGGCCAGGCCATACATGGTAACAATTATCTTATGCTGGCGCCTGTGATTGATAGCAGTCAGATAACACCAAGCACCATTAAGCAGCCAGCCACCACATGTCTGATGAGACATATGTAATCCAATAACACCTGCATCATTGCAGTAAACAGTATTATTTTAATCAACAGTCAAAAGAGTTTGTCAAGGACAACACATAATAGTTTTCTCAAAAAATGCATAAACTAGTTGTCCATCGCTATTTCCAACACTTCAGCTCTCAGGGGAAAAAAAAACAAACAGTAATCCTTTCTGATTGTACTTTGCAAACCTCCTTGCCAGGACAGAATCAGTAAACTTCAGGCTTACGGTACCAGCACTCTATCAACTGAGCTATTTTGTGAAGCTGTCCAAGATGCTGCTCCTCTGCACTGAGACTTGCACGCCAGACTTTTCAAAATAAAAGTATGGCATGGTCACAGCTGAGCTATCTGAGCAGGCTAGGTGGGCAAACGTTCTGGAACAATTCAGAGGTCTGGTTCAGTTTGGTTTGGCTCAATAAAATTTCACAGTTTAGCCCCATCTGGCTTGATCAGAAGCCAAATGCAAGCAGTTGTGACCCCAATCCCCTCACACACACAGGGAAAGGGGAAAGGGAAATGAGACACAGAAACTTGTGGGTTGGAAACTGAAGGGTGGCTAAAATCAAGGGTGAGCAATCCTAGCACTGAGTATCAGCGTTTAGAAACAAAGCCTTAGTGTAAGGCTTCAAGGCTGAGGTGATTTCAGAGGAATTTTGCTGTGCTGTGAGAATGAGGGAGCTGGCTCAAGATAATCAGAACCAAGCATGGGAACAAAGATGTGTGATTTAACAATGTAATTTTGTGATTAGAATGTTTTGTAAATATCTTGATTCCATGGAAAAATGTAACTTGACAAATGTAACCAATCACTGTCTGTTGTTAGGATGTGTTGCACCAATCAACAATTAACACGATTATTAATTAGGGCTTAGTTAGGTATGAAACCAGAACAAAAGATTGAATAAACGACTTCACTCTGATCATATTGGTCACTGTGTGTTGTTCCTCCTTCCGTCGCAGGAAACTAAAACTAAAACAGCTTTAATGAAACGATAATAGTAAAAGGAAAATAATGCTGTTAAGAATAATAAAATACATTCAAATATACAAAATCACTTCCTCCTTGATGACTACCTCACCACTGATGTTGCAGAGCAGGCACAGAGAAAGGTCCTGGGCTGGACTCAGCGGCAGACAGCTGAACTCAGGAACTGGATTCAGGAATGCACAGATCTAGGATCAGGGGTGAAAGGACAGATGAGGTCCTTACTAGATGGCGGCCATCAAAGAAGAAGGCTTGACTCTCTTGATCCCTCAGTTTTATACCGAGAATGACATATATCCCAATGCTGTGATGTGTTACATAGCCATGTTGTTACAGATAGCTCAGCAATCACATCTGAGGAAAGTTTCCCATGTTTCTGTTCTGGTTTGAGCTAAAGTAGAATCAGTTTTCTAACTTCAGCCAAGTCTTGACGGAGTCGACGGGAGACAAGCACATCCGATGATGATCAACAAGTCTCGATTTATTGATATGATAGGCATGCTTTTATAATAGCAGTAATAAGGCTCATACATATTACAAAAGTAAGGCTCATCATTGGTCCGATACAGAGTGTCAGCCCTGCCTCTATTGCTACATTCCTAAGATGTTTGTGGTTTTTCTAGGTCCTGTTTTTATCTCCTGTTATCGCCTAACTTCTTGCTCAGGGAGACTGTGGCCTTGTACGAGGCTGTTATTATTTCACCAGCTGTATTTTCTCACGTCTCTTCTCCTCAAGCCATGTCTCTACAAAAACTCTCCACAAAGTCTCTTCTAAGTAACTTCATTTTTTGAAAGTTAACTGCATGATTTTCACAGTGTTTCTCATTAGAAGTGATAACATGAGGCATTGGTATGCAGAAAGGTCATTGCTTATACTTATTCCTATAGTAACCAAGACCATCCTTGAGCTGATAGAATGCCATATGTGAAAGAAGTGAAAAAGGGTCGCACCTACAGGGAGGGACAGACAGGACAGGTGACCCCAAACTGACCAACAGAATATTCCATCCCATAGACGTCATACTCAGTATAAAAATGAGAGATCATGAGGGTCTCACTCTCTTCTTCAATGGCCAATGTCCAATGAGGACCTCATCAGTTTATTTGCCCCGAATCTATGCATTCCTGAATCCAGTTCCTGAGTCCAGCTCCCTTCTGTCGCTGACTCTTCCCCATTCCTGCCCTGCAGTCATCAAGGGGTGGGGGCACAATTTCTTATATTTGCATATATTTTATTATTTTCTTATTATTAGTATTATCTTAATTTTTATTATTGTTTCATTAAAGCTGTTTTAGTTTTAGTTTCCAACCCACAAGTCTTTTCCTCTCATTTCCTTTTCCCCTTTCACCTGGGGAGGAGGGGGAAGGGAATTGGAAGCCCAACTGCTTGGGTTTAGCTGCTGAAACTGGCCAGGCTGGTGCTAAACCATGACAGTCTCCCATGGTTTCATGAGGAAAGGAAACAAAAGAAGATTGAATATAGAATAGTGAAAGGTTGAAAACGTCTGATTAAACGCTCCTTTCTGAACTTTGCCCCATAGAGGAGAAAAGGCAGTCACTCAAGACCCAGAGGAAATAGACTTTCGGAGAATTTTGGATTTTCAGTGCAATTCACTGGTAGAACTTAATGCCACCATATATTGCTAAAGGCATAAAGCTGGGAAAAAATGTATTCTGGCTGGCAACAGTAGCTATGATTTCTATTGTGTCATTTGGGTAATTGGACAGTCCCATTTTCAAAGCTATGATCTCATTCTCCCAAATACATAAATGTAAAAATATGAAATTTCTCTAAAGCTATTTTCCTAATGTTCTATTTGCTTTCTTTTCAGTTTTGAGCTAAAGTTCCTCCTTATTTTTCTAAGGAAATAAGATTTCTCTTACCATACTTAAAGTTGTGTACACTATGTATGTCTGTGTGTGTCATAAAAAAGGTAGATGACCCAGATTTGTAAGTTCCTACAAGTTTCATTAAAATAGGTGGCCCAAAATATGAGAGAAACCCTGTCCAGAAGATGAAAATTGTTAGACTGCAGAGAAATCACACAGTAGACACATTATCTCCACTGCAAGAAAGCTTTGTTCATTTGACTTTTTACTGGACACCAGGGAATCAACAGGACAGAAACCCTAAGAAGCTTGAATTTGTTCCAGCATTCATGCAATTCCATTTTATTCTTTTAGATTCAGTGCATCTTAGTCATATTTCAACTTCTAAGCCTAGTTTTGTCCTTTTGTCTTGTAGCTTTGGCACAGATTGAGATCTTGCTTCCCTTTGCAAATCTGAGACTAGAAGTCTGAACAGATGTTATCATCCATTTCCACTTCAGAAAAATGTTCTTGTACGAAATATTATGGGCAACATCCATGTAGGCTGAAATCTAGATTTAACCATACATATAGCATAGCTTATCACATGTGGCTAGAACTTCAGTTATTCACTGAGATGGTTTCCATAAACACTTTGTTTTCATTCCCCTGACACCTGTGAATAGTTTTCTGGTGCTATTCTGGTGAATAGTTTTCACTCTGGCCATTCACTTGTACTCTATTGTCAATGTTACTTGCTACATCAATGTTCTGTTTAGGCAGGTGTTTGGGCCTAACCCCATGCAGACAACTATGCCCAATTGTTGCAAAATGTCAATGTCTGGCAGTGCAACTGGACATGCAAAACTGCTCTCCCCAATGGGATGGAGGACAAAATGTGAAGAGCAAAAGTGAGGGAAACTCATTGATCAAGATAAAGAAAGTATACTAAGTGAAGGAAAGAGTGGAAAAAAAACAAGTGACGAAAAGGCAGTCACTCGCTACAACCCACAAGCAGAACAATGCTCAATTCTCCAAGCAATGGCTGCTTTGGAAAAACAACCACCCCCATCACACTCATTTGTATTGCTGAGCATGACATTATATGGTACAGAAAATCCTCTTGGTCATTTTGGGTCAGCTGTCCTGGCTGTGTCTCCTAACCTCTTATCCACTCTTGGCCTACTCACTGAAGGGGCAGAGTGAGAAACAGAGAAGTCCTTGATGCTGTGCAAGCTCTGTTCAGCAAACATTGGTGTGTTATCAACATTATTTTTGTCACAAATCTAAAACACATCACCATATGGTCTGCTATGAAAAAAATTAACTCCATCCCAGGCAGACACAGTATAGATGGCATTCAAGTTCAATTTTTGAGGCAATTTCATATATCAATTGCCAATAGCAGTACAGACTGGAGGATGAATTGATTGAGAGCAACCCTGCAGAGAAGGACTTGGGGGTACTGGTGGATGAAAAATTGGACATGAGCTGGCAATGTGCGCTTGCGGCCCAGAAAGCCAATTGGATCCTGGACTGTGTCAAAAGAAGTGTGACCAGCAGGTCAAGGGAGGTGATTCTGCCCCTCTACTCTGCTCTCGTGAGACTCCACGTGGAGTACTGCATCCAGCTCTGTGGTGCCCAGTACAAGAAAAACATGGACCTGTTAGAGTGAGTCCAGAGGAGGGCCACAAGATGATTAGTGGGATGGAACACCTCTCCTATGGAGAAAGGCTGAAAGAGTTGGGGTTGTTCAGTCTGAAGAAGAGAAGGTTCTGGGGACACCTTATTGCGGCCTTTCAGTACTTAAAGGGGGCTTGTAAGAAAGACAGAGAGAGACTTTTTACCAGGGCCTGTAGTGACAGGACAAGGGATAACAGTTTCAAACTGAAAGAGGGTAGGTGTAGATTAGATATTGGGAAGAATTTCTTTGCTGTGAGAGTGGTGAGACACTGGAAAAGGTTGTCCAGAGAGGTTGTGGGTGCACTATCACTAGAAGTGTTCAAGGTCAGCTTCATGTGTTGAGGGACAACAGATGCAACAGACGTCATGAGCCAGAAAATTTGAAAATTGAGAGAGACTTTAAAGGAGGGTTACTAATCTGTTTAACCCTATACCTAACAGTATCGCAAGGGTAAAAATGCATAGATAGATAGATAGATCACCCAGCCTGCTAGCCAGAGTCCTCCAACTTGACAGTGTCGCAGGGGTGAAAAGCCCAGCCTGTCAGAATAATTAATGGAACAATAGTGCAAAGATAATTAGTTAATAATTATCCAGCTTGCTACGTTCCATTTTCAATGATTTCACAAAGACAAATAACATTGCTTAGCCTGTTGAGTTTTGGATTAGGAAGAATCCTTTAGATCTCTCCTAGTATACAAACAAGTTGATTTTATTAAGAATAACAGCTCATGACTTAATAAGGTTTGGTAGTAGCTGCTGAGAATGTAATGTTTGCGAAAATACATTGAACAACCCTATTTATGACCCAACACCTGAACGCATACAGGCATGCAACAAGCAATGATGTATGTGTAGTGATAACAATCAGATGCAAGTAAAGATAACACGCAGATAGGGTTAAAGTACAGAGAGATACTAATAATTAGCTTGATGACAGTTAGCTTGATGTTAAGATGTATATTTAGCATGCATACACAAAGTGCTTACCTCAAAGGAATCCAGGGAGGGGGGAAGAAGGAAGATGGGATCCAGCCTGTCAGCTGATCTCAAAAGTTTCGGTCACATTTTCCCCTCCACTCTCTTGCCCTGATGAAGTCGGGGGGATGGGACATGGAGATAGGGTTCAGGCTAATGACTAGCATTTCAGTGACATTTTTCCCTTCTCAAGCCCATGCCCCAAAACTTTTCCTTTGTTCTAAAATATTTATAGTAGCTTACAATTAGGGCCAGAGTCTGGAATGAAGCTTGAGTGAATGTGGTCGCTATATTAAGTGCTGATTGGTGGAGAAAGAATTCTAGCTTTGTGTGTTTAACTGTACAAGCCCAGCAGGGGTGGCTATGGGAGTGGTTTGCCTCAGAGGTGGGGAGGAGGTGGGTAGCCTTAGGTGTGAAGGTGTGTTTTAGTACTGCAGTGATATTGCAATTATGAGCACAGGTCATCAGTAGGCTGAGTTGTCAGGACAGCAGCTGCAGTCCATCTTCTTGGAAAATAATTAGGCTTCTGTCTTTGCAAGGGTCTCGCTGGTCACAGGAGTTGACTATGCCTCTCTGAAATGCTTTTATTCCCGCATTTAGCCTTATTTCCCACGGTCAGGTTGGATGGGGCTTTGAGCAACCTGATCTAGTTGAAGGTGTCCCTTCCCATGGCAGGGGAGTTGGACTAGATGACTGTGGCATATTGAGGCACAGACTCCAAGTCAGGATTGAAGATTAAGCAAAAACCATCCCTTTTATACACATGCGTCATTATGGCAGTACTTTTCCACTTGCCCAAACAGCTCAGTTATGCTTTCTTGTTTCCCAACCTTGTGTAGTCTGTTTTTAGCACAAATACCTACAGCTCTTAGTAAAAATCTTCAGCCCACAGTTTCCTCCCTTTTGCTTCCTTGCTCCCGCTTACCAGTCCCACGGTTTCTTGCCCACTATGGCAATAATGTCTTTATTGGGTTTGGCTGACAAATTGCCACCTGCCCCCACATGTCCCCCTTCTTTGTTTACAACCATGATTGTTTTAAGTGATTTATCGATCAATTTTTGTACACACTGCATAAAACATGGTAAACAAATAATAATACACAAAAATATCCCAATACAGGCCAATCCTGTCTTAACTAACAATTTGATCCATCCGGTAAACCCCCAACTATTCAGCAATTCTTCAAACCAGTCCCATCCATCATCCATTTGTAATTTTTTAACCCCAGCCTTCAAATCCTGAATACTCTTGTGAATCGATTCTGAGTGATCTGACAAATTCATACAACACATTCCTTCAAAGTCCTCACACCCATGGCCTTGGGCTAATAAAAAATCTATAACTGCTCTGCTTTGAAGCGTTGCATGTCTAACAGAAACATCTAACAATAATCCACTTAAAGCCAGTTAAGTAGCACTGTTTTGTTTTGCTAACCAACTTCATAACTTATTTAGCATTGCCAGGGGTTTGGCCACAGATGCACCTGGTAAAAAGAAAGAGGCAGTGATTATTCGACCTCTGTTCCAAAACTCTACCTTATCGTCACACTGTGGTGCATATGTGTGTATGCTTTGTGTCCTTCACTGTGAATGTTGCAGGTCTAAAAACATGGATGTGTTTGGAGTCAGTAGGGTTAACTGACCCAAACTGCAGGAACCACCTATCACATTAGAGGGGATCCCTGGCCAAGTCCCGTCTCCACATATTAAAAAAGCACCATAATGTAATTTTCGTGATCTAACACCTATATTATTCACAACTCCTACTGGTACTTTTCTAGATTCATTACACCATGCTGTACCATTTCTATATACATCTAAGATTGCATTTAATGTCTGTACTCTAATCCAACCACTTTTTGGGTTTGCATTTACAAAATATATACAGTAGTCCATAGATACTGATCCAAATAAATCCAACTCTTGAGGTTCCAGCTCTGCCTCTGGTAAGGCGTTGACCCAAAAGGCCATTGTCTGTGAGCCATTCATTTTGCAGTGTTCGAACGCTTGTGTTTTGTTGACAATATCATAAACAGGTGCATAATCTTCCAACAGGAGGCCGACCAGGCAGGTTGAAAACAGGTTCTCTGGTGACGCAGTTGCGAGACAAAAGGAATCCAGGGCCATCTTGTTTGCCAACCTGATCCAGATGTTGGTTTTTGGTTGTGATGGGATCCAGACAGCATTGCCCACAGCTATCTGTATCCCTCCAATGATGACATAAATGGCCGCATGCATCTTGCTGGCATCCACCGTGGTCCATTATCTGAGGCCAGTGTCATGGCCACATGTTTGTGGAGATGACGGCGACATTGGCACCAGTATGATGGCGACATCAGCACCAGTATCAATAAGACTGAGAAGTTCGATTGATTGCACGAGGCTGCCGCCTCGGAGTGTACATTTTATTGTTGGTCATGTGTGAGTTAATCTTTGAACCCAAAAGATTTGGGAGGCCCCAGGTGAGCCAAAACCCTTTTCGCCCTGAGCTAATGATTGGGCTCAAAGTGTACGATGTTCTTCTGCAATTCGAGAGCCAGATGGGACATAGCAGGGAGGTGAAGGAGTCCATACCATGATTTTGATTTCTCCCTGATAGTCCGCATCTATTACTCCAGGGAGTACGAAAACTCCTTGTAAAGTCGATGAGCTGCCCGAGAGTAAAGCGCTCATCCCACCCCTCAGTGGCCCGAAAATATCAGTGGCCACCGCTTTTACAGCAACTGAGTCCAGAGTTACTGTTTCGGAGGGTTTGGCCATAAAGTTTTGTGGTATCGCTGGGGGCACTGGGAGGGTGTTTTGTGTAGTCGCGCAAGCCTCCCTTCCGCTCCTCCTCACATTTCCCTTTGTTCTGCAGCAATCAATCCCGGTAAAACAAACACTCCTTGCTTTGTGACAGATGATCATCCAATTAACAGTGCACTAAGTCCGTTCCCTAAGGGGCCCTTAACTGCCGAAGGGATGAGCTGAACTGAAGTGTGATGGGTTTCTAGTCTTTAAAGGCAGTAAAACTTTCTGACAGTATGCATTTGCATTCCTTAAGGGTAATTGTTTAAGCAAAATTTCTCTAGCGGCGGTATTGTCTACCTGCTTATTTAGAGCTTCTTGCAGTTTGTCTAAAAAAATCACGTATGGTTCCGTAGCTCCTTGTCGAATATTAACGAAAGACTGTACATGAGCCCCAGCGTCAGGGACATTTCTAAATGCCTTCAGTATAATACTCTTTAGTTGTTGCAGCCCTTCCGTCGCAAAGGACTGTCCTGCGGGCGTTGCAAATTATCCAGGGCTGCATGTTCTGCGCTCTGGGCGGGGCCGGTGGCTGCCGCGGGAGTTGCGGCGGCAGTGGGGGCAGGGGCGCCTCTGGGCGGGCCGCGGCGGCGCCCCCTCGGCCAGGTGGCCTGGGGCAGGCGCGGGCGACTTGGTGGCGGAGCAGTTAGTCCATTCTCTTTTACAGCTTTTCGAGTCTCCTTTATCGCTTCATAACTGATTCCCAGCGAGGACCGGCGTCCCGTGAATAAATGACAGGAAAAGTTTGTAACAGTTCAAGGTCCCTCTGCCTCTGCACTTCCTCCCTGACTTGTGTCCATCTGTCTGAGGGAGAGGGTGGAAATAAATCAGGCTCCTTCTCGGTGTCTATCGGACCCGGATCAAAGGGGTTATCGGCAGTCGCTGTTTTACTACCCACGTGGGTTTTGAAAGTCTCAAACAGTGCTCGCCAAGGTCCTAAAAGACCAGCTGCGAGTTCATCGTAACGAGTGGCAGAATCCCACAATTTAACGCCCACGTCATCCCACGTTTCAGGGTCATAGACATAGATGTCATTGTAGGGCATTCTTTAGATGCCCAGATCAAAAGACGCTTTAAATCGTCTGGTTTGATCTTGGCGTTATTTCTCGCCAGGATTTTGGTCATCAAATTCACTACTGTTCTTTGTTCCTGGGATATATTACTTACCATTGTTCCCCACTGCTCACCTTCCCTTGTTCCAGAGAAGGCGATTGTCGCTGCGCAGCTTCTGCTTCCTTTCAGCAGTCTGAAGTTCAGCGGGGCTACGCCACCGGTCGGCCATCTAAGCTGCTTTTTTGTCCCTGTTCGGGAGCCATTTGTGGCGTATTGAGGCACGGACTCTGAGTCAGCATCGAAGACCTTCATTAAGCAAAAGCCATCCCTTTTAGATGACTTTTAAAGGTCCCTTCCAACCCAAACCATTCTATGGTTCTATTATTCTATTCTATATATCCTTCCTCTGACTTGACCTGAAGGTTTTCTGAAATTCTCCTACAACTCTGTTAGCAGTACTGGTATTCGTATTCTAGGAAAAGCTTGGCATAGTTTTCCTACCACATCATGTAGTTCTGTTGTGAGCCCAACCTTTTTTGACCAGTCCTATAGACACAGAATAAACATCAGCACTTAATATTGTTTGAAGTTCCAGTTGCAAGTTCAAAGAACATATGCTTCAGGGCACACAGTCAATGTTCATATGCTGTGGGTGGCTGGTTTTATATATGAAAGTCCTGTTCAAAGCAAATGTTGTCAGTCTTTGGTGGCTTGGGACTGAAAGTTATTCCAAATTAGTCTAGTGGGTTGTCTGAAGATTAAAAATACCAACAATATATGAGTACTACGAATACATTAATGCCTTGAAGGACTTCTAAGTCCCAATATTTTTTTACTATTGCCCATGTTTAGTATCATTCAATCCCTAAGGTTGCATTATATAATAATTCTTACAGTTTAGTACACAACCAGTAATATAAACCCAAATTCAAAATCCCAGAGCAAACAAAGCTACAATTTCTAAAAACAATCAACAGGCTCAGGTGATAACATTAGGGTTGTTAAAGTCTATTTGGAGGGTTGTACTGATGAGCGAAAGCAGACAAGGGGGGTTAGGAGTGTTTGTTAGAGCTTGGCGTTTGCCTTGAAGACCTTGGAAGTTGATAATGAAGGAGCCAGCTAGCAGAAGTTTACTGATTAGTGGGCACTGGAATGCAGAAAGCTGGAAAACAACCAGAAGAGACTGTGCTTGTGCACGATTCAAGGAAAAAAACTTTTTTCATCCTGAGGAAGACTTGTTACTTCATTCCTAAGACCCCAGCCCATGACCACCAGGAGGCACTATGCAGGCGCAAGACTGGAGCGAACTTTCCAGAACTAATTATAATACGAAGCCGGGGAAAGGTTATGAATATGTAGTAGGCACTTATCTTATGCATGTCTTTACACTATAAGTAGCTGCTTGTTAAGTTATACAGTGTGCAACCTATATCCCTTGCACCCCAGTGCTGGAAATAAACATACCTGCTTTATAACTCATTTTGGGTTATAGGGTTTGATCCATGCACTCTACTCCTTCATTTCGGTTGCTGTGAAGGAGGAATGGTCCTTCTCACTGCGATTCCTCTCTGCAAGAGACTTTACATATACATAATCTCCAGGTCATACGTTATGCACAGGTTTATCCAAACCCCTATTTCACATCTCAACCTCATGGTTTTCAGTCTTTTGGAGCTGTTTGTCCAATGCCACCATGTAGGAGGCCATGATTTCATGTGCAAATAGTGACTGATCTGTTGTTGATCTATAATAATTTCTAACTGCAATCCCTTTAATTAGGTGTTCATAGAGAGCTTCTGCCCCCTCCCTTGCCTCTTTCTGTGTTCTTCCCTCATCAAAGGCCATGTTAAATAAGGGGGAATGAGTAGTTTCCCTTGTGGAGTGAGGACCCACCCCTCTTTACTATATAACCCTTCCAGGTCTATAATGAATTTCTGATTATCTGATCTTCCTTGGTATATTCTGGCTTACCTTCTATGGAGATTTGCCTGTCAGGGATCAAAGCCCCTTTTGTTTTTACCTCACCTTTAGCTGCCAGTTTTGCCTCTCTTTCCACCAGCTCATTTCCTCTCCCCAATTCCAAATTCACTTTCTGGTGCGCCTTGATGTGCATGATTGTTGCTTTCTCAGGTAGCTGGACTGCTTCTAGAAGTCTCAAGATCCCTCTGCATGCTTGATGTTTTTGCCCTGGCGTGTCATTTATTGCTTAAGACATAGCTGTTTCCATCCATGAACCAGCCCTCAGCATCTTCCATGGGACTGTCTTTCAGGTCTGAATGGCTCAAGTATGTGGCCTCGATGGTCTCTAAGCAGTCCTGGTGCACTGGTTCTCCTGTATTTCCACTGAGAAAAGAATCTGGGTGGATGATGTTAGTAACCACAATTCCCATATCATGTTCCAACGTTATAGCTTGGTATTTTAGGAACCTTTGTGGAGAAAGCCAGTGCCCACCTTTCGCTTCCAGACACTAACATATTCATTTTCTGGCCCAGGGTAAATCTTCGTGCCTCCTGGATGTTTAGCACAACGGCCGCAACCGCTCGTAAACAGCCAGGCCCTAGAGCAATCCCTTGCTTCTCATGAGAGAAAAGGAAAAATCGCTTACTCACATCTGGAAGTCCTAAGGCCGAGGCCAACATCAGGGCTTTCTTCAGCTGTTCAAAGGCTTGCACAGCCTCTTTGCTCCATTGGAGGTATTTCTGTTCTACAGTGCTTAGTGCATACAGGGGTTGAACAAGCAGTCCATAGTTATAGATCCATAGCCAACACCACCCAGTCATCCCCAAGAAAGTTCGCAACTCTTTCACTATTTACAGTCTCGGAGTTTGATATATTGCCTCTTTTCAGGCCTGTCCCAAAGTTCTTTGTCAGGAAGGCCAAGGCGCAGCTGGAGCTGAACTTGGGAAGGGAAGTAAAGACTAACAAGAAAGGCTTTGACAAGTACGCCAATCAAAAGAGGAAGATCAAAGAGAACGTACCCCCACTGATGATTGGAAATGGCGATCATATATCAACAGATGAGGAGAAGGCTGACATACTTAACAACTTTTTTGCCTCAGTAGAGGAGGATCAGGTTTGCGAACACCTGAGGAACATGAACACGAACACATATAAGTCCATGGGACCTAATGAGATGCATCCGAGAGTACTGACGGAATTGGCAGATGTGGTTGTCAAGCCACTCTCCATGATATTTGAAAAGTCATGGTAATGAAAAGTCATGGTTGGAACAAGATGATTTTTAAGGTCCCTTCCACCCCTAACTATTCGATGGTTCTATGATTCTAATAACTTTTTAAGACATGGAACTGTTAGTGGAATGCGAATCTGAATATAATACCCCATACTACTAGTGAAAAAGCTTGATGGAATTTACCAAGTAGTACAGGACCTGAAAGACATAAATAAGGCTGTCAGGGATTTGCATCCTGCAGTGACTAATCCCGGTAACCAGATATGGTTTACAGTGCCAGATTTAAAAGATGCATTTTTCTGTCTGCCATAAGCCAAAAAAAGTCAAAGGATATTTGCATGTGAAGGGGAGAGTCCTACCTCTGGTAGGAAAACCCAGCTTACTTGAACAGTGTAACCCCAAAGTTTTAAGAACAGCCCAGCAAGCTTTGGAAATCAATTAGCAAGAGAAACTGAAACATGGGACTCCCCCTCTAGAGATTAAATCCTTCTACAGTATGTGGATGATTTGTTAAAAGCAACTGAAACAAGACCTGAGTGCAGTCAGTGGACTGTAAGTTTGTTTGATTTTCTTGGATTAAATGGATATCGAGTCTCTCAACGGAAAGCTCAAATGATGCAAGAACGAAGGACAAACTTGGGATATGGATTGTCCAGGGAACAACGAGAACTAGGAAGTGAATTAAAGGAAGTCATCTGTCAGACTCTACTCCCACAGACAGTAAAAGAACTCAGAATCTTCTTGGGAATGACAGGTTGGTGCCGCTTATGGATTTACAAATATGGAGTGATGGTAAAGCTGTTATATGAACTTTTAAAACCAACCCACCCCAACTGTCATGGCTTAAGGAGGCTGAAAATGCATTTGAGACACCTAAAGAGGCATTTTGGACCAGAAGATGCCTCATCTAGATTTTTGAAATACCAGGCCAACCTGGTCAAGTCAGATGATATCGAAATTGAAGTAACTAACATTGTGAACCCAGCTTCTTTTCTCAGTGGAATGACTACTGAACTGCTGACACATGACTGCCTTGAAACAATAGAAGCTGTATATTCCAGCAGACCAGGTCTGAAGGAAGAACCTCTGGAGGACGCACAAGATTCCTGGTTTTCAGATGGAAATAGCTTTATTCGACAAGGTACCCATAAAGCTGGTTTTGCAGTAACTACTAGGGACAAGGTAATTGAATCCCAACCATTGCCTTCTGTGACTTTGGCTCAAAAGGCTGAAATCATTGCCTTGACCAAAGCCTTAGAACTGGTGAAAAAAAAAAGATAAATATATGGACAGATTCTAAATATGCCTTTAGAGTCGTTCATGCTCCTATGAAAAGGAATGGGGCCTATTGACAGACCAACTAAAGTCACCAACATGCACTGTTGAGGGCACCTGAGAGGTAACACTGACCAGGAAACAGGTAATAGATTGGCTAATTATGAGGTTAAATGGGCGGCAGAAAGAATGCAAGAAGAGCAAACTTGAGCTCTAATCCTAGATAACAGAGATGAAAGCTTAGAAAATCAGGAAGATATTTGACACTCCAAGTTCAATCAGGAATTAATACAAGTGGGCACAATTGAAAGATGGCAGAACTGTTGTACCTGTCAGCTTGGTTTGGGAACTTGTTAAGTGGGAACATTATAAAACCAACTGGGTACCAGACCCCTTACATAAATTCCTAAATCGGAAATGGATAGGGAGGAATTTATATACCACTCTTCGCCAAGTGACTCAACAGTGTGAAATATGTTAAAAGAATAATTGTAATGCAGGAAATTGGATCCAGTTAGTAATAATTATGAAAGGAAACATGTCCAGAGAGTGTTGGCAAATTTATTTTCCTGAACTCCCTAGAAAAAGGGGTTACAAATACTTGTTAGTATTCATAGATACCTTTTCTAGATGGCCAGATGCCTTTCCTTACAGGACAAATAAGGCAAGGGAAGTGACAAAGGTTTTGTTGAATGAAATACCCCGATTTGGGGTACCCATGATTATTTTGTCAGATAGAGGCACTCATTCTTGTGCACAAGTAGTACAACGGGTTAGTAGAGCATTAGGGATTGATTGGCAATTGCACACTCCATACTGACCACAGGCTAGTGGCCAGGTGGAGAAAATGAATCATCCAATTGTTACTGATAAAACAACAATAAATTAGGAAAACAGCTGAAACAAATCAATGCCTATATTTTGGGTACCAGGGCAAAAAGCTTGGATTATGCCGCGATGGAGAGACGGGACTCGGCTTGATGCAAGCAGGTGTTCCGTCTCTCCATCGCGGCAGGATTATCCCATCCACCCCTTTATACCTGGAGATTTGGTATGTGTTAAAATTTTTTTAGGTAAGCCACTGGCAGAAAAGTGGAAAGGACCTTTACAGTGGAAAGTGATTTCAAAAGGACCACCAAAGCTGTGTTTAAAATGAACCTAATCATGTTTATGTTTTATATGATTGTTTTCAATATTATAAGTGGTTTTGCTTAGGGAGAAAATGTATATCTTAATATAACTCAACAACTTGTTACTGCTGCTAGCTTGTTTGAATGTTGGATATTTATAGAACTCCCTTGAGGAAATATAAAAATTCCCTTGTTTGGAGTGGCATCTTCAAATTGGACCTGAGGTCCAGAGGTGTGGTTGACCCCAATAGGGAACAAGCAATGTAAATTTGGGAAAGGAATAGTGTCTGGCAAAGGGCCAAGATTTGATTTGATAATATTAAATCCCAATCAGGCTCCTTTTGTAGAGCAAAGCAATGTAGGGGAAAATGTAGGATTTAGGAATGTTACTAGAACAGGTTGCAGTTTGGACCTTGATAATCCAGGGAAAATAACTAGTGACATAACTGCGTGGGTACAGGGAGAAAACTGCAGTTCATCAATGCCTAATCGACTTGATGTTGTAGGCGCAGTATCCTTATTGAACCAATCATATTGTAAATTATCGTATGGGTACTGATGGTTGTGTGAAGAGGGATATGCTAGAAAGACCTGACCACAAAATTGGACAGGAACTTGTACAGCTGGCTATCTAACTCTGCAGAATACTGTCCATAAAGAACTAAAAGGACACGACAATTAGCAAACTCTGTCCTGTCAGGGAAACCAGAAGACAGTAACCGATTAACAAACTCTGTCCAGCTGGAGAAATCAAAAGACAGTAAGCAATTATATAATGAAATCTGAGGGGAATTGCAAAAGCAACTAGGATTCCCCACTTTGGGAAAGAATTTAGAAAGAATTTATTTGTAGATCTGGCTGAAAGAATAGCCAAGGAACTAAATGTGTCTGGTTGTTGGGTATGTGGAGGTCCTTTAATGAGTGAAGAATGGCCCTGGAAAGGAACCGGTCTGGATCCTCTCCAAATATTAAAATGGAATAATTCACTCAGTTCAGAAGAAAGGACAAGATCACTGGGGTGGGTCCTAAGTACCGAAGTAATTGGTATAGAATGCATAAGTCATATAAGATATGGAGAGTGGGTAGGAGAGACTCCCTGTAAATGAGTGTACACCCACAATGGCACTCATGGAACCTGGTAGCTTGAAAAGTCCCTATGGTATTGGTCCAAATATAATAACAGTTGTACCAAGTCTACTGAGGAAGGAGTTTTTAATTGTACTGGAAATAATCCATTCCAGGGGTTACCAAGGATCCTGAAGTTTTGGAAAAAAAAACCAGGAAACACTTCTAGGAACTGGTGGAGAGCCCCTGATGGGTTATTCTGGATTTGTGGTAAAAGACCCTATTCAAAGCTACCTGGTAATTGGGAAGGGAACTGTATGTTAGGGATAATTCAACCGGGATTTTTTTATGTTGCCCCTGGAGGAGGGGTATGAGATGGGAATTCCTTTGTTTGAGAACTTAAAGAGGGAAAAACGGTGAGGGAAAAAAAGTCAGAGGAACTCAAACGTGGGGAGAAGACGAATGGCTCCCAGAAATAATTATCCAGATATATGGACCAGCCACTTGGGCACAAGATGGAAGTTGGGGCTATCAAACACCTATTTACATGTTACAGGCAGTAGTAGAATTAATCACTAATCAGACAGCAGCCGGCCTTCAGTTGTTGGCCAAACAGCAAACACAGGTGAGAGGGGCAATATATCAGAACAGACTAGCTTTAGATTATTTGTAGGAGAAGGAGGTGTGTGTGGAAAATGGAACACTTCTGATTGTTGCCTTAATATAGATGATAATGGTCAAGCAGTAATGAACCTTGCAACTGAAATTTGAAAAATTGCACATGTCCCACTGCAGAAATGGAAGTCTATGTTAGACTCTGGGTGGTGGGATAATCTCTTAGGGGTAACTTGGTGGAAGAAAGTAGTCTTCTTTTTATTATGTGCACTTGCTGAGTTACTTTTTTTACCGTGCCTTGTCCCGTGTTTTATAAGACTGATTTCCAGTGTAGTTGAAGGAATGCAACTAACCAGTATTCTGACAAATCCACAAATGGCAGCCTCAAGCTGGAGTGAGACAACCCAGAAAATTATGATGTTGTAGAAAAGAGATTGGAAGAAATAAGAACAAGATGAGAAATTACAATTAATATTGTGTAAATTAGAACAAAGTTATGGGCTTCAACAAAAATGTAATAAGTAAAAGGGGGAGAATTGTAAGAATTAATTGATAATTGCTGCAGCTGGTTTGTATGTTTATCTCGGCATACAAATCTGTCTTGTAAGATGTAGCTATTTTAGGTTAAGAGATAACTTGTCTTAGGGCTATGAGAATTTATTAATATGCTTAGTTCTCTTGTAAGATGCAGCTGTTGCAGGAGGTAACTTGAAGGGAGTCTCCGGACATGATTGGGTAACCCCCCCCCCAAAAAAAAAAAAGAGCATTCTTTGAAGATTTATATGGTTCTTTGTCTAAAACTAGTGTATATACCCACTGCTTTTGTAAGATGTTACGCCTTTTTTAGAAGGGCATCCAATTCAGCACTGAATTGTAAAATAAAAATATTGTTATCTTTGCTTCGAAGACTTTGTCCTTTTTAATATTTTACCAGTGAATGAGTGTTTCTCACACAGCGATGTTTATTCTTCTCAGGCCCATGGCTTGCTGGATATTAAATGTTCTGTACTCCTGTTCCAGGGGCTTAACAACACTGTTGTGGCCGTCTCCTGCTCACCATCTTTTCCGACAGTAGATTATCGTAAATTAAATTGATATGCTACCCCCACCCATTCAAGATGCAGCACCCATATCTGATTTACAAAAGGATACCCACATTTGGTCTAGTGTGTGGTTTACACATGGATCAGCTCAAAGGCCTAAAGGGAAATGGAAGAGCAGGGCTGCCCCCTTGGACAGAACATGTGAGACACAACAGATAGAGGGATCAGCTCAGTTGGCTGAGCTACAGGTGGTAGTGCTAGCTTCTGAACAGGGCACCAATGCAATACATACTGATTCTTATGTGGTATGTGCTGGGGTCAGTCAGTGGTTCCTGTACTGGGAAGCTGAATGATGGAAAATTAAAGGAGAAGTTTTGGGAAAGGAACTATGGGGAAAGCTACATTTAACAGCCCAAGATGTTGTGGTTTGAGCTAAATTAGTCAGTTTTGTGATTAACTCAGATAAACTCTGAGTAACTTCAGGGCATTGTAACACAGGGCACTGATACGCAAAAAGGCCAATGCTTATACTTATCCCTATTGTAACCAAGGCCATTCTCAAGCTGACAGAAAAAGGACTGCACCTGCAAGGAGGGGCAAATAGGGAAGGTGACCCTAAACTGACCAACAGAGTATTCCATCCCATATACATCATACTCAGTATAAAACTGAGAGATCACGAGGGTCTCGCTGTCTTCTGTGATGGCCGATGTCCAGTGAGAATCTCGTCTGTCTGATTGTTCCTGATACCCGATCCGTGCATTCCTGAATGCAGTTCCTAAGCTCAGCTTCCTCCTAGACACGGACCCATTCCCTTGTGTCTGCTCTACAGTATTTATGGCAACATATAGTCATCGAGGGGTGGGGACACAATCTCATATATTTGTATGTATTTTATGACTTTCTATTTGTTTTTATTATCATCATCATCATCATCATCATTTCATTAAAACTGTAAGTTTTGTTTCCAACCCACAAGTCTTTTTCCTCTCATTTCCCTCTCCCCTTTCCCTGCGGGTGGGGGGGAAGGGATTTGAGAGCCCAACTGCTTTGGCCTTGGTTACTACAGGGATAAGTATAAGCATTGGTCTTTTTGCATACTAATGCTCTGCATTATCACTTTGGAAGAAGAACATGGTCTCAAAAACATGCAGTTAGTTTTCAGAGAATGAAGTTTCTTACAGCTACTGAGTTAAGAGTTACTGACTCTAATTTAGCTCAAACCACAACGCAATCACACTCAAGCATGATTTCAATTTAAATGTAACCGTATGCAAGCTTGTCTTAATGCTGACCTGAAAATTTCATGGATCTGTGACAATGCATCAGCAATTACAAACAAAGGTTCTTTTAATGGTTTGAAATTTTTTAATCTTGCATAGAATGCTAATAGTATGGATTGTAAAAGACACTATAATTTCACTGGTCCTATTTCTACATCGTATAGTCTATGGAGTAATGGTTGGCTGAGTACTAACAATAGTTGGGATACATGTAGCTGAAACAAGATGGCTGTGTCACCCAGCGCTACCCAGTGCTATGGAGACAGGCAGATTCTTTCAAGGATCCTTGGTAGAATGAGAACTGGCCGCAGGGTTGTAGCTATATGTAGAGCTTTATTATTATATAAAGATATCAGCAATCAGTGTAGCTTATCACTAAACAGAATTTCTTGCAATTAACATAGCTTTCCTATTACCTAAAATTTCAGTTGCCTAGACTAGATTGGGTCAAATTCTTGATAATGTATGTGATACAATAATCATACTCTAGACTTCGACTTTAAAAAGTGCACAAGTCACTCAATTCTCAGAGGAAGAAACTCAGTGGGAGGGGGTGTCACAGTACTCTAGCTGATGGTGAAGGTGCTCCCCTTCCCCCTCCATCACTGTGCTGGCATCCGTTGTATCACACTGGAAAGCATGAAGGCTTTAGCAGTCCAGCTGCTATTGGATCCACATCAATAACCTTTTGGATAAGCTGATGTATTTATAGCTCTCAGTTTGAGAGTTTGTTCTTTACCATTTCCATAATAAGTGGATTCTGAAGAAGCTGCCAGACAATAAATATGCAAGAATATTGGCTGCAGGAGACAAGCAAGTTGCAAACAGTGTATCAGAGAACAAATAAAGGTCCGTTGTTGGACATGATATATATATATATATAAATGATATGTATACATAGTTAAAGTATTGTGCACTCAGATCTTAAAGTAGTGAATTAGCTTAAGCAACAATTCTTAGCCAGCTTGCAGTGAGAAAGTATGTGACTGTTTGTACTTAACTAAGCAGATAACAGGCAGGGAATTGGATAACAAAAACAGAAAAGCAGTTGGAACTGCCTGGTATTTACAAGACCTTGAAGTAGAGCCCACGGAGCATGAGTAGCCAGGAAAGGTGTTATGAGAACAGGGCCTGGTGTCAAAACTGCTGTTAGCGTGGGACCAATAATGAGGTGGCACTCAGCCTGCTCACGGCTGGCCACGCGAGGGACAGGTGATGCTGCTAACCCTTTTGCAGTCCCCAAGGGGAGGATAAAAGGAGCTGGGCTGGACAGGTTGGGAAGGAAATATGTGCATGTCTTGTGACCAAGGGGATGCCCTGAAGGTGCAGTACCTATTGACTCTGACCATCCGAGCACCATACTCCATCTCCTTCTCCTGCTCAGCGAGTTGGCACCATCTGGCAGGTCAGTAAGTTTATAAGTTTTAATGTAGGTGTAATAGGTTAAGGTATAGTAGTGTGTTTGAACAATAAAGCATATTTGATTTAACTGTGATTTAGTGGTCCTGTCTTTGCACCCTAGTATCTATAAACAAACCTAATACAGATAGTAATGACTGCATAATGATCTTTATATCTTCCTGTCCATTGTGTCCTGCCTACATGTTGCTCTCACTTTGGCCTAATGGTGTTGATCTCAGCATACATTAGGTCTTAGTATGAGCTGTGTGTTAGCTAAAATCTGAGCAAGAGTTGAGTGAACAGTCACAGGATGCATCCCTGACCACCAGAAGATAAAAGATTTTGTCATTCAGAATATCTCATGTGCTGTTATGCTCCCCTGTTTTATAATGGATATCATCATATCCTGGCAACAATGCTGTACCAGGTTTCAGGATCGGGGGTACTGGTCACAGGCTGTATAAATTCTAACCCCCTCTGGACAATTCCATTAGGCCAAACATGCTTAATTAAATTCAATTGTTTTTCTAACCTGTGGTGTTCATTCTACAAACATCACAATGACTCTGGACAGGGCTGTTGGCCTACCATAACACCTAGATGGTTCTGGCGTTGCAGCACTAACACCTATAAAAGTCTACCCCCACAGTGGGCGGGTTCTTTTACCATAGCACATCTCTGTTCTAATGCATTCTGTTATGCATTCTGTGGGAGGTGCTCCAGCCCTCTGATCATCTTCGTGACTTCCTCTGGACCTGTTACAGCAGTTCCATATCCTTCTTATGTTAGGGATTCCAGAACTGGACACAATACTCCAGATGAGGTCTCACAAGAGCAGAGCAGAGGGGCAGAATCACCTCCTTCTACCTGCTGGCCACGCTTCTTTTGATGCAGCCCAGGATATGGTTGGCTTTCTGGGCTGCGAGTGTGCATATTGCCGGCTCATGTTGAGGTTCTCATCAATGAGCACCCTCAAGTCCTCCTCGGCAGGGCTGCTCTCAATCATGTCATCCCCCATCCAGTACTGAAACTGCGGATTGCCCCAACCCAGGTGTAGGACCTTGTACTTGGCCTTGTTGAACCTCATGAGATCCACACAGGCCCACTTCTCCAGCTTGTCCAGGTCCCTCTGGATGATATCCCATTCTTCCTCTGTGGCAACTGCACCACTCAACTCGGTGTCATCTGCAAACTTACTGAGGGTGCACTTGATCTTGCTGTCTATATCACCGATGAAGGTATTAAATGTGGCATATTAACATGCACATACTTGGCTTTCATTTCAAGCTAAGACCTAGTTTATTGTTATAAGCTCATATTTATACCTTACTAAAAATGTCAACACCGCTCCCACAAGTCTCTCATAAAAATTTCCACGGTGTGTTTTTCTCATTCCAACCTCCTTGTGGCCACTGTTATTGTTTTTATGCCTTCTTCTTTCTGACACTGATGTTTATTCTTCTCAGGCCCATGGCTTGCTGGATATTAAATGTTCTGTACTCCTGCTCCAGAGGCTTAACAACACTTGTGGCCATCTCTTGCTCATCATCTCTTCCAACATCTCCCCCTTTTTTGTTTTCATGAATTACTAACATTTGTCTTAATGCTCTATCAATAGAGCTTTGCACTAATTTGATTAAGCAAGGCACACAAATCAATATACTACAAAAAAACAAGTAAAATCATAAAACCTATCATACCTACTTTTAAAATCCAAAGTCCAAATCCAGCAAAAAGTCCCGCAAATGGATTCCATTCATTCTCTATTTACAATTTTTCTGTTAAATCTTTTAGGGCATTAATACTTTTATGTATAGATTCTGAATGATCTAATAAGTTCATCAAAAGACTAGATAAAGCTGCCAATGTGGCATTTGCTTGATGGTGGTGTACCAAAGTGTTGTTTAAATTCATAGAAATATTTGGACTTAACAATATAAATTGTACATGGGCCTCCTGAAATATGAGAAGGAATACCTGCCCATGCTCTACCTCCACAAATAAAAAACAATCCTCTTGCTAATTGCAGGGGCATATTGTTGGATTTGGATAAATTTGCAGACGCGTAATTATACCATATAGAATCATTTTTATACACACTAAGTGAAGAATTAACATGCTGTATGTGTTACATTTTTGCCTATATAACTAAAATATTTACAAAAATCTACTTTTATAGAACCTAATAAAGAAGTTTCTTGTGGTTCTATTCCTTTTGGAAGTAAATGGGCTACCCAGCTGTCCCAATTGTCTGCACATGTGATACTATTAGTACAAACAGATGTACATGTGTGGTCGGAACATATTTTTGCAACATCATCTATCGTCAAACCTATTAAACAGGTGCTAAATGGATCAGATTGCGTTGCTAACGACAAACAATGAATCTTGCCCTGTGGCATTGGCTAGGGTTACCCAGATGTTTTCTTTGGGTTGTGCGGGAATCCATGGAATGGTGGTTCTACAACACAAAATTCCTGCAATTATTGCAATGCAGGTCGTACACATCTTGCTGGCATCCATCGTGGTCCACGATCTGTAGAGACACAAGCATACCCTCACCCCATGTTATTAACGGCCATGGGATCTCCCATCGTCCTGTTTCTAGGTTACGTATCATTACTTTAGCTTTATTCATGCTATCATTTGACTTTGCGATAAAATGTTGCTCTATCAGGGTAATGTCATCTTGGCAACAATTTAAAAAATTTAAAACATACATAGCTTTTAATAGTCTTTCTTGAGGGGAGTATCCCGGGCTCCTCCTTTTTTTTGTTTTAACTACATATTTTTTAACGTACCATGAGCTTGTTCAACATGACTTGCCCTGTCGGTGACTGAGGGATGCCTGTGAGATGTGTGATTCCCCATTGTTGAAAAAGGGATTTTGTTATTTTAGAAATGTACCCCGGGCCATTGTCCATTTTTACTGGTTTTGGCACCCCCAAAATAGCAATCGCATATACTATATGTTTTTTTACATCTTTTGCCCATTCTCCCGTGTGTGCAGAAGCAACAATGCAGGTAGAAAAGGTGTCAATCGACACATGTACATATTTTAGACATCCAAACTCGGGGATGTGTGTTACATCAGTTTGCCATATTTCAGGTGGACCTAATCCAGGAGGATTTACACAGTCAAAAGTAGTGTTTGGGATTAATTAACAATCAGGGCACATCTGTACAATTTGTCAAGCTTGCTATTGAGTTAACTGAAACATTTTCCTAAGGGCTGTACTACCTTGGTGACAGAAAGCATGTGACATACATGCTTGTTGTAATGTATCTGGAATGATTACAGGGTCTGCCAGAGCATCAGCCTTCAACCAAATATCCTGGTAAATTTGTATGAGAACGTACATGCATCATAAAATAAGGTTCATGTCAATTATCTAACAGATATTTCAATTCCTTTAAAAAAGCAAATAACTGTCCATTGTCTACATACCTTAAATAGGCATTCTCTAAGTGTGAAACAATGCCAACAGCATAGTCAGAATTGGTAACAATGTTTATGGGTTGTGAAAACAGCTTAAAACATCTAACAACTGCAGCCACAATTTGAGGTGATCCTGACACTTTACAAATGTCCAAATTCCACATGCCTTGTTTGGTCCTCCAAACAATCACTGATTTCCCAGTTTTCCCTGATCCATCTGTAAAAAGTGTCAATGCCTCCTTAAGAGGGATATGACTTGATTTCGTGGTAGGAATTAGGCTCGTACACTCAAACAGACTCAAAAGGGGACTAAGGATAACAAATGCTGATTTGTCCTTTAAAGTCTGCTAATGCAATTTGTATAGATAAAGAATGTTGCAAAAGCCAGTCTACTTGTTGTTGAGTCATTGGAACACAGACAGTAAAGGGATCCATCCTATCCAATTCCAATAAATGATTGCGACCCTTTTGAATGAACATAGCTAACATTTCATGCTGAGTTGTTATTGTTTTAGAAAACTGATGTGGTAAAAATATCCATTCCAAAGGTCTAAATTTGTCACACACCTTCTACCCATTGGGCTAAAACTCCAGACGGCTGGAATTTGGCTGAAATAATATATAATTCAACTGGGGTGTTTAAACATTTGTGAAATGTTTGTTTCTGACTAAGCTTTTTAGCGACCTTGTCCAATGCAACCAAAGAATCTTTGTCTAATTGCCTGGGAGAGGTTAAATCTGAATCTCCTTTTAGCAACATAAACAAAGGATGTAATTCTTCTGTAGTGATGCCTACTGAAGGGGCGTACCGAATTTATGGCTCCTAACAATTTTTGTACATCATTCAATGTCTTTACAGAATATAAAAGTTTAACTCACTGTGGTTGAATGGTTTGTTCTTTAATTTTCCATCTCAAATATTTCCATGGAGGGATTTTTTTCGATTTTTTTCTGGTGCAACACAAAGTCCTACTTGGGTAACAGCTACTGTTACAGCTGCTACAGCTTTAGACATCTTTTCTGGTGTTGAGGCTGCAACTAAAATACCATCCATATAATGATAAATCAGAGCTTGAGGATATAATTTGCGAACTGGTCATAAAGCTTTTGCTACAAACCACTGACAAATTGTTGGACTGTTACACATGCCTTGCGGCAATACAGTCCAGTGATACCATTGGCTGGCCTTGTTAATAGAAGGAACAGAAAAAGCAAAACAAATTGCATCCTTTGGATGCAATGGAATGGTAAAAAGCAATCTTTCAAATCTATAATGGTTAAGTCCCAGTTTTGAGGTAACATAGTCGGTGAGGGCATTCCTGGTCGTCAATGGACCCATAGGCTCACTAATCACATTTATTTTTCGCAAATCTTGTAATACACACCATTTTCCGCTTTTCTTCTGTATTACAAACACAGACATATTCCACAGGCTGGTAGTTGATACAATGTGTCCAGCTTATAATTGTTCTTGCATTAAAGCTTTAAGGTGGTGCAGTTTCTCGTTGCTAAGGGGCCACTGTTCTACCCAAATTGGCTCATCTGTAGTCCAGGTAAGAGGAAGGGTGGTCTGCACCACAGTGTTGAAACAGGGAATAAAGGGTTAACCAACAGCAGCATTCAGTAACTTCAACAGAGGCATTTGGTAACTTCAAAACAAGGACACGTTATCAGGAACACTGTACCCATGCAGAAACTGTGCAGCTGTGCTTCAGTGAGACAAGCGCTAATCGGTTCTGTGGTTTGAAACACAGCCAACACAGCTAAGGTGAAGAGTGGATTTACAATAACGGAATAATGGAAATAATTGTAATAGTAACACCCTTTTAGCAAACTAATTGCAATAGCCTAGCCCACATTAATGAATATGTATGCCTTTACACTATAAGTAGCTGCTTGTTAGACAATACGGTGTGCAAGATAGGAGGAGAATCCCCCTTGCATCCCAGAGCTGGCAATAAAACATACCTGCTTTATAACTCTCCTGAGTTGTGAAGTGTGTTTCCACGCATCAATTTTGGCACCCCAGATGGGACCCTCTGTCTGGCTGCGGGACCTGCTGAGGACGGGGACTCCTCTGGGTGCCCCCAAGATTTCTCAGGAGGACTCCCTTCACTCACCCAGATGACCACAGGGGCAGACAAGGACTGTCTTTGAGCGGACTAGGTATGTTCATATAAGGTAAAGGGGATCTACCTATAAGTTGTAGGAGAATGCTCCATGTGTGAGAAAGAATTACTGGTAATTTGGGTCCTAGCCACCTAGCTCAGAGTGGTAGGAGTGGTATGGTAACCTCGGTTCTCCTAGCCAGGGTGGCAGGAGTGATATGTGGTGTCATAGTTACGGCCATTTGTTGTAAGTGTTTGGTACCGTGTATATTTTAAAGAACCAGATATTTTGAATCCAATGTTGTGAGTGTTAAATGAGGTTTGGAATAAGTGATTTGTGTGCTTGAGACACAACATTGTTGCGAAGCGAGTGTGGAGTTACGATCCATGGTTCTGTAGTCCCGCAAGGGGCACAGCTGGAGACGAATGAAGAGAAAGTATTTACTTGTGTTTGTGTGTGATTTGTCATTGGTGTAATTTGTTTGTACATGTTAAGTGCTGGCATTGTCGTAAACCTATCACCCCAAACACAGGGGAAATAAGAAGTTAAATTGAGATATTTTTTAGATTTTGGGTGTATTCATTGTGGAAAAGTTGTGGAAAAGTACGCCATTATATCTTGCACCCTGGGCACAATTTTATTGTAGTAGCACTAGTTGGTCAGTATTCATATGTGAAAGTAGAAAGGGAAGGGAAGTGCTGGAGTTGGAAGCATTGAGAAAGTTATTTCGGGGAAATAATCCTTCAGTATACTTATGCCCACATTATAATCATTGTCATCTGGCAGTGACTGTTAAATGTAAAAATTGCTGGTCTGATACTCCCTCAGAAGTAAGTTTACAAGAAAGTTTAAATCCTAGCTGCCAGGAGTGTGGGCAATCGTTAGCTGTTACTTGTTTTTTGGAATGAGACAAGAACCAGATACCCTGTAAATCACAGTTGGTGCTGTGAAAGTGACAGGTCTGGGTTATCATGAAAGCAATTCCACAGCAACAATGAGCAAACTTCTGTGTGTTACCAGGATTCAATCCTGAATAAGGTTAATAAGATGGGAAGGAAGCAGGGAAAAGAAATTCCCCAAAAGACCCCTCTGGGCTGTATTTTAGCAAACTGGAAGGAAATAGCAGGTGGGCTCAGAGGGACATCCTCTAAAGGATCCCTCATAAAATATTATAATCAGTGGTGGCCTCTCTGCAAACTGGACGATGGGGAAAAATGGCCCCTGAATGGGATCCTCAGTTATAATACCCTTCTACAAGTAATGTTGTTTTTAAGAAAAGAAAGAAAGTGGGATGAAGTAATACATGCGGATATATTTTTCACCCTCTGAAATCACCAGGAATATCAGAGAGACTGTGGACTGACACCTCCACAAGATCCTATGGTATTAGCATTGGAAAGGGAAAACAAGAGAGAAGGAAAAAGTTGAAAGGATATTGTTCAGCATGTAGGATAGGACAGAACACCACGCAGAAACATACCCCTCTTGATCTGGGGTTGGAAGTGGGAATACAACAACTGGCTTCTTTATTCTAAGGACAATCAGTGCTGGACATTCGAAGGAAACTGCAGAAATTAAAACCAGATGAAAGCAGGGATTTGGAAAAGTTGCTAGATGAGGCTTGGAGGATATATAGTAATCGAGAAGAAGAGGTAAGAAGGAGAGATAGAAAGGCTTTAGTAGCAGCTTTACAGGAAGCTCAGGAGATACAGGGACCAGGACCTAGAAAACCTCTAGGAAAGATTCAATGTGCATGGTGCAAATGACAGGGACATTGGAAAAATGAATGCCCAGAAAGGCGAAGGGGAAAAGTGAACAGGATACAGGCTTTTGTCCAAGATGACTGATGGGGACCTGGGGAATCCACCCTGATGGATCCACTGGTTATATTAAAGCTAGGGAAAGGACAACAAAAATTAGAATTTTTGGTAGATACGGGAGCAATTATTTTTACAGCATAAATAATATAATATAAATAATTATTATTTACAGCATAAAACTAATATTGGAATGTGAATCTGACTAGTGAAAAAGCTGGATGGAATTTACCAAGTAGTGCAGGACCTGAGAAAAATAAAAAGTTTGTAAAAGATTTGAATAATTAGACATTGTTTACAGTGTTAAATTTAAAAGATGCATTTTTCTGTCTGCCACTAGCCAAAAAAGTCAAAAGCGTTTGAAGGAGAGAATCCTACCTCTGGCAGGAAAATCCAACTTACTTGGATGGTGTTTTCCCAAGGTTTTAGAAATAGCCCAACAATTTTTGGAAATCAATTAGCACAAGAAATTGAAGGACAGGATTCTCCGTCTAGAGATAAAATCCTTCTACAATATATGGATGATTTGTTAATAGCAACTGAAAAAAGACCTGACTGCATTCAGTGGACTTTGAGTTTGTTTAATTCTCTTGGACTAAATGGATATCGAGTCTCTCAACAGAAACCCCAAATGATGCAAGAATGAATGACAAACTTGGGAAATGGACTATCCAGGGAACAATGAGAACTGGGTACTGCAAGAAAAGAAGCTATCTGCCAGACTCATAGTGTTCTGCAGAATCAAAACCTATAACCCAAAATGAGTTATAAAGCAGGTATGTTTATTTCCAGTGCTGGGGTGCAAGGGGGCTGTCCTCCTAGCTTGCACACCGTATAACTTAACAAGCAGCTACTCATAGTGTAAAGATGCATAGGCATAAGCGCCTACTACATATTCATAACTTTTCCGTGCTTCGTATTATAATTAGTTCTGTAAAGTTCGCTCCAATCTTGCTCCTGCATAGTGCCTCCTGGTGGTCGTGGGCTGGGGTCTTAGCGATGAACTCCTGAAACAAATGCAGCCAGCTTTCTGCATTCCAATGCCCACTTATCAGTAAACTTCTGCTAGCTGGCTCCTTCATTATCAACTTCCAAGGTCTTCAAGGCGAATAACACCAAGCTCTAATGAACATTCCCAAACCCCCTTGTCTGCTTTCACTCATCAATTCCCCCCTGTCTTTTTTAACATGGGCAAATTCATTTGCCAACTCTGAAATTTATCCCTCAAGGGGGAATGCTACAGCGACTAATAATTTTGACTTCTATGGCTAGTGTCCATGAGAATGCATTAAAAGGGTAATTTTCTGGCAAACTATCATACAATTCCCCTTCGAGAGAGAAATTACAGAGTTGGCAAATGAATTTGCCCATGTTAAAAAGACAGGGGGGAATTGATGAGCGAAAGCAGATAAGGGGGTTTGGGAGTGTTCGTTAGAGCTTGGCATTGTTCACCTTGAAGACCTTGGAAGTTGATAATGAAGGAGCCAGCTAGCAGAAGTTTACTGATAAGTGGGCATTGGAATGCAGAAAGCTGGAAAGCAATCAGGGGAGACTGTGTTTGTGCACAGTTCAAGGAAAAAACTTTTTTCATCCTGAGGAAGACTTCTTGTTTCATCCCTAAGACCCTGGCCCACGACCACCAGGAGGCACTACGCAGGAGCAAGACTGGAGTGAACTTTTCATACGGTGTGCAAGCTAGGAGGAGAACCCCCTTGCACCCCAGTGCTGGAAATAAACATACCTGCTTTATAACTCATTTTGGGTTATAGGGCTTGATTCCGCAAAACAGAAGCATCCAGTGCCATTTCTCCCCATATTCAGCCCCATTCCCATGCTTAGCTTTTATTCCTGCACTTAGCCTTATTTCCCACAAATACACTTCAAAAGAAAAAGTTATGAAGAATATTCACTTTAAACTCTTAATTAAATATCTCCCGATATAGTGCTACTTAAACGTTAACATAATAGAGTCTGAACAAAACATTATAACACAATAAGTTAATTAATTGTTCTAGTACATAGTATGATTATTTTACCACACAGTATTACAAACAATTTTTTTTTTGTTACAAAATAGAACTCAGTATTTGTGGAGGGTTTCAGTGTCCTATCGAAGGTTAAAAAGAACTACTGATAAATCCAAATTAGGTTTTGATAGTTTAAAAAATAAGAAAACTGATTCATTTTTATTTATACAGGCATAATGCATAGTTATATTGACATGCACTTGAGAAAACATCAGATACAGTTGACTCAGTGGCTTACCATTATCAGAGATACCATTCATCATCAGACATTGTTATAGAAGAGTCCCAAAAGATCCTCTCAACAAGTTGCAAGGTTCAGACTGGATCCACTTGCTGTCAAAACTTCCTCTCAGAGGAAAAGGTGCTTCCAGAGGAGCACACCCTGAACAATGGAATCCCTGAGCAATTATACCCTTACAATCTAAGATCCACTCCTCTCCATGCAGTCTTCACGCACTGTCCACATGGCAGCTGGTCCAATGATATTTTTGGGGTTGGGGTCTCCCTGCTCCTTATTTGGTTTTCCTTCATGCTTCCAGGTGCACTGCCTCTTTTCTTATTTTTAAGGTTTGCAGCTGGTGTAGCTTCCTTATCTTCTGGCTTGGCTTGGCCCTGGGACCTTTTCTTGTGTAATTCTGTGAATGTTCATCCACCTGTCTTATCTGTACCAAGGTCCTCTTGTCAGTCTATTGCTTGCTTTGGAGGCCTTTTCCCTTAAGGTTTTGGTCCTTGTTATCTTTGTGGGGCAAGATGTCCTGTACCTCTTCTGTCCCTCTTCTGCTTAGTCATTCTTGCTAACAAAGCTCACTAATGCTAAAAGCAAAGTGCAGTTCTGTCAAGCTATCCACTCGTGCTAAGATACAAGCAAATTGCAATTTAACTTAACTCTAAGTCATTAATTTTAACATTCTATAAGCAAGCTTATTTTAATCTCCAACAGACATACCATTTTGACATTGGCAGGCAGATGTTTAGCCATTTCCAAGAAAGCAGGGTTTCATAACGTATAACAGTTACTTGGAAAGACAAATGCCATAATTCTGAATTTCCCTCCCTTCCTGCTTCTTTCCCCCCAGTTTTATTGCTAAGCACAATGTCATATGGTATGTAATATCCTTTTGGTCATTTGGGATCAGCTCTCCTGGCTGTGTCCCCTCCCAACTTCTTGTGTACCCCCAGCCTACTCTCTTGGGAGCAGAGTGAGAAACAAAGGACTTGACACCATGTAAGCACTGCTCAGTAATAACTAAAACATCAGTGTGTTATCAACACTGGTTTCAGCACAAATCATAGCCTCATGCTAGCTACTATGAAGAAAATTAATTCCAACTCAGGCAGAATGGGTACACTTCAGTAGTAGTGATCAGTTCAGAGACCATCACTGGCTGGAAGATAAAGAAGTTACACCAGCTGCAAATCTTAGAGGTAAGAAAAGAAGTTGCATGCCTGGAAGCAGGAAGGAAAACCAAATAAAGAGCAGGGAGACCCCAGAATTTTTCCTTCCTTTCTACTACCTAATATGGCTAAAGAATTAAAGAAATCAGACCTCTCTCTGCTCAGATAGATCTTTCCTTTCTTACATCATATGACTAGTTAAAAGGATACTTGGAGTTTATAAATTCTTTTCGGGGACAGTGTAGAAGTTCACGAACTCTAGATCAAAATTGTGAATGCAGCAATGATGATTACTTTAATGGAGCATGGAGAAAGATTTTTATGACAAAGGTATTTTGATTGACCAATTTCTGGTTCTGGAGTCTTCCATGTCCTCAAATTTCTGGATCAAATTGATACCAAAAATGCCAGCAAATAAAGCTCTCTAAGACTCGTTTTGGAGTTTTAGAAAGCAAGCAACCTTTATTAGATCTCCATCAATCATGTGCAACAAGACAAAGGCTGGTTTCAGAATATATTTCCCACTTACATCCATATGTATAAATTTACCCAGAAATATTGTGCATATTCTATTACTTTCCAGGGTCTAATTTTAATGTTATGAAACTTTGCAACAGTCAAAACTCTTGCTAATTTGGAGCTGGCTCCAGCTCTCTGCGTGACCTTGTCTTTCAGATTAGTAAGGATTCCAAACAGAGGTGATTACAGAAGAAGAGACATTTCTTCAGCACAGAGAATACTGAAAACAATAGGTTATCATTTTCAAGAAACAAACAGTATCTGGAAAACATCGTTTTAAAGAAAACATACTTTAATTCTCATCTAAAGGTCCACACCATCCTTCTTCCCACAGGATAGCAAGCAAGGCAGAATAACACCAACATAGTTTATCTACCTCTATTCTAGAAATGTGATCCCTTTTTGAAACTATGCATTTTACACAACTTAATACTGAGAAGACTGTCCCTATTATGACAGAGATTAACACTAAAGTTTGTGACAAGGAAGCCAGCCACCCAGTCAGCAACATTCCACCAACATGGTTTAAAAATTTATTCAGTCAATCATTTTCTGCATACTCTCTAAGATCCCAATCTTGTCAGGCAACAGCCTGAATTTATTCTGTCTCCTTATCTTACATTACATTTGGGATATGGATGCAACAATGATCTGTGTCCAACTTCAGATATCCACAAACTCCATGCTCTTTGGCCAGCAATAAATGTAAAACCAGGCGGAGTTGTAATACTGCCTTCGTATTGGCCTGTACCTGCTAACTAATCAGTTTAAATCCTTTAGCAACAGAACTGGCTGGTGTTTCCAATTGCCAGGTAAGATTTTCAATTAGAATCCAGTTTTCCAGTGCAGTCCATCCTGGGAGTTAAAAGTCTGTAATCCCTATCCAACCTCAGTGGATGTGCTCAGCCCTTGCCTATTATCCCTATCACTGGTTCTTTTGTTTATTTCCCAGTACAGATGGTTTATAGGGCTTCACTTCTCTTCCATATATGGCACTGTCAGGAGGCCTAAGGTTACAGGCATATTTTCTTCATTAAAAGATAATCTGGTAGTCCAAGGCCCACTTCCCAATACCCATACGCTGTACCCAGGGGCTGGTACTTCAGCCTGAGAACAGCTGGAAGTGTTGATCCAGGCTTCTCATAATTCTCATGCTCCATTATCCAATTTTTGAAAATTTAACGGAATAATTCCCCAAGGTATGGGGTCTGAGGTGGAATGTGGCACGGGGAGGCAGGATGTCATGCTAGAGAGTCTATTCATTTTACCAAAACCTTTTAGCAATTCCAGTACCATATGCTGTTGTTGTTCCAGTTCACCCTTTTTACCCACAGTTATCGTTGTAATAACAGTCATTTGAAGCATAATCCCAAAATTCATCATGATCTAATTCTTTGAATTCTGATCTTTAGTGGGTTCCCCGAGTCCCATTGGATTTTCCACTCAGGCTTCAATACCTACTCAGTTGCCATGTGGTGAGTAGCTGGGGATCACTCTGTGGTCCATGATGCAGGAGCCTTCTTAATCCATGGATGATGAATCCAGGGTCCTTTTCCAGCTAGCTTCACAGCTGTGTATATAGTTAAAAGTATCTGATATGGTCCTTTCCACTTAGGAGTTAATGGTTCCAAGTCCCAGGGCTTGATATACACCCAGTCTCCATGCTGGAATGGATGTGCTGGCATATCAAGCTCTAAGGATTTGTTAACAGTCAGAAATTTCTGCAATTTCTGAAGAGGCTTTCCTAAAGATATCAAATATTTATTAATGTCCAAATTCCCTTTAGCAGTGATATCTCCTGGGACATGTGGCATCTGATAAGACCTCCCATACAATATCTCCTATGGGCTAAGGCCTCCTTGTCAAGGTGGAATTTGAATTCTTAGTAATGCTTAAGGTAGAGCTTTTGCCCAGGTCATAGAGGTTTCCTGACCTATTTTACTCAACTGCAGATCCAAAGTATAATTCATTCTCTCGACTTTCCCACTAGACTGAGGCCTATAAGTCATGTGCAAATCCCAGGATATTCCCAGAACACTGCTTAGTTGTTTGATTACTTCTGCCACAAAATGAGGACCTCTGTGCAAAAGCATTCCTAAAGGCATCCCAAACCTTGGTATATATTTTAAGTAAAATTTTACTACTTCTCTTGCCTTATTGGTGAAAGCAGGGAAAGCCTCTGGCCAGTTCAAAAAGGTATCTACTAAAACTAGAACATATCTATATCCTTTTTTTCAGGGTAACTCAGTAAAATCTATTTGCCAGTAATCTCCAGGGGAATTCTCTTCCATAACTTTCCCACGTATTACTCAATTATTGGTGTTGGGATTGTTTCTTTGGCATACCACATGTTTTCCGTAACTGAACAATTTCTGTCATGGCCCTTCCTATAACTACTTTAAGTGTTTCAAAAGTGTTTCTGTTCCACAATGTACTTTATCATGTTCCCTTTTGGCCAATTCCCTTAAAAGAAAAGGAGGTATTACCACCTGCCCAGTGGGTATGACAAATCACCCACAATTTTGTTCTTTCACCTGCAATGCCTTAATCAATCTAAGGTCCTTATTATCCTATCTAGGAGCTCTTTTTGGCAATTTTCTCTTTCTCTGCCACTAAAGCCATGATGCCTGTTTCTGCAGCCTCTTTAGCAGCTTTATCAGCCAATTGATTTCCCAGTCCAATATTAGATGTCTCCGATTGATGTGTCTTACGACACATAACAGCCACTTCTGGAGGTTTCTGAATGCTGTAGTAATTTTGAATTTGTTCTTCTGATGAGCGAAAGCAGACAGGGGGACTGGGAATGCTCACTGCTGCTCGTTTTGTAGAACTTGGAAGTTGATAACGAAGGAGCCAGCTAGCAGAAGATTACTGATAAGTGGGCATTGGAATGCAGAAAGCTGGAAAACAACCAGAAGAGACTGTGCTTGTGCACAGTTCAAGGGGAAAAACTTTTTTTTTCCTGATGAAGACTTAGAATCATAGAATCACTACATTGGAAGGGACCCACTGGGTCATCAAGTCCAACCATTCCTAACACACCTAAACCATGCCCCTCAGCTCCTCATCCACCCTTTCTAGCCAAACTTCTCCTAGTCTGTAGCACTGCACTTGGGCTGTTATGCCCCAAGTGCAGGACTTGGCATTTGGCCTTGTTAAACCTCATGCCATTGGTCTCTCCCTATCCTCCATCAGATACAAGCTTCCACCCAGCTTAATGTCATCCGCAAACTTGCTAAGGGTGCACTCAATGCCTTCATCCAGGTCATTGAGAAAGACATTGAACAGGGCTGGACCCAGTACTGAGCCCTGGGGAACCCCACTTGTGACTGGCCTCCAGCTGGAGTTAACTCCATTGACCACCACTCTCTGTGCCCGGCCATCCAACCAGTTTTCAACCCAGGAGAGTGTGCACCTGTCCAGGCCAGAGGCAGGCAGCTTCTGAAGCAGAATGCTGTGAGAAACTGTGTCAAAGGCTTTACTGAAGTCCAAGAAGACTACATCCACAGCCTTTCCCTCATCCAGTAGTTGAGTCACTTTGTCATAGAAGGCGATCAGGTTAGTTTGGCAAGACCTGCCTTTCATGAACCTGTGTTGACTGGGCCTGATCACCCAGTTCTCTTGCAAGTGCTTCATGATAGCACTCTGTTCCATGACTTTCCCTAGCACTGAGGTCAGACTGGCAGGCTTGTAGTTCCCTGGACCCTCCCTGCAACCCTTCTTGTAGATGGGCACAACATCAGCCAGCCTCCAGTCCAGTGGAACTTCCCCAGTCAGCCAGCCTAGTCCTCCTTTTCTTGTTAATGTATTTGTAGAAAGATTTTTTATTATCTTTCACAGACTTAGCCAATTTGATTTCTAGTTGGGCCTTAGCCCTCCTGATTTTTTCCCTGCACGATCTCACTTCCTCCCTGTAGTCCACCCATGACACCTGTCCCTTCTTCCAAAGCTCATAGACATTCCTCTTCTTTTTGATGCCTCTCAAGATCTCCCTACTCAACCTAGCTGTTTTCTTCCCCAGACGGCTCCTTTTCCGGAACATGGGGATGGCTTCCTCCTGAGCTGCTAGGATTTCATTTTTGAAGAGCATCCAGCCCTCATGGGCTCCCGTGCCCTGAAGGACTTCTTACTTCATGCCTAAGACCCCGGCCCACGACCATCAGGAGGCACTACACAGGCACAAGACTGGAGCGAACTTTACAGAACTAATTATAATACAAAGCGCGGAAAGGTTATGAATATATAGTAGGCGCTTATACCGATGCATGTCTTTACACTATAAGTAGCCGCTTGTTAAGTCATACGGTGTGCAAGCTAGGAGAAGAACCCCCTTGCACCCCAGTGCTGGAAATAAACATACCTGCTTTATAACTCATTTTGGGTTATAGAGTTTGATTCCGCAAATCAATTTGGCACCCCAGATGGGACACCCTCTCTGCCTGGCTGCAGGATCGGTGGGGAGTGGGACATTGTAAGGCCCGCCCCAGTAAGCTATTTCTCCGGAGAATCTCCCGTCTCTACCCAATCGCTGCGGGGGGAGAGATGGCCCATCAGCGGGTGGACCAGGTATGTGATTTATGTATGATATAGTATGATAATTTTGATTTACCTGCAGGGTAGTAGGGGACAAGTCTGTAAATTGTGGATGGTACACCTCACGTGATGACAAAGGGTTAGGGTCATTTTGCCGAGACCCCATAAGATGGTGGGGGGGGATATGAATCCCCTACTTGTGCCGGGTGAGGAGGTGGCACTGCCCGCCCCTGGGTAAAATAGTGAATTTGTGGCTGTGTTCTGGTATGAGTGCTCCCTGCTGTGATAGCAAAGCACCAGGTAAAATATAATCCCAAATTTCTTGTTAGATGGAGACATGGAGTGAAGGATTAGGGTATAATCCCAAGATTCTTGTAAGGCGGTGAACGCAGGGTGAAGGAATATGGTATTATATATGGCATTATAGATAAGATAATATTATAGTATAATATTATTATGAATTGGGTATTCCTTGCTGAGGAAGCAGAAGTGCTGCATATGAGATAGCTATCATCTTCTACACCTGCTGCAAATCTTCAGTATCGGTACCGTGTATATTTCAACATCGTTAAGACCTCATTTTAAAATTCTCATATGTTGTGGAGTGTTTGTATGTGAGTGCATGGTTGCATGAGACACGCAATTGAGTGCGAAGCGAGTGCAGAGCTCCGATCCGCGGTTTTGCTCTCCTGCAAAGGAAACAGCCAGAGACGAATGAAGCGAGTGATCACTGCTGTACGTTGTGTGGTTTATGTTATAAGTATACTCTGTGAATTGTTTGACGTATAACAGAGTACCAGTGGAATGAGAAGGATAGCTTACCGGGGGACATTCTTCCTCCACAGACAGGAGCCAGAGGTGGACAGAGCTCAAAATGTTCAAAGACTTGCAAATTGTTTAGAAGCCCTGTTTGTCTTAATCCTCGGAATGCACATATGAAGCCTTTTAGTTCCAAATGTTCATTGAGCCGGCAAATGGGTATATTTACCTCCAACTTTTGGAATGGAAGGCTGCAAAGAATGAATTTTTAAAATATCTAGCATAGAAGAAGAATAGGAAAAAAAGAAAAGGAGAAAAAACAGGAGAAGGGGAGAAGCAGCTGAGAATGCCCCTCCCTTTTCCCCCTTCCTGATGTGCAAGATATGAGAGTTAGGTGCTGTGTGTGTGAGTTAACCCTTCCCCTCCCAGAATGTGAGTTAAGTGTTCTGTGTGACAGAAAAGAATAATTTGAAAGTGTAAAAGCAAAAGGTTTGCGTAGACAGGGGGGATCAGAATTCTGCAGGCTGTGGGAATGGATCAGATTTGGTGTTCGGACTATCATAAAGTATTATTGTGCTATTCAGCTAGGTTGGGATCACTCTATTGTCCTGAGTGTCTGTAATCTGTGAATGGGAATTGTAGTTGTTGCTAGTCTTGTGGGAAGTCCCTGAGAACTTAGAGACAGGACATTTGTAAGTGTTTAAATGGTTTGTGGAAGTTGGAGAAAGGTAGAGTCAGAAGGTAGTATAATGGGGGCAAAATCGAGCAAGAATTTCCTCGGGCAAGCCCATTAGGATGCATATTACAGCACTGGAAGGAATTTGTGGGGCAGCCGGAGGCTCAATGAGTAAGAAGAGTATTGCAGTACCGTTTTCAACTAATGTTTTTAAGGAGAGAGGGAAAGTGGAATAAAGTGTTTTTCACCCTCTGAAAGTATCCGGAGTGACAAAGGGACAGTGGGATTTTGCCGCCGCAGTACCCTATGGTACTTGCCCTTGAGGGGAAAAATAACAATTTAAAGATAAACTGAGGCGATGTTGCATGATGTGCAGTATTGAGCAAGGGTGCACTAGAATAAATAAAATTCACCAGACACCAGAACAGAATAAGATTTATCTGATTTGCTTAAGCCTCCCCCTCGATCACAGGAATGGGATACGGGCTCGGATGGGTCTTCCCACCCCACCCCCCCCCCCCCCGCCCCAGAATCTTCCTGTGTCAGGGAAAGGTCTGCTTTGACAGTTTTACAGGCACCTCTCTGGGAAGAACAAGACGAAAAAGAAATTAAAAAAAAAGAAAAGAGAAAAACAAAACAAAACCAAAAACATGGGATCTGGAAAGAGTATTTCCCATCCAAGACCCAATGTGGGATCCAGACAGATCTAAACATGTAGAAAAGTTACAGGTATATCAGGAGTGAATCTCAAAGGGAATGAAAAGAGTCATTCCCAAACAAGTAAACAAGGTCCCTCTAAATCACTATCTGAATTCCTAAATCAACTGAGGGATATGATGTGCCACAATACACTGCTGGATCCTCGGTCAATGGTAGGAATACAACAATTAGGTTTTTGTTTTGGGCCAGTCTAAAAGAGGAATAGTGGCTCATGTGAAGGAAGATTGACGGGGACCTGGGGAATCCACACTATTGGATCCACTAGTTATAATGAAGCTGGGGAAAGAGGAGAAGAAAGCAGAATTTTAGTTGACACAGAGGCAACGTATTCAGTTTTGAACCAAACTTTGATGTCCCTGGGAAATGACTACATCGTGGTAAAAGGGGCAACTGGCCAACGCGAAAAGGTGTATTTTTGTGAACTTCTAAGATATAAACTAGGAATACAATGGGGCATCCACAGATTCTTGTATATGCCCAACTCCCCGAAGGCACTTTTGGGGAGAGATTTATTAGAACAATTGGGTGCAATAATCAAATTTGAAAAGGGAGAGATTACTCTGGAGGTAAATGACCAGCAGTATATGCAAATAATGGGTTTATCCTTAGTGTTTTCACAGAAGGAAAAATCAGCGAAGAAATCATAAACCAGGTATGTCCCGAGGTATGGGCCACCGATGTGCCTGGGACTTACGGGCTGTAAATAAAATAATAAAAAAAAACTTTACCCAGTGGTGGCAAATCCATATACCCTGTTAACTGTATTAATACCTGAACTAACCTGGCTTACTGTTTTAGACCTGAAGGATGCCTACTTTTGCCTCCCTCTCCATGAAGCCAGCCAGAAAATATTTGCATGTGAATGGAAAACCCTGAAAGCAGGTGCAGAGCTCAACTCACCTGGATATTTGGTAATCAACTTGCAAAGGATCTTGAGGCCTGGAAGCCCCACCTGAGGAAGGGAGACTGTTGCAGTATGTAGATGATACCCTGATTGCCACCAAGACAATACTTGCATGACCTGGATGGTGAGTCTGTTAAACTTTTTGGAGCTCCAGGGATACTGGGTATCTAAAAGAAGGCCCAAATAATGTAACACGCGGTAATCTACTTGGGCTATGAAATCAGCACTGGACAAAGAACTTTGGGACAAGCCTGAAAAGAAGCAATATACCAAACCCCGAGACTGTAAACAGTGAAAGAGTTACGAACTTTCTTGGGGATGACTGGGTGGTGTCAGCTATGCAACTATAACAATGGACTGCTTGTTAAACCCCTGTATGCACTACCCACCGCAGAACAGAAATACCTCCAACAGTGCAAAGAGGCTGTGCAAGCCTTTGAACAGCTGAAGAAAGCCCTGATGTCAGCCCTGGCCTTAGGACTTCAAGATGTGAGTAAGCCATTTTTCCTTTTCTCTCATGAGAAGCAAGGGATTGCCCTAGGGCCTGGCTGTTTACAAGCGATTTCAGCATCATCCTAAATATCCAGGAGGCACGAAGATTTACCCTGGGTCAGAAAATGACTGTGTTAGTGCCTGGAAGCAAAAGGTAGGCACTGACTTTCTCCACAAATGTTCCTAAAATACCATTGGAACATGATATGGGAATTGTGGTTACTAACATCATCAACCCAGATTCTATTCTCAATGGAAATACAGGAGAACCAGTGCACCAGGACTGCTTAGAGACCATTGAGGCCACCTACTTGAGCCGTTCAGACCTGAAAGACAGTGCCATGGAAGATGCTGAGGGCTGGTTCATGGATGGAAACAGCTATGTCTTAAACAATAAAGGACATGCCAGGGCAAAAACATCAAGTATGCAGAGGGATCCTGAGACTGCTGGAAGCAGTCCAGCTACCTGAGAAAGTGACAGTCATGTACATCAAGGCGCACCAGAAAGTGAATTCGGAACTGAGGAGAGAAAATGAGCTGGTGGATAGAGAGGCAAAACTGGCAGCCAAAGGTGAGGTAAAACCAAAAGGGGCATTGATCCCTGACAGGTGAATCTCTGTAGAAGGTAAGCCAGAATATACCAAGGAAGATCAGATAATCAGAAATTTATAATAGACCTGGAAAGGTCATATCATAAAGAGGGGTGGGTCCTCACTCCACAAGGGAAACCAATCATTACCCCTTATTTAACATGGCCTTTGATGAGGGAAGAACACAGGAAGAGACATGCTGGGGCAGAAGCTTTATATAAACACCTAATTAAAAGTATTGAAGCTAGAAATCTATACACCATTGTGAGACAAGTGGCTCGGTAGTGTGACCTTTGCCTCCACACTAATCCCAAAATTACCCCAAACCAGAAATGGGCCAAATTGGACGAGGCAATGGGCCTGAACAACAATGGCAGATTGCTTTTTCGGAACTCCCAAGACAGGGGGGATGTCGATACTTATTGGTATTAACTGGTACCTTTTCAAGTTGGCTGGAGGCATTCCCTATTAGAACAAGGAGATAACCAGAACATTAATACAGGAGATAATACCACACTTTGGGTTCCAGCAACTATGTCTCCTGATAGGGAACCACATTTTATCTCAGAAGTAGTACAACAGATGAGTCACTATTTGCATATGAAATCATGACCTTCTACACAGTGGCACTGGATAAACAGCTCCAAAAGACTGAAAAACATGAGGTTGAGATGTGAAGTAGGGTTTTGGATGAACCTGTGCATAACATACGACCTGGATATTATGTACATGTAAAGTCTCTTTCAGAGAGGACTATGGAACCGCAGTGAGAAGAACCATTCCAGTTGTTCCTTGACTCCTTCACAGCAATCGAAATCAAGGAGCAGAGTGCATGGATCCATCGCACCCGAGTGAAAAAGGCATCTCCATGAAGGGTCACGCAAGTCCAACCAGGAAAATTATTTTTCTCATGATTATAATTATAATCCAGGGAGGGAAAAGCACCTCTAACCAAAAGAATACTGAGTGGCCTTGGTCTCAAGCTTTTATTTGGTATACTGGAGCCCTGGGAAATATTCTGAATCGAAAGAGTTTAAATCTATCAACTGTGGTTATGCATGAAAATCAAGTATATGTGAGGCAAGAATGGAATGTGGATAGAGAACAGGGGATTCAGCAACTTCAGGGCACTGTAGGAGGAGAAATCAAAGTAGGATGCCAAATGGTTAATAGGACTATCCATAAAAAGGCATCCCAAATTACTATCCCAACTACGCCTACAGATAAGAATACAAAGACCTGTATTTCCAAATGAATTAGACTGTTGGCATAATTTTACATTAGTACAGACCGTTAAGGTGGTTTCTTTCTGGGCATATGATACCACTGGGCTCTCATTCAAATTTGAAATAAATATTATAGCTAAGCCTGTTACAACCCGGAATTTATGAGATCTGTCCATATAATCAGCAATACAGGCCAACAGAAAATGCTATTCAACCCAGAATGGTCTCTTAAACGTGTTGAACTGCTAATGCAAACTGATATTTCTGAAATTCAACCAGCATGCTCTCATTTCCTAAAAATATCCTTCGAGGGCTGGACAATCTGGCTGTGAAAACAAGTGCCCTTCAGGGGCAAAGCACCAAGGGGCCTAACCGTAGTGTTAGAGATAGGATTGGGGGTCCTAGATGGAATTGACTCAGAAATACTAATGAATAAATTGGCCACCACAACTAGTGATTTAACAAAATTAAGACAACCTTTACACTCTTCTCTATTAGCTTTAGGAACTAATCAGTTATCAGAAATGTTACCAAAGTGGGAAAAGGTGAAGGAACAAGACCATGAATTAATAGGAAATGCACTCGGTGTGATCCAAGATAACGTTTCTTTGGCCCTCAGTTATATACAGGCACAATTATGGATACAATCAGTGGCTGCCTTAATTATAAGAGAAGTTGGTGAGGGTACTTTCCCCACCAAAATCCGGAAAGTGGTCTGGGGCAGTGCCACTGGCTTAGAGAGGAAGCTTCCATCCTGGTAGACTCTGGTAAATTTCACCTATGACCCCATCACTAATACAGCCACAACCTTTGTGTTTACCATACGTGTAATCCACTCCGTCATTGCATTTGGATTAAGCCATGACAAAACTGTGCTCTATCCTTCTGAACATAGAACATGGGCACAAGTAGTGAATGGGAAATGGCAAACTGTAAATTTAGAATCTTGCATTACACGAGAACAACAAGGATCCATTTGCGAAATAATGCAATCTATGCTCAAGACATCTGCCTCGACACTGAGCAAAGCATCTGTCACTTTGAGATCCATCCAGACGCTAATCAGAGGACTGTACTTGTATATATGGGCCAGGGTTGTGTGTGTTTGAGAACTGCTTGTACCTCTATAGCAATAAATGATATAATTATGGATAGTAAGAATCATTCTAATTTCTGTATTTGTAATTTTGTTAAGATTGTTGGGTGTGACTTTTCTTATTTAGCACCAGTAGTATCCCATCAGCTGATAAAATCCAATTATACAATATTTTACAAATTATCATCTGTACCTATTGGAATGAATCTTACATTGGCAAAATAATTAATGAAACAGTTAATGAAACATCAAGACCAGTTTATAAAAATTTTAAATCTGCAAGCTTCCCGGATCAATATTACTGTGGCAGCAACTGCTTTCAGGCAGCCCGGCCATCCTTGGCTGACATTATCCAGTTGTTTTGAGAGATAGGCCACTGTGCATCTCTGCTCTCCCAGAAATTGTGATAGCACTCCCAGGGCTGTCCCATGTCCAGGAGCCCAAGTGCTGATGCTTTTATTAAAAATAATTTCAAATATTTGTAGGCTGACCTGCTGTTATCAGTCCAATCCAGGTGCTCAGGTGTGCTTTCCTAACAGTCCATAATTTGAAATCCAGAGCCAACATCATCCCACGATCCCAAGTAAAGTTCTTAACTCACGAACTGTCTGGGTTTCTGGGAGTTAGCAAATAGCTTCTTTTCTTTCCATTCCTAATTGTCGCTGTCCTTGTTGTATCTCAACTCCAAGGTAAGTCACAGTTCTTCGCACCACTTGAGCCTTCTCTCTGGGAACTCTGTATCCACTTAGTCCCCAAAACTTTAAAAGACTTATAGTCAGTCACAAACAATCTTCTCTAGCAGTAGTATCGATGAGAATATCGTCCACATACTGTAATATTGTTCCCCCATCATTTTCTTTTCTCATATTTCTACTTCTTTGGCTAACTGATTCCCAAAAATTGTTGGACTGTTTTTAAATCCTTGGGGTAGAACAGTCCGTGTATACTGAGTTTTTCTACCAGTTTTGGGGCTTTCCCATTTACAAGCAAAAAGCTCTTGACTTCGCTTTTCAAGGGGAATGCAGAAAATGGCGTCTTATAAGTCTTGCACTGTAAAACAGCACTGGTTTTCAGTTAAAGCTGTTAAAAGAGTATAACAGATTCACAGCCACTGGATATATATCCTGAATAATTTGATTCATTGCTCTAAGATCCTGTACTAAATGGTAACCCTTACTGTTTGCCTTTTACCTGGTATAATCAGAGTATTATATCTTATTATATATTTTATATATTATTATTATCATCCTTTCAAAGTATTCAATACAGAATACACAGCCCTGGTATATATCAGCAATTCAATTTTCTCTTACACCAGATTGATTTTAACCAGCGGTTCTGCAGAAAATTCCTCCAGTCTCCTTCAATTCTGTTCTACAGAGAGCAAGGGATTCAGAAGGGTACTTTAATTCAGAAGAGGGCATTCCCACTTCCAATGCCCCTCCGTTTTACAATAAGCACCAGCCTTGGCCCCTTCCCCTGTATCCTCCCCTATATCCTCTTTTTCCACGAGTGTTCCCTTCTAGCACCGTTATTAATCTCTTTTATTCTCTTTTTCATGCCTGTTTCTGTATGCTGCTCACGTAACACACAATAACTTTCCTGAGTCTAGTGCCTCAGCTCCTTGAAAACAATAGAGCCACTGTTCCCTGCAAAACTCCCAATACCTGCTTTATGAATCATCTCCCTCTCTGTACCAACAAACACTTGCATAACTGCCTTAATGTCTTTCCAGTCAGAGCCTTGCATTTTAATCATTCTCTCAAAAGCGCTAGCTGTATGATTTGAATTGTCTCTATGATTTCCAGCTGCTAAGTTCCAATTCTTCAAATCAGTAACAGAAATAGGAAATAGAGACTTTATAAGAAGTCACCAGTTCTGCATTTCCCACAGCCTGACATAAGGGAATTTGCATGACTTCTCCCTGTTTACCTCTCGCTCACCCCGCTATCGGACTGAAAACTTCTGCTCCCATTAACAATCTACCACCCCGAGCGGCATTTTCTGTCATCTGCTTCTGATCCCTCATTGTGAGACCCTCCAAGACAGCGTCCAGGAGTGATCAATAAGCAAATTTTGTCCTTAGGGTCACTGTCTTTTTATTGTTCATAAACTTGATAACATCTTTGCCCAGTACTACAAGCAGAACAACATTTTTTTCAAAGCCTTTCCCTTATCTTTTTTTTCCAAGGCTAAGACCGGGAGATTACAAACAGATCAGCAAACCATGCCAAAGTCAGTTTTCCAAACTTAAACAAATTAGGACTCTAACCCTTCACACGGACAATCACCAGTCACACAATCAATTACAAATGGAGAGTCCCTCACACAGACAATGACAAACCACAAACAAACCAAAACCAAAATCGCATTTATGTACCAAATTGGGGACTCTAACCTCAACCCAAAATACCAAAATCTGGATTACCAAATATACCAAGTATACCAAAGTTGGGTATAAGTTTTCCCAGAAATCTCATTCATACTCTATTACTTACCAAGGAATGTGGAAGAATGGCTCATGATTTAATAGCAGTGAACAATCCAGGGTTTGCTGTCTGTAGCTAGGCCTGACCTTGAGATAAGATAAAAGGGAGTAGAATACAAGAATGTGGAATCCAGCGTGGGAAAGTCCCGAAGAGTTGTGATGAGAACTTTGTATCTGCCCCTTTTGCGTGCTCAAGAGTGTCTGGCCAGTTGCGTGACAGCACAAGGCGCGTGAACAATGGGACATAACCAATTAGGATTTGTTTTGTTAGCGCGTGCACTATTGGGATAAGTATATAAGAAGTGTAAGGTGCATGAATAAATGAGAACAATCATACTCATATTGAGACTCCATCGTTACTCCGGGTCCACCTCCCACCCCGACATCTGGTAGCAGAGGATGGTTACAGGACGCCTTCAACTTCTCCGAGACTGCAGTAAGCAGCTAGAGGAGGGGAGTGGGAAACTGCGGCTAAGGGAAGCACTGCCTGTGTATAGTCAAGGTAGACAGCTGGTGTGAGGTCGCTCCTCGCCCCTTAGGGATAATTATGGAAACAGAAGCTGTGGCAACGCTACTTGTGGGAATCCTCTCTAAGAGAGGGCATGAACTGCCCGCAAAACTGCTGATAAAACTTCTATATTTAGTTAGAAAATGGGGACACTTTACTGATCCGCACACGATGTTTTTTGTTACGGAGTGGCGAGATGGAGAAACGTTGTGGCAAAAGACTATATCAGGAACAGACAAGGATGAAAAGGAAGTTAAAGCTGTTCGGGGGGACTGCACGATCACGAAAAAGGGCAAAGAGCCTTTTGGGGGCTGTGGGGAAACTTGGCGAACTGTTGTTAATACTTTACAAACGCTGAAGGCAGAGTCAAAAGTTGCCGCTGCCGCTGTGCGTGCCATAGCCTCCCCCAATCCCCCGGCTGAAACTCATCGCACCACGACGAGTCGTATGAGTGCTTTCTTTGGGGTGAGCCAGAATTGTCCAATGAAAAGAATGACTGGGAAAGCTCTTAAATCCGGCTGTAAAAAGGGGGAATGCGTCTGAGGACATAAACGGCCCCAGTGCGCCGGAGGCGCACGATGTTCACTCATCAGAGGGCGGAAGTGCAATGACACAGAAACCGGAAGTGCCCACAGTAGCCGGCTGCGCTGATAAAGTGCGGGGCAGACCAAGCTGTCGGGCTAGTGAGGAATCAGAGGAGGAAGAAGATGCCACGAAAATGCTGTAACAACCAAGGACTGTTACCTGTTAAACAATTGATACAAACCTTATTTTATAGCATATGTGCATATTGTAAGTGTTGTATGTGTTCGGTACTGTGTATAGTTTAAATATTCATACCATCGTGCTCCTCTTATTGACCGGTTGTAAACAATATCGTATAGGTATATTAAGCCAGCTCTCAAAAGAGTGGTTCTGTGTGTGTATGCGTGTGTGTGTTTAAAGCGCTTTAAACGTTTGTAAGATTTGCAAATTGGGGTTTGGTTATAGGAGCTTGAGCCTCTGTTTGTTTCGATTAATCTTAAAAATGCAACTCTGGAACCTTTCAATCTCAAACGTCCACTAAGCCGGCAAACAGGTAGATTTACCTGGGACCTTTGAAGTGAAAGGCTGCAGAGGACACAATTTCAAACTGAAAAAAAAAATACAAAAAGAACGTAGACAATAGAAAAAGAAAAAGGAAAAAAACCCAGACCTATGGCTGTGTGTGAGTTTCCCCCCAACCCTATTCCCCTCCCAGCCCTGTGGCTGTGTGTGAGTTTTTTTCCCCCCCCCATTCCTCCCCGCCCTTACTCCTGATATGTGAAGGTTTTTTGTTTTGTTTCAGCTTGGCAGTCCTTATCTCTCTCTAGGGGAGTAACAATTTATGAAGAACACTCTGCATTCCAGTGTCCCTTATAAGAACTGTTTGATGAACTGGCACTGCAGACATTGAGGGATATGCTGAGAGATAAAGGACTTGTTGTTGCACCTGAAAAAGTACAAAGGTCAGCTCTGTGGAAGTATTTGGGCTGGCGCATTTCTGATGCCCAAATCCGATCACAGAAAATCGAACTGACGACCAGTTTACGAACTATTAAAGATGTTCAAACATTGTTAGGGAATATTCAATGGGTCCACCGTTGTGTGGACATTTCCAACTCTGATATTGCTCCCTTGACTGTGTTGTTGCACAGTGCCTACCCAGCGTGCAAAATTGAGCTCACCGCAGATCAAAGGACTCTTTTACAAAAAATCAGTTGTCGCTTACAAAATATCTTGGTCATCTTGGAAGATACTGAATTTACCGATATCGCTTTTGGTTTGTAACAATAGCGAATCCCCATATGCAGTCATCTGTCAATGGCAAAACAAAAGAGGGGAATCTGGGAAGGATGGAGACCTGAATGACCCTGCCATTGCCAGTAGTAAGAGAACTGATAAAGCTGAATCACTTTGGGTATTGGAATGGGTGTTTCTGGGTGTGCAGCCAAAAACGAGCATTCAAACCAGACCCGAAGCTGTGGCAGAGTTAGTACGAAAAGGCAGATCTCGAATTATTGAGATCAGTGGTCAAGAACCTGCAGACATTAGCATTCCAGTTAATGCTGTAGACCTAGAGTGGTGGTTACGAAATGTAATACCACTTCAGGAAGCCCTATTAGGATTTGAAGGACAAATACATTCGCAGCAGACGCAAGGGAAAAAGTGGCAGATATTGTCACGAAATCAGTGGCTGGAGAGAACGAAAGTCAGTATGCAACCACTGGTGGATGGCCTTACTGTATATACTGATGCCGGAAAATGACTGCATCGTGCCGTTTGTGTATGGCACGAACGTGCTGAATGGCACAAGCATATTTTGGAGGGACAGCCCCAAGATTCTTTACAGACCTTAAAATTAACTGCTGTTGGTTGGGCCCTGTTGAATTGGCTAACCACCCCTCTTAATGTTGTAACAGACTCATTATATGTAGCAGGAATAGTCCCAAGATTAGAGGATGCTCTTTTAAGACAGACAACTAACCCAAGATTAGGAGCATTGTTTGTGCAATTATGCTCCACTCTTCAACAACGCACAGAGCCTTGTTGTGTTATTCATGTGCGAAGTCATCAACTTGACGTGGGACTAGGAAGGGGTAATCAGATAGCAGATAGCTTCGTTAGTCCAGCTCAGCATATGCCCCCTACGGATAAATTTTGTCTAGCAAGACAGAGTCACGACCAATTTCACCAGAATTCCAAAGGATTAAAACGACAGTATGGCTTAACAGAGAATGAAGCCTGTAGTATTGTACAAGCCTGTCCAAGATGTGGAAATCACAGTCCAGGAATAGGGATCGGAGTTAACCCTAAAGGACTAAAGTCCTTAGAGCTCTGGCAAACAGATGTCACACACATTGGGGAATTTGGAAGACTAAAATATGTTCACGTGACAATCGAGACCTTTTCGAAATTTGTATGGGCAACCACATTACCTGGTGGGAAAGCAGAACATGTGTGTAAAGACCTGTTGTCCTGCTTTGCTGTAATGGGGGTGCCTGAGACCATAAAAATGGATAATGTGCCTGCCTATACTAGTCAAAAGACAAGGGTCTTTTTGTCCAAGTGGGGAGTGCAACATATCACAGGAATCCCGCACTCTCCCACTGGGCAGGCTTTGGTGGAGCGAACTCATCAAGTGTTAAAAGATTATTTACAAAGACAAAAAGACACTGAAATGGACGTGCAAATGAGATTGAATAAGGTTTTGTTCACATTAAACTCTTTGTGTTTAATGAGTGATAGAGAAGAGCCACCTGTGATAATACATCATCAAAGTATAAGGTTGAATGAAAAGACAATTATCCCCAGCTTTCGAGTATTATATAGAGATCCAGTAACGGGAATATGGAAAGGACCTGTTGCTGTAATATTTAATGGTCGAGGATATATGTGTGTTCCCACGGAAGGTGGTCCTTGGTGGATACCAGCGAAAAGCATTCGACCCTATCTACAGACGTCATCAGAACATGATCAATGGCCAACACAAGAAGATCCTGCACAGGAATGAATGAAGAAAGCTGTAGTTGTGGGAATTGTGATCCCTGGGTGTTGCATAACTGTGGTGACTGTGATAATAATCAGTGGCCCTGTAATATGGACTATTAAGGATCAAAATTGGAAGAAAGTAAAAGAAAACTGTAGGCATTCTTGTAAATGGAAACGGTATTGAAAATGAGGCAGTTTTGGCTGTGTTTAGTATGTTTAAAACTAGTCATTGCAGTCTACCACCTCGCATTGTTTGATCTGCGACAAAATGTATGGGTTACTCTTGCACAAGTCTTGAACATTACTAGTTTTGTGCCAGTTTGGCGACCCCAAGCTTACCATTTGTGACTTGTCTTATAGGACTTCCCATAAAAAAAAAAAAAAAAAAATTTTTTTTTTAACTTTAATCAAACAATGCAAGAGTTGAAGTCACAGTTTAACATCACTAGTAACCTACCCTTTCGATGGGAAAACGAGAGCAAAGCATTCGACAAATATTATAATTGGGATGACAAGCTTCCAATTGGATCCGAACCACAAGAACTTGAACTTGTGGATTCATTGAATGCTACGTATTGGGTTTTTTTTGGTTTTTTTTTTAAATTTTATTTTATAGGTTTAGCATCTTGGTCTGAGGTATAGAAGGAAAGGAGATTAGCGGACCAAGCAGCACCAACAATAATTAATCCCATGGGGAACAGCAGTGATTGGGAGCAGAAATGGTGCAACATTACAATACGAAATAAAACTCACTCCGCTCCTGGCACTGTATTACCAAGACGATTACCACCAGGATATTTTTGATCTGTGGTAATCGAGCGCAGGCAGGCATGCCCTCTAACCCAAAGGGTGGACCATGTACCATTGGTCAGCCCAGTTTGGGCGTTCCATATGATCATCCAAATCAAATTCATCCCACAAGGTGGAAAAGAGACCTGAATTATGGAATTTTTGGGAAAGATTTTTTGCATTTCTTTTGCTATCAAGAGTTGCAGCCGCAAAAGCGCATAAAAACTTAGAACAATTATTTTGTTGGGTAGTGAAACAAGCCAACATGACAAGTCGAATTTTGTCTGAACTGGCTGACGACATGTCTACCGTGCAGCATACTGTTTTACAGAACAGAGCAGCAATAAATTTTTTCTTCCGTTTTTTTTGTTATTGTCACATGGTCATGGCTGTGACGATTTTGACCTAGATTTCTTCTTTTTTTCTTTGGTTTGGATGGGTTATCCAACTGGTTAGGATTGACTGGTTAGCTTAGGAGCGTATTAAAAACGGGATTAATGTTGTTGATAGTTATACTTGTAGAAATAGTTCTTTTCAGTTGTGTAAGGTTATGTCTAAGAAAAATGCTATCGCAAATAACAAATGAACCCTGGCTTGTTCAAAACAAAAAGGGGGAATTGTGGAAGAATGGCTCATGATTTAATAGCAGTGAACAATCCAGGGTTTGCTGTCTGTGGCTAGGCCTGACCTTGAGATAAGATAAAAGGGAATAGAATACAAGAATGTGGAATCCAGCGTGGGAAAGTCCCGAAGAGTTGTGATGAGAACTTTGTATCTGCCCCTTTTGCGTGCTCAAGAGTGTCTGGCCAGTTGCGTGACAGCACAAGGCGCGTGAACAATGGGACATAACCAATTAGGATTTGTTTTGTTAGCGCGTGCACTATTGGGATAAGTATATAAGAAGTGTAAGGTGCATGAATAAATGAGAATGATCATACTCATATTGAGACTCCATCGTTACTCCGGGTCCACCTCCCACCCCGACAAAGGAATAATTTTAATATCATTGTGAACATTACAAGAGTCAAAACTCTTGCTATTTTGGAGCTGGCTCCAGCTCTCTCTCTGACCTTGCATTAGAGATAGAGAAACAATGCAAACAGAAGTGATTACAGAAGAAGAGACATCTGTTCAGCACGTATCATACTTACCACAAGTCATTATCATCTTCAAAGAATAAACTGTGTCTGGAAAAAACACTACTTGAAAGAAAACATGCTGTCAGAGGAACATTCTGTCTGATTTTAAAAAACTACAATTACTTAGATGAAACTTAACTCTACTTTAGTTTAAATCAAAGGTATTCCACATTTTGTAATAGTAACTACTTCTTGTATCACCAGGTGCTCACCAAAGCTGTTCCATCACTCCCCTCCTCAGCTGTACAGGGGAGAAAAAACTGTAATGGAAGGTTCATGGGTGGAGATAAGGTCAGGGAGAGATCACTCACCAATTACTGTCACAGGCAAAACAGACTTGATTTGGGGAAAATTAATGTAATATATTACCAATCAAATCAGAGTAGGATAATGAGAAATAAAAACTAAGTCTTAAAACACCTTTCCCCCCATTTCTCCCTTTTTCCCAGGCTTAATGTCACTTCTGAATTCTCTACCTACTCCCTCCAAGTGGCACAGAGGGACAGGGAATGGGAGTTGTGGTCAGTTCATCACATGTTGTTTCTGCCACTCCTTACTCCTCAGGAGGAAGACTCTTCACAGTCTTCCCCTGCTCCTATCCACAGGAGACAGTTCTCCATGAACTTCTCCAACATAAGTCCTTCCCCATGCACTATGGTTCTTCATGAACTACTCTAGCATGGATCCTTTCCATGGGATGCAGTCCTTCAGGAACAGAGTGCTCCAGTGTGAATCCACCACAGGGTCACAAGTCCTGCCAGCAAACCTGTTCTAGCACGGGCTCCTCTCTCTATGGTGTCACAGGTCCTGCCAGGAGCCTGTTCCAGTGCAGGCTCTCCCACAGGGTCACAACCTACTTTGGGCATTCACCTGCTCCAGCATAAGGCCCTCCATGGGCTGCAGGTGGATATCTGCTCCACCATTAACACTGTGGGCTGCAGAGGGACAGCCTGCCTCACCATGGTCTTCACCACAGGCTGCAGGGGAATCTCTACTCCAGCACCTGGAGCACCTCCTCCTCCTCCTTCTTCACTGACCTTGGTGTCTGCAAAGTTGTTTCTCTCACATATTCTCACTCCTGCTGTTGTGCAGCAGTTTTTTCCCCTTAAATATGTTATCATAGAGGCACTACCACTATCGCGGACTGGCTCAGCCTTGGCCAGTAGCAGGTGTCTCCTGGAGCCAGCTGGCATTTGCTCTATTGGACACAGAGGAAGCTTCTCACAGAAGCCACCCTTGTAACCCTCTGCTACCAAAACTTTCCCTTGCAAACCCAATGCAGTGGGATTTCCAAGGGCCTCAGTTCCTTCAGGAAATATCCAACTGCTCCACCATGGTCTCTTCCATGGGCTGCAGGGGAATATCTACTCTGGCATCTAGAGCACCTCTCCCCCCTCCTTATTCACTGACCTTGTTGTTCACACTGCTGTATCTCACTCTCCCCCCACCCCATTTGCATGGCATTTTTTACCCTTTCCTAATTATGTTTGCACAGAGGTGCCACCAACTTCATTGGCTCAGCTTTGGCCAGCAGTGCGTCTGTTGCAGAGCTGACTGTAACCAGCTGCATCCAGCACAGGGCAGCCCCTGATCTCTTCTCACAGATGCCACCCCTGTAGCCCTCCACTGTCAAAACCTTGCCACGTACATCCAATACAGGAGAAAAAACAAGAAGCACGGTCTTAGCCTGCACAGCTAGCGTGAGGCTGCTTTCATATATCACTCAACATATGTAAACAGGGATATTAAGCACAAATGTCCTCTCTTCAAGAAGTAAACTTAAATCATATATGACTACTAATTAGGATATTTTACTATAAAACTTCTGAGGTGAAAAAAATATGTAATAACAAAATATAGTTAAAGTGGTAAGGGATGTTAGGAGTGGCTGCCTCCTCCAGCAATACTGTCCCAGCCAAGACTCCCTCCCAGCTGCTGGAACCCAGTCTGGTGTGCCATGGGGACCCAGGGTCTCTGCCCAGGCTGAGTGACATGGATGTCGCTTTCCCATTTGCAGGTACAACTAGTAGCAAAGCTGAGTCCATATCCCAAAGACACATACAAAGGATGCTGACATTGCCCATTGGACCACAGATTATAATAACTGCCTTTGGCTAACCAGCACCACAGCTGAGCAAAGTGGAAAATCTTTATCAAACAACAATTTTAACTGCTGTTTGGTTCTGCCAGTGCAAGGAAAGAGGACAAGGGAAGAGAATAATTGGCCACCTACAGCTGGAACACATTTTGAAATAAAATTAATCTCTGTGCAGAAATAGCAATGTCTGAACTATTTAAGCGCACTTCTGTGAGATTGCAAATAGGATATATGATGTTTTGTGTAAATGTGTGAACTTTACCAATGGCAGGAGTAAGCCTCCCCTCAAGAGGTGTGGGAAGAGAGATCGCTAGTGAAGACTGTGGGTTTTGTGTATATCATGGATCAACTAAAAACTCTGGTGATTTTTTGTTGTGTGAAATGGACAATAACTAGTAAAGGTAATCTTGTTTTGAAAACTGATTCAGGATTTTGGTCAAGTGCAAAATGTTTCTTCTATTACTGCTTGCTTGCCTACTCCTAAATCGGCAGAAAATCAGTTCGGGGGGGTCTTGATGATAGATCTTAATGAAACTTGGAAACGTGTGTAAAAACAGTACTGTGGGGTGAAATAATCCACAAGGATGTTCTAGAATCAAGTGGAAAAATAACGGCACAGTGTTTAACAAACAGGGAGATATTGGACCAAAACCAGAATGGGAACTGCCAATTTTATCTATACAGGCCCGGACAGATCTGAGAACAATAATATGCCTTGGGGTTGATCAAATACCTCAGGTATGGAAGTTACCTCAAACTGGGACTTGGGAGTATTCTCAAAAGACTAAGTGGTGTAATTTCTTGGGAAATAGTGAGAGAAATTCAACATCAAATGAAAATATTAATTCAAATCGGATGTGTAGCAAGGTCTATTAACTCCCCTAAATGGTACTTGGTCACATTTGACACACAATGATACGTGGAGGAACCTTGACTGCACCCAAGAATCAGTAATAGCTTTGTGACTGATGGTTTGGATAAGTAGTGACAGAGTTTGGACAACACAATTTCCTTTATTTGGAGAAAGGAAATATTGGACAGTGGGACTACTGACCTTACGTCCTCTGTGGAAAAGATCCCCCTTGGCGTATAGTTTGTGGGCACGAGTTAAGACTTGAGAGGACTAGTAACATCCAAGTATGGGAACAACCGTGGGATGGATACTAGAATCAATATTTACACCTCAAGTAGCATAATTTAGTAAGAGATTGGAAATACACAACTAAACATTACAAATTGAACTGCTGGCAAATGTAATACAACTAGGGTTTATGGAATTAAATGAACAATTCCAGGCAACTTCTAAAATGGCTTTACAAAAAATATTTGCTCTTAATTTGTTATTCTTATATGAGCATGGTGTATGTGGGTACTTAAATTTGCAAAATGATAGTTGCTGTGTTCATACCCCAAAGGTAACAGAAAATTTGAATGTTCAGCTGGATAGAATTAAACAAGTACCTAAGGCCAGTCAGGAATTATGGGCAGGATTAGAAGGAAGATGGTTGAATAAACAATTCAATGGACTTGGATTTTCATTGACTGGATGGTTGACAAGCCTTTTACAAAATGTTTTTGTTATAATCATTTTAATAATTATCTGAATTACATTAACTTGTATCAAATAATTGATTCTTCAGGCAAATGTTGGAACCTATGTGATGTTACTGAAGGGAAAAAGTGAGATTTATGAGGCCTGTAAAATAAGACAAGTGGCCTCAAAATTCTCAAAGCAGGGAAATGCTGGCAAAAGACCCTGATATTTTTAATATCTTAAAAAATGTCTTAGGATCATCAGACAGGCAGAAGACTTACACAGGATGGGTCCCAGTTAATGATTATCTTTTGTAATTGTAGTTGTAGGGGATTAAAGTTTGTTCAGCTGTATGGTTAGATAATAGTGCAATTTATCGCACAGTGGGTAATCGATCCACATTTTGGACAACAGCTGGGCACAATCAAATTCACCCACAAGTGTTGAGAGAAAGAAAAGTGAGAAAGATTTGAGGAGAGAATAAGGACAGAGGGAGAAAAAAAAAGAAATATAGGAGAAAGTGAACATAACAAAAACAAACACCACCCCAATTAATCCGCCAGAAGTTTTGGCAGCAGAATGTGATTCACCGGGTAGAGGACACCCATGTGTGCTTCTTGGGAGGGATCATTTATAGAGGAGCTCTGTGCCCTATTAGCATGCAAGGAGGAGGTCTGGCTGTGCCTGTGCTGTTTCTCTTTGTGGAAAGTTCTCAAACTGGGGCACGCGCAGAAGTTTCTTCGGGAAAGTTCTTGAAATGAGGGCTGGGGGCTTCAGAGGTCACTGGCAGTTCAACAGACCCTTGCCAGAGTAACCACCATTTGAACTCTTTGGGCTCACATATGCATTCAGAGGCACTCTTGCACAGATCTCTCTGCACTGAGTCTGGCATGAACAGTCCAAAAAACCCCAGCAGACAACCACAGGCATGGGGGGGGAAGGCCAGTGCCTCCTCCCGCATCTCCCTCTCTCTCCTCTGTTGCTGCCAAACTGCTTAAAACCTTAAGCGCACACACACAGAGTTTTGCACCAAGATAGATGTTTAAGACATGCAGACAAATACAAATAAAGAAGTTGTTTACAATTCAGTCCTTTACCCTGATACAGGTATAGTCTACAGTAGCATCCAGGTACTAGCACTACCCTAAAAATATAAATGTTGCGGGCAGATTCTTTCTTTAGTTACTCTAGAATTCTAGTTTACCATTTTTTACTGGAGTTTGTCAAGAGAAGAGATTTGACATGGCAGGGAAAACTTTGTACATTTCCTAGAATGTTTCAAAATCCTCTCTGGAGACTAGAATTTCCGTTGTATTTTACAGAGCTTTCCAGAGTTGAAAACAGTTTTTTTTTCACTTGATGTTTTTTGGTAGCTTGAATGGACATACAGTTATGAATATATTTCCTTAACTAAAGGGATACTGGATTACTGATATTCAGAATATGCTGTCACTTGGGAAAAGAGGCCAGCACCCTCCCCTCTACAACCTCCTTTCAGGTAGTTGTAGAGAGCAATAAGGTCTCCCCTCAGCCTCCTCTTCTCCAGGCTAAACAGCCCCAGTTCCCTCATCCACTCCACATAAGACTTGTTCTCCAGCCCCGTCACCAGCTTTGTTGCTCTTCTCTGGACATGCTCCAGAGCCTCAACATCCTTCTTGTAGCGAGGGGCCCAGAACTGATCACAGTATTCGAGGTGTGGTCTCGCCAGTGCCGAGTACAGGGGCAGAATAACCTCCCTGGACCTGCTGGCCATGTCATTTCTGATACAAGCCAAGATGCCATTGGTCTTCTTGGCCACCTGGGCACACTGCTGGCTCATGATCAGTCAGCTGTCAATCAGCAGTCCCAGGTCCTTCTCCTCTAGGCAGCTTTCTAGCCACTCTTCCCCTAGTCTGTAGTACTGCACAGGATTGTTGTGCCCCAACACAACAACCCTGTTTGAGGGGCCAGGTGATTTTTTCTTCCCTCCTTCCCATTACGTGTGGTGATACAGCACAGCTCTAATGGGTCCAATCAATTAATAAATGGCTCCATGGCTGGTGTCACAGCAATAACTTTGGTTTTTTTTATAATGGGATGGCCTACATGGCACCGGGGTTACAGGTATCAGATTGGAGCCACCTTTATCAGAGGGGGAGGAGAGGAGGGTCTTTGCCCAGGAGCTTGCAGGGCTTGTAGATAGGGCTTTAAACTAGATGTGAAGGGGGAGGGGGATAACATCAGGCTAGCCTGTAACAAGAGGTGGGAAGACAGGTGTGTGGTGTCAGGGAGGATACTTCTCTGAAACACCTTATAGGTAACAGAAGCTCCACTAGGAAGGTGATGCAACCGACAGCCCGGCTGAAGTACCTTTATACTAATGCATGAAGCTTGGGTAACAAGCAGGAGGAACTGGAAGCTGCTGTGCCACTAGAAAGCTATGATCTAGTTGCAATCACGAAAAAGTGGTGGGATGAATTCCATGACTGGACTGTGGCTATCGACGGCTACAGGCTGTTCAGAAGGGACAGACTGGGAAGGTGTGGAGAGTTTTGTAGAGACGTGGCTTGAGGAGAAGGGACATGAGAAAATACAGCTGGTAAAGCAATAGCAGCCTTGTACAAGGCCACAGTCTCCTTGAGCAAGAAGTTAGGCGATATCAGGATGTAAAAACAAGATCTAGAAAAACCACAAACATCCTAGGAATGTAGCAATAGAGGCAGGGCTGACATTCTGTATCGGACCAATGATGAGCCTTACTTTTGCAATAAGTATGAGCCTTATTACTGCTATTATAAAAGCATGCCTATCGTATTAATAAATTGAGACTTGTTGATCATCATCGGATGTGCTTGTCTCCCGTCGACTCCGTCAAATGGTGACCCCAACGTGCCGGAGCAAAACGCAGGCATTGAACCACGGATGAGCGACGACAGGGTTGGGTCCCGAAGCAGCTGGGATGGCAATAAGAGCGAATACAGAAGGTGACCGTATAGATGAGCCTGAGGACGCGCCGTGCTCTTGGTCACCGTATAGACGGGCCTGGCCGATACGTGCTGCCGAGACCTTGAGGGGCTGCAACAGCGCTGACAAATTAGGTATGGAAAGGCAAGCAGCATATGATTTATTTACCGCTTTCCTGCAAAAGTGGCAGGTTAAAGGAATAGATTTGCAGAAGGAGTTAACAGGACTTTTAGTATACGGGCATGCCAAGGGCTTATTCATAAATCCTCATACTGTACATGAGCTGACAGAGTGGCGAAAGTTCGGGGATGTGTTGTGGGAGGCTACATTACAGGATGATAAAACGGCAAAAAAGTTGGGAAAGCTATGGAGGGTGGTACATAATGAGCTTTTACAGCATCAGGCAGAAAACAAAGCAGCTGAGCAAGCATCTGCTACTCACACAAAAAATAGAAGCTATGAAAGAGAGTGGTCCCAAACCACTCCGTTGCCCCCTACGGTCACGCAGGTGGCTTTACCTCCCCCGCCTCCACCGCCTTCTGGCTCTGGTTCAGAGGCAGCTTGTGAGCCGTCTGCACCCCCCGAAGAGCAGGGGCCGTGGCCGAAAGCGCCCCCGGCCGTTCTCCCTCTGGGCAATGAGCCAATTCCTGGGGCGGAAAGCGACCTAGTGGAGGTCATTGCCAGGGAGCGGAGAGAAGCTTGGGCTGTGCTTGCAAAAGACGGCTTGGAAAGAGGAGGAAGAAGATGGCATGGCAGAGGAAACACCAGATCTTCGCTGGAAATCAGTTAGTTATGAAGCGATAAAAGAAATTCGAAAAGCTGTAAAAAGAGAAAGTACTGACTGTTTCGTTGCCAAGCTGCCCACCGACCCAGTGCTCGAAACAGCCACCGGCTCCATCGTATGCATGAATAATTCACAGCCTTCATAGGATAGTCCTCTGCCACGAAAATGCTCTAACAACCAAAGACTATTACCTGTTAAACAATTGATACAAACCTTATTTTGTGATATATGTGCATGTTTTAAGTGTTGTGTGCGTTTGGTACCGTGTATAGTTTAAATATCCATACTATGGTGCTATTCTTATTGACTGGTCGTAAACAATATTGTATGGGTATATTAAGCCAGCTCTCAAAAGAGTGGTTCTGTGTGTGTGTATGCATGTGTGTGTTTAAAGCGCTTTAAATGTTTGTAAGACTTGCAAATCGGGTTTTGGTTATATTGAGCCTCTGTTTTGATTAATCTTAAAAATGCAACTCTGAGACCTTTCAATCTCAAACGTCCATTAAGCCAGCAAACAGGTAGATTTACCTGGGACCTTTGAAGTGAAAGGCTGCAGATGACAAGATTTTAAAATACATAGAAAAAAGAAAGAAAATATGAAATACAGAAAGAAAAACAGAAAAGAAAATGGAAAAAGAAAAAATAGAAAAAAGAACATAGAAAACAAAACAAAAAAAAAAACAAACAAAAAAAGGAAAAACACCCAGCCCTGTGGTTGTGTGTGAGTTTCCCCCCCCTTACTCCTGTTTTTGTTTGAAAGTGAAGGTTTTTTGTTTTGTTTCAGCTTGGGAGTCTTTGTCTCTCTCTAAGGGAGTAACAATTTATGAAGAACACTCTGCATTCCAGTGTCCCTTATCAGATCAGCAACTGCTGGGTCCTAGTGCAGACAACCGTAAAGGGAATTTTAGCCAGATACTAATGAAGACATGATTTAAGAGTCCAAAAGGAGTATCCTCTGAGAGTGAAAAACTGCAAAGGAATAGAAAAGTTAATGCATTTGCAGCCTTGAGAATTCCCATACAGGTAAAAACAGATAAAAGAAGCCAGGGGGTAAACCGTTAACATTAAAGAACCAAGGAAACCAGCAACCCAGCATGCAGCGGAGACGTGTGACAACAGTAAATGCTCCTGCTTGGATCTTCTCCACAGCCTCATCAATAATAAGGGATTGAAACGCTCACAAGGTTTCGCTCCAAGCTTTTGGTCTTATTGGTAACGGTTTAAGTGCTTTGGTTAGTAGGTCATTCGAGTGTCACTTTGCAAAGTCTTTTTGTGTAACCTGGTGTTATTAATTCTGATTTTACTGGACAAATACAAGCTATGGTTTATATTCCTTTCCCACCTGTGTATATCACCCAAAGCAGTTGTGTTACTCAATTAATACCATTTCAAAGATTGTATTAGAGAAAATAGGCCTTCAATTCGCACCTGAAAGAATTCAAACCTGGAAATATTTTAAGTAGAAAATTTTGAATGCCACAATTGAACCCCAGCAAGCCAAATTGCAAATAGTAGTTAAAACAATTTACAAAAGCTCCTAGGAACAATCAATCGAGTTAAACCTCATTTGTGTATAACTAATGTAGAACTAAGTCCATTATTTGATCTTCTTAAGGGAGGACATGGCTTTAACAGCACTTCGTACTTTTATGAGTGATGCTCAACAAACTTTGGGCAAAATTGAAAAAGCCATTACTCAGAGAAAAGCTCATAGATGACTTGATGGTCAGGCATTTGGTCTAATAGCACAATTAGTACCTTTTAAAAGTAAAGCTCTCCAAACTGGAAAAAAAAAAAAAAGGGGGGGGGGGGGGGAGAAATGTTACCTTCTAGTGAAAGAATTGCAAAGGCGACTTATGTGTTGAACTCTTTACATTTAACTGGAAATAGAACTGGTCCTCCTATTGTAATCCATCACCGATCGCTAGAGTCAGGACTGAATAACCAGGACCAGCAAGGTATCAAAGTACTATACAAAGACTGGGACTCAGGCGAATGGGAAGAACCTGTTGAGCTAAAAACGACAGGAAGAGGTTATGTTTATGTCTTTACAGACAGCAGTCCAAGATAGGTTCCAGCGAAATAGGTCAGTAATAATGGATGCTTGTGTAATGTATAATTGTATCTATAACATCACTCAAAAAGGTCAGAATGTAAATGCTACTTTACCTGTGTATAGAAACGCTACAGCCTTGTATAGTCATATCTTTCCTAAAGTATCACGCTCTTTTTCTTTTCCAAAAAAAAAATAGAATACATGCGAGGGGCACTGCTAAAACAGTGCGCTCTTCAAAACTGTAATCAGGCTACACGGAGTGTGATTAACACCTTGGGTGCAAATTGGACCATAGAGGAGGCATTAGAAAGGATGGCTCAAATGCCGGTAGGGTTACAAGCATTTTTAGTAGATGCTATTAAGCAGCTGGGGCTGGGATTACAGGAACAGGCAAAGGCTTTACAAAATCAGGTGTTAGCTGCTCTCGCACCCCTTCAAGCGTCAGCTGCAGTTAATTCGGCTCCATCGGGAACCTGTACGCGATGCTACAGGTGCGGAGGCACGGGTCACATGCGCCGAGAATGCAAGGCTACAAGGATATGGTGCCGAAAGTGCCGTTCGGATACTCACACTACGGGCACTTGTCGGCGGAGGTCGGGAAACTCCGGCAGGAGCGCGAATCGCAGTGGCCGCGCTCAGACACAAGTCGCCGCTGCAGCTCAACCGACCTTCCCTGCCTCCAGCCTGCCACCACAGGGAGCCTCGGGCTGGACTTGGCAGCAGCAGTAGAAATCACGCTAATGACATCGCACCCACAAAAGATCCCAACAGGAATTAAGGGACCTATTGTTATACAAGGTCGAGCGGTGGGTGCACTGCTAGTAGGATGATCGTCTGCCTCTATGATTGGATTATTTGTGTTACTTGGTGTTATTGATGCTGACTTTACTGGAGAAATTATGGTTTTGGTGCATACTCCTTTTCCACCCGTTCAAATTAATAAGGGACAGAGAATTGCTTAATTGGTACCTCTGGAGCAAATGACTAAAGGGCTAAAACCCATGAGAGGGCAGGTCCATCGGCGAGATCCAGAATTATCCATAGACCTGATGATCTGGAACGGTTCCAAATACCTCCTTGGGGCACTGACTCAATTGCAAAAGAAAACGGGGGAGATAAGGGTATTGGAATGGATTTCCCCCGCGTTACAACAAACCAAAACTCTGTTTCAAAAGGTCGAAATGCTAGCGGATTTAACAAAGAAAGTCAGGGAGAGAATGCTACAAGTAGCTGGAACCGAGCCAGCAGTAATCAGGATGCCAATAAAAAAGGATACTTTGGACTGGTACTTGTGTAATAGTGAGGAGCTACAGGAGGCACTTTTAGGTGCGAGTTGTCCCATTGAAACAGGACCGATATGGGTGCCTGCAAAGTGGACTAAACCTGTTCTCGATACAACGACTGCCAAGCAATCTGACAGAGGAAGACAAGAGGAGAATAGAGGAGAAGCTGCCACTGATCCTACGACCGCTGCTGTCACAGTTGAAAGGATACTCGAAAGCTGTCGACAGGGCTTTGAAGCACTGCCAGACCTTTGAAGGACTGATTACAACTATTGGACGGTTATCGCAAGTTTTACTACGGGGGCCAGCGGGTCAAAATTGTCTTGACTGTAATAGTCCATGTTGCGCTGCTTGGGTAGCTTTATACTGCGGGGGTTGCGATAAGATCTTTTGGATAGAACAGTCCCTAGTACGTGACTTATGGTGTAACAGGTGTGCATTTAACCATAACTTTAACAGCTGGCAGAGAGAGCTGCAAGAGCAAACAGGGCTAGCAACAACCGCGGCCTTAGCGTTTTTTGAAGCACCTGAACAGCAAATATTGGCTTACTACCGTTGGGAATTGGAGAATATTGTTAAAAGGGTTACAGTTCAAGGTAGATCTCATATTATCTCTGCGAGGTGTAGGAAATTGGTACCCATAACACAGCATTCCGTGGTAGGGCCCATAAGAGGAGATCCTGACAGGGAATTGGATCAGTGCTTGAGCAGGTTACAGGAGTTAAAACTGCAACGGCTAGGAACAGTAAGGGTTAAAAGGAATAAGAGGAGAAGGAAGCGGGAAGAAAAATGAGGCTTAACTGTATTGTATTACTTAGTGCTGTAATAGCCAGCGTAGCAGGAGTTACACGCTTTACACGCTTTAATCAGCCAAGAGATAACATCTGGGTAACATTAGCAAACCAAACTAATCAATCGTCGCTTTGCCTTAGCTTAGGAGGGGTTACTAATCCTTTTCGAACTTGCCTGATAGGTTTGCCTGTTTGGTCTCCAGGGGAATATTGTGGTTTTGTGAACGAAAGCAGCCTGTGCAAAAACTTATCGAGCGCTGAGGGCTGTAGTCAGCTGCACCAGTGGGGAGGTAACCCTCAGATTGAGGATGGCTGCCAACAATGTAAGATCATACTGTCCTTGAACATCACCCTGCACTCTCCCCCAGAGGAATTAGATCTCTTTGGAAGTGCAAATGCCAGTTTATCCAATGTCAAACAGGGGGCTTGATTCGGTTTTGAGCTACTGAACCTAAATGACTTTAACAAGAATCGCAAATATTAGGCCAGCCTAGACTCATCCCTGGAATCAGGAACAGTGAATAGCCAGCTTTACTCCCGATGTAACGGTGCCAACATTACGGCCCCGAAGAAATTGCCCCCCGGGATATTTTTAATTTGTGGAGACAGAGCTTAGAATGGTATACCAGCAAAGCCACATGGAGGACCTTGCTACTTGGGGAAATTATCGTTGTTCCATCCTAATGTATCCTTATTAATGCAATGGAGTCAAAACACAAGCAGAGAAAAACGCAATGTGCACGAGCTAGACTGCGGTCAGATAGGGGAACCCATGTTTTGGAGTGAATTGAAACAGGTGGTAGTCTCGACTATTTTACCTGGAGGTGCGGCAAATAAGGCAATGAATTTGGCAGACGAACCTTCTTGCTCAGAAAGAAAACGGGGGGAATGTGGAGAGTTTTGTAGAGACGTGGCTTGAGGAGAAGGGACATGAGAAAATACAGCTGGTGAAGCAATAGCAGCCTTGTACAAGGCCACAGTCTCCTTGAGCAAGAAGTTAGGCGATAACAGGATGTAAAAACAAGATCTAGAAAAACCACAAACATCCTAGGAATGTAGCAATAGAGGCAGGGCTGACATTCTGTATCGGACCAATGATGAGCCTTACTTTTGCAATAAGTATGAGCCTTATTACTGCTATTATAAAAGCATGCCTATCGTATCAATAAATTGAGACTTGTTGATCATCATCGGATGTGCTTGTTTCCCGTCGACTCCGTGAGGAAGGAGGGGTGGAGGCGTTGCCCTCTGTCTCAGGAAAGGGATAGAATGTGAAGAGCTGTCACTGAAGAGTAGCCACAAACAAGTTGAAAGCTTGTGGGTCAAAATTAAAGACAGAAGAACCAATGGGAACCTTGTGGTTGGTGTCTACTACAGGCCACCCAATCAAGGATAGCCAACTGATGAAGTCTTCTTCCTCCAGCTACAGGAGACTTCACGCTCGCAAGCTCTCATCCTACTCAGAGACTTCAACTTTTTCAAAGAGAATGTACCCCCACTGATGGTTGGGAATGGTGACCTTGTATCAAGAGATGAGGAGAAGACTGAGGTACTTAATGACTTTTTGCCTCAGTCTTCACTGATAACTGCTCTCCTCACCCCTCCTGGGTAGTGGGACAGCAAGATGGTGACCGGGGGGTAAACCCTCTCCCACTGTAGAGGGGGATCAGGTTTGTGACCACCTGAGGAACCTGAACATATAGAAGTCTATGGGACCTGATGACATGCATCCCAGAATCCTGAGGGAACTGGCAGATGCAGTTGCCAAGCCACTCTCCATGATATTTGAAAAGTCATGGCAATCAGGAGAAGTCCCTGGTGACTGGAAGAAGGGTAATGTTGCGCCCATTTTTGAAAAGGTAGAAAAGATGACCCTGGGAACTACTAACTTGTCAGCCTCACCTCTGTGCCTGGGAAGAGAACCTCGTTCTTCTGTGGCCCATGATGCAAGAATCTTCTTAATCCATGGAATCCAGGGTCCTTTTTCAGCTACCTTCACAGCTGCCTATGTAGTTAGAAGTATCTGATATGGTCGTTTCTACTTAAGAGTTATTGGTTCTGAGTCCCAGGGCTTGATCAAAATGACCAGCTGTAACCATATGTGGTGAACCAGGGTAACCTGATTCTTGAGCAGAGGTGGAAAATGAAGCAGAAAAATGCAAACCTGACCTGGCCAGGGGAAGGTGGGCCCCATTAATCCAGTCCCTGTACTATAATTATTATGGAAGCCACTGCCATCTCCTAGCATAGTCCCAAAGCTAAGTCCCCTGTCCTAGATTAACCCACTGGCCACTTGCTAAATGCTGGGCAGTGTAGTTCCAGTTCCTCTCCATCACAGGTAAAGGGGAAAGGAATAGGAGAGACACTTATGGGTTGAAAAAAAACCCCTGAAACAGCTTTAATCACATAATGACAATAAGAAGTCAAGATAATAATATTAATAAGAAAATGATTAAATGTATACAAATATATACAAAACTAATATTGAGCTCCCCCAAGATGTTCACGTCTCCACTAGGGCTGCAGGGCAGGCACTGAGTAATCCCAGACTGGACTCTGCAGCAGACAGGAACTGGATTCAGGAACACATGGCTTGGGATCAAAGGCAGAAGAAAGGGAGAGAAGAGAGCTTGACTCTCGTGATCCCTCAACTTTATACTGAGTATGATGTATACGGAATGCAATACTTCACTGTTCAGTTTTGGGTCACCTGTCCTGTCCACTTCTCCCTGCAACTGTGACCCTTTTAGCCCTTTGACTTTATAAATGCACTCCAACAATTTTAGCAGTGGCCTTGGTTTCTATAGGAATAAGTATCAGCAATGGCCCTTCTGCATACCAGCCTAGTAATAACTACAAATATAAGGCATTACCACCTCTAGAAGCAGACACTGTCTGAAAAACATGTTAACTTCAGAAAATGCAGTCACTTAGAAGGTGTTTAACTGAAAAGTAAAAACTACTGAAAGGATAATTGGTTCTGTTTTAGCACAAACCAGGACACCTCCTTTCAGCACTTGAAGGAATATGGTACATATTTTGTTGCTCTTGGCAATATGATTTATGAGGTCAGGAAGGTTGATTGCTCATGATACAATACTATTACATAAAGAATATTATATAGTTTTCAAATCAATTTATGAGTTTCCATGATGTTTTCACTAATATTATCTTTAGCTAAGGATCTGGATGGAATGAGATTAATCTGAGACCATGAATAACTTTTCTGACTAAAATCACTTGAAATGCTTGTCAAAATATAGACTTTTTTAATAATACATTTATGACTTTTCTTTTTACTGCTGACATACTCTTTTTTCTAATTCACTCTCTAAATACAGACAAAGGGAAGTGCTAGGTTAAAGTTCTTTTAGTCCCTGAAAGGGCTCCGATTCAGAGGTATGCTTTACAATAAAATATCACAAAATAACTATGGGCCTATGTACAGTTACCTAACATCACAAAAATTAAGCTAAAAGATTAAGGTATGGCTCTCCAATTACTCAGAATGCTCTAGTAGGAATTTACAATGAAAAGATGGTTACTAATTAATTCTAGGATGCTGTTAAATATGGTTAGAAATCTAAGCAGAATTGTACTCCAGTGGTTCTCACTGGTAAATGCCATAAAGGTATTTGACAGAACAGAGTAAGATTATCTCTGCCACTTAAAACTGAGTAGTTCAGTCTGGAAGGAGAAGCTTAATTCTCTGAATGGAAATCTTTATACCTTCCTCTAATACAGCAAACTAAAAGTTTCCCATATGTCAGCAGCATAAAATATTCCTTATCTACTCATTACATATTTTCATATTGGTTCATGAGTTCAGGTTAGAGGAGTTTAAAATTAAATGCTGGGAAAATTAAGGATGTTGGAAAGAAAGATTATAGTACTTCTGTCATATGAGGTCCAACACAACAAAAAAAAAAAGAGAGAGAGACTGTGCCTGTAATTCTTTTTATTTAATAAATTAAGAAAATCAACTACAGTCACCTTCAAACTAGTTCCCTATTGAGTTGACACACACCTGCATACAATGCTGCCAACATTCAAAGCAATTCCACAGATCATTTTCTGAAAGGCTGTTGAGGACGTCTGTCACTTTTGCTTTCACATCTTCTACTGACAAAAAATGGGTTACTTTGAGCACTGACTTGATCTTTGGGAAGAGGGAGACAGCTCTGGCAAACAGGGTGGGTGCTCAAGCACAGTGATGTTATTAGCTAAAAACTGCTTCTCAAAGTATTGTGGGCTGGCACGCACCATTTTCTGACTGAGGGTAAGAAAATGTCTATATTTGAACACGTGTCCACTCATACTGAGTGAAGCGATCAAGTTGAGCCTTGCCTCACTGTGACAGGTTAGAACATGTTTTATAACCATTTCTTTGTTTCTCCCCGTCCACTCTTGGTTCCTGAGCTATAGAGTTAGTCTTGGGATTTTTTGTCAGACCTCACACCAGGACTCACATAAAACTTAATTATAGGGAGACAAGTCCCCTTCCTCCTCTTTGTCTGGTAAGGACTGAAACTTGTTAGCGAAAGCACACATGCCCACTACTTTCTAGAGTCACAAGCACATGCACGTTTTCAGATCCTTTGAGTACTGGCATGGCCCTTCTGTCCATCTGATACTGCTGCCCAAATCCTGAGCCCTCTTACCTGCTTTATGGATCTCATACTCACTGGCTAGTCCAGCTTGATGTTTGCTAGAGAATTACACACACACACATCCATGCGCACCAGATTCAATAGGTCACTCATCTTCATTTAAAATAATATAGACAGTTCAATTACTCTGCTTAAAAAAAAATAAATAGAAAAGGGTTTCCAGTTTTAAAGGAATAAAATTTAGAGTTGGGGAAGCAAAAGACTAAAGAGCCTGAGATTCTTTAGAAAGGTCAGATAGAAAGGAATTTAGTAGATGTGCAGAATAATGAAAGGCCATGGAAGAGAGAAAAGAGAGACCTGATGTTTACCTTTTGAATAAAATAGGACAATCAATTAAATGAAAAGGTAATGTTTTTGGCACAAGGCAGAATTAACTCAGTACAAATTCCATATACTTAACTAGGTGGGAAGAAAGGACTAACCATTTAAATGACCAATGAAAGCATCAGCAGTTTCCAGGTAGAATAAAATATAAATATTTATATCTAGCTCTGTTTGCATCAATGTATAAGGTAACTTCTGGCAAAGATTAGAAAGAATTTCTCCCCAAATTACTACTCTGGGTTTCCTCATGCTTGGTCCTGAAATATCTGGCAATGGCCACTGTTAAAGACTAGTTTTCCTGACAGTGTTTGCAATATCTGACTTTGTCTAGTGCTTTGCCTCTTGTGAAAATATCCCTGTTCATAGACAGCTGGTGGCTGTCTGGCTAAGGAAAAAAGGGTAGTAGCAAAGAAGGCATGACCTCTGCTGATCCAGTTACTCATTGGGCCACTGGAACCGTGAGCCAAACATACCATAATTAAACAGTCCTGAGCTGTTGTATCTTGACTGTATTGACTCAGCAATCAGAAGGCCATGCAGAAGTGGTTATTTGATATATTTAAAAATTCTGGAAAACCAAACTGGCAGCTCAAAATCTGACTCAAACTATGGTAGGTATGTTCAAAAGAGAATATACTTTTTTTATTTTCTTTGTATGAAAGCTACATAAAAGTCCAGCAAAACAGATATCAACTTGCTCTTGCAGTTCATATTTTGTAAACATCTTGTAAACAGAAATCTTGTAAACAGACATCTTGTAAACAGTTCATTTACACCAACAGGGAGAAATATTACTATAACTATAGCACATTTCTATCCCATATGTCACATTCTAAAACTTATATTTCAAAAATAGCTACTTCAACTGTATCACAACCCATTGTTGTGATAAAAGCAGGATGAATTTTATACCTTTTCAGCTAAGTCTTGTCTAAGTAACTTCATTTTCTGAAAGTTAACTGCATGGTTTTCAGAGAGTGTTTCCCTGTGATAATGCAGGGCATTGGTATGCAGAAAGGCCAGTGCTTATACTTATTCCTATAGAAACCAAGGGCATCCTTGAGCTGGTGGAGTGCCATAAGTGAAAGAGGTGAAAAAAGGTCACACCTACAGGGAGGGGAAGACAGGACAGGTGACCCAAAACTGACCAACAGAGTATTCAATCCCATATACATCATACTCTGGATAAAACCAAAGGATCATGAGGGTCAAGCTCTCTTCTTTGATGGTTGACATTCAGTGAGGATCTTGTCTGTCTTTTTGCCCTGATCCCAGATCCATACATTCCTGAATCCAGTTACCGAGTCCAGCCCAGAATCTTTCCCCATGTCTTCTCTGCAGCATCTGCAGCATCTGTGGCAACATAGTCTGGAAGAATGGGGGGGGGGGTGTCAGTTTCCTATATTTGTACATATTTGAGTGTTTTCTTATTAATAGTATTTTTATTATTATTGTTGTTGTTTAATTAAAGATTTTTTAGTTTTGGTTTTAAACCCACAAGTCTCTTTCTCTCATTTCCCTTTCCTTGGGGCGGGAGGGGAATTGGGACATAACTGCTTGCGTTTAGCTGCTGATCAAGCCAGTCTGGGGCTAAACCATGTTAACCATACAGCAAACATCATCCCCAGACATTAGAGCCTATTGTCATCACCCATTTATGTCAAAGGGAATTAATATCATAGGCACTCCTTACAGAAGGAGCTGGAAGGCAAAGCAGAAAAAATACTTTCCTGCTGATATCTCTGCACATCAGAGGTAGCAAATTGTTAGATCAGGTTACCCTTCTCAATTAGCACATCAAAATGAAAAAAATCTCTAAATTTATCTTTTTGCATTACTCAGTGCTGCTTGGTATCCCTTTACTCTGTCAGTAAGCTCCTATTTCTGTATGACAATATTTCGGAAGAATATTTGAATTTTCTATTTTGTTTCCTAAGGGAAATGAGAACAGTCTCTTCATTACTGTTGTCCTCCTCCTCGATGCCATAATGACAAATGCCACAACATCATTGTTTGTATGACCAGCTATCTCACATCACAAAAGCACACCTTACAATAGAATTTACCTCCATTCTATCACTGCCTTGACTCATTTACATGTTCTCTGTAGAACAGGTTTAAGGGAGAACGGAGGAATTTTCTGCAGAACCTCTGGTTAAAAGCAAGCTGGGGAAAGAAGAAATTGAATTTCTGGTGGATACCAGGGCTGTGTATTCTGTATTGAATACTTTGAAGAAACAACAACAACAATAATAATATACTAAAATATATACTAAAATATAAATATAATAAAATATAAGAATCATTGGTGCAATGGGAGCCAGGGAAAGCTGACCATTTTTTTAAATCCTTGAAATCTAAATTAGGAAAACAGTGCGTAACTCATCAGTTTTGTGTTTGCCAGGTTCCTCAAAGCCATTGTTAGGAAAGGATTTGCTTGAAAAATTAGAAGCTCAAATAAGATTTGGAGAAGGGGAAGTTGAAGTTTATATACAAAAATCTAAATATATCAAAGCGACAGTTTTATTATTACAGGATGTCAGTATTCAAAGAATATAATCCCTCGATAGTTTGGAGATGCTGCGGTCCAGACAGTGTGGGCTGGAGAAACACCTGGGAGGTCCAAGTGAAGCAAAACATGTAAGAGGTGATTTGAAACCAGGATTGGTCCCAGTAAGAATTAAAATTAGAAGCTAACCTTGGGTTAGTATCAGTAATTCAGAAATTCTTGGAATATAAATTTTTAGTAGAATATGCATCAAAATATATCTTGATTTTACCGGTTAAAAGGCAAATGGTAAGCGTTACCATTCAGTACAGGATCTTAGAGCAATCAAATTGTTCAGGATATACAGCCAGTGGTTGTGAATCCCTATACTCTTTTTTTAACAGCTTTAACTGAAAGAACAGAGTTGGTTTACAGTGTTAGACTTATAAGATGCCTTTTTTGCATTCCCAGTGAAAAGGAAAATCAAGAACTCTTTGCTTTTGAATAGGAAAATCCTGAAACTGGCAGAAAAACTCAGTATACACAGACTGTTCTACCCCAAAGACTGAAAAACAGCCCAGCAATTATGGGGACTCAATTAGCCAAAGAAGTAGAAATACGGAAAAAGAAAATGATGGGGTAACAATATTACAGTATACGGATTATATTCTCATTGATGCAACTGCTAGAGAAGATTGTTTGTGACTGACTACAAATGTTTTAAACCTTTTGGGACTAAATTTGGCTTTTTCAGTGACATCCAGCGGCAGGACGGTGAGTACTGCGGTGGGGTGGCCATCTGAGGTGGTGGGGCACTTCCCTGAGACGGGAAAAGCCTAGGAAAACCTAAGCGGGAGCGGGGCCGGCGGCGCTCGGCTCCTGACACGCAGCAGCGGACTGTCCCGCGCGGTGCCTGACGGGAGAGGACGGTCCCGGCGGCTACCGCGGGAGATTTAAACGGTCTCTTGGGAGCACGGCGACTGGGAGTGCGTCGAAGAGGAGCGAGGCAAAGAGGTGCGGGGCACGTTATTACAAAGGGGCAGTTTGAGCGGACAGAGCTAGCAGGAAGGGCTCAGGGAGAGGCTGGTGGCGGATCAGACGGGGCAGCTGACCATGGTGGCTACCAGACAGAAGATTAAAACTGCTCCGGGAGCAGCAGCGAACAGGATGGATGTTGCCACCCAGACAGAGCCTCAGTGGGTCCATGCAACCACACAGACCCTGGGCTGTAGGCAGTGCCCCCCTCCCACACCAGCCTGTGCCTCTGGTACCGGCTACACTTGTGGGAGCTGTGCGCGAGATGGAGAACTCCTTCACATGGTGGCAGAGCTGAGGGAGGAAGTGAACAGATTAAGGACTATCAGGGAATGTGAGAGGGACATAGATCTTTGGAGCAGTGCCCTCGCACAAACCCAGCAGGCTGCTGGAGCCAGTGCGGCGGAGCAGCTTGATCCAACAATCTGTGAGGCAGGGGGAACAGGAGATGGGGGATGGCAGCAAGTTCCTGACTGGCGCAGGAAACCTGCTCCCCCCACCCGGACAACTAACCCCCAGATAGCCCTCAGAAATCAATATGAAGCGCTGCAGGAGGAACCTATTCCCCAGGAAGAAGAAGATGGTCCCCACAGCCTAGAAACATTCCCTAGGCTCCAGCATCCTCAGAAGGCCCTAAAAACATCCTCTGTCAATAAAAAGAGGAGAGTGATCGTCTTAGGGGATTCCCTTCTAAAAGGAGTGGAGGGACCCATCTGCAGACCGGACTCGCTCCACAGGGAGGTCTGCTGCTTACCGGGGGCATCAGTGAGGGACATCAATAGAAAACTCCCTTCCTTGGTGAAGGGAACGTATTACTATCCCCTGCTAGTATTTCAAATAGGCAATGATGACTTACAGCGCAGAAAGCTGAAAGCCATCAAAAGAGACTTCAGGGCTTTAGGGAGGATGATGGAGGGCTCTGGAGCAGAAGTGGTGTTTAGTTCTATCCCAGTACTAAAGAATATGGAACAGGAGGTCAGGGACAAACAACTGATTAATGCCTGGCTCCGAGCCTGGTGTGAGGAGAGAGGCTTTGGATTCTTTGATCATGGGGTGACACACTCACCCCCAGGTTTTCTTACTAGGGATGGGTCATGCTTGTCTCCAAGGGGGACTAAAGTAATCTCTAAAAATCTAGTTAGGCTCTTAAATAAAGCTTTAAACTAGATGTGAAGGGGGAGGGGGATGAGACCAGGCTAGTTGGGAATGAGCCTGGAAGTGGGACACCGGCGACTGAGAAATGGTGTGCTGGAGAGGACCACCAGTACACCACCACAGGGCAAGTGAGGGCGAGTACAAGGGGGGACAGTAAGGATGAAACTGGGTTTGTGGAATTAGTTATTCCAAGGACCAGTCAATCGAGAATGAACTCTCTTCCCTTTATGAGGACTGAAGGTTCATCAGCCCAGCTGAAGTGCATATACACCAATGCACGCAGCATGGGCAATAAGAAGGAGGAGCTGGAAGCTATGGTAGGGCAAGGTGACTACGATGTCATTGCCATCACAGAAACGTGGTGGGATGACTCACATAACTGGAGTACAGCTATGCTGGGATATAAACTCTTCAGGCGGGACAGGAAGGGTAGGAAAGGAGGCGGGGTAGCACTCTATGTTAAAGAGTGTTTTGATACTCTTGAATTGGATTACGGTGAGGATGGGACCGAATGCCTATGAGTTAAAATCAGAGGAGCCCACAAGAAGGGGGACTTTGTGATAGGAGTCTGTTACAGACCACCCAGCCAAGAAGAAGCAACTGATGAGCTCTTCTATAAACAGCTGGGGATAGTCTCTAAATCTCTGCCTCTTGTCCTTGTGGGTGACTAATTTTCCAGATGTCTGCTGGGAGTACAATACAGCAGAAAGGAAACAGTCTAGGAGGTTCCTGGAGTGCATGGAAGACAACTTCCTCACACAACTGGTTAGTGAACCAACAAGGGAGGGTGCCTTCCTAGACCTGCTGTTTGCGAATAAAGAAGGTCTTGTTGGGGATTTGATGGTTGGAGGACGCCTGGGACTAAGCGATCATGAGATGATAGGGTTTTCAGTTCTAGGTGGGATAAAGAAGGGGACTAGCAAAACTATCACATTAAACTTCCAGAGGGCAGACTTTGGCCTGTTCAGAAGGTTGGTTAGCAAAGTCCCGTGGGAAACAGTCCTTCAGGGCAAGGGAGCCCACGAGGGCTGGGCGCTCTTCAAAAATTAAATCCTAGCAGCTCAAGAGCAGGCCATCCCTGTGTTCTGGAAAAGGAGCCGGCGGGGGGAAAAGCCAGCTTGGTGGAGCAGGGAGATCTCAATATGTGTCAATAATAAGAAGAAGCTCTATGTGCTTTGGAGGAAAGGACAGGCATCTTGGGTGGACTACAGGGACAAAGTGAGATCGTGCAGGGAAACAATCAGGAGGGCCAAGGCCCAACTAGAAATCAAATTGGCTAAGTCTGTGAAAGACAACAAAAAGTCTTTCTACAAATACATTAACAGGAAAAGGAGGACGAGGGAGAATATCCAGTTCCTATTGGATGCAGAAGGAATAACAGTGACAGGGGATAAGGACGAGGCTGAGGTACTTAATGCCTTCTTCTCCTCAGTCTTTAATAGCAAAGAAAGTTGTTCCTTCTGTTTACAAACCCAAGAGTTAGAGGAGCAGAATGAGGCTCCCATGATCCAAGAGGAGGCGGTTAGAGACTTGCTTGCCCAGCTAGACTCCCACAAGTCTATGGGGCCGGATGGGATCCACCTAAGAGTATTGAAGGAGCTGGCAGATGTCCTTTGCAAACCCCTATCCATCATCTTCCAGCGGTCCTGGCTGACTGGGGAAGTTCCACTAGACTGGAGGCTGGCTAATGTTGTGCCCATCTACAAGAAGGGTTGCAGAGAGGATCCGGGGAACTACAGGCCTGTCAGTCTCACCTCAGTGCCGGGGAAAGTCACGAAACAGGTAATCTTGAGTGCTATCATGAAGCACATGCAGGAGAACCGGGTGATCAGGCCCAGTCAACATGGGTTTACAAAGGGCAGATCTTGCCAAACTAACCTGATCACCTTCTATGACAAAATTACTCGATTACTGGATGGGGGAAAGGCTGTGGATGTAGTCTTCTTGGACTTCAGTAAAGCCTTTGACACAGTTTCTCACAGCATTCTGCTTCAGAAACTGTCAGCCTCTGGCCTGGACAGGCGCACACTCTCCTGGGTTGAAAACTGGTTGGATGGCCGGGCCCAGAGAGTGGTGGTCAATGGAGTTAACTCCAGCTGGAGGCCAGTTACAAGTGGGGTTCCCCAGGCCTCAGTACTAGGTCCAGCTCTCTTCAACGTCTTTATCAATGACCTGGATGAAGGCATTGAGTGCACCCTCAGCAAGTTTGCAGATGACACTAAACTGGGAGGAAGTGTGGATCTGCTGGAGGGTAGGGAGGCTCTGCAGAGGGATCTGAACAGGCTGGACCGCTGGGCCAAGACTAATGGCATGAGGTTTAACAAGGCCAAATGCCGGGTCCTGCACTTGGGGCACAACAACCCTATGCAGTGCTACAGACTGGGGGAAGAGTGGCTTGAGAGCTGCACAGAAGAGAAGGACTTGGGGGGGCTGGTTGACAGCCGACTGAACATGAGCCAGCAGTGTGCCCAGGTGGCCAAGAAGGCCAATGGAATCTTGGCTTGTATCAGAAATGGGGTCACCAGCAGGTCCAGGGAGGTTATTCTCCCTCTGTACTCGGCACTGGTGAGACCGCACCTCGAATACTGTGTTCACTTCTGGACCCCTCACCACAAGTAGGATGTTGAGGCTCTGGAGCGAGTCCAGAGAAGAGCAACGTAGCTGGTGAAGGGGCTGGAGAACAAGTCTTATGAGGAGCGGCTGAGAGAGCTGGGGTTGTTTAGCCTGGAGAAGAGGAGGCTGAGGGGAGACCTTATTACTCTCTACAACTACCTAAAAGGAGGTTGTGGAGAGGAGGGAGCTGGCCTCTTCTCCCAAGTGACAGGGGACAGGACAAGAGGGAATGGCCTGAAGCTCTGCCAGGGGAGGTTCAGGTTGGATATCAGAAAAACATTCTTCACAGAAAGAGTCATTGGGCACTGGAACAGGCTGCCCAAGGAGGTGGTCGAGTCGCCTTCCCTGGAGGTGTTTAAGGAAAGGGTGGATGAAGTGCTTAGGGACATGGTTTAGGGAGTGTTAGGAATGGTTGGACTCGATGATCCAATGGGTCCTTTCCAACCTGGTGATTCTGTGATTCTGTGATTCTGTAAATGGATACCAAGTTTCCAGAGAGAAGGCTTGAAGAACTGTGACTTGGATTTGAGATACAGCAAGGGCAGTGACAACTGGGAATGGAAAGAAAAGAAACTATTTGCCAGCTACCCCAGACAGTTTGTGAGTTAAGAACTTTTCTTGGGATGGTGGGATGGTGTTGGCTCTGGATTTCAAATTATGGACTGTTAGGAAAATCTTTATACAAGGTATTGAAGACATCTACCTCCTTGTACCTGGATTGGCCTAATAATAGCAGGGCAGCCTACAAATATTTGAAATTGTCTTTAATAAAAGCACCAGCACTCAGGCTTCCAGACTTATCAGAATATTGTGATGAGAGGTGGGGGACAGCCCTAGGAGTTCTATCGCAATTTCTGGGAGAGCAGAGACACGCAGTGGCCTATATCTCTAAACAACTGGATAATGTCAGCCAAGGATGGCCAGGCTGCCTGAAAGCAGTTGCTGCCACAGTAATATTGATCTGGGAAGCTTGCAGATTTAAAATGGGTCAGAAGATGACTATATATGTACCACATATGGTCATCACTGTCTTGAAACAAAAAGAGGACATTGGCTCTCTCCTAGTCGAATGTTAAAGTACCAGGTGGTATTATTGGAATGAGATGATGTCCTCCTTAGGACCACCTCAGTTGTTAACCTGGCAGTGTTTCTTTCTGCTGACCATGTGGGAGGGACTCCTGAGTATGACTGTTTGCAAATGACTCAAGAAGTATATTCAAGCCGCACGGACCTTGAAGATCAACCACCTGAGAATACAGAGTGGGAATTATTTATGAATGAGAGCAGCTTTGTGCGAGGAGGAAAAAGGTTGTTGGGTTATGCAGCTACAACAATAAGATCCATAGTGGAAGCTCGTGCTTTGCCATCAACCACCTCTGCTCAGAAAGCTAAATGAGTGGCCCTAACCAGGGCCTTGGATTTGAGTCAAGACAAGAGAGTCAATATATGGACAGATTCTAAATATGCCTTTGGAGTTGTGCATGCCCATGGAGCCATATGGAAAGAGAGGGGGCTTTTAGCAGCACACGGGACTGGAATCAAGCATACAGAACAAATTGAAAATTACTAGCCAGCATTCAGAAACCTCCAGAAGTGGCTGTTATGTGTCGTAAGACACATCAATCGGAGACATCTAATATTGGACTGGGAAATCAATTGGCTGATAAAGCTGCTAAAGAGGCTGCAGAAACAGGCATCATGGCTTTAGTGGCAGAGAAAGAGAAAATTGCCAAAAAGAGCTCCTAGATAGGATAATAAGGACCTTAGATTGATTAAGGCATTGCAGGTGAAAGAACAAAATTGTGGGTGATTTGTCATACCCACTGGGCAGGTGGTAATGCCTCCTTTTCTTTTAAGGGAATTGGCCAAAAGGGAACATGATAAAGTACATTGTGGAACAGAAACACTTTTGAAACACTTAAAGTAGTTATAGGAAGGGCCATGACAGAAATTGTTCAGTTACGGAAAACATGTGGTATGCCAAAGAAACAATCCCAACACCAATAATTGAGTAATACGTGGGAAAGTTATGGAAGAGAATTCCCCTGGAGATTACTGGCAAATAGATTTTACTGAGTTACCCTGAAAAAAAGGATATAGATATGTTCTAGTTTTAGAACCTTTTTGAACTGGCCAGAGGCTTTCCCTGCTTTCACCAATAAGGCAAGAGAAGTAGTAAAATTTTACTTAAAATATATACCAAGGTTTGGGATGCCTTTAGGAATGCTTTTGCACAGAGGTCCTCATTTTGTGGCAGAAGTAATCAAACAACTAAGCAGTGTTCTGGGAATATCCTGGGATTTGCACATGACTTATAGGCCTCAGTCTAGTGGGAAAGTCGAGAGAATGAATTATACTTTGGATCTGCAGTTGAGTAAAATAGGTCAGGAAACCTCTATGACCTGGGCAAAAGCTCTACCTTAAGCATTACTAAGAATTCAAATTCCACCTTGACAAGGAGGCCTTAGCCCATAGGAGATATTGTATGGGAGGTCTTATCAGATGCCACATGTCCCAGGAGATATCACTGCTAAAGGGAATTTGGACATTAATAAATATTTGATATCTTTAGGAAAGCCTCTTCAGAAATTGCAGAAATTTCTGACTGTTAACAAATCCTTAGAGCTTGATATGCCAGCACATCCATTCCAGCATGGAGACTGGGTGTATATCAAGCCCTGGGACTTGGAACCATTAACTCCTAAGTGGAAAGGACCATATCAGATACTTTTAACTATATACACAGCTGTGAAGCTAGCTGGAAAAGGACCCTGGATTCATCATCCATGGATTAAGAAGGCTCCTGCATCATGGACCACAGAGTGATCCCCAGCTACTCACCACATGGCAGCTGAGTAGGTATTGAAGCCTGAGTGGAAAATCCAATGGGACTCGGGGAACCCACTAAAGATCAGAATTCAAAGAATTAGATCATGATGAATTTTGGGATTATGCTTCAAATGACTGTTATTACAATGATAACTGTGGGTAAAAAGGGTGAACTGGAACAACAACAGCATATGGTACTGGAATTGCTAAAAGGTTTTGGTAAAATGAATAGACTCTCTAGCATGACATCCTGCCTCCCCATGCCACATTCACCTCAGACCCCATACCTTGGGGAATTATTCCATTAAATTTTACGGATCTTCAAAAATTGGATAATGTCACCAAAGCGCTAAAAAAGGCTGATGCGAGCTATTATTTAGATAGCAAAACCAGTGCAGACAAAGATGGAGTGATGTACTGCAGGGTGCAACACTTCAGAGGCCAGGAAGTAACAGGACTGGTTTTGGGCAGCGTGCTAACACTCCTTGCCTAAAGGGGTCCAATCCATTAGACCATCATTTCTTAGATTAGGTTGCAGGGTACAGTGAGACACAAGTTGCTGCTGGATTAATGACCTTATGTGCAACCAACCGCAGCAGTGACATGACTGAATTACCTGAATGCAATATCTTGAGAAAAGGCTCTGGGACTTGGGATAAAAGTTACAAGGAGATTGGAGATACATTTTGAATTGGTGCTTTATATAGAGAAAGAAAGGTAAATTTGATTACTCCAAGTTGCCCTGGAACTACGCACAGAAAATCACATGTAACTTTGCCAGGGGCAGATGTAATAACAACAGCCTTCCTTTTATTATAAAAAGAACATGAGAATTATGAGAAGCCTGGATTAACACTTCCAGCTGTTCTCAGGCTGAAGTACCAGCCCCTGGGTACAGCGTATGGATATCGGGAAGTGGGACTTGGACTACCAGATTATCTTCTAATGAAGAAAATAAACCTGTAATCTTAGGCCTCCTGACACTGTGCCCTATCTGGATGCAAATCCCTATGAACCCTCAGTATTAGAGAAAAAAACAAAAGATCCAGTGATGAAGATAACTGGCAAGGGCTGAGCACATCCACTGAGATTGGATAGGGATTACAGAGGGTTTTTTCACTCCCAGGAGGGACTGCACTGGAAAATTGGATTCTAATTGAAAATCTTACCTGGCAAGCGGAAACATCATCCAGTTCTGTTGCTAAAGGATTTAAACTGATTAGTCAGCAGATACAGGCCAATACGAAGGCAGTATTACAACACCGCCTGATTGTAGATTTATTGCTGGCCAAAGAGCATGGAGTTTGTGGATATCTGAAGTTGGACACAGATCATTGTTGCATCCATATTCCAAAATGCAACAGAAGATCTTAATAAACAGATAGAACAAATTCAACAAATGTTGCCCGACAAGCTTGAGATCTTAGAGAGGATGCAGAAAACAATTGGCTGAATAAATTTTTAGCCATATAGGTGGAATATCGCTGATAGAGTGGCTGGCTTCCTTGTTACAAACTTTTGTGTTAATCACTGTCATAATAGGGATCGTCATCTTAGTATTAAGTTTTTCAAAATGCATAGTTTTCAAAAGGATCATGTTTCTAGAATAGAGGTAGATAAACTATGTTGGTGTTATTCTGCCTTATTTGTTAACCTGTGGGAAGAAGGATGGTGTGGACCTTTAGATGAGAATCAAAGGTCCAAAAAGAAAAGGAGGGATTTGATACAAGAAGTAATTATTACAGAAAGTAGAATATCTTTGATTTAAGCTAAAGTTTCATCTAAGTAACTGTATTTTTTGAAAGTTAGACAGAAAGTCCCCCTGATAGCATGTTTTCTTTCAAGCAGTGTTTTTTTCCAGACATTGTTCATTCTTTGAAGATGATAACACCTTGTGTTCTGTATGATCTGTGCTGAACAGATGTCTCTTCTTCTGTGATCACCTCTGTTTGTGGTCTTTATCTCTAATGCAAGGTCAAGCAGCTCCAAATAAGCAAGAGTTTTGACTGTTGTGAAGTTTCATAACATTAAAATTAGGCCTCGGAAAGTAATAGAATATGCATAAGATTTCTGGGAAAATTCATGCATATGCATGTAAGTGGGAAATATATTCTGTAGCCAGCCTTTGTCTCATTGCACATGATTGATGGAGATCACTCTCGCATGTTGCCCAAGCCTGATAAAGGATACTTGCTTTCTAAAACTCCAAAACGATTCTTAGAGAGTTTATTTGCTGGCATTTTAGGTATCACTAGTATCCAGCCAGAGTCAACCCACCACACCAACACTGGAGCAGATTTTCTTGACAGTAATGGCAGAACATGGAGAAACCATGCTGGAGCCGATTTTTCCTAAAAGACTGAAACCCGTGGAAGGACCCACACTGGAGCAGGGGAAAAGTGTGAGGAGGAAGGAGCAGCAGAGAGGAACTTTCATGGCCTGTCCATAACCCTCCACCCCCCTGTGCTGTTTGGGGAGTGATTAGAGGAGCCAGGAGTGAAGGAGAGAAGGTGAGCCTGGGAAATGTAGGGGGAATGTGCTGTTTTAATTTTGTCTTTGTTTCTCAGCATCCTAATATGTTTTAACTGACAATAAATTAAATCGGTTTTCCCCAAGTTGAGTCTCTTTTGCCTGTGACTGTAAGTGGTAAGCTATTTCCCCATCTTTGTCTCAACCCATGAGCTTTTCCATCCTGTTTTTTTCCCCTATCCTTTTGAGGAAGGGAGTGGGGCAGCTGAGTGGGCACCTGGCAGTTGGTCAAGGTCAACCCTGCATATCTTGTATAGAGACTGATTCTGCAACTCAGATGGTATGCCTTAATGTACTTGTTTTCGCTGCAGCGGGGAAGAGGCAAGTTGCGTGAGGGGCAGCATCTCCTGTGCCAGCTTGCTGTGCTTGCAAGCAGCTCAGCTGCACTTGTGTGCCAAGAGTGCTCATGCTACAATCCTGCTGGTAGGGGGACCAAGGGCAGAACACTACCTCTGACCCACCAAACACCTCAGAGCCCCTCTGAAAACCCCAAACTCAGTTTCAAGAAGAGAACTCATACAGTTTTGGGAGACGCCCATGGTCTACCCCGGTGACTACTGAACTGTCCAGTTTGGGTTGTAACACACATCCCTATCTCTTCTCCAACATGAAAATTGTTTTAACTGCCCACTGATCTTTAATGAATCATAGAATTATACAATCATAGAATGGTTTGAGTTAGAAAGGATCTTAAAGATCATCCACTGCCATGGGTACGGACACCTCCCACTAGATCAGGCTGCTCAAGGCCCCATCCAACCGGGCCTTGAACACCTCCAGGGAGGGGGCATCCAAAACTTCCTTGGGCAACTTGTTCCACTGTCTCACCACCACTCATGGTGAAGAAGTTCTTCCTTATGTCTAGTCTAAATCTTCTCATCTCTAATTAAAAGCCATTCCCCCTCATCCTATCACTACATACCCTTGTCCCTCCCCAGCTTTCTTGTAGGCTCCCTTCAGGTACTGAAAGGTCAGTATAAGGTCTCCTTGGAGCCCTCACCTCTCCAGGCTGAATAAACAAAACTCTCTCAGCCTGTCCTCATATGGAAGGTGCTCCAGCCCTCTGATCATCTTCGTGGCCCTCTTTGGGATCTGTTCCAACAGTTCCATATCCTTCTTATATTGAGGATTCCAGAAATGAATCATAGAATCATAGAATCACTAGGTTGGAAAGGACCCACTGGATCATCAAATCCAACCATTCCTAACACTCCCTAAACCATGCCATTCAGCACCTCATCCACCCGTCTTTTAAATACCTCCAGGGAAGGTGACTCAACCACCTTCCTGGGCAGCCTGTTCCAGTGCCCAATGACGCTTTCCATGAAAATTTTTTTCCTGATGTCCAGCCTGAACCTCCCCTGGCAGAGCTTGAAGCCATTCCCTCTTGTCCTGTCCCCTGTCACTTAGGAGAAGAAGCCAGCTCCCTCCTCTCCACAACCTCCTTTTAGGTAGTTGTAGAGAGTAATAAGGTCTCCCCTCAGCCTCCTCTTCTCCAGGCTAAACAACCCCAGCTCTCTCAGCTGCTCCTCATAAGACTTGTTCTCCAGCCCCTTCACCAGCTTCGTTGCTCTTCTCTGGACACGCTCCAGAGCCTCAACATCCTTCTTGTGGTGAGGGGCCCAGAAGTGAACACAGTACTCAAGGGGCAGTCTCATCAGTGCCAAGTACAGAGGGAGAATAACCTCCCTGGACCTGCTGGTGACCCCATTTCTGATACAAGCCAAGATGCCATTGGCCTTCTTGGCCACCTGGGCACACTGCTGGCTCATGTTCAGTCAGCTGTCAACCAAGACCTCCAGGTCCTTCTCCTCCATGCAGCTTTCTAGCCAGATTTCTCCTAGTCTGTAGCACTGCATAGGGTTGTTATGACCCAAGTGCAGGACCCAGCATTTGGCCGTGTTAAACCTCATGCCATTGGCCTTGGCCCAGCGGTCCAGCCTGTTCAGATCCCTTTGCAGAGCCTCCTTACCCTCCAGCAGATCCACACTTGCACCTAGCTTAGCGTCATCCACAAACTTGCTAAGGGTGCACTCAATGCCTTCATCCAGATCATTGATAAAGACATTGAACAGGGCTGGACCCAGGCTCGAGCCCTGGGGAACCCCACTTGTAACTGGCCTCCAGCTGGAGTTAACTCCATTTACCACTACTCTCTGGGCCCGGCCATCCAACCAGTTTTCAACCCAGGAGAGTGTGCGCCAGTCCAGGCCAGAGGCTGACAGTTTCTGAAGCAGAATGCTGTGAGAAACTGTGTCAAAGGCTTTACGGAAGTCCAAGAAGACTACATCCACAGCCTTTCCCTCATCCAGTAGTTGAGTCACTTTGTCATAGAAGGCAATCAGGTTAGTTTGGCAAGTCCTGCCTTTCGTGAACCCGTGTTGACTGGGCCTGATCACCCGGTTCTCTTGCATGTGCTTCATGACAGCACTCAAGATTACCTGTTCCATGACTTTCCCTGGCACTGAGGTGAGACTGACAGGCCTGTAGTTCCCCGGATCCTCTCTGCAACCCTTCTTGTAGACGGGCACATCAGCCAGCCACCAGTCAATGGACACAATACTCCAGATGAGGTCTCACAAGAGAGGAATAAAGGGATAGAATCACCTCCCTTGATCTGCTGGCCATGCTTCTTTGGATGCAGCCCAGGATACGGTTGGCCTTCTGAGCACATTGCCGGCTCATGTTGAGCTTCTCATCAGTGATCAATCCAAAGTCCTTCTCTGCAGGGCTGCTCTCAAACACATCATCCCCCATCATGTACTGAAATTGGGGATTGATGCGACACGTGTAGGACCTTACACTTGGCCTTGTTGAACCTCATGAGATTCCCACAGACCTACTTCTCCAGCTTGTCCAAGTCCCTCTGGATGACATCCTGTCTGTCCAGTGTGGCAACTACACCACTCAGCTTGGTTTCATCTGCAAACTTGCTGAGGGTGCACTCGATCTCGCTGTCTATATCATTGATAAAGTTATTAAACAGCACTGGTCACAATACGGACCCCTGAGGGACACCACTTGTCACAGATATCCATCTGGACTTTGAGCCATTGACCACTACTCTTTGAATATGACCATCCAATCAATTCCTCATCCACCCAACAGTCCACCCATCAAATCCATATCACTCCAATTCAGAGAGAAGGATGTTGTGGGGGACCATGTCAAAGGCTCTACAGAAGTCCAGGTAAATCACTTGCGTTGGTTTTCCTGTGACCACTGCTGTGTTTATCCCATCATAAAAAGCCACTAGGTTGGTGAGGTAGTACTTGCCCTTGGTGAAGCCATGCTGGCTGCCATTAATCACCTCCCTGTCCTCCATGTGCTTTAGCATAGTTTCTAGGAGGATCTGTTCCATGATCTTCCCAGGCACAGAGGTGAGGCTGACAGGTCAGTAGTTCCCAGGGTCGTCTTTTCTACCCTTTTTAGAAATGAGCACAATGTTACCCTTCTTCCAGTCACCATGGACTTCTCCTGACTGCCGTGATTTTTCAAATATCATGGACAGTGCTGACCATGTCATTTCTGATACAAGCCAAGATGCCATTGGCCTTCTTGGCCACCTGGGCACACTGCTGGCTCATGATCGGTCAGCTGTCAATCAGCAGTCCCAGGCCCTTCTCCTCTAGGCAGCTTTCTAGCCACTCTTCCTCTAGTCTGTAGTACTGCACAGGGTTGTTGTGCCCCAACACAACAACCCTGTTTGAGGGGCCAGGTGATTTTTTCTTCCCTCCTTCCAGTTACATGTGGTGATACAGCACAGCTCTAATGGGTCCAATCAATTAATAAATGGCTCCATGGCTGGTGTCACAGCAATAACTTTGGGTTTTTTGATAATGGGATGGCCTACATGGCACCGGGGTTACAGGTATCAGATTGGAGCCACCTTTATCAGAGGGGGAGGAGGGTCTTTGCCCAGGAGCTTGCAGGGCTTGTAGATAGGGCTTTAAACTAGATGTGAAGGGGGAGGGGGATAACATCAGGCTAGCCTGTAACAAGAGGTGAGAAGACAGGTGTGTGGTGTCAGGGAGGATACTTCTCTGAAACACCTTATAGGTAACAGAAGCTCCACTAGGAAGGTGATGCAACCGACAGCCCGGCTGAAGTACCTTTATACTAATGCATGAAGCTTGGGTAACAAGCAGGAGGAACTGGAAGCTGCTGTGCCACTAGAAAGCTATGATCTAGTTGCAATCACGAAAAAGTGGTGGGATGAATTCCATGACTGGACTGTGGCTATCGACAGCTACAGGCTGTTCAGAAGGGACAGACTGGAAAGGAGAGGTGGAGGCATTGCCCTCTATCTCAGGAAAGGGATAGAATGTGAAGAGCTGTCATTGAAGAGTAGCCATGAACAGGTTGAAAGCTTGTGGGTCAAAATTAAAGACAGAAGAACCAATGGGAACCTTGTGGTTGGTGTATACTACAGGCCACCTGATCAAGGAGGGACAACCGATGAAGTCTTTTTCCTCCAGCTACAGGAGGCTTCACACTCACAAGCTCTCATCCTACTTGGGGACTTCAAGTACCCAGACATATTCTGGAAAAGTAGCACGGCAAGCTGTAGGCAATTCAGGAGACTCCTGGACTGCATTGAGGATAATTTCTTGGTCCAACTGATAGAGACCCCCACCTGAGGAGATGCAATACTGGACATTATGGTCATCAATACAAGCGAACTCATCAGTGACATTAGGATCAGAGGCAGCCTGGACTGCAGTGACCATGCACTGATAGAGTTCAAGGTCCAGAGGGATATGGGACAGGTGAGGAGTATAGTCAGGACTCTAAATTTCAGGAAAGCAGACTTCCAGCTCTTCAAGGAGTTACTTGGTAGGGCCCCATGGTCCTCGGGGACAAGGGAGCAGAACGGAGCTGGCAAATATTTAAGGAGGCTTTCCATAAGTGCAAGAGCACTCAGTCCCCGTATGTAGAAAATCAGGCAGGAAAGGGAAGAGACCAGCGAGGCTGAATCGAGACCTGCTGGTTAAACTAAAGAAGAAGAGGGAACGGCACAGGCAGTGCAAGCAGGGACAGGGAACCTGGGACGTATACAGAGACGCTGCTCGGTTGTGTAGGGATGAGGTCAGTAAGGCCAAGGAACAGCTGGAGCTGAACTTGGCAAGGGAAGTAAAGACTAACAAGAAGGGCTTCTGCAGGTATGTCAGTCAGAAGAGGAAGGTCAAAGAGAATGTACCCCCACTGATGGTTGGGAATGGTGACCTTGTATCAAGAGATGAGGAGAAGACTGAGGTACTTAATGACTTTTTTGCCTCAGTCTTCACCAATACCTGCTCTCCTCACCCCTCCTGTGTAGTGGGACAGCAAGATGGTGACCGGGGGGTAAACCCTCTCCCACTGTAGAGGAGGATCAGGTTTGTGACCACCTGAGGAACCTGAACATATAGAAGTCTATGGGACCTGATGACATGCATCCCAGAATCCTGAGGGAACTGGCAGATGCGGTTGTGCCAAGCCACTCTCCATGATATTTGAAAAGTCATGGCAATCAGGAGAAGTCCCTGGTGACTGGAAGAAGGGTAATGTTGCGCCCATTTTTGAAAAGGTAGAAAAGATGACCCTGGGAACTACCGACCTGTCAGCCTCACCTCTGTGCCTGGGAAGATCATGGAACAGATCCTCCTAGAAACTATGCTAAAGCAAATAGAGGACATGGAGGTGATTAATGGCAGCCAACATGGCTTCACCAGGGGCAAATCCTGTATGACCAACTTAGTGGCTTTTTATGATGGGGTCTTTCTAGTAGACGGATGTGGTCTTTCTAGACTTCTGTAAAGCCTTTGACATGGTCCCCCACAACATCCTTCTCTCTAAATTGGAGAGATATGGATTTGATTGGTGGATAAGAAACTGTTTGGATGGTTGTATTCAAAGAGTAGTGGTCAATGGCTCAAAGTCCAGATAGAGATGTTCTGCGGAATTCAAACCCTATAACCCAAAAATGAGTTATAAAGCAGGTATGTTTATTTCCAGTGCTGGGGTGCAAGGGGGTTCTCCTCCTAGCTTGCACACTGCATAACTTAACAAACAGCTATTTATAGTGTAAAGACATGCATAGTTATAAGTGCCTACTACATATTCATAACCTTTCCGTGCTTCGTATTATAATTAGTTCTGGAAGGTTTGCTCCAGTCTTGCACCTGCGTAGTGCCTCCTGGGGTCTCAGGGATGAAGTCAACAGCCTTCCTCAGGATGAATTTTTTTCTCCTCAAACTGTGTGCAGGCGCAGTCCCTCTCTGGTTGTTTTCAAACTACTGAATCAGGTGCAGCCAGCTTTATGCATTCCAAAACCTGCTTATCAGTAAACTTCTGCAAGCTAGTTCTCTATTGTTATCAACTTTCAGGGTCTTCAAGGCCATCCCTAATGAACGGCACTAGTTCCAGTGAGCATTCCCAACTCCCCCGTCTGCTTTTGCTCATCAGAGATCCATGACATGTGATGTCCCTCAGGGATCCTTACTGGGACTGGTGCTGTTTAATATCTTCATCAATGATATTGACAGCGAGATTAAGTGCACCCTCAGCAAGTTTGCAGATGACACCAAGCTGAGTGGTGTAGTTGCCACACCGGAAGGACGGGATGTCATCCAGTGAGACCTGGACAGGCTAGAGAATTGGGCCTGTGAGAACCTTATGAGGTTCAACAAGGCCAAGTGTAAGGTCCTACACCTGGGTCGGGGCAATCTCCGATTTCAGTACACAATGCAGAATGACATGATTGAGAGCAGCCCTGCAGAGAAGGACTTGGGGGTGCTGGTCGATGAGAAGCTTGACATGACCCGGCAATGTGCACTCACAGCCCAGAAGGCCAACCGTATCCTAGGCTGTATCAAAAGAAGCGTGGCCAGCAGGTAGAGGGAGGTAATTCTGCTCCTCTAATCCTCTCTTGTGAGACCTCATCTGGGGTACTGTGTCCAGCTCTGGAATCCTCAACGTAAGAATCACAGAATCACAGAATCACCAGGTTGGAAAGGACCCACTGGATCACCGAGACCAACCATTCCTAACACTCCCTAAACCATGTCCCTAAGCATTTCATCCACCCTTTCCTTAAACACCTCCAGGGAAGGCGACTCGACCACCTCCCTGGGCAGCCTGTTCCAGTGCCCAATGACTCTTTCTGTGAAGAATTTTTTTCTGATATCCAACCTGAACCTCCCCTGGCAGAGCTTCAGGCCATTCCCTCTTGTCCTGTCCCCTGTCACTTGGGAGAAGAGGCCAGCTCCCTCCTCTCCACAACCTCCTTTCAGGTAGTTGTAGAGAGTAATAAGGTCTCCCCTCAGCCTCCTCTTCTCCAGGCTAAACAACCCCAGCTCTCTCAGCCGCTCCACATAAGACTTGTTCTCCAGCCCCTTCACCAGCTTTGTTGCTCTTCTCTGGACACGCTCCAGAGCCTCAACATCCTTCTTGTGGTGAGGGGTCCAGAAGTGAACACAGTATTCAAGGTGCGGTCTCACCAGTGCCGAGTACAGAGGGAGAATAACCTCCCTGGACCTGCTGGTGACCCCATTTCTGATACAAGCCAAGATGCCGTTGGCCTTCTTGGCCACCTGGGCACACTGCTGGCTCATGTTCAGTCGGCTGTCAACCAACACTCCCAGGTCCTTCTCTTCCATGCAGCTCTCCAGCCAGTCTTCCCCCAGTCTGTAGCACTGCATAGGGTTGTTGTGCCCCAAGTGCAGGACCCGGCATTTGGTCTTGTTAAACCTCATGCCATTGGTCTCGGCCCAGCGGTCCAGCCTGTTCAGATCCCTTTGCAGAGCCTCCCTACCCTCCAGCAGATCCACACTTCCTCCCAGCTTAGTGTCATCTGCAAACTTGCTGAGGGTGCACTCAATGCCTTCATCCAGGTCATTGATAAAGACATTGAACAGAGCTGGACCCAGTACTGAGCCCTGAGGAACTCCACTTGTAACTGGCCTCCAGCTGGAGTTAACTCCATTGACCACCACTCTCTGGGCCCGGCCATCCAACCAGTTTTCAACCCAGGAGAGTGTGCGCCAGTCCAGGCCAGAGGCTGACAGTTTCTGAAGCAGAATGCTGTGAGAAACTGTGTCAAAGGCTTTATGGAAGTCCAAGAAGACTACATCCACAGCCTTTCCCCCATCCAGTAATCGAGTAATTTTGTCATAGAAGGCGATCAGGTTAGTTTGGCAAGATCTGCCCTTTGTAAACCCATGTTGACTGGGCCTGATCACCCAGTTCTCCTGCATGTGCTTCATGATAGCACTCAAGATTACCTGTTTCGTGACTTTCCCCGGCACTGAGGTGAGACTGACAGGCCTGTAGTTCCCCGGATCCTCTCTGCAACCCTTCTTGTAGATGGGCACAACATTAGCCAGCCTCCAGTCTAGTGGAACTTCCCCAGTCAGCCAGGACCGCTGGAAGATGATGGATAGGGGTTTGCAAAGGACATCTGCCAGCTCCTTCAATACTCTTGGGTGGATCCCATCCGGCCCCATAGACTTGTGGGAGTCTAGCTGGGCAAGCAAGTCTCTAACCGCCTCCTCTTGGATCATGGGAGCCTCATTCTGCTCCTCTAACTCTTGGGTTTGTAAACAGAAGGAACAACTTTCTTTGCTATTAAAGACTGAGGAGAAGAAGGCATTAAGTACCTCAGCCTCGTCCTTATCCCCTGTCACTGTTATTCCTTCTGCATCCAATAGGAACTGGATATTCTCCCTCGTCCTCCTTTTCCTGTTAATGTATTTGTAGAAAGACTTTTTGTTGTCTTTCACAGACTTAGCCAATTTGATTTCTAGTTGGGCCTTGGCCCTCCTGATTGTTTCCCTGCACGATCTCACTTTGTCCCTGTAGTCCACCCAAGATGCCTGTCCTTTCCTCCAAAGCACATAGAGCTTCTTCTTATTATTGACACATATTGAGATCTCCCTGCTCCACCAAGCTGGCTTTTCCCCCCGCCGGCTCCTTTTCCAGAACACAGGGATGGCCTGCTCTTGAGCTGCTAGGATTTAATTTTTGAAGAGCGCCCAGCCCTCGTGGGCTCCCTTGCCCTGAAGGACTGTTTCCCACGGGACTTTGCTAATCAACCTTCTGAACAGGCCAAAGTCTGCCCTCTGGAAGTTTAATGTGATAGTTTTGCTAGTCCCCTTCTTTATCCCACCTAGAACTGAAAACCCTATCATCTCATGATCGCTTAGTCCCAGGATATGGAGGATAAGTCCCAGGATAAGAAGGATATGGAGCTGTTGGAACGGGTCCAGAGGAGGGCTACAAAGATGATCGGAGGGCTGGAGCACCTTCCATATGAGGACAGGCTGAGAGAGTTGGGCTTGTTCAGCCTGGAGAAGAGAAGGCTCTGAGGAGATCTTATCGTGACCTTCCAGTACCTGAAGGGGGCCTACAAGAAAGCTGGAGAGGGACTGTTCACAAAGGCTTGTGGTGACAGGACAAGGGGGAATGGGTATAAACTGGAGAAGGGCAGATTTAGTCTAGACATAAGGAAGAATTCATTCATCATGAGTGTGGTGAGGCACTGGAATAGGTTGCCAAGGGAAGTTGTGGATGCCCCATCCCTGGAAGTGTTCAAGGCCAGGTTGGATGGGGCCTTGCGCAGCCTCATCTAGTGGGATGTCCCTGCCCAAGGGAAGCAGATGATCTTTAAGGTCCCTTCCAGCCCTAACCATTCTATGATTCTATGATAACTTTTGTAAATAAATGTATTAGATGTGGCTGGGATGGAGTAAACTTTCCCCACAGCAACCCCCATAGTGTTGTGCTTTGTAGTTGTAGCAAGAACAGTGTTGATAATACACCAGTGTTTTGACTACTGCTGAGCAATACGACTGCACTCTCACAACATGAAGGCTGTCTCTCCAAACCCCACCCCCCAGTAGGCTGGGGATGGGCAAGAGATTGGGAGGGGACACAGCCAGGACAACTGACTCAAAGCGATCAGAGAGATATTCCATACTATGTGAGGTTGTGCTTGGCAATAAAAGCTAAGAGAAAGGAGGAGAAGGACAGGGGTCATTCATTATTAAGGCATTTGTCTTCCAAAGCAACCACTATGCACAGAGGCCCTACTTCCTAGAAAGTGACTGGATATGACCTGAGAAGTAGAGGACAGACTTTTGTTGTTGTTGTTTTGTTATTTGGTTCCTTTGATTCCTTCTGCAGCCTTTGCTTTTCTTTATCAAACTGTCTTTATCTCAACCCATGAGTTTTTCATCTTATTTTCTCCATTGGTCCTGTTGAGGAGCAATAGAGCAGCTTAATGGGCACCTGGCAGCCAGCCAAAGTTAACCCGCCACAGTAAAATAGACAAAATATAAGTAGTTCTGGAAGCAGATGCATTACCAGACTGCAGTTCCTCACTGAGGATGTAAAATGTCAAAGTTTGATGGCCCCAGTGCTAAGCAGACTGGTATGTTATGGGATGAGGCCAAGGCTTATCTGCCTGCTCCTAGGGGAGTTAACACAATGTCTACTGGTCCTTGAGCAGTTAGTCTAGGTTGGGGGGGGGGGGGCGGGTATGATCCTGTGTGAAGAAAATGTTGTAATTCTCAGTTACTACAGATTCACAAGTCCTTCTGCTTTAAATATTGCAGTAATTCAGAGTTGTCAGAGTATCTTTCCAGTTACTAGTTTGCATTCAAAGATATAAATTGCAAGTGTGATTTGCATATAGTAGCATAGTTAGCACATGGCCCTATTTTTGTCTTAAGCTGCACATCATACTCTTTTTACAAAAAAATTATGTTTACACCTCTTAATTTATGGATATTATTGCAGAGAAACAACATTGTGAGACTGAAGTAATATCTGTAACTGACTGTATTGGATGTGCCTTACTCTACCAAATTCCCCCTTTCTTGCTATACATCATTTAATCACAGAATGATTGAAGTTGGAAGGGACCTCTGGAGGTCATCTTGTCCAATCCCCTTGCTCGAGTAGGGCCACCTAGAGTCGGTTGCCCAGGAACATGTCCAGATAGTGTTTCAGTACATTCAAGGAGGGAGACTCCGCAACCTCTCTGGGCAACCTATTGCAGTGCTCAGTCACCCTCACAGTAAAAAAAAGTGTTTCCTTATGTTCAGACTGAAACTCCTGTGTTTCAGTTTGTGCCCACTACCTCTTGTCCAGTCACTGGACACCAATGGAATGAGCCTGGCTCAGTCTTCTTTGCACCTTCCATTCAGGTATTTATATATTGATAAGATCCCCTTGAGCCTTCTCTTCTCTAGGCTAAATGGTCTCAGCTGTCTCAGCCTTTCCTCAGGAGAGATGCTCCAGTCCCTTCATCATCCTTGTAGCCCTTTGCTGGACTGTCACCAGTGTGTCCATGTGTCTCCTGTACTGGGGAGCCCAGAACCGGATACAGCACTCCACTTGTGGCCTCACCAGTGCTGAGCAGAGGGGAAGGATCACCTCCCTCAACCTTGCTGGCAATAGTTTGCCTAATGCAGCCCAGGATACCATTAGCCTTCTTTGCAGCAAGGGCACATTGCTGGCTCATGTTCAACTCGGCATCCACCAGGATCCCCGAGTTCTTTTCTGTAAAGCTGCTTTCCAGCGGGTCGGGCTCCAGCATATACTGGTGCAGGGGGTCATTCCTCCCCAGGGGTGGAACTTTGCACTTCCCCTTGTTGAACTGCATGAGGCTCCCGCCTGCCCATTTCTCCAGCCTGTCGAGGCCCCTCTGGACAGCGGCACAACCCTCTGGTCTATCAGACACTCCTCCCAGTTTTGGATCATCTGTTTTCAGTCCACCTCACTGTCTGCTCATCCAGCCCATTCTTCAACAGCTTCTCTATGAGGATCTTATGGGAGACAGTGTCAAAGGCCTTCCTGAAGTCAAGGTAGGCAATATCTGCTGCTCTCCCCTTGTCTACCAGGCCAGTCATTTCATCATAGAACATCAGGTTAAGTGTGACTCCCCCTTGGTGAATCCATGCTGACTACTCCTGATGACGGTCTCGTCCTTCACGCGCCTGGAAGTTGTTCCCAGGATTAGCTGCTCCATCACTTTCCCAGGGTTAGGCTGACCAGCCTGTATTTCCCTTGGTCCTCCTTCTTGCCCTTCTTGAAGATAGGAGTGACATTTGCTTTCCTCCAGTCTTTGGGCACTTCTCTCAGTCACCATGATCTTTCAAAGGTTATTGAGTGGCCTTGCAATGACATTTGTGTGCTCCCTCTCAATGCTTGTGGGTGCATCTCATCAGGGCTCACGGACTTACGTACATCCTTTTTGCTTAAGTATTCCCCAACCTAATCCTCTTCCATCAAGGGTACATCCTCCTTCCTCCAGACTTTCTCCCTGGTCTCTGGGGCCTGGTATTCCTGAAGGCTGGTCTTGCTAGTAAAGACTGAGGCAAAGGCAGCATTTAGTACCTCAGCCTTTTCTATGTCCTGTGTCACCAGGTCCCCTGTCTCATTCAGCAATGAGCCCACATTTTCCCCAGTCATCTTTTTGCCACGTATGTACTTGTTGTACTAAAACTCATGGGATCGTTTACCCAGTATGCAAGCCAATAACACACAGAGTCAAGGTATTTGAGTTTTATTCCAGTTTGTGCAAAGTGGGGTGCTAGCCAAGTAATCTCGCAAAGCTAGCACACCTCAAGAAAATTTCATGCAGTATTTATGCTATTCTTCATTTACAAGACTCTGCCCATAATTAGATTGGATTTACATTTATTGATTATATTTGTTATTAATTAATACTCTGTCTTACTGGCTAATACATTCCTCACTTTCTATGTAAATTAGCTGTGCATGCCCTCTAAGTGTCCTAGTTTGGAGTAGGTGGGTTTCTTGAGGCAGTGGTCCGTGAGGTAGGGGTTGCGATGCCCCTCGCCACAATTACCTTTGTCCCAGTTTCTTCAAGGATTCTGCCGAGTTCATGTTAGTTGGCAAACCATCAGCTTGGGACCCTGCTGAGACAATGGTCTTCCTTTTGGTTTAGACAGGTCTCTTGATTTAAGGCCTTCCATGTTCTTTTTGTTTCCCATACACAAAGGAAGCTTAATTGCTTTCTACAAATCAAAACCTAACCTAGCTTAGAGAGAATGGGGCTTTACATTGGGCTCTTATAGCAGTATTAACTGGTTCATATTTTCAATTGTGTTTTTACATTTCATTCTCTTATATCACCCTCTGCCATTTCACAGCATTAGCTCACTTGCATGAATCTTATTGGTCTTTCTGGGAGTGGCTGTCCCTGGAGTTTTGAGGAGAGTCACCCACTTGCGCTTACATCTTTGTGTGGTTGCCACAGCCTAGTGGATGTTTTCCATTATCTAAGCCCATCAAAAGATTCCTTGCCCATCAGTAGGCCTTGCTGGAGCCAGCCTTGGTGGGACTAAAACATCTTTTGTTGCCCTTAGGTGAAGCATATGGAATAGCACTGTCGGGTTGCATTGGGAAATTAGTAATTATGTCCAGTAATGGAGATCAGAGTGGTGTTGTGATTGAACTGTATATTGCAACTGCTATATTTTGCTAAGCAGAGCTCACATTTGTATTGTCATTTCAGTATATTTTGTATCACTCTGCTAGATTAGAAATCCTGTGTAACACCAACTAACCTGCAAATAAATAAAAAAGATATCAAACATTGCACCCTCCACACATGGAATATCTAAAAGAACCTGATCAGACAATATTGGACTCAGGCATCTGCTCATAGGAGATGTGCAAGAAAGCTGAGCCCCCATTAAAATTGATTCCCCGTGTAACGTCGTGCAAGTCACTACCCTCCTTAATCTTCCACTGATCACAAAAGTAATAACACTGCTCTACTCTGCCTTTGCGGGACAGGACTTGGTTATGACAGGAACCTGAACACGTGCATTGGAAGTGCAAGCCTCAGTTGTGGGGGCTTTGAACTTTGCAATTGCCCAGTGTCTGCAAAACAAACCCTCAGTCGGAACTTCTTCATTCCTGACACTTCACAGATTGGATTTTTTTTCCAACTGCCTCTGATTTTCTCCCCACAGCCCCACTCCTTGATCTCACATGCTTTCACATCTCATTTTCATTTTTTGGTAGTGGGCACTCAAATATGTCAAAGCCATTTGACAGGCTTGTTTGCCTGTCTTTCAGCACTTCCTCCTCCACTTTCATTAGTTTTCTGTTGTCTTGGATCTTACTTTGCTTCTGGATTTCCTCCAGTGGCATCCTTCCTCTCCAGTCATGGCTTGTGTCTGGTTTTCTGGAATGTCTCTTCTCCAAGAAACTGTAGCAAGGAATTCACAGTTCTAGAGCCTAGTCTCAAGCATAGCAAGACAGGCCCTACAAAGGGAAGTAGGCATCTGTTTAGCATTCACAGAGGACATTAAAAAACCAGCATTAAACAATGCATTAAAAAATATGGAGGGGAAAATATTAAAGCACTTGACTGGAAAGATTTCTGGAGTTTATTCACTGTGGGGAATATTTTAGCCATTAAATCATTTTGGTTTATATCTATAGTTTTTATGCATCTCATTTTCTTACTTGCTTGTTTCTCTAGAAGCTGATGGACCTGAGAACTAACAGCACCTTACACAAACACTGGACAACTGAAAAAGGTTTGGGCTGCTCTCCACATGCCAGCCTTTGTTAATTCCATTCAGCTACTCTTGTGCTGGCTGGACTCTAGTAGCCAGGGGGTAGATGTCTCCCTGGTATGATTCCGACTGCAAACAAATAGTAAATCCAGAGCTGCATCAGACACTAGTTACAGTTAGGTTTGGCACCATGCTTAGGAGCATGGCAGAGAAAGTAATTTTTTTTAATCTTGATTAGAGATATTCACCACAAACATTTACCAGCACTGACACAAAATTTTCTCACCTGCTCTAAGCTTCCCTCCTCCTGATCTAAATCATTGCTTGGAAGAAGAGAATTTTGAAGGTTTATTTTAATTCATTTCAGTAAGGCTTTTACACATCCAGATGCTATATTGGGAGATGGTTAACATGGCCCTTGTTAACACAATGGATACAAAAGATTGGCACAAGCCACAAATCATCAGACAGTCTGAGATTAATTGGTTCAAGGAATAATGTTTGTGGAACACAGGCTATGCAGCCTGCTTGCTTCTTACCATAACTCTTCCAGTGGGCAACACAGCTCCTCCAAGACAGCACACCTCCTGCAGGACAGAGGGCCTTCTCTCCTGGTGTCAGAGAGGCCCCAGGCACTCCCTGCAGCTTGGGACTCGGAGAGGTGCTTTTACCATGCCTATGTCAAAGCCTCTGCCCTGACAGGGGCAGCTGTTCCAACAACTGCTGAGGGATCTGCCCTGTGGCATGTTACCACCGTACCTGAGACTGTTAGGCTGGTACAAATTCAGCTGAGGCACCTTTCTGCACAAACTGCTGTACCTGTTGGCTGTGTCTGTTAGCTGCCCTCTGGGGGCTGTCTTCTAGGCCTGGCTCTTATATTGGCCTCTCCTGAGCACTGGCCTAAAAGGATGCTTGACCCTCCCTAATCAAGAGACAGCTGCAACAAAGGCTCTATGAACCTTGGAGCCTTGTATAGGGCTTTCCTTGTGTAGGACTTGTCCAATTACTAGATGGCAGACCTGATATAATGTACTCTTTTTTTAAAGAGGATCTAGCATGATATTTTTATTGTTATTAGGTTGGCTGCCTTTCTGGCCCTTTTTAATTGGAGAGCATCCACTAGGTTTCATATGTAGCCTTCCCACTTGACCACTCTGGGATCCAGTCCCTTTCCTCTAGCTGTGATAACCCACCAGATCCATCTGAGTTCTGGCACAAAAGATATTTGGGTTTGGTAGTCCTGTGACATCAGCGAGGTTCCTGAACGAAATCTGAGTCCTGAAACGGTGTTTAGACAAGTTTTTAAAAAGGTCTACCACAGATATGTTACTGAGCTGCTATTTGTCTGTTGATGATAGTTAGTCAGCTTACTGTCTTTTTATGATTCCACTTGAAAATGATCTTGCAAGTCTTTAAACTTGTGTGATGGGTTGACCCTAGCTAGCAGTCAAGCACCACACAGCTGCTCGCTCACTATCCCCTGCAGTGAGATGGGGGAGAGAACAGGAAGAGAAAAAGCAAAAAAAACTTGGTTGAGGTAAAGACAGTTTAATAAGTGAAGGAAAGAGGAAAAAACCAAGTGATACAAAGGCAGTCACCCACCACCTTCCACCAGCAGACCAATGCCCAGGCACTCTCTGAGCAATGGCTACCTTGGAAAACCAAACCTCCTTTTTTCTTTTATTGCTGAGCATGATGTTATATGGCATGGAATACCCCTTTGGCCAGTTTGGGTCAGTTGTCTCAGCTGTGCCCCCTCCCAGCCTCTTGCCCACCCCCAGCCTACTCACTGGAGGGGCAAAGTGGGTAAAAGAAAAGGACTGATGCTGTGCAAGCACTGTTCAGCAATATCTAAAACATTAGTGTGTTGTTGTGGTGGATTGACCTTGTCTGGGAGCCAGATGCCAACCCAGCCACTCTCTCACTCTTTCTCCTCAACAGGACAGGGAGATAAAAGATATGGAAAATCTCAAGGGTCAAGATACAGATAGGGAGATCACTTACCAGTTACCATTACGGGCAGAACAGACTCAACTTGAGGGAAATTAAATTTATTGCCAATTAAAATAGATTTGGGTAGTGAGAAACAAAGACAAAATTAAAACAACACCTTCTCCCCAATATTTAGCCAAGTCTCAACTTCACTTCTTCATTCCTGACTCCTCTACCTCCTTCCCGTCAGCGCTGCAGTAAGGATGGAGAAGGGGGGGGGGTTGCTGTCAGTTCATAAATGTTCCTCTCTGCTGCTCCTTCCTCCTCACACTTTTCTTCAACTCCAGCATGTGTCTTCTCCATAGGCTGCAGTTCTTCAGGGAATATCTGCCTGCTCCACTGTGACCTCTCCACAGGCTGAAGGGGAATCTCTGCTCCAGTGCCTGGAGCATATCCCCTTCCTTCTTCTCTGACCTTGGTGTCTGCAGGATTGTTTCTCACACTTTTTTTTTTACCCTCAGTTTCCTCTGCTGTGTAGCATTTTGCCCTTTCTTAAATATGTTTCACAGAACTGCCACTAGCTTCTCTGATGGGCTCAGTGTTGTCCAATGGTGGATCTGTTTTGGAGCTGGCTGGCACCAGCTGTGTCCAGCGCGAGGCGACTCCAGTCTCTTCTCACAGAGACAACTCCTGCAGCCCCTCCCGCCCAAACCTTGCCACATAAACCCAATACAAATTTCAACACTGTTTTATTCACAAATCCAAAACACAGAACCACATGGGCAGCTATGAAGAAAATTAAATCGTCCTGAGCCAGACCTGGTACAACCTGCCATGGTTCTTCTTTTTGTTTTTGTTTATTTGTTTGTTTCTAGGCCTTTTCCGTCCTGGCATTGTCCCAAATTGATTCAGCTTAAGCTTCTCATTCTCCTTTCTTCCAAATTTCCTTCTTGAATTGTATTTAGAAAGTAAGCAGCTCTCAACATACAACACTTGAAAGGCTACAGGGCAGCTTCAGTTGTGCTGCAGACTTTGTGTTTGGTCAATCAAGAGGCCTGTTTATCATTCCAATGGATACTAGCAAAATCCACAGGTAGTCACAGCTCCAGTTACTTCTGTTTCATTTTTACTTAAAGCAAGAAAGTGATGAAGGTGATGATGATGATGACCGAAATAGTGATAGAGAAGATGGACCTCTAGAAGAACAAATAGAACGGTTGCAGGAAAGAGCCAGAGTGAACAGAAGAATCTCTTCCTTGTTATATTCTAGGTAATTATGGGTGATGTCTTTGCAGCATCATTTTGATGAGCGAAAGCAGACGAGGGGTTGAGAGCATTAGTTAGAGCCTGGCGTTGTTCACCTTGAAGACCTTGGAAGTTGATAATGAAGGAGCCAGCTAGCAGAAGTTTATTGATAAGTGGGCATTGGAATGCAGAAAGCTAGCTGCATTTGGTTCAGGAGTTTGAAAACAGCCAGAGGAGACTGAGTCTGCAAAAAGTTCAAGAAGAAAAGTATTCATTCCACCATAAAAGTGGTCATTTACCTCCAGAGTAATCTCTCCCTTTTCAAATTTGATTATTGCACCCAATTGTTCTAATAAATCTCTCCCCAAAAGTGCCTTTGAGGAGTTGGGCATATACAAGAATCTGTGGATGCACCATTGTATTCCTAGTTTATATCTTAGAAGTTCACAAAAATACACCTTTTCACATTGGCCAATTGCCCCATTTACCACGATGTGGTCATTTCCTAGGGACATCAAAGCTTAGTTCAAAACCGAATACGTTGCCTCTGTGTCAACTAAAATTCTGCTTTCTTCTCCTCTTTCCCTGGCTTCATTATAACTAGTGGATCCGCTAGGGTGGATTCCCCAGTTCCCCAGGTGGATTCTCCTTCACATGAGCCACTACTCCTCTTTTAGACTGGCCCAAAACCAAAAACCTATTTGTTGTATTCCTGCCCTTGACCCACGATCCAGCAGTTTTGCAGCACATTATATCCCTCAGTCGATTTAGGAATTCAGATGGGATTTAGAGGGACCTTGTTTACTTGTTTGGGAATGGCTCTTTTCATTCCCTTCGAGATTCACTCCTGATATACCTGTAATTTTTCTGCATGTTTAGATCTGTCTGGATCCCACATTGGGTCTTGGATGGGAAATACTCTTTCCAAATGCCACGTTTGTTTGTTTTTTTTTTTTCTTTTTTTTTTTTTTTTTTTCTTTTTCATCTCGTTCTTCCCAGAGAGATGCCTGTAAAACTGTCAAAGCAAAAGCAGACATTTCCCTGACGCAGGAAGATACCGGCCTATTTGGGGGGGACACACGACCCATCTCAGCCCGTACCCATTCTTGTGTTCAAGGGGGAGGCTTAAGCAAATCAGATAAATCTTGTTCTGTTCTGGTGTCCGGTGAATTTTATTTATTCTAGTGCACCCTTGCTCAATACTGTACGTCACGCAACACCGCGTGACATGCAGGAGGTTGATGTGCTAGCAGCCATAGTTTTGGCCGTGAGAAATTGCCATTGGGCTCGTGAGTCGCTTTTGCTGCTGTAGTGAGAAGCGGGCAGTCTCGGGAGCAGGCGGTGCTGGCAGTCTTGCCAGCCCCCAGCATCTCAACTCCTCCCGAGCAGGGAAGAGAGCAAGGTGAGGCGATACTGACAGATTCACATCCGAGCTCCAGTCTCTCCGGACCGGGGGTCAGGTGGAACAGCCGGATGGAGGGACTGAGGCATTAGAAACCTCTTCCTTCCTGGCCTGGGGGGAACCTATGCCACCCCCTGATTTTAAAAGCTTCACATGGCACTGGGTGCTAAGTGAGCTGCGGGGACATGTCCTCGCGTAACGGAAGGACTCAGGAGGCCGAGGCAGCGCAAGAGAAAGCTGGTGGAACAAGACTTTGCTGAGGGTAAGCTAGAGTGAGCATAGAGTAGCTGCAGAGAGGGAGGAGGAGGAGGGGGGAGCAGTGGTGGCTGCACCGGCATCATCACTTGGCACTGTGGTGGGGGTGGGGTGTGCGCAGGTCCTTGCGTTGTCTCTGATGCAGTTCTGTGCTGAGCGCTGGTTGGCAGTTTAAAGCACTGGAGCTGTCATCATGAAGGGGGTTCAGAGCAGCAAGGGTTGCTGTCGCATTTTGTTCTCAGTCTCTTGAGGGGGAGATGTAGAGGGGAAGCAGCCCGGTTCTGCAGAGCAGAAGACGGTTACTGAGTTTAGGGCCAAAAGCCGCACTTGGACGACGAGGATTTGGCAGCAGGCGGTGCAGAACCAGCCATGGCAGTTGACAATGTGCTGAGAAGACCGCTGGGTCCCACGCCAAGCCAGAGCCGCTTCCAGGTGGACCTGGTCACTGAAGGCTCTTGCCATCCAGTAGAAGCACATGAAAAGGTGGGCAGGGAAAGCAGCGTGCTGGAGAAGAGCAGCGAGGAAGCCAAAGGCAGGTTTCGAGTGAGCTTTGTGGGCTTGCCAACAGGTGATGAGACCCCAGGGGAGTCTGACGGTGGCAGTTCAGAGGACGGCAATGTCAGCTTGCAAAACGGCGGTGACACAATGCTGAGTGAGGGCAGCCTCCACTCAGGGGGACGGCACCATCACCACTACTACTACGATAGTCACACTAACACCTACTATCTGCGCACCTTCAGCCACAACACCATGGAGGCTGTGCCCCGGATAGACCACTACTGCCACACGGTTGCAGCCCTGGGAGAGAAGTTCATCCAGCCTAGTCTGGCTGAGCTGCATGATGAGCTGGACAAGGTGAGCAGCTGCAGCATCCCTGTGGATGGCCGTTACTCGGCCGTTCCCTGTCCTCTCCTCCGTTCTTGTCAGAGAGAATGGCGACACCCCCAGGACCTCCCTTGCCTACTGCAAGGTCTGCCCTCGGCCAGTGTAGGGACATCTTGATGGCACGCTTATTTTTCTGGGCTTTTTCACTCTGCCTGCCTTGTGCGTTTGACTGAAATGCATGTAGGTTTTCATAGGAGGGAAAAACTCATTGTGTTCTTAAAAAGACAGTGCAACTGAAACATTTATTTTTACACATATATATATATAATTTTTTGTGGAACAGTGGGTCTTTTTTCCATATATCTCTTGGAGATTGACCCTATCATAAGAAGTAGTGTATGTAGGGCAAATGTTTTCTCTGGAGCTGAGAGAGGTATTGCCAATCAAGTGGTTTTCCACTGGTAATTTATATTGCCTTCATCAAATAGGAAACTAAAGGGCTGCAAAGGGTATTAGGCTGGGGAGGGAAATGAACTGCTGCACAAACTGCTGCACCACGTCCTTCTGACACACCATGCCTTGTTTGCCTGTCCTGTTTGCCCTGCTCCTGGTTGCTTGTGCTCCCGGGGGCTGTTCTTGTATGTGAGGGGGATTTGCCATCATCACTCCTGTCCCCACCACGCTGAGTCAGAGCTGCTGCTCGCTTGTCAGGAGCCCGTCCTTTCCTCCTCTGGGGGAGACTGGGGAACCCTCTCTCTCCCTGCACTTTTGCCACCATGGTTTTGCTGCCACACTTTTGCCACTTTCAGGAAGAGTCCCCCAGCACAATTCCTCTGCTCTGGAGCCATTCACCTCAGTGGCTTGGTTGGAAGGGACCTCTTGAGATCATCTAGTCCAACTTCTCTGCTCAAGCAGGGTCACCTAGACTAGATTGCCCAGGACCATGTCCTGGTTGGGCTTTTAATATCTCCATGGATGTAGACTCCCCAACCTCTCAAGGCAACCTGCGCCAGAGTTTGACTGCCCACACAGTAAAACAGTGTTTTCTTGTGTTCAGATGTAATTTCATGCGTTTCTGTTTGTGACCTTTGTCTCTTGTCTTGTCAGAGGGCACTACTGAGAAGTCTGGCTCCCTTTTCTTCATTCCCTTTCTTCAGGTATTCATATGCATTGATAAAATTTCTTTCTCTGCCTTTCCTCATAGGAGAGATGCTCCAGTCCCTTAATCATCTACACGACCATTCATTGGGGTCTGTTAGTATGTCTGTGGTGTATTAACATGCACAGACTCAGCTTTCGTTTCAAGCTAAGACCAAGTTTATTGTTACAAGCTTGTGTACAACCTTACAAAAAATGTCAACAGTGGTCCCACAAGTCCTTCATAAAAATTTCCACAGCATGTTCTTCTCCTTCCAATTTCCTCGTGACCACTGTTATTGTTTTCATGCCTTCTTGGTTTTGCCACGGATGCTGATTATTCTCAGGCCAGCGGCTTGCTTGATATCAAACGCTCTGCACTCCTGCTCCAGAGGCCCAACAACACTTGTGGCTATTTCTTGCTCACTATCTCTCTTGACATCTTCCCCTTTTTTGTTTTTGTGAACTACTAATATTTGTCTTAACACACTATCAATCAAGCTTTGCACTAATTTGATTAAGCAAGGCACATGAATCAATATGCTACAAAAAACCCAAGTAAAATCATAAAACCTATCATGACTAATTTTATAATCCAAGGTCCAAATCCAACAAAAAGTCCTGCAAATGTATTCCATTCATTCTATATTTGCATTTTTTCTGTTAAATCTTCTAAGGTGTTAATACTTTTATGTATAAATTCTGAATGGTCTGATAAATTCATCAAAAGACTTGATAAAGCTGCCGATGTGGCATTTGTTTGATGATGGTGAACCAAAGTGTGGTTTAAAATCATAGAAACATTCCGAGTTAATAATGTAAATTTGCCTAACATACATGGGGCCTCCTGAAATATAGGAAGGAATATCTGCCCGTGCTCTGTCTCCTCAAATAAAATACAATTCTCTTGGTAATTGCAGGGAGATGTTGTTGGATTTGGATATATTTGCAAACATGTAGTTACACCGTATAAAATAATTTCTACACACACTAAGTAAGGAATTAGCATTTTATATAAGCGTTACATTTTTGCCTATATAACTAAAATATTTACTAAAATCTACTTTTATCACACCTAATAAAGAACATTACCTATTGGCAAACCTACTAAACAGGTGCTAAATGGTTTGGTTAGAGTTGCTACTGATAAACACAATGAATCTTGCCCTGCCGCATTGGCTAGGGTTACCCAGATGTTTTCTTTGGATTGTGTGGGAATCCATGGAATGGTGGTTGCACAACATGAAATTCCCACAATTACTGCAATACAGGTCATTCATATCTTGCTGGCATCCATTGTGGTCCACGATCTGTAGAGACACAAGCATACCCTCGCCCCCATGTTATTAACAGCCATGGACCTTCCCATTGTCTCGTTTCCAAATTACTTTATCATTACTCGTGTTATCGTTTGACTTAATGATAAAATGGGGGGAATATTGTCTTGGCAACAATTTAAAAAATTTAGAACATACATAGCTTTTAATAGTCTCTCTTGAGGGGTGTATCCTGTGCTCCCCTTTTTTTCTTTTAACAACATTTTTTAACGTACCATGAGGTCATTCAACTATGGCTTGCTGTGTTGGTGAGTGAGGGATGCCCGTGACATGTGATTCCCCATTGTTGAAAAAAGGATTTTGTTATATTAGAAACATATCCTGGGCCATTGTCCATTTTTACTGTTTTTGGCACCCCCAAAATAGCAATTGCATATAATAAATGTTTTTTTACATCTTTTGCTCATTCTCCCATATGTGCAGAAGCAACAATGCAGGTAGAAAAGGTGTCAGTTGACACATGTACATATTTTATACGTCCAAACTCGGGGATGTGTGTTACATCAGTTTGCCATATTTCAAGTGGACCTAATCCAGGAGGATTTACACCATCAAAAGTAGTGTTTGGGATTAGTTGACAATCAGGGCACATCTGTACAATTTGTTGAGCTTATTGTGAGTAACCTGAAACATTTTCCTAAGGGCTGTACTACCTTGGTGATAAAAATTATGTGACATGTGCTTGTTGTAATGTATCTGGAATGACTACAGGGGCTACCAGAGCATCAGCTCAGCGATTGCCTTCAACCAAATATCCTGGTAAATTTGTATGAGAACGTACATACATTATAAAATAAGGCTCATGTTGATTGTCTAACAGGTATTTCAATTCCTTTAAAAAAGCACATAGCTGTCTATAATACCGGTAAAATATTGTTCTCTGCGAGTGTCGTACTTTGCAGGTTAACGTCGGTCATGATTTTTGTAGTTTCTGTGTCCATAGAATCATGGGCTGGTCAGTCGAGCCAAAGCCGCCTTCTCCCCATATGCGATTTGCTGCATGGGGTGCAATTGCTTGAAAACAAATCAGCTGAGTAATTCTAGTGCCCTTTTGTATAAACCAAGGAGGCAGAGGCGTCCAAGCTATTACTTGTATTGTTCCCGTAAAATCGGCATCAATCAATCACGGTAAAACAAACAATCCTTGCTTTGTGACAGATGATTGTCCAATTAACAGTGCGCTAAGTCCATTTCCTAGGGGACCCTTAACAGCTGTAGAGATGAGCCGAACTGCAGTGTGACGGGTTTCTGTTCTTTAAAGGCAGTAAAACGTTCTGATTGTTGCAGCCTTTCCATTGGTATTCTAGCTTGGGCTACAGTATCAATAGAATTGCCCTCACCCACACGCCGCAAGGGTCTCTCCTGTGGGCGCTGCAAATAATTCAGGCCTGCTCTAGCTGCGCTGCGGGCGGGCCTGGAGGCTGCCGCAGAAACTGAGACAGCAGGGGCAGCCCCCCTCAGCCGGGCTTGGCGCTTGGCGGCGGAGCAGTTAGCCCATTTTCTTTTACAGCTTTTCGAATCTCCTTTATCGCTTCATAACTAATGGGTTCCCAGCGAGGACCGGCGTCCTGTGCACAGATCACAGGAAAAGCTTGCAGCACTTCAACCTCCCCACGCCACTGCCCCTCTCTCCTGACTTGTGCCCATCTGTCTGAGGGACAGGGTGGAAATAGATCAGGCTCCTTCTCGGTGTCTATTGGACTCGGATCAAAGGGGTTATCGGCAGTCACTGATGGTCCTGCACTCGGTTTTGAATCATCGCTGTGCTCTCTGGAGCCAGTGTGCGCCTTTAGTGCTTCAAAAACAGTCCGTCAGGGACCGAGCAACTTAGTAGCTGTTTTATGCGACCAAGTCACTTGATCCCATAATCAACCCCTGATCTTATCCCAGGTTTCTTGCTCGAATGCTGAGCAAATGTCAAAAGAAGGCTCATGATCTCGAGCCCACACCAAAAGTGCTTTAAGAGCATTAATTTCTTAGTGTTTGATTTTGTTTCTTTAAAATGCATTTAAATAAGTCTATTACATCTTTCTGTTCCTGGGTTATTATGTTCCCCATCACCTTATCAGCAGCTCGCCTTCCGTCCAGTGGTCAGGTGTCTACGGGTGCACCCTGGGCTTCGTTTCAGCCCCTCCAAACCTTCTGCCGATGTACGCCATCGGACCGTGCTCCTCACGCGAGCCTCCGTTCAGACCTGTTACAGGCGCCATTTGTGGCATTATTAACATGCATGGACTCAACTTCTGTTTCAAGCTAAGACCAAGTTTATTGTTACAAGCTCGTATTTATACCTATTTCTTGCTCACAATCTCTTCTGACATATGTCCATGTCTCTCCAGTACTGGGAAGCCCAGAGCTGGACACAGTACTCCAGGTATGGCCTCATCAGTGCTGAGTAGAGGGGAAGGATCACCTCACTTGACCTGTTGACAACATTCCTCCCAATGCAGCCCACAATACTTTTAGCCTTCTTGGCCACAAGGGCGTGTTGCTGGCTCATGTTCAACTTTGTGTCTACCAGGAGCCCTCCAGGTCCTTTTCTGCCAAACTGCTTTCCAGCATATACTGGTGCCTGGGGTTGTTCCTCCCCAGGGGCAGGACTTTTTACTTCCCCTTGCTGAACTGCATGAGGTCTCTGTCAGCCCATTTCTTCAGCCTGTCGAGGTCCCTCTGGATGGCAGCACAACCTACTCCTAATTTTGTTTTCATCTGTAAGCTTGCTGAGGGCATGCTTTGTTCAGTTGTCCAGATCATTAATTAGGATGTTGAACAGGATTGTTCCCAGTATTGACCTCCGTGGTACACTGCTAGTTACTGGCCTCCAGCTAGACTATTTACCACTGATCACAGTCCTCTGGGCCTGGCCATTCAGCCAGTTTTCAATCCATCTCACTGTCCACTTATCTAACCCATACTTTGTCAGCTTGTCTATGGTGTAGAAGTCTTTAATTTGTACCTGTTCTCATTCTCTTGGAAAAACACAGAATGGTAGGGATTGGAGATCTCTCTGGAGATCATCTAGTCCACTACCACCCCCGCCCCCGCTAAAGCAGATTCACTGAGAGCTGGTTGCACAGGAATATCTCCAGAGAGGGTGATACCATGACATCTCTGGGCAGCCTGTTCTAGTGCTCTGTCACCCTCACAGTAAAGAAGTTTTTCCTCATGTTCAGGTGGAACTTTCTGTGCTCCATTTTGTGCCTGTTGCCCCTTGTCCTGTTGCTGGGCACCACTGAAAAGAGTCTGGCCCCATCCTCTTGACATCCGCCTTTTAGATATTTATAAGCATTGGTGAAATTCCCTCTCAGTCTTTTCTTCTCCAGGCTAAACAGAGCCAGGTCTCTCAGCCTTTCCTCATAAGAGAGATGCTCCAGTCCCCTAATCATTTTTATGGCCCTCCGCTGGACTCTCTCTAGTAGTTCCTTGTCTTTCTTGAGCTGGGGAGCCCAGAACTGGACACAGGACTCCAGATGTGGCCTCACTAGGGCAGAGTAGAGGAGGAAGATAATCTCCCTCGTGCATGGGGCTTTTCCTTCCCAGGTGCAGGGCTCTGCACTTGCCTTTGTTGAACTTCATTAGGTTCTTCTCTGCCCAACTCTCCAGCCTGTCCAGGTCTTACTGAATGGCAGCACAGCCTTCTGGTGTATCAGCCACTCCTCCAAGTTTTGTGTCATCAGCAAACTGGATCAATGCACCTGCACTCAGATGAGGCTTTACTAGCATAATGTAAAATGACATTTTAATGCTTTTTTGAAATCTGTGTGGAAAGTCCTCACTTTACTTGTTCTGATACCACACTCTTTTTTTTTTTCATGATGGTGATATTGACTGCTCTCTTTGCAGCAGTCACTCATATTATTTCTCCAGAGTTTGTATTTTATAAGGTCCATGTTTATTTTGTAATTTTACATTGTATAAATCTCCTAATCTGATTTTTGTAATGAATCTTTAGTCTGAAGGGGAAATTCTGACTGTAACTGCTCAGCACTAGTAATTTGTGACTGATGAATAAACTGGCATGGAGGAGGGCCTAACTGCAAAAAGAGGTTAAACTGTCTGGAAACAGGAATGCCAGAGACAGAGGGACTTCTTGCAAGGGACTGAAGTTTCCCTGGGTGGTGAGATAAGAAACAGACAAGCATTGTCTTGTAGATGGTCCTGGAATGCCTGCTCAGGGCCCAAAGTTCAGGGGCCAACTTTGGGCAGCAGAGCTGGGCTAGTGGATGGACCCAGGACTGAGCTGAGGTGCCCCGTACAACCGCTCTTGGGATTCTTGCTGGTGCAAGTGGATATAAGGAATCTAATTGTACCACATCTTTGCAGATTCCATGTAGAACTGCTTGTTGTGGTAGGACTCTGCCCAATGCATTGTTCATTATATGTTTCATTTATATTTTAAGCATGAACGTATGTTTAATTTCCCTCAAAGGGTACCATAAAAATTCCCCAACAAGTCCAAAATACTTGTACAATAACGGATTCAATGATCTGTCTTCAGCAAACTCCTAGTATTGTTCTTACCATCATAGGATCATACAATGGTTTGAGTTGGAAGGGACCTTAAAGATCATCTAATTCCACACACCCCCTGCTATGGGCAGGGACACCTCCCACTAGATCAAGCTGCTCAAGGAATCATCCAACCTGGCCTTAAACACCTCCAAGGATGAGGCATCCACAACCTCCCTGGGCAACCTGTTCCAGTGGCTCACCAGCCTCATTGTGAAGAATTTCCTCCTAATGTCTAGTCTAAATCTGTCCCTCTCCAATTTATAGCCATTACCCCTTATCCTATCACTACATGCCTTTGTAAAAAGTCCCTCCCCAGCTTTCTTGTAGGCCCCTTTCAGGTACTGGAAGGTTACTATAAAGTCTCCTCAGAGCCTTCTCTTCTCCAGGCTGAACAATTCCAACTCTTTCAGCCTGTCCTCATAGCAGAGGTGCTCCAGCCCTCTGATCATCTTTGTAGCCCTCCTCTGGACCCGTTCCAACAGTTCCATATCCTTCTTATGCTGAGGATTCCAGAAATGGACACAATACTCCAGGTGGGGTCTCACAAGAGAGAAACAGAGGGGCAGAATCGCCTCCCTCAACCTGCTGGTAACGCTTCACATGATAAACCCCAGGATATGGTTGGCCTTCTGGGTTGCGAGCACACATTGCCGGCTCATATCGAGCTTCTCATCAACCAGCACCTCCAAGTCCTTCTCTGCAAGGCTGCTTTCAATCACATCATCCCCCATCCTGTCTTGAAACTGCAGATTGCCCCAACCCAGGTGTAGGACCTTGCACTTGGCCTTGTTGAACCTCATGAGGTTCACACAGGCCCACTTCTCTAGCTTGTCCAGGTCCCTCTGGATGATATCCTGTCCTTCCGATGCGGCAACTGCACCACTTACTACTACTACTTTTTTGTTGTTGTTGTTCTAGAGAAGCTGGAAATAACTGAGCAATGTTAACAGGTTATAGTTTCACAACCCAGCTGTGGGCTGCTGCTGAAAAGGGTAAACTCTTGTGCTGTCATTTGTATTTATACAACTTTTGAGTTGGATCTGGAAGCTGGTACATAAAGAAAAGAAATCCAAACCTACAGAAATATCCTTCACTGGATGAGCTGGATCAGTTCCCTGATCTAATACTGTGAACCCCCTGAGGACTAATGTCAGGAGAAGGCATGGCAATTTGTTAGCACAGTCTACTTTAAGTGGGAGCACTCTTTCAGCAGAGCATGTTCTTTAGTTTACTCATCTTAGCTGATATACTATCACTATCAATAAGACTAGTTTAAGACAAGAACCTGAAAGAACAGCCATGTTTTCTCTCTAGCTTGGCTGCTTTTCTTTCAGCATAAGCTATTTCAGAATTGATCAGAAAGGAAGGTGCTACAGAATTAATACCAATTTTCTTCTTCAGATTAACTTCTTACCTTTGGATACTCTATTTTATTAAGTCTAATCTGATTTATCTTCTTGAAGAACAACATTCATATAGAGAAGGGAACTGGCACAATCAATATCTTGCGAGTAATTCAAACCCATATATTGTATCTTCAGCTGCATCCTTCAGAACTCTTTCTGAAGCCCAATATAATATTCAAGCAACGTGGGCAACCACAAATCCAACTTTTTTTTAGTAGCAATTAATATACTCATTTGTTAACTATTACCTATAATCAATAAATAAATAAATAAATAAATAAATCTTAATACTGGCCTTAAAATTGTTTGCTTTCCTTTCAGTATTTTGGAAGTTTTCTGGTTCTTGGAACTTGAGCACATGGAACATCTTTGATTTCTTTCTCTACTTTGTCGCTGTTGAGACATGACACGGTGATGTGGAAGCAAGTTTCTTCATTGAGGTTACAGGGCTGGCTGGCCCACGCTTGATCTTACGCGCGCCTCTTATACCCTTGATTAACACGCGCGTCTCTGCATGATTGGATTAGCTTATACATAAACAATCTGTGAATGGATAGTGCTACTTTCATGCATGGTCCTATATTGTCTGCCCACTTCCCGTCCCATGATCTCCTTCCGGGTGCATTAATCAGGTGTCCTCAGCCCGCTGTGGACCCCACAATTCCCCCTTTTTGTATTTGTGCTAAAGAAAATTGCCCGTTAAAGATTGCCTGTGTCGGCTGCTGCGGGGCCCTTTGCAGCAGACACACAATGCAGGGCAACATCGACAGCACAACTACAAACATACCCATTCTTGAAACAGGGAAGCAAAGCAGCATCAATACTTGACTGAGTAATATTGTAGGTGCATCTGAAAAGTATACAGTGACTTATACTCCGTTTCTACTGATCCTAACAGCTCTAATCTGTGATTCCAGTACATGACTTATGCTCCACTTCTACTGATCCTAACAGCTCTAACTTGTGGTTCTGATATACAATTTATACTCCAGTTGTTATGGCAGTTCTTTGATGTTAGCAAGGGCTATCCATCACACTCATCTCCAGCTGTTTGATTCTCCACATGTGGCCTCCGTGGCTTATCCACAGCAGGGCGAACACAACAAGCAGGGTACCACCGAGGTCCTTCATCTCTGGAAACACAAGCATATCCTCGACCCCAAGTTAATAGCTTGCATGGGCCTGACCACTGACCACTTTGAAGGTCCTTCACTTGAACCTTCACTCCATCAGAGATAGCTGTGGTAGACTTCAAGGATTCAAAATGTCAAATCATTGGGGGATTCTGATGTTCCTCGTTGATAGTTAAGAAATTTAATACATACATCACCTTGTTCAGCCTTGCTTCAGGTGATTCCCCAGACATTCCCGCCTTTTGTTTTTGTAAAAGGCACTTACGTGTACCATGGGCACGTTCTACAAGTGCCTGACTGGTGGGGGAGTGAGGAATACCTGTAGCATGGCTGACACCCCAAGACTGTAAAAATGATTTCACTCGTCCAGAAACATAAGTGGGACCATTGTCAGTTTTAGTTTGTGGAGGAACACCACAGATGGTGAAGGCTTTTTGCCAATGCCTAATAGCATCTTTTGCTGTTTCTCCAGTATGTGCAGTAGCAATAATGACAGAAGAAAAAGTATCAATTGATACATGTATGTACTTTTGTTGGCCAAATTCTGTAACATGAGTTATATCAGTTTGCCAAATTTGTAGGGCCTGTAAGCCTCTAGGATTTACTCCATAAACTGTTGGAAAATGTTGGCCTTGACAATCCGGACATGAGGCAACAATAGATCGAGCTTCAGTAGTAGAAAGCTGAAACTGTCTCTTGAGTGCTCTGTGACGCTGGTGAAAAAAATGATGAGAAGCAATTGCTTGTAGCATAATGTTTGGTACTGGTCCTAATGCTACCACAGATAGTAATTGGTCAGCCCGGGCATTTCCTTCTGCTATAAAACCAGGTAAGCCAGTATGGCTTTTTATGTGTAGAATATAATAGGGTAGGCTGCGTTTTTGTACAGTTTCCCACAGGAGCTTCATAACTCCAAACAGCAGGTGGTTTGTCACTTGTCCAAGAACTGTTTTATCCAATCTCTGCACTAGGCCTGCAACATAAGCAGAGTCGGTTACCGCATTTATGGCTTGTGGGAACTGTTGAAATGCCAATGTGACTGCTCGTAATTCCACCACTTGTGGGGAGCCCTGTTGATGCTTAATTAAATGTTGCCAATTTTGTCCATCAAACCATGTAACAGCAGCTTTCCCTGTTTTCCCAGACCCATCTGTGAAAACTGTGGGTCCATCAACAGGTGCTGTTTGGCTTAACAATTTCTGTGCGATAGAGATTTGAGTTCCCAGTTTACGAAGTGGATGGGAAGGAAAATGATACGATATCTGGCCTGTAAAATTAAGTAGCGCTGCTTGAAGTGCAGAACTATTGGCAAGACACCATTCAAAATATTGAACTTGTAGAGGAATAACAATACATTCCAGATCTCGTGCCAATAGTTCCACACATGGTGTTCGAATTTTTATAATGAGTTGAGCTAACAGCTCATATAATCCTGGAGCAGCCTTTTTTGTTTGAAATAGTAAGAAGATCCACTCCAATATATGGAGGGGGTCTTCACACCCCTGATCCCACTGCACGAGCGCAGCATAGGGCATTGAGCCTTCCACAAAGACCAATGCCTGCACAATTACAGTCAGGTCAATGTGCCAGACATGCTCTTCCTGAATGGCTTGCTCTACAAGTGTCAGAACATTTCTGGCTTCCTTATTTAGAATCCTGGGTGCGGCAATATCTGTGTCCCCTTTTAACAGATCAACTAGGGGTTGTATTTGTGATGACGTAAGGCCCAAATAGGGTCTCAGCCAATTTATAATTCCAACTATTTTTTGAACATCATTTAAAGTTTTGATTTCAGTTAGTATCTCAATTGCCTGAGGTTGGACTGTTTTGGCCAGCACTTTCATGCCCAAATACAACCACGGCTGAACACGTTGTACCTTTTCAGGGGTAATGACCAGGCCATAACATTCCAACATTTGTCTAGTGTTCCTTTCCAATTCTCCTAATTGTTCTGACATTGCAGCAGCCAATAAGATGTCATCCATATAATGATAGCAATAGCATTCAGGATATTTCTGCCATACAACACTCAGTGCCTGAGCTACAAACTTTTTTTTTTTGGTAAACCTTCCAATGATATCTTTTTGTGGCTTCTGCATGATTAGTCGAAGGAACTCCTAGTCCAATTACTCCTGAAGTTGCAGGTACCACGGGGCCAGGAATCAGGCCAGTCCCTTCGAGCAATGATAGTGACGTCATCCCTTGTGTCAAGCAGTCCAGATATTTGAATGGAATGTGGAAAAGCACTGTTCATAACAAGGATACATTTCATTTGTGGCCTTGTGTCTGAAAGAGGTTTTGACCAACAAATTTGAGGTGGTCCAGTGGATCCAAATCCCCCATCTCCACAGATGACTTGTTCTGCTTTAAGAACACTGCTTTTAAAAGGCACCAATTGCACAATGCGAGTTCCCTCTTGTATTGTAACAGGCGGGGTGATAGTAGAAACCATTGCAAAAATCTGTCCTGTAAAATCCTCATCAATAACTCCCACATGAACTAGAATGTTTTGTAAGATAACACTGGAACGTCCGATAAGTAAAAATGGCTCTCGAACTCCCTGTCTAATTGTTGTATATTTATCCTTCGGTTCAGCGATCTCGGCTGTTCTCATCAGTGCTTCAAGCCCTACTGCTTTTACCTGTTCAAGCACTGCAGGGTGCCACTGAGCTTGATGCTTCAGATTACTAAACTGCCCAGTTCCTGTTAAAACATCTGCACCGTTCCCATGTCGGGGGTCTGACTGGGGGAGCTGCAGGTTCTGTATTGCCTGTGCTTCTGCCCTTTGAGTCCAAATATTTCGAAAAACTGTGCACTGAACAGGCTGAAACATAATTTGTGCAATTTGGGCAAAGTCATATGGTGTCATTTCTTCCATAGTTAATAATCGAAGCAATTGCATTGTTGCAGGGGAGCTGGGGCCATACTGTGTAACGGTTTTTTGAAGTTCCTGTACTACTTTCCAGGTGTATGGTCTGTGCTCATCCATAGCTCCCTGTCCTGGATCCCCCCGGACCACCGGGAATGCCATAGCTGTCATAGGACTCGGGTCACGTTCCTTTAAGGGTGTAGTTATAGCCTCAGACAATGTCCTTCTAGCATAGCCTGTTGTTTTACCTTTTGCCAAAATACACATGGATCATACGGTCTCACAGTAACCTGTGCCAAGGGTGGATCCCACGCCTGAGGGGTTTTAGGTTTACCGGAGGAACCCCTAAAGGGTGGCTCGTCGTTAGCCTCGATCTTTCTGGTTTCTGAAGCAGCCGCCTCAGTGCCCTCCACCACCACCGCGGGATTGTCCCAATCATCCGGCTCATCTGGCAAAGGCAGGAGTACCAGTGGATTGTATGGTTCGGGTGCCTCTCGCTCTTCAGGGAGCAGTGGAGGGGCGGACGGCGTTACGGGATTAACCCGCTGTCGGCTTTGTTTATATATCGGACAAGCCGAGTCTGTTCCATTGTCTGACTCATCAACAAGAAAACGTTTTCGCGCTAACCGAGATGGTTTATTCTCTGGGTGCGTTACCGGATTTCTTGAATTTAGATGTTGAAACTCAGATAGAGATGCAGAGTCTGGGTCGGCAGTTAATATAGAAAAGTCCTCTTGCTCCGTTAACAGATCCTCAGCAGATGGAGGCTCGTCTCGGGAGGCAAGGGGTGAAAGATCTTGCTCTGCCCGATCCCTCTGTTTTTTAAAGTCTTTCAAAGTATCAAACAGAAGGCACCATGTAGTTAACAAAGATACTGACTCTTTGTCTCCACGTGAAGCACTATCAAACAGCCTGTCCCCTATTTCTTTCCAATTCGAAACAGTAAATGATGTCATTATATCTGGCATATAACCCTGTCTATTACTCCATAAAAGCATCTTTTGCAACATTGATTCCTCTAGCTTTACTCCCTTCTTTTCTAGTATTTGCTTCCACATGCTCAGAATCATTTCCTCCTCTTTTGTTAGTGAGGCTCCCATCTTTTTTCCCCAACAGCTCACCTGCACTCGGTGGCTTCTTAAAAGTCCCGGATCCGGAATTAAGCAGCTTCTCTCGCCGCTCCTCTTGGCTACTCTTGCCGAGAACTCTTTTAGCAGCTTCTCTCGCCGCTCCTCTTGGCTACTCTTGCCGAGAACTCTTTTAGCAGCTTCTCTCGCCGCTCCTCTTGGCTACTTTTGCCGAAATCTCTTTTAGCAGCTTCTCTCGCCGCTCCTCTTGGCTATTTTTGCCGAAAACTCTTTTAGCAGCTTCTCTCGCCGCTTCTCTTGGCTATTTTTGCCGAAAACTCTTTTTTAGTGGCTGTGCCACCTCGGGGAACCCCTAAATTAAAACTCTCATAAAATCGCTAGCTATATCACGTCGCGGTCACCAGATGTCGCTGTTGAGACATGACACGGTGATGTGGAAGCAAGTTTCTTTATTGAGGTTACAGGGCTGGCCGGCCCACGCTTGATCTTACGCGGGCCTCTTATACCCATGATTAACACGCGCGTCTCTGCATGATTGGATTAGCTTATACATAAACAATCTGTGAATGGATAGTGCTACTTTCATGCATGGTCCTATATTGTCTGCCCACTTCCCGTCCCATGATCTCCTTCCGGGTGCATTAATCAGGGGTCCTCAGCCCGCTGTGGACCCCACACTACTTCAGCATGCTGATTAGGCCCAATGAAATTACAATTATTTTTTTCTATGTATTTAAACCCAAACAAACCAACTTAAAATGTATTATCTGTGCCTGATGAATTTAACTATATCTACCAGTTCAAGGTGTGACTTATCAAAAATTCAGCCAATGCTTAATTGATTTATTTTTTAATTACTTGACTGTGTACTCTATTATGACTACAGTTTAAAATTAATTTTCATGAACTTATTATACTTATGAGTAGACTTCTAATTAAAAAGGGAAATTTTATAAGGTGACTGCTGCCATACTGTGGTATAATTACCCCTCCCTTGACTCTTCAAAAAGTGCATAATACTCTGTTTTGAAGATAAGGATGAGAACTGAAGGTTTTCAGAGCAAAATTTCAAGCTAACCTTTTTTGGGGTAGTGTGTATAAGACCGGGGAATTTCTTGAGCAAGGCTGAAACAGGAATTTTTAGTTATATTCACAGACCAATGTATTTCTTGGACTGTACTTAAATATACAAAAAACTACTATGCAAGTGGCTTGCTAATAGATTTGATTCAGCTCTTAAGCATTTAAATGCTGCATGTATTTCATTTTGGAGAACAAGAAAACTGTATGACACTTGAAAGGTCTCTAGCTGTTAGAGATGTATTAGGTTTATGTTTTTCAGATAATCGAGTAAAAACTACCTGTTTTCAGAACATGGATCTGTTGTCCTAAGAAATGTGATTTCTCTCTTAATCTCAATGGATATCCAAAGGAATATGACAATCAGTATACAGTGATGAATAACTATTTTGATCATCACTTGCAGTACAGTGATTCTTCTAGAAAGGATCAAATGAATTGGTGCAATATGGAAGCTAATAGTTTGATTCTGAGTGTAACAAGAGAAATCTCACCAGAGCATTCACTCCTACACCGAGAGACACACTCGCGCCACTTGAAACTTTAACTGCTAGGACCAAGGTCCATACGCAGTGGGTGGTTCCAGTGAAATGACAGTTGCTCCAATTGGCTCTCTTATACACATGCACTCTCTCTCACTCACTCACTGCTGAGTTTCTCTCTATCGAGTTACAAGGTTTGGACTAAACTTCCTCTCAGAGAGGAGTCTAGGTGCAGCTGGATCCAGTCTTAGCCCCTGACCATACAGATGAGCTTGGACCCTAGGTTCTGACACACAGTTGAATTATTTCAGCTTGAGCTGGGTGTCTCCTGCAGAGAGACCCAGAACAAAGGAACTCTCAGGCAATTATAATCTTCCCCCCTCCCCCCCCCCCCCCCCCCCCGCCATGCATTCTTCATGCCCTGTCCACACAAAAGTTGATCCAATGTTATTTCAGGGCTGGGGGCTTCTATTTCCTATTTGGTTTCCTTCCTGTTTCCAGGAAAGCTACCTCTTTTCTTATCTTCAGGGTTTGCAGCTGATTGTAATTCCCTTATCTTTTGGCCAAAACCGGTCCTGGGGCCCTCTTCTGTGACTCAGCAGAAGTTAAACACAAGTCCATCCTCTCATATATCTGTCAGTCTGATACCTCCTCCCCCACTTAGCTATCCATGCTAAACGAACAGAGTCATTTAAAGTTCACTTATGCTAAGTTTTAAACAAGGCCTACTTATGCTAAGCTTTAAGCAAACACACACTTGATTCTAATTTAACCTAGCTCTAAGCAATCACACAGTTAATTCTAACATTCCGTAAATAAACTTATTTTAATCCCTAACACTGGGGAGGGCAGAGATGGTGTTAAAACTTCCAGCTTTGAGGTTCTCCCTTGTAGAGACCAGTAAAATCTAAAGGTCAAGACTTGACTTAAATTGGAAAGGACAAATGCATACAAAAGCAAGAGAACTTATTTTGAATTGTCAGAGCCAGAACTGGGGTGCGAGTTTTCTAAAGATAACTGTGTATGTTCTTCCTGGCTAGGATGTATTCTTGAGGTGTGAAGTATACTATATGTATTTCTTTTAAGGTGGATAGATTGGTTGCATCTGCAGTTTGTACAGGACACCATGCCTCCCTTTTGTGGCTAGATGTTAGGCACTAGATCAAGTGGAAGACTAGTGCATAATTAATGCTAAAATACTTTGCATTCTCAGATAGACAATCAAACTTGATGCTTTGCTTGCTAGAGAGCTCACAAAACTGCAGGATTCACTTGTGTGCCTGGACTATTCTTAAAATCACTCCATAGAGATTTGCAGGTTTTGGAAAGGAAATACAGTGCTTTTGCTTTCTTTGACCACTGGTTAGGTAAAAGCATTAAAACAAAAATCAATTTGCTAAAGACTCTTAAGCACAAACTAGAAATCTGTACTTCCATGTTGCGAATGCAAGTATTAGCCTATTGCAAATGTAGTGTGTAAAGAATAGATTTGTGGGATACACAGCTTAGTGTCTTACAATCAATATTTAATAGTGCAGGATTGCACACCTAAAAAAAAGTACCAGTACAAGCTGTTTACAGAAGTAGTTGCTGTTGCATCAATGTATAACACCTATGAAAGTAGGATTGATCTATGCAATTATTCTATGCATACAATGCACCTGGCAATTTTTAAACTTTTATTTTCCAGGTTATTAGAAGTATCAACAGGTGGGGGTGGGAGGAACAATCCATAAGGTCATTCCAGAAGGGAAAACATGGAGAGTTTACTTCTGCAGGAAAAGACTTGTCTTCTTTAAAAATCTTTGAAATTGTTAGTTTTCTCTGAGGAACTTTTGTCATTATGAAGTTACATTTTTAGCAGTGTAAGTGCAGCACATAGTTTTACAAAGATGAAACTGAATGCACATTTAAATTCTATACTTCAAGCACTCTTCCTACTTAATTCTTAATCATAAGATCTTAATTCTGAATCATAACCTCTTAACTGTGATAGCAGCAAACAAAGCTATCTCAAAGTATTTAGTTTAGGATCTCTTGCTGATACTTAGTGTGACTGAGGAAGAAAATAGCAAACAAAGCTCACAACACTGATACTGGTTAAAAACTGTCACAATGTTAGTGTCATGTTATTACTTGAGTGAGTTTGAGTCTCAGTAGGGATGTGGGCTTAGTGATCATACTGATTCCCTAAGCATCTAAAGCTAGAAGCCTGTGATTCTTCAGAGGAAAAAATTAAGTCCTTATGGCTTGAATGAGACACAGTACTTCGGTAAAAATCCTAGTACTTTCACATGTAAAACCTTGATTAAACTGAAAAATAAATAGCAAAAATGCATCAGATTCTCACCAACAAAGTCCAAAAGCATTTTTTTCCCCAGCAAAACATTTAAATGCTGTAATTTGACAACTTAAAAAAAAGTTCCTGTTGTTTTCTTCCTACTCACACTCTGGACAGAGGTATATATCTGAACTGAAAACCAAATAAACAAGCAAAAAACCTCCCAACAAACAAGATGAACCAATCAAAATACCAAACTCTTCCAAACAAAAAAAAACCTGCAAAAATTTCATAGTTTTCCCCCTTTAATATGTGTTGAGCTGTGTTAACACTTAATAATATTTTTTGTACTGTTTTTCTGTAGTTTTGTACTTAAGCAGCCATAGTCTTAGCTTTGTGTAACACTAAAGTGTTATTTAGGAGTGTAATCTCCACAAATAATGATTCTTTGACTGTTTGAGATAACTCGCATGTTGCATCTGGATCGGTACATTTTGCCATGGAAAAAGAAATTTCTTAAAAATGGAAGATGCCTATAAGGAGAAACTATTGGGGTAAGGTGTAGTGAACAGATTGACAGTAATTGAGAAGCTGCAGTGAGGGTTGCAGATGTATGGCAATCATCTCTCATTCTCTTGAACAAGAATTCCAGTATTGGTGATGATTATAGTAATAATCTCTAAACACAAAACTCCTAGCTGGTAAAAGTATAAGTAGATTTTATAGTTTTCTGTTGTAGTTGGTGAGGACACAGAGACCCATTTTTATACTGAATTATTCTCTCTATTCCTCAGTTGATGAAAGAAGGTGCTTAGGTGACTTGCCTTAGGTTTCCTGTCCTCTGGAAGCAACTTAAATGACAAGATTACCATGCACAGTATCAGAACATGTAGGTTAAAAAAACCCAAACAACCAAAACAGCATCCCCCACCCCACCAACCACCCTTAACAAAGCAAGTTTTAAAAATAAGTGGCTGTTCTCATGATTAAAATATCTAAATGTAGTGGAGAGCCTTTCCGATGTGTGCAGGTTCTACCAATATACCAATATCATGGTTATACTCTGAAGTACATAATTGTCTCTTCCACTATGTAACAGGATATTTTCAACCTTCTCTTAAAACTTAAATATGCAATAAATGAAAACTTCTAGCTGATTTAAAAACAAAACAAAACAAAACAAAACAAAACATTGTTACTTAGTATTACAGCATTTAATTCCTTTAGTCACATATAATGTTTCAGTGCTTTAGGATATTAGGACATACAGATTTCTTCAAGCCCTTCTTTGCTTCTTCCTCATCAATCTTAAAAAAAACAAACCAGTTTTATTGCTTCTTATTAGAAATATGACCTTGTCTTTTGTAATACCAAAAAACGTTATCAGATGTTGGCAGTTGTCTTTGCCAAAGTACTAAAAACTGCTTAGATAACATAAACATGACTGCTTTTATTCAAGACTTTGAAATGAGTTTGGTTGCAAATGTATTGTGGTGCCTTCTATAGTAACAAGATTTTTTTTTTTTTTTAAATGAAGGAATAATCGTGTGCAGTTACAATAGAATAGACTATTTCAGTTGGAAGGGACCTGCAATGGTTATCTAGTTATCATCTTCTCATCCACCAGCACCCCCAAGTGTGGCCCAATGACAGGAAAGGTCTAAGTTGAGGAGGGCAGGGAGAGGCCTGAGGATCCAGGGGCAAGAGGAAGGCAAGGGCAAGGCCCAAGGAGAGGAGGACAGGCTGACAGTAGGGCCTGAAGCATCAGGGGCATGTCAAATGCAAGAGGAAGACAAGGCCCAAGGAGGAGGGTTGCGAGGCAAGGGTCCAGGAGCCAAAATGGTGAGAAGAGGGTAGGGCCTGGGTGGGGAGGGGGGATAAGGACCAGTTGGGGGGGTGGAGCTGAGGCCTAGAGGGAGGAAACAAGAGTAGGAGCCAATGAGGGGTATATCCAGGAAAAGAGAGGGAGGCTGAGGATGGGCATGCCCAGCAAAACAGGGGGAGGGGGAAAGGCCAAGGAAAGGGCGTGAGGCATGCCCAGAAGGGAATGCATATGCACACACACAGAGCCCCACATCCCTTTGGAGAGACACTCACATACAGAATCCATTACAGTAGAACTGGTATGCCATGATGTTAAAAGAAGCCACTCAATTTATACACCTTAATCCAGAACACAATCACAAAATCTAGAAGCCCATTTATGCAGATAGCTCTGGCAGAGAAATTTTACATCCTTGCAAGAGCGTGCAGAATATGAAGGGTTGATATCCAGCAAGAGTTTCAGTTATTTGGTCTAGCCATTGTAGAGGAAAAGTAAAGCTGTATGAAAAAAAAAAAACCCTATCTTCTCTATTATCTTAGGGGTTTTTTTTCTTTGTGGTTTTGTTTGTTGGTTTGAGTTTTTATAATGTAATGAATATGGATAATACTGTATTCAAATCCTGCCCTAACTGTTTTCCAATGTGGAGTGGCAAAGGGACAGTGGGATTTTGTCGCTGCAGGACCCTATGGTACTCGCTCTTGAGCAGGAAAATAACAATTTAAAGGTAAACTGAGGCAATGTTGCGTGACATGCAGCATTGAGCAAGGGTGCACTAGAATAAATAAAATTCACCGGACAGCAGAACAAGATTTATCTGATTTGCTTAAGCCTCCCCCTTGATCACAGGAATGAGATACGGGCTCAGATGGGTCCCCCCTGAATATCCCGGTATCTTCGTCTGTCAGGGAAAGGTCTGCTTTGACAGTCTTGCAGGCACCTCTCTGGGAAGACCAAGAAGGAAAAAAAAAAAAAAAAACCAAACCAAAAACTGATTTTAAAACTATACGGGATTTGGAAAGAGTATTTTCCCCTGCCAGACCAAATGTGGGATCCAGACCGATCTAAACATGTAGAGAAAAATTACAGGCATATGAGGGGTGAATCTCGAAGGGAATGAAAAGGACCATTCCCAAATAAGTAAACAAGGTGCCTCTAAGTCACCATCTGAATTCCTAAATCGACTGATGGATATAATGTGCCGCAACACACCGCTGGATCCTGGGTCAGGGGTAGGAATACAACAACTAAGTTTTTGGTTTTGGGCCGGTCTAAAAGAGGAATAGTGGCTCATGAAGAAAGATTGACAGGGACCTGGGGAATCCACCGTAGTGGATCCACTAGTTATAATGAAGCCAGGGAAAGAGGAGAAGAAAGTAGAATTTCAGTTGGCACAGAGGCAGCGTATTCGGTTTTGAACTAAGCTTTGATGTCCCTAGGAAATGACTACATCGTGGTAAAAGGGGCAACCGGCCAAAATGAAAAGGTGTATTTTTGTGAACTTCTAAGATATAAACTGGGAATACAATGGGGCATCCACAGATTCTTGTATATGCCCAACTCCCCAAAGGCACTTTTGGGGAGAGATTTATTAGAACAATTGGGAGCAATAATCAAATTTGAAAAGGGAGAGATTACTCTGGAGGTAAATGACCAGCAGTATATACAAATAATGGCTTTATCCTTAGTCAGTGTTCTCACAGAAGGAAAAATCAGCAAAGAAATCACGAACCAGGTATACCCCAAGGTATGGGCCACCGATGTACCCGGGACTTATGAGCTGTAAATAAAATAACAAAAACCTTTACCCAGTGGTGGCAAATCCATATACCCTGTTAACTGTATTAATACCTGAACTAACCTGGCTTACTGTTTTAGACCTGAAGGATGCCTACTTTTGCCTCCCTCTCCATGAAGCCAGACAGAAAATATTTGCATTTGAATGGAAAACCCTGAAAGCAGGTACAGAACTAAACTCACCTGGATATATGGCAATCAACTTGCAAAGGATCTTGAGGCTTGGAAGCCCCACCTGAGGAAGGGAGACTGTTGCAGTATGTGGTTGATACCCTGATTGCCACCAAGACAACACTTGCATGACCTGGATGGTGAGTCTGTTAAACTTTTTGGGGCCTCAGGGATACCGGGTATCTAAAAGAAGGCCCAAATAATGCAATCTACTTGGGCTATGAAATCAGTGCTGGACAAAGAACTTTGGGACAGGCCTGAAAAGAGGCAATATACCAAACCCCGAGACTGTAAACAGTGAAAGATTTACGAACTTCCTTGGGGATGACTGGTGGTGTCAGCTATGTATCTATAACAATGGACTGCTTGTTCAACCCCTGTATGCACTAACCACCGCCGAACAGAAATACCTCCAACGGAGCAAAGAGGCTGTGCAAGCCTTTGAACAGCTGAAGAAAGCCCTGATGTTGGCCCTGGCCTTAGGACTTCCAGATGTGAGTAAGCCATTTTTCCTTGGGCCTGACTATTTACAAGCAGTTGTGGCCATTGTGCCAAATGTCCAGGAGGCACGAAGATTTACCCTGGGCCAGAAAATGACTGTGTTAGTGTCTGGAAATGAAAGGTGGGCACTGGCTTTCTCCACAAAGGTTCCTAAAATACCAAGCTATAACGTTGGAACATGATATGGGAATTGTGGTTACTAACATCATCAACCTGGCTTCTTTTCTCAGTGGAAATACAGGAGAACCAGTGCACCAGGACTGCTTAGAGACCATCGAGGCCACCTACTTGAGCCATTTGGACCTGAAAGACAGTCCCATGGAAGACGTTGAGGGCTGGTTCATGGATGGAAACAGCTATGTCTTAAGCAATAAAAGACATGCCAGGGCAAAACCATCAAGCATGCAGAGGGATCCTGAGACTGCTGGAAGCAGTTCAGCTACCTGAGAAAGTGACAATCATGCACATCAAGGCGCACCAGAAAGTGAATTCGGATCTGGGAGGAGGAAATGAGCTGGCGGATAGAGAGGCAAAACTGGCAGCCAAAGGCAAGGTCAAAACAAAAGGGGCTTTGATCCCTGACAGGCGAATCTCTGTAGAAGGTAAGCCAGAATATATCAAGGAAGATCAGATAATCATAAATTTATTATAGACCTGGAGGGGTCATATAGTAGAGAGGGTTGGGTCCTCATTCCACAGAGGAAACTAATCATTCTCCCCCTTATTTAGCATGGCCTTTGATGAGGGAAGAACACAGGAAGAGACATGGAAGGGCAGAAGCGTTATATAATATCCTAATGTAAGGGATTACAGCTAGAAATTTATACACCGTTGTGAGACAAGTGGCTCAGCAGTGTGACCTTTGCCTCCAGACTAATCCCAAAATTACCCCAAACCAGAAATGGGCCAAATTGGAAGAGGCAATGGGCCTGGGCAACAATCGCAGATGGATTTTTTTGAACTCCCAAGACAGGGGGGATGTCAATACTTATTGGTATCAACTGGTACCTTTTCAGGTTGGCCGAAGGCATTCCCTACTAGAACAAGGAGATAACCAGAACATTGATACAGGAGATAATACTATGCTTTTGGGTTCCAACAACTATGTCTCCTGATAGGGGACCACATTTTATCTCAGAAGTAGTACAACAGATGAGTCACTATTTGCATATGAAATCATGACCTCCTACATGGTGGCATTGGACAAACAGCTCCAAAAGACTGAAAAACATGAGGCTGAGACATGAAGTAGGGGTTTGGATGAACCTGTGCATAACATACGACCTGGAGATTATGTATATGTAAAGTCCCTTGCAGAGAGGACTCTGTAACCACAGTGAGAAGAACCATTCCAAGTGCTCCTTATTTCCTTCACAGCAATCAAAATCAAGGAGCAGAGCGCATGGATCCATCGCACCCAAGTGAAAAAGGCACATAAATCTCCATGGAGGGTCACGCAAGTCCAACCAGGAAAATTATTTTTCTCACGATTATAATTATAATCCAGGGAGGGAAAAGCACCTCTAGCCAAAAGAATACTGAGTGGCCTTGGCCTCAAGCTTTTATTTGGTATACTGGAGCCATGGTAAATATTCTGAAACGAAAGGGTTTAAATCTATGAACTGTGGTTATGCATGAAAATCAAGTATATGTGAGGCAAGAATGGAATGTGGACAGAGAACAGGGGATTCAGCAACTTCAGGGGACTGTAGGAGGAGAAATCAAAGTAGGATGCCAAATGGTTAATGGGACTATCCATAAAAAGACATCCCAAATTACTATCTCAACTACACCTACAGATAAGAATACAAAGACCTGTATTTCCAATGAATCAGACAGTTGGCATAATTTTACATTAGTACAGACCGTTAAGGTGGTTTGTCTCTGGGCCTATGATACCATTGGGCGCTCATTCAAATTTGAAATAAATATTATAGCTAAGCCTGTTACAACCCAGAATTTATGAGATCTGTCCATATAATCAGGAATACAGGCCAACAGCAAATGCTGTTCATCCCGGAATGGTCTCTTAAACATGTTGAACTGTTATTGCAAACTGATATTTCTGAAATTCAACCAGCATGCTCTCATTTCCTAAAAACATCCTTCGAGGGCTGGACAACCTGGCTGTGAAAACAAGTGCCCTTCAGGGGCAGAACACGAAGTGGCCTAACCAGAGTGTTAGAGACAGGATTGGAGGTCCTAAATGGAATTGACTATCAGGAATGTTGCAAAAGTGGGAAAAAGTTGAAGGAACAAGACCATGAATTAATAGGAAATGCACTCGGTGTGATCCAAGATAACGTTTCTTTGGCCCTCAGTTGTATACAGGCACAATTATGGATGCAATCAATGGCCACCTTAATTATAAGAGAAGTTGGTGAGGGTACTTTCCCACCGAAATCTGGAAAGTGGTTTGGGACAGTGCCACTGGCTTAGAGAGGAAGCTTCAATCCTGATAGTCTCTGGTAAATTTCACCTATGACCCCATCACTAATACAGCCGCAGCCTTTGTGTTTACCATACGTAACTCTTCAATATGTATAATCAACTCCATCATTGCATTTGGATTAAGCCATGATAAAACTGTGCTCTATCCTTCTGAACATAGAACATGGGCACAAATAGTGAATGGGAAATGGCAAACTGTAAATTTAGAATCTTGCATTACACGAGAACAACAAGGATTCATTTGCTAAATAATGCAATCGATGCTCAAGACATCTGCTTCGACACTGACCAAAAACATCTCTCACTTTGAGATCCAGCTAGACGCTCATCCGAGGACTGTACTTGTATATATGGGGCAGGGTTGTGTGTGTTTGAGAACTGCTTGCACCTCTGTAGTAATAGACGAGATAATTATGGATAGTAAGAATCATTCTAATTTCTGTATTTGTAATCTTGTTAAGATTGTTGGGTGTGACTTTTCTTATTTAGCACCAGTCGTATCCCATCAGCTGATAAAATCCAATTGTACAATATTTCACAAATTATCATCTGTACCTATTGGAATGAATCTTTCATTGGTAAAATAATTAATGAAACAGTTAATAAAACATCAGGACTTGATTATAATTCTGGACGAGGTCCAGGAAAATGGGAAAAGACCCTGATAACAGTCCACCACGACACAAAGGGAAAAAAGGGGGTCCTAAAAGGGTAAAAGAAAATGTGAACCATCATTGGAGGGATGTGTTGGTCTGATGGTCCCCTACTGCAACTGGCATTCTAAATAAGTTGTGTCACCCCATTATTGCCCTTCTGATGCTAGTTTTAGTTAGCTTTGTTTTCTCTGCTATGTTATTTATTTGGAATTGGAGAATGCTATAACGACTAACAATTTTGACTTTAATGTCTAGTGCCCATGAGAATGCATTAAAAAGGTAATTTTCCAACAAAATATCATCCAATTCCCCTTCGAGAGATAAATTACAGAGTTGGCAAATGAATTTGCCCATGTTAAAAAGACAGGGGGGAATTGATGAGCAAAAGCAGACAAGGGGGGTTGGGAGTGTTTGTTAGAGCTTGGTGTTATTCGCCTTGAAGACCTTGGAAGTTGATAATGAAGGAGCCAGCTAGCAGAAGTTTACTGATAAGTGGGCATTGGAATGCAGAAAGCTGTCTGCATTTGGTTCAGGAGTTTGAAAACAGCCAGAGGAGACTGAGTCTGGGCAAAGTTCAAAAAGAAAAATATTCATCCCGAGGAAGACTTCCTACTTCATGTCTAAGACCCCGGCCCATGACCATCAGGAGGCACTACGCAGGCGCAAGACTGGGGTGAAACTTCCAGAACTAATTATAATACGAAGTGGGGAATGGGTATGAATATTTAGTAAGTGCTTATACCTATGCATGTCTTTACACTATAAGTAGCTGCTTGCTAAGCTATACGGTGTGCAAGCTAGGAGGAGAACCCCCTTGCTCCCCAGCGCAGGAAATAAACATGCCTGCTTTATAACTCATTTTGGGTTACAGGGTTTGATTCCGCAAAACACCTCCTTCTCCAAGAATCAAGAATTCTATTATTTTGTAATTGCTGTGCACCGGGTGTCCTCCAACTGTCACATCTCCCACAAGGCCTTCTCTGTTCACAAACAGCAGGTCCAATAGGGCATCTTCCCTAGTTAATTCACTCACCCGTTGTGTCAGGAAGTTGTCTTCCACACACTCCAGGAAACTTGTAGACTGTTTCCTCTCTGCTCTATTATACTTCCAGCAGATATCTGGTAAGTTGAAGTCCCCCACAAGGACACCTACCTGTCCTGCCATCATATCTGTCTTGTTAGGTGCTCTACTGTTTTTTACCCATAGACACTCAACCCTATCATCACCATCACTGAGCGGAAGACAATCAAAACACTTCTGAGATAGAGGGATACTCCACTGCTTCTCCTTTCCTTACCTATCCCACCTAAAGTGTTTATAGTCAACCATAGCAGCACTCCAGTTATGAGAGTCATCCCACCACGTTCCCTGATGACAATTATACCACAGTTTTCTTGCCATACACTTGCTTCAAATTCCTCCTGTTTGTTGCCCATGCTGCGTGCATTGGCGTAGATGCACTTCATTTGGGCTGTTGATCCTGTCACTCTCCCAGGGGTGACGGAGACCAGCTCACAGGGACGCCTAAATCGACAGACGGACTACCGCTCTGGTGGCAAGTAGCAACATTTTATTCTCCAAATGGAGTTTTTATACTCTTCTGGTTCCTCTTCGAATAATGATTACATGCTTCTGGTTGAGATAACATCGTACTTGTATGCACTATTTACATACTTTATTACTATTCTTGTCGTGAGAAAGCAGGCTCTACAAGTTCTACAAACAAGGGTCTACGTGTCTGTCCAGAGTTCACATAACATCCTTTACTAAATCTGCAGGTGTTCCTGGAGTGTATACATTTAGCTTGGGCCCTGGAATGGGGAGAAACCCATTATATTGCCAAGAACCTCTGTGTCCACATCCTCCCTTCCAGGAGGAGCAGCTTTTAATCTCAGCACAGTGTTCTGTTATTGACCCTTTCAGACCCCACAGAACACTGCTCTCAAGGCCTCTGGCTTCATCATTCTGCTTTTGACCCTTTCAGGCCCTCAGAATGTATAATGGTTCTCCTCATTTCACCCTTTCTTTTTAAATTGAAAGCGGAATCGGTTTATCTTTAATGTGTTCCAATTTCATTTTTTTCATGTCCACGACTATTTGCCGAAACTGTTTTATGATAAGCCTTAAGATGTATGGACAGACAAGTAGTCCCAAAAGAATTACAATAGCAATTGTTATTAAGCCGTAAATCCCTTGTTTAAAAGATTCAAAAGATGGAAAGGCAGATCTCAAAGCATTAACAAAGGCTTCTGCCTGTTTGGCTACTGATAGATCTACCTTATGGGAGTTTAACATATCTTGAATATGTTGCTTTAATTTATCCAAATCCAGAGAGGTGTTAGCATTATTCCAAATGCCTTGTAAGTGACTTTGGATTTTATCCCATGAAAACATAGTACAATTATATTCTACTGGGGTTACACAAATAGTACGATATTCTGCATGACACAGAAGGGATTCTCGGGTCTCTAAAACCTGCAATTGTCTTCCCAAAACATCAACAGTGTCCTTAAGCGAATTTAAACGTAATTCTATTTTTTCATCCCAATTCATTTGACTCTGAAATGCCTTTGATATGTTTATAGATAACTCAGTGACATAGGCAGCTGTTTGAATACTGGTGGCCTAGGAAATAGAAGCCACTGTTGTTACAGTAATAGCAGCGATCAGGGCCACAATTCCCGCTGTTATCAGCCCAATCATTCTCTTATGCCGATACATTAGCTGCTGCGTCGCTTTTTCTAATATTTCCGATCCTCTATCAGCGCACCAATTTCGTGATAAATTGACAGGTAAATATACATAATCAGGTTGTTTTACCAATATAAAAGAATCACTAGTACTGTTTATACAGTTAGAGATTTGACAGTTGGTACAATTAACTGTATCGTTAACAATGATCAACGTTCCGCTTAAGAATGCATAAGGTTCTGGAACACAAGCCCGCATATAGAATTCAGTAACATTTTGTGTTTCTTCCATTGCCCATACTGATCCCATTTGGGTTCATGAGATGTTCAGTTTTTTTGCTTTAATTTTTCCCAAGGCAGCAACAGCCTTCCATAAGTTGGAATAAAATGTTCGATTATTTTTTGTCCATATTCCGGAGACTAGATTTATTGGCTGCGATTGCCTATTAATCATGTTCCAGTCACATAGGGACGTATTAGAACATGTTGTTTCATTGGCATAACACACTCTCCAAGATGGTGCAAAGTCCATCCTTGGAGGAGGTATACTTCGGCATGGGGAGATATGCGGTGGGGGTATTCCAGGACCTTTGTTTCCACTCTTAAGATTTGGATAATAAAAATCTAAGGCCCAATGAATTCCTGCCGACACATTAGTGTCCCAGTCATGTTGGATAATCACCTCCTCACATGATGATTCGGTACGATTGATTTGAAAACACATTGGATTGCCATCTAACCTTCCAGAAAAATTAAAACGTGCTGAAAAGATCACAATATGTTTATCAGAATATTGTCCCATAAACATAGTCTGATTATTATATACGGGAATATCTGTCGGCTCTTCCCATGTAACTGGATGGATAACAGGAGGGTTGGGAACAAAGGCCCAATATGTTTCTGCCTTACATCCACGTTGTAACAGCCATAGGGTGCTCAGCAACATTGCTAATAATCGAATCCCCGTCTCCCAGTCTCTACTCAATGACAGCCTCTGCATTCATCGCCGTAGTTTCCCCATTCTTGTTTTTGGCATGTCGGATGCACCTTTCCGGAATCCACCATGGCGAAGTTTCGTCTGTAGGAAAAACACAAACATACCCTCTGCCCCAGATCAGTACCGGATCAGGACCATGCATTTTTCCATCCATTGGGTCTTTCCAGTATACCTCAGGTTTAGTGCTAATGTTATGATTCCATTGTCTGTCAGCAGCAGATTGACCATCTTCGTCCAATGTTAAAAAATTGAGGACGAATAGGGAATATTGTGTAGAACACAATAGGAAAGTAACCTTAAGCATGGAAAGTCTACAGAGAGCTTAAATAGCATACACTGACAAATTTCCATGCCTCACATTAAGTGTTCCCATGGTAAAACGGCACAGTATAGGAACAGAAGTGGATTATGTCAAAGAGGGAGTGCCTTGCTCTTTTTTTTTGGAATTAATTCTACCTTTCAGTCTAAGCTTAGTTTGAGCCTCAATAAAAGCATGAGTATTTTACTTTCTCCAAGGGAATGGAAAGGTCTTTGTAGGGTTCTGTAAAGTCTGTTAATACACTAGCTTCAATTAAAAGCACGAGGGAGAGCTCACAGAGAATTCTTTAGTTAGTAAGCAAACTGGTGGCAATGGGAGTGTCAGGCCATTCCATCCCCACAGCTGTAGGAGGCTATGTTGTTCCCTTTAATTGCTTTCAAAGGTGCTTAGGGCTGTGAAAATTCAACTATCAAAGATACATTCTTAATTTCAGAAGAGTCTGGGTAATAAATTTCTATTTATGTGCCTAATGTGCCTAATCTATCCTTTGCTTTAGTTTATCTTTTTTCCTACATTTTTTTTTTGGCAGTGGGTGGCTGTCACGAATGTATTTTTTAGATAAAATCTGTATTTAGGTAAAAGTGTGACTTAACAGCGTTCGATGTCAAGGTCCCACTATCACTTGCTGCGTGATACAAAACCAAAAAGCATCTTCACCCCACCCCATTTCCTGCCTGACCAACCTAGTAGCTTTCTATGATGGGGTAACCAGAGCAGTAGACACGGAAAAACCAACAGATGTGATCTGTCTGGACTTCTGTAAAGCCTTTTCGGTTTGGTGGATAAGAAATGCCACTCCACATCAGCAGCCACATCAAAGCCCACATGTGCAGCAAGGATGAGTCAGGGAGAATGAGCTAGCCATTATGTCTCCACCACTCGTTTGCCTATCAGGATGACCAAACTGGCCCCTGGCCACCCCCTCCCGCATATCAACACAGGTATGCAGAGTTACACCATAGCCACAGAACAAAGAATCAAATGGGGGATAGCACTCCAAGTGGCAGCAAAGATGCAAAGGTTATTGATGGGTTAGAAATAACAGCAAGTGGTTATTTAGGAATTAAGGCTATTAGACTGTTCCCCCTGGGAGAGTGACAGGATCAACAGCCCAAATGAAGTGCATCTACGCCAATGCACGCAGCATGGGCAACAAACAGGAGGAATTTGAAGCAAGTGTATGGCAAGAAAACTGTGGTATAATTGTCATCAGGGAACGTGGTGGGATGACTCTCATAACTGGAGTGCTGCTATGGTTGACTATAAACACTTTAGGTGGGATAGGTAAGGAAAGGAGAAGCAGTGGAGTATCCCTCTATCTCAGAAGTGTTTTGATTGTCTTCCGCTCAGTGATGGTGATGATAGGGTTGAGTGTCTATGGGTAAAAAACAGTAGAGCACCTAACAAGACAGATATGATGGCAGGACAGGTAGGTGTCCTTGTGGGGGACTTCAACTTACCAGATATCTGCTGGAAGTATAATAGAGCAGAGAGGAAACAGTCTACAAGTTTCCTGGAGTGTGTGGAAGACAACTTCCTGACACAACGGGTGAGTGAATTAACTAGGGAAGATGCCCTATTGGACCTGCTGTTTGTGAACAGAGAAGGCCTTGTGGGAGATGTGACAGTTGGAGGACACCCGGTGCACAGCAATTACAAAATAATAGAATTCTTGATTCTTGGAGAAGGAGGTGTTTTGCGGAATCAAACCCTGTAACCCAAAATGAGTTATAAAGCAGGCATGTTTATTTCCTGCGCTGGGGAGCAAGGGGGTTCTCCTCCTAGCTTGCACACCGTATAGCTTAGCAAGCAGCTACTTATAGTGTAAAGACATGCATAGGTATAAGCACTTACTAAATATTCATACCCATTCCCCACTTCGTATTATAATTAGTTCTGGAAGTTTCACCCCAGTCTTGCGCCTGCGTAGTGCCTCCTGATGGTCATGGGCCGGGGTCTTAGACATGAAGTAGGAAGTCTTCCTCGGGATGAATATTTTTCTTTTTGAACTTTGCCCAGACTCAGTCTCCTCTGGCTGTTTTCAAACTCCTGAACCAAATGCAGACAGCTTTCTGCATTCCAATGCCCACTTATCAGTAAACTTCTGCTAGCTGGCTCCTTCATTATCAACTTCCAAGGTCTTCAAGGCGAATAACACCAAGCTCTAACAAACACTCCCAACCCCCCTTGTCTGCTTTTGCTCATCAATTCCCCCCTGTCTTTTTAACATGGGCAAATTCATTTGCCAACTCTGTAATTTATCTCTCGAAGGGGAATTGGATGATATTTTGTTGGAAAATTACCTTTTTAATGCATTCTCATGGGCACTAGACATTAAAGTCAAAATTGTTAGTCGTTATAGCATTCTCCAATTCCAAATAAATAACATAGCAGAGAAAACAAAGCTAACTAAAACTAGCATCAGAAGGGCAATAATGGGGTGACACAACTTATTTAGAATGCCAGTTGCAGTAGGGGACCATCAGACCAACACATCCCTCCAATGATGGTTCACATTTTCTTTTACCCTTTTAGGACCCCCTTTTTTCCCTTTGTGTCGTGGTGGACTGTTATCAGGGTCTTTTCCCATTTTCCTGGACCTCGTCCAGAATTATAATCAAGTCCTGATGTTTTATTAACTGTTTCATTAATTATTTTACCAATGAAAGATTCATTCCAATAGGTACAGATGATAATTTGTGAAATATTGTACAATTGGATTTTATCAGCTGATGGGATACGACTGGTGCTAAATAAGAAAAGTCACACCCAACAATCTTAACAAGATTACAAATACAGAAATTAGAATGATTCTTACTATCCATAATTATCTCGTCTATTACTACAGAGGTGCAAGCAGTTCTCAAACACACACAACCCTGCCCCATATATACAAGTACAGTCCTCGGATGAGCGTCTAGCTGGATCTCAAAGTGAGAGATGTTTTTGGTCAGTGTCGAAGCAGATGTCTTGAGCATCGATTGCATTATTTAGCAAATGAATCCTTGTTGTTCTCGTGTAATGCAAGATTCTAAATTTACAGTTTGCCATTTCCCATTCACTATTTGTGCCCATGTTCTATGTTCAGAAGGATAGAGCACAGTTTTATCATGGCTTAATCCAAATGCAATGATGGAGTTGATTATACATATTGAAGAGTTACGTATGGTAAACACAAAGGCTGCGGCTGTATTAGTGATGGGGTCATAGGTGAAATTTACCAGAGACTATCAGGATTGAAGCTTCCTCTCTAAGCCAGTGGCACTGTCCCAAACCACTTTCCAGATTTCGGTGGGAAAGTACCCTCACCAACTTCTCTTATAATTAAGGTGGCCATTGATTGCATCCATAATTGTGCCTGTATACAACTGAGGGCCAAAGAAACGTTATCTTGGATCACACCGAGTGCATTTCCTATTAATTCATGGTCTTGTTCCTTCAACTTTTTCCCACTTTTGCAACATTCCTGATAGTCAATTCCATTTAGGACCTCCAATCCTGTCTCTAACACTCTGGTTAGGCCACTTCGTGTTCTGCCCCTGAAGGGCACTTGTTTTCACAGCCAGGTTGTCCAGCCCTCGAAGGATGTTTTTAGGAAATGAGAGCATGCTGGTTGAATTTCAGAAATATCAGTTTGCAATAACAGTTCAACATGTTTAAGAGACCATTCCGGGATGAACAGCATTTGCTGTTGGCCTGTATTCCTGATTATATGGACAGATCTCATAAATTCTGGGTTGTAACAGGCTTAGCTATAATATTTATTTCAAATTTGAATGAGCGCCCAATGGTATCATAGGCCCAGAGACAAACCACCTTAACGGTCTGTACTAATGTAAAATTATGCCAACTGTCTGATTCATTGGAAATACAGGTCTTTGTATTCTTATCTGTAGGTGTAGTTGAGATAGTAATTTGGGATGTCTTTTTATGGATAGTCCCATTAACCATTTGGCATCCTACTTTGATTTCTCCTCCTACAGTCCCCTGAAGTTGCTGAATCCCCTGTTCTCTATCCACATTCCATTCTTGCCTCACATATACTTGATTTTCATGCATAACCACAGTTCATAGATTTAAACCCTTTCGTTTCAGAATATTTACCATGGCTCCAGTATACCAAATAAAAGCTTGAGGCCAAGGCCACTCAGTATTCTTTTGGCTAGAGGTGCTTTTCCCTCCCTGGATTATAATTATAATCGTGAGAAAAATAATTTTCCTGGTTGGACTTGCGTGACCCTCCATGGAGATTTATGTGCCTTTTTCACTTGGGTGCGATGGATCCATGCGCTCTGCTCCTTGATTTTGATTGCTGTGAAGGAAATAAGGAGCACTTGGAATGGTTCTTCTCACTGTGGTTACAGAGTCCTCTCTGCAAGGGACTTTACATATACATAATCTCCAGGTCGTATGTTATGCACAGGTTCATCCAAACCCCTACTTCATGTCTCAGCCTCATGTTTTTCAGTCTTTTGGAGCTGTTTGTCCAATGCCACCATGTAGGAGGTCATGATTTCATATGCAAATAGTGACTCATCTGTTGTACTACTTCTGAGATAAAATGTGGTCCCCTATCAGGAGACATAGTTGTTGGAACCCAAAAGCATAGTATTATCTCCTGTATCAATGTTCTGGTTATCTCCTTGTTCTAGTAGGGAATGCCTTCGGCCAACCTGAAAAGGTACCAGTTGATACCAATAAGTATTGACATCCCCCCTGTCTTGGGAGTTCAAAAAAATCCATCTGCGATTGTTGCCCAGGCCCATTGCCTCTTCCAATTTGGCCCATTTCTGGTTTGGGGTAATTTTGGGATTAGTCTGGAGGCAAAGGTCACACTGCTGAGCCACTTGTCTCACAACGGTGTATAAATTTCTAGCTGTAATCCCTTACATTAGGATATTATATAACGCTTCTGCCCTTCCATGTCTCTTCCTGTGTTCTTCCCTCATCAAAGGCCATGCTAAATAAGGGGGAGAATGATTAGTTTCCTCTGTGGAATGAGGACCCAACCCTCTCTACTATATGACCCCTCCAGGTCTATAATAAATTTATGATTATCTGATCTTCCTTGATATATTCTGGCTTACCTTCTACAGAGATTCGCCTGTCAGGGATCAAAGCCCCTTTTGTTTTGACCTTGCCTTTGGCTGCCAGTTTTGCCTCTCTATCCGCCAGCTCATTTCCTCCTCCCAGATCCGAATTCACTTTCTGGTGCGCCTTGATGTGCATGATTGTCACTTTCTCAGGTAGCTGAACTGCTTCCAGCAGTCTCAGGATCCCTCTGCATGCTTGATGGTTTTGCCCTGGCATGTCTTTTATTGCTTAAGACATAGCTGTTTCCATCCATGAACCAGCCCTCAACGTCTTCCATGGGACTGTCTTTCAGGTCCAAATGGCTCAAGTAGGTGGCCTCGATGGTCTCTAAGCAGTCCTGGTGCACTGGTTCTCCTGTATTTCCACTGAGAAAAGAAGCCAGGTTGATGATGTTAGTAACCACAATTCCCATATCATGTTCCAACGTTATAGCTTGGTATTTTAGGAACCTTTGTGGAGAAAGCCAGTGCCCACCTTTCATTTCCAGACACTAACACAGTCATTTTCTGGCCCAGGGTAAATCTTCGTGCCTCCTGGACATTTGGCACAATGGCCACAACTGCTTGTAAATAGTCAGGCCCAAGGAAAAATGGCTTACTCACATCTGGAAGTCCTAAGGCCAGGGCCAACATCAGGGCTTTCTTCAGCTGTTCAAAGGCTTGCACAGCCTCTTTGCTCCGTTGGAGGTATTTCTGTTCGGCGGTGGTTAGTGCATACAGGGGTTGAACAAGCAGTCCATTGTTATAGATACATAGCTGACACCACCAGTCATCCCCAAGGAAGTTCGTAAATCTTTCACTGTTTACAGTCTCGGGGTTTGGTATATTGCCTCTTTTCAGGCCTGTCCCAAAGTTCTTTGTCCAGCACTGATTTCATAGCCCAAGTAGATTGCATTATTTGGGCCTTCTTTTAGATACCCGGTATCCCTGAGGCCCCAAAAAGTTTAACAGACTCACCATCCAGGTCATGCAAGTGTTGTCTTGGTGGCAATCAGGGTATCAACCACATACTGCAACAGTCTCCCTTCCTCAGGTGGGGCTTCCAAGCCTCAAGATCCTTTGCAAGTTGATTGCCATATATCCAGGTGAGTTTAGTTCTGTACCTGCTTTCAGGGTTTTCCATTCAAATGCAAATATTTTCTGTCTGGCTTCATGGAGAGGGAGGCAAAAGTAGGCATCCTTCAGGTCTAAAACAGTAAGCCAGGTTAGTTCAGGTATTAATACAGTTAACAGGGTATATGGATTTGCCACCACTGGGTAAAGGTTTTTGTTATTTTATTTACAGCTCATAAGTCCCGGGTACATCGGTGGCCCATACCTTGGGGTATACCTGGTTCGTGATTTCTTTGCTGATTTTTCCTTCTGTGAGAACACTGACTAAGGATAAAGCCATTATTTGTATATACTGCTGGTCATTTACCTCCAGAGTAATCTCTCCCTTTTCAAATTTGATTATTGCTCCCAATTGTTCTAATAAATCTCTCCCCAAAAGTGCCTTTGGGGAGTTGGGCATATACAAGAATCTGTGGATGCCCCATTGTATTCCCAGTTTATATCTTAGAAGTTCACAAAAATACACCTTTTCATTTTGGCCGGTTGCCCCTTTTACCACGATGTAGTCATTTCCTAGGGACATCAAAGCTTAGTTCAAAACCGAATACGCTGCCTCTGTGCCAACTGAAATTCTACTTTCTTCTCCTCTTTCCCTGGCTTCATTATAACTAGTGGATCCACTACGGTGGATTCCCCAGGTCCCTGTCAATCTTTCTTCATGAGCCACTATTCCTCTTTTAGACCGGCCCAAAACCAAAAACTTAGTTGTTGTATTCCTACCCCTGACCCAGGATCCAGCGGTGTGTTGCGGCACATTATATCCATCAGTCGATTTAGGAATTCAGATGGTGACTTAGAGGCACCTTGTTTACTTATTTGGGAATGGTCCTTTTCATTCCCTTCGAGATTCACCCCTCATATGCCTGTAATTTTTCTCTACATGTTTAGATCGGTCTGGATCCCACATTTGGTCTGGCAGGGGAAAATACTCTTTCCAAATCCCGTATAGTTTTAAAATCAGTTTTTGGTTTGGTTTTTTTTTTTTTTTTTTCCTTCTTGGTCTTCCCAGAGAGGTGCCTGCAAGACTGTCAAAGCAGACCTTTCCCTGACAGACGAAGATACCGGGATATTCAGGGGGGACCCATCTGAGCCCGTATCTCATTCCTGTGATCAAGGGGGAGGCTTAAGCAAATCAGATAAATCTTGTTCTGCTGTCCGGTGAATTTTATTTATTCTAGTGCACCCTTGCTCAATGCTGCATGTCACGCAACATTGCCTCAGTTTACCTTTAAATTGTTATTTTCCTGCTCAAGAGCGAGTACCATAGGGTCCTGCAGCGACAAAATCCCACTGTCCCTTTGCCACTCCACATTGGAAAACAGTTAGGGCAGGATTTGAATACAGTATTATCCATATTCATTACATTATAAAAACTCAAACCAACAAACAAAACCACAAAGAAAAAAAAACCCCTAAGATAATAGAGAAGATAGGGTTTTTTTTTTTCATACAGCTTTACTTTTCCTCTACAATGGCTAGACCAAATAACTGAAACTCTTGCTGGATATCAACCCTTCATATTCTGCACGCTCTTGCAAGGATGTAAAATTTCTCTGCCAGAGCTATCTGCATAAATGGGCTTCTAGATTTTGTGATTGTGTTCTGGATTAAGGTGTATAAATTGAGTGGCTTCTTTTAACATCATGGCATACCAGTTCTACTGTAATGGATTCTGTATGTGAGTGTCTCTCCAAAGGGATGTGGGGCTCTGTGTGTGTGCATATGCATTCCCTTCTGGGCATGCCTCACGCCCTTTCCTTGGCCTTTCCCCCTCCCCCTGTTTTGCTGGGCATGCCCATCCTCAGCCTCCCTCTCTTTTCCTGGATATACCCCTCATTGGCTCCTACTCTTGTTTCCTCCCTCTAGGCCTCAGCTCCACCCCCCCAACTGGTCCTTATCCCCCCTCCCCACCCAGGCCCTACCCTCTTCTCACCATTTTGGCTCCTGGACCCTTGCCTCGCAACCCTCCTCCTTGGGCCTTGTCTTCCTCTTGCATTTGACATGCCCCTGATGCTTCAGGCCCTACTGTCAGCCTGTCCTCCTCTCCTTGGGCCTTGCCCTTGCCTTCCTCTTGCCCCTGGATCCTCAGGCCTCTCCCTGCCCTCCTCAACTTAGACCTTTCCTGTCATTGGGCCACACTTGGGGGTGCTGGTGGATGAGAAGATGATAACTAGATAACCATTGCAGGTCCCTTCCAACTGAAATAGTCTATTCTATTGTAACTGCACACGATTATTCCTTCATTTAAAAAAAAAAAAAAAATCTTGTTACTATAGAAGGCACCACAATACATTTGCAACCAAACTCATTTCAAAGTCTTGAATAAAAGCAGTCATGTTTATGTTATCTAAGCAGTTTTTAGTACTTTGGCAAAGACAACTGCCAACATCTGATAACGTTTTTTGGTATTACAAAAGACAAGGTCATATTTCTAATAAGAAGCAATAAAACTGGTTTGTTTTTTTTAAGATTGATGAGGAAGAAGCAAAGAAGGGCTTGAAGAAATCTGTATGTCCTAATATCCTAAAGCACTGAAACATTATATGTGACTAAAGGAATTAAATGCTGTAATACTAAGTAACAATGTTTTGTTTTGTTTTGTTTTGTTTTGTTTTTAAATCAGCTAGAAGTTTTCATTTATTGCATATTTAAGTTTTAAGAGAAGGTTGAAAATATCCTGTTACATAGTGGAAGAGACAATTATGTACTTCAGAGTATAACCATGATATTGGTATATTGGTAGAACCTGCACACATCGGAAAGGCTCTCCACTACATTTAGATATTTTAATCATGAGAACAGCCACTTATTTTTAAAACTTGCTTTGTTAAGGGTGGTTGGTGGGGTGGGGGATGCTGTTTTGGTTGTTTGGGTTTTTTTAACCTACATGTTCTGATACTGTGCATGGTAATCTTGTCATTTAAGTTGCTTCCAGAGGACAGGAAACCTAAGGCAAGTCACCTAAGCACCTTCTTTCATCAACTGAGGAATAGAGAGAATAATTCAGTATAAAAATGGGTCTCTGTGTCCTCACCAACTACAACAGAAAACTATAAAATCTACTTATACTTTTACCAGCTAGGAGTTTTGTGTTTAGAGATTATTACTATAATCATCACCAATACTGGAATTCTTGTTCAAGAGAATGAGAGATGATTGCCATACATCTGCAACCCTCACTGCAGCTTCTCAATTACTGTCAATCTGTTCACTACACCTTACCCCAATAGTTTCTCCTTATAGGCATCTTCCATTTTTAAGAAATTTCTTTTTCCATGGCAAAATGTACCGATCCAGATGCAACATGCGAGTTATCTCAAACAGTCAAAGAATCATTATTTGTGGAGATTACACTCCTAAATAACACTTTAGTGTTACACAAAGCTAAGACTATGGCTGCTTAAGTACAAAACTACAGAAAAACAGTACAAAAAATATTATTAAGTGTTAACACAGCTCAACACATATTAAAGGGGGAAAACTATGAAATTTTTGCAGGTTTTTTTTTGTTTGGAAGAGTTTGGTATTTTGATTGGTTCATCTTGTTTGTTGGGAGGTTTTTTGCTTGTTTATTTGGTTTTCAGTTCAGATATATACCTCTGTCCAGAGTGTGAGTAGGAAGAAAACAACAGGAACTTTTTTTTAAGTTGTCAAATTACAGCATTTAAATGTTTTGCTGGGGAAAAAAAATGCTTTTGGACTTTGTTGGTGAGAATCTGATGCATTTTTGCTATTTATTTTTCAGTTTAATCAAGGTTTTACATGTGAAAGTACTAGGATTTTTACCGAAGTACTGTGTCTCATTCAAGCCATAAGGACTTAATTTTTTCCTCTGAAGAATCACAGGCTTCTAGCTTTAGATGCTTAGGGAATCAGTATGATCACTAAGCCCACATCCCTACTGAGACTCAAACTCACTCAAGTAATAACATGACACTAACATTGTGACAGTTTTTAACCAGTATCAGTGTTGTGAGCTTTGTTTGCTATTTTCTTCCTCAGTCACACTAAGTATCAGCAAGAGATCCTAAACTAAATACTTTGAGATAGCTTTGTTTGCTGCTATCACAGTTAAGAGGTTATGATTCAGAATTAAGATCTCTCTCCTGTCATGTTGTGAGCCTTACAGCTGAAAAGAAAGCTTTAGAAATATAGGCTCAGTTTGGCAGAGATATAAGTAGACATGTAGATAGACAAATACTCAAACACCTTCAGATGGTTTCGGAGGGTGAAAACCACTTCATTCCACTTTCCCTCTCTTTAAAACAACATTAGTTGCAAAACGGTACTGCAATACTCTTATTACTCATTGAGCCTCCGACTCCCCCCACCAATTCCTTCCAGTGCTGTAATATGCATCCTAATGGGCTTGCCCGAGGAAATTCTTGCTCTTATACTACCTTCCGACTCTACCTTTCTCCAACTTCCACAAACCATTTAAACACTTACAAATGTCCTGTCTCTAAGTTCTCGGGGACTTCCCACAAGACTAGCAACAACAATTCCCATCTACAGATTACAGACGCTCAGGACAATAGAGTGATCCCAACCTAGCTGAATAGCACAATAAAACTTTATGATAGTTTATAGAATTCTGCCCCCGCCCCGTCCACGCAAACCTTTTGCTTTTACATTCAAATTATTCTTTTTTCTCACACAGAACACTTAACTCACATTCTGGGAGGGGAAGGGTTAACTCACACACACAGCAGCTAACTCACATAACTCCCATACCAGGAAGGGGGGGAAAGGGAGGGGCACTCTTAGCAGCTTCTCTGCTTCTCCTGGTTTTCTCCTTTTTTTTTTTTTTTCCTTCTATGCTAAGTATTTTAAAATTTCATCCTTTGCAGCCTTCCATTCCAAAGGTCCCAGGTAAATATACCCATTTGCCGGCTCAATGGACGTTTGGAATTAAAAGGCTTCATATGTGCATTCCTAGGATCAAGACAAACAGGGCTTCTAAACAATTTGCAAATCTTTTGACATTTTGAGCTCAGTCCACCTCTGGCTCCTGTCTATGGAGGAAGAACATCCCCTGGTAAGCTATCGCTCTCAATTCCGCTGGTACTCTGTTATATGTCAAACAATTCACAGAGTATACTCATAACATAAAACACACAACATATAGCAGTGATCACTCGCTTTGTTTGTCTCCGGCTGCTTCCTTTGCAGGAGAGCAGAACCGCAGATCTGAACTCCGCACTCGCTTCTCGCTCAATTGCACGTTTCATGCAACCACGCATTCACATACAAACACTCCACAACATATGAGAAGTTTAAAATGAGCTCTTAACGATGTTAAAATATACACAGTACCGATACTGAAGATTTGCAACAGGTGTAGAAGATGATAGCTATCTCATATGCAGCACTCCTGCTTTCTCAGCAAGGAGTACCCAATTAATAATATTATATACTATAGTATTATCTATAGTACCATATATAACACCATAATCCCTCACCCTGCGTTCACCACCTTACAAGAATCTTGAGATTATACCATAATTCCTCACCCTGCGTCTCCATCTAACGAGAATCTTGGGATTATATTTTACCTGGTGCTTTGCTATCACAGCAAGGGGCACCCAGATCAGACCACAGCAGCGAATTCGCTATTTTACCAAGGGGCGGGCAGTGCCACCGCCACACCTGGCACAAGTAGGGGATTCATATCCCCCCTCACGGATTTACAGGGTCTTGGAAAAATGACCCTAACCCTTCGTCATCACATGAGGCATCCCATCCACAATTTACAGACTCGTCCCCTCCGTCTCCTGCAGGTACATCCAAATTATCATACATAAATCACATACCTGGTCTGCCCGCTGATGGGCTGTCTCTCCCCCCACAGCGATCGGGTAGAGATGGGAGATTCTCTGGAGAAATAGCTTACCGGGGCGTGCCTTACAATGTCCCACTCCCCACCGATCCTGCAGCTGGGCAGAGAGGGTGTCCCATCTGAGGTGCTAAATTGTTTTGCGGAAACAAACCCTATAACCCAAAATGAGTTATAAAGCAGGTATGTTTATTTCCAGTGCTGACGTGCAAGGGGGTTCTCCTCCTAGCTTGCACACCGTATAGCTTAACAAGCAACTACTTATAGTGTAAAGACATGCATAGGTATAAGCGCCTACTACATATTCATACCCTTTCCGCGCTTTGTATTATAATTAGTTCTGGAAAGTTCGCTCCAATCTTGCGCCTGCATAGTGCCTTCTGATGGTCGTGGGCCGGGGTCTTAGGGATGAAGTAGGAAGTCAAGCTCTAACTAACACTCCCAACCCCCCTTGTCTGCTTTCGCTCATCAGAGAGGGGTCAACAGAACAGCCACCTTGGACTTCCAGAGGGCAGACTTTGGACTGTTTAGAAGGCTGGTTAATAAAGTTCCTTGGGAGACAGTCCTATAGGATGTCCATGAGGGCTGGATGCTCCTCAAGAAAGAAATCCTGGCAGAACAAGATCAGGCCATCCCTGTGTGCAGAAAAATCAGCCATCGGGGAAGAAAACCAGCTTGGCTGAGCAGAGAGATCTGGGTGGATATCAGAAAAAAGAGGAAAGTATGAGCACTGTATTGTACCTGGACTTCAGTAAAGCCTTTGACAGTTTCTCACATTGCTCTGCTTGAGAAACTGGCTTCCACTGGCCTGGACAGGCACACCCTCTGCTGGGTAAAAACTGGCTGGATGGCTGGGCAGAAAGAGTCGTGGTAAATGGAGTTAAATCCAGCTAGCTGGAGGCCGGTCACAAGTGGTGTTTCCCGGGGCTCAGTGCCAGGTCCAATTCAATATCTTTATCAGTGATTTGGATGAAGGGATTGAATGCACCCTTAGTAAGTTCACAGATGACACTAAACTAGGAGGAAGTGTCGATCTGCTTGAGGGTAGGGAGGCTCTACAGAAGGATCTGAACAGGCTGGATCGATGGGCTGAGACCAACAGGATGAGGTTCAACAAGGCAATGTGCTGGGTCTTGCAGTTGGGACACAACAATCTTGTGCAGCACTGCAGGCTTGGGGAAGAGTGTCTAGAAAGCTGCCTGGCAGAGAAGGTCCTGGGGGCACTGGTTGACAGCCAGATGAATATGAGCCAGCAGTGTGCCCAGGTGGCCAAGAAGGCCAATGGCATCCTGACCTGTATCAGAAACTGTGGCCAGCAGAACCAGGGGAGTCATCCTTCCCCTGTACTCAGCATTGGTGTGGCCACACCTCAAATATTGCGTTCAGTTTTGGGCCCCTTGCTGCAAGAAAGACCTTGAGGTCCTGGAGCATGTCCAGAGAATGGCAATGAAGCTGGTGAAGGGGCTGGAGAACAAGTCTTATGAGGAGCAGCTGAGGGAACTGGGGTTGTTTATCCCGGAGCAGAGGAGGCTGAGGGGAGACCTTTTCCCTGTCTACAACTACCCAAAAGGAAATTGTAGCGAGGTGAGTGTTGGTCTCTTCTCTCATGTGATAGTTGATAGGATGAGAGGAATTGGCCTCAAGATGCACCAGGGCAGGTTCAAATTAGATATCAGGAAAAATTTCTTCACGGAAAGGGTTATCAGGCACTGGAACAGGCTGCCCAGGAAGGTGTTTGAGTCACCATCCCTGGTGGTATTTAAAAGATGGGTAGACAAGGTGCTCAAGGATATGGCCTAGTAGTGGATGGGTGCCCTGGCTTCACTCTCACCTTGCCATTCTTGGATGACAACTGTCTTTGTCTCACCCTCAATACCCTAGGACCCTTGCCTTGTTCTCATCTCAGTGGCCTCAGTCCAAGGTTCTCCCTCACACCATACCCTTGCTTTGCACTCACCTCAATGCCTTCAGGACAAGGCTTGCCCTTGCCTCACCCTCGATGCCCTTTGGCCAAGGCTTGCCATCACATCACCCTCAATGACCTTGGGCTGAGGCTCACCATCACCTTGCTCTCACTTCCCTGACCTTGGGCCAAGGCTTGCCATTGCCTTGCCATTGATGCCCTTGGGCAGAGGGTTGCCGTTTCATCACCCTCACCGCACTTGAGCAGAGGTTAGCCCTTGCCTCACCCTGGCTTCACCCTTGCCTCACCACCCTTGCCTCACCGCCCTTGGGCTTAAGCTTGCCTGTGCCTTGCCCTTGTCTCGCCACCCTCATCTTGCCCTCTATGGGGGAATAGCCTTTGCAAGGTTTGCCATTGCATCGCCCTTGACACCCTCAGGTAGAGGCTCACCCTCATCTCATCCTTCCCTCGCTGCTCTCAAGCCAAGGTTAGCCTTCATGTTACCATCTCTTCAACCTCACCTTGCTGCCCTTGGGCCAAGGTTTGCATGAGCCTTGCCTTGTTGCCCCCTCCTCAGTGCCCTGGGTTCAAGGCTCACTTGAGCCTCACCCACGCTTTGCTGCCCTTGCCTAGTCTTGCTGCCCTTGGGTCAAGGCTTGCCCTTCACCTTGCCACTCTTGCCCTTGCCTCGTACTCGCCTTTGCCCTCCAGCTGAGATTCCCTCTTGTGTCACCCTTGCTTTGCACTTTCCTTGCCATCCTCAGGCTTAGGCTCGCCTGTTCCTTTCCCTCACCTCACCACCCTCGCCTTGCCCTTGATGTCCTCAGGCCAAGGCTTACTGTTGCATCATCCTTGACACCCTCAAGTATAGGCTTGCCCTCACCTCACCCATGCCTCACTGCCCTCACCTTGTCTCACTATCCTCAGGTCACTCGCTCTCCCCTCACCACCTTCTAGTTGAGGCTCACCTGTGCCCCACCACCCTTAGGCTGAGGTTTGTCCTAGCCTTGCACTCACATTGCTGTCACTTCACCTTGCTGCCTTTAGCCGAGCATTGCCCAAGCCTCACCTTGCCCTCACCTCATCACTCTCAGGCCAAAGCTTGCCCTCACCTCATCCTCGCCTCACTGCCTTCTGGCCAATTTTCCCTCTTGTGTCACCCTTGCTTTGCCCTTGCCTCACTGCCCTCAGTCCAAGGTTCACCTTCACCTCCTCCTCACCTCAGTGGCCTTGAGCCAGTGACTCACTTGCTACTCGTCGCCCTCAGACTGATGCTCGCCCTCACCTTGCCCTCAGCACCCTTGGGCTGAGGCTCACCATCACATTGCCCTTGACACCCTTGGGCAGAGGATTGCCCTCACCTCATCCTTGCCTTGCTGCCCTCAGGACATTAGCCTTTGTGTCACCCTTGCCATGCTGGCCTGTGCCTCACCCTTAACTCACCCTCTCCTCACTACCTTCTGGTCAAGTCTTGCCCTCACCTTGCACTCACCTCGCCTTGTCACCTATGGGCCAATGCTTGCCCTCACCTCATACTCACCTCTCCATCCTCAGTTCAAGACTTGCCATCACTTGACCATCAACACCCTCAGAATGAGACTCACTGTCACATCACCCTCAATGACTTCGGACTGAGTCTCATCCTTTTATCGTCCTTGCCTCCCTGTCCTTGTGTGGGGTTTCCCCCTTGCATCATCCTCTCCTTGCCACCCTCAGGACGAGGCTCGCCCTCATCTCAATGTCCTTGTGCCGACGCTTGCCCTCGGCTCTCCCTCACCTCACTGCCCTCAAGTTGAGGCTCACTCGCTACTCACTGCCCTTGAGTCAATGCTTGCCCTTGCTATGCCCTCAGTCTGAGGCTTTGTCACATTGCCCTTGACACACTCAGGCAGAGGCTTGCCCTCACCTCGCCCTCGCCTTGCCTGAGCCTTGCCTTGCCCTCACCTTGTCCTCCTATCCTTGAGCCTTGGCTCACCTTGGCCTCAGTCTCCTTTCCCGGGCCTTGCCTCACTCTCCTTTCTTGGGCCTTGCCTTCCTTTCTTGGGCCTTGCTTTCCCCTCCTCTGCCTCACCTTGGTCTCTTTTCCTAGGCCTCGCCCTCTTCTGCCTCTCCTCATCCTCCTTTCCTGGGTTTTGCCTTACATCTTCGCCTTACATCTCTTTCGCCTTACATCTTCGCCTTACATCTCTTTCGCCTTACATTCCTTTCCTGCATCACCCTCCTTTCCTGGGCCTCCTGCTCCTTGCCCTGTTCTCCTTTCCTGGGACTCTCCTCACCCTCCTCTTCCCTGCCTTGATCTCCTTTCATGAGTTTCACCTCTGTTGTGCCCAATTTTCATGTACCTTGTCCTCCTACTTTCCTAGGCCCTAACCCTCCTTTCCTGGGTGTCTTTTCCTCTTGCCTCCCCTTATTTTCTAGGTCATGTCCCTTCTCTGCCTTGCCTTCTCTTCCTGGGCCTCCCTCTCCTCTGTTGCTTCCTCTTTTCTAGGGTCTCTCTCTCCTCTGCCTTTTTCTCTGGGGCTTCGCCTCCTCTGCCTTGCTCTGTTTGCTTGGGTCCCTTCTTCTCTAACTCTCTCTCTCTTCTTACTTGGGCCTCTTCCTCTTTTCCTGGGCCTCATCCTCCTCTGCCTCACTTCTACAAGGTTCCTGGAGTGTGTGGAAGACAACTTCCTGACACAACGGGTGAGTGAGCCAACTAGGGAAGGTGCCCCACTGGACCTGTTGTTCATGAACAGAGAAGGCCTTGTGGGAGATGTGATGGTTGGAGGAAGCCTGGGGCACAGTGATCACGAGACGATAGAATTCTCAGTTCTAGGAGAGGTAAGGAGGGGAGTCAGTAGAACAGCCACCTTGGAATTCCAGACAGCAGACTTTGAACTGTTCAGAACGCTGGTTGATAAAGTTCTTTGGGAGACAGTCCTTAAGGGTGAAGGAGCTCATGAGGACTGGATGCTCTTCAAGAAGGAAATCCTGGCGGTGCAAGGGCAGGCCATCCCTGTTTGCCGAAAAATGAGCCGGCGGGTAAGAAAACCAGCTTGGCTGAGCAGAGAGATCTGGGTGGATATCAGAAAAAAGAGGAAAGTCTATGAGCTTTGGAAGAAGGGGCAGGCATCTTGGGAAGACTACAGGGATGAAGTGAGATCATGTAGAGAGAAAATCAGAAGGGCTAAAGCCTTACTTATATTGGCCAATTCTGTGAAAGATAATAAAAAATGTTTCTACAGCAAAAGGAGGGCCAAGGAGAATCTCCATTCTTTACTGGATTCAGGGGGAACAATAGTGACAAAGGATGAGGATAAGGCTGAGGTACTTAATGACTTCTTTGCCACAGTCTTTAATAGTAAGGAAAGATGTTCTCTGGGTACTCAGCCTCCTGAGCCAGAAGACAGTGGGGGAGAGGAAAACAAAGCTCCCATGATCCATGAGGAAATGGTTAGAGACCTGCTCAGCCAAATAGACATTGACAAGTCTATGGGGCCAGAAGGGATCCACCCGAGGGTATTAAGAGAGCTAGAGGAGGAGCTCACCAAATCCCTTATCATCATCTACCTGAAGTTCTGGCAGACTGGGGAGTTTCCACTTGACTGGAGGCTGGCAAATGTTACGCCCATTTACAAGAAGGGTTGGAAGGAGGATCCAGGGAACTACAGGCCTGTCAGTCTGACCTCAGTGCCAGGGAAAGTCATGGAACAGGTCATCTTGAGTGCTATCCCACAGCACACACAAGACAACCAGGTGATCAGGCCCAGTCAGCATGGGTTTATGAAAGGCAGGTCTTGCCAAACTAAACTGATGGCCTTCTATGTCAAAGTGATCCACTTAATGGATGAGGGAAAGACCGTGGATGTAGTGTGTCTGGACTTCAGTAAAACCTTTGACACAGTTTCTCACAGTATTTTTCTTGAAAACCTGGCTGCCACTGGCTTGGACAGGCACACCCTCTGCTGGGTGGATGGCTGTGTGGTTGTGACGGAGACCAGCTCACAGGGACGCCTTAAATTGACAGACGGACTACCGCTCTGGTGGCAAGTAGCAATATTTTATTCTCCAAACGGAGTTTTTATACTCTTCTGGTTCCTCTTTGGACAATGATTAAGTGCTTCTAGTTAAGATAACATCGTGCTTGCATGCACTATTTACATACTTTATTACTATTCTTGTCGTGAGAAAGCAGGCTCTACAAGTTCTACAAACAAGGGTCTACGTGTCTGGCCAGAGTTCACATAACATCCTTAACTAAATCTGCAGGTGTTCCTGGAGTGTATACATTTAACTTGGGCCCTGGAATGGGGAGAAACCCATTATATTGCCAAGAACCTCTGTGTCCACATCCTCCCTTCCAGGAGGAGCAGCTTTTGATCTCAGCACAGTGTTCTGTTATTGACCCTTCCAGGCCCTACAGAACACTGCTCTCAAGGCCTCTGGCTTCATCATTCTGCTTTTGACCCTTTCAGGCCCTCAGAATGTATAATGGTTCTCCTCATGGTTGGGCTGAAAAAATCATGATAAATGGAGTTAAATTCAGCTGGAGGCTGGTCACAAGTGGTGTTCCCCAGGGCTCGGTGCCAGTCCCAGTTCAGTTCAATATCTTTATCAATGACCTGGATGAAGGGATTGAATGTACCCTTAGTAAGTTTGCTGATGATGCTAAACTGGGAGGAAGTGTCAATCTGCTTGAGAGTAGGGAGGCTCTGCAAAGGGATCTGAACAGGCTGGATTGATGGGCTGAGGCCAGCAGGATGAGGTTCAACAAGGCCAAGTGCAGAGTCCTGTACTTGGGTCACAACAACTTTGTGCAGTGCTACAGGCTTGGGGAAGAGTGGCTGGAAAGCTGCCTGGCAGAGAAGGACCTGGGGGCGTTGGTTGACAGCTGATTGAACATGAGTCAGCAGTGTGCCCAGGTGGCCAAGAAGGCCAATAGCATCTTGACTTGTATCAGAAATGGCATGGCCAGCAGGAACAGGGAAGTGATTGTCCCCCTGTACTCATTACTGGTGAGACTGCACCTCGAATACTGTGTTTGGTTTTGGGCCCCTTGATACAAGAAAGACATTGAGGTCCTGGAGCGTATCCAGAGAAGAGCAACGAAGCTGGTGAAGGGGCTGTAGAACAAGTCTTATGAGGAGCAGGTGAGGGAACTGGGATTGTTTATCCTGGAGAAAAGGAGGCTGAGGGGAGACCTTTTTGCTGTCTATAGCTACCTGAAAGGAAATTGTAGCGATGTGGGTGTTGATGTCTTCTCTCACGTGATAGGTGATAAGACGAGAGGAATTGGCTTCAAGATGCACCAGGGCAGGTTCAAATTAGATATGAGGAAAAATTTCTTCACGGAAAGGTTTATCAGGCACTGGAACAGGCTACCCAGGGAGGTGGTTGAGTCACCATCCCTGGTGGTATTTAAAAGATGGGTAGACAAAGTGCTCAAGGATATGGTTTAGTAGTGGACAGGTATGGTTGGACTTGATGATTTCAATGGTCTTTTCCAGCCTAGTGATTCTATGATTCTATGATTTTACGGTTCTATGATTCATTCTGCTATTTTCCATGAAGTTGCTAGGATGGGAGGGATATATATTCGGCGTAAATTATGCAGAACCTCATTCTGACCCTTATATTCTATTTGAAAGGCAGACATCATGCTGCCTTTGGTCCACTGACTAAAGCCATCAGCTTTTCAAGTGACTAGCAAATTATTTAACACTGGTTGTCTTCAAACAGCCTAGACTTTTTTTTCCTAAAGAAAATTGATCTAAGTATTCATCTGTGACTGTCCTTAAATACGCAGTTCTATATCTTAATTCACTTGACACATGCAGAGCTGGATGCAGCTACAATAAGGGAGCAGAACACTATAATGGTAGGATAAGGTCTTCAGAGAAGCCGCTTTTTTGTTTGTTTGTTTTAGTTTTTTTTTTTCTTATCAGAATTGTTCCTTTATGCTAAGCCTACCGAGCATTTGTCACTTAGTCATCTAATCTACCAAAAGTTGTATATTTGTCCTGATTCTGTCTGAGAAAGAGTTAATTTCCTGGTGTTGGTGGGAAAAAAAATTATTTTTCACAAGAAACTGGGAAAGGATACAGCCAGGGCAACTGACCAAACTGGCCAATGAGATATTCCATGCCATCAACGCCATGTTCAGTGCATATATATAAGGGGAGGGGAGTCAGTTTTAGTTTTCACGGTGTGTTTTTTTTTTTCAAGGCACTGGTATTTTTTTCTTGTGCCATGATTTAATGTGTGGTTCAGGATTGTGAGCATGCCAGTTTTCGTTCTCCTGTCAGTGAGCTAGTTTGCATTGTGTATCACCTGTTTTGTATATTTTATTGCTATTATTATTATTGTATTCTCTCTCCCTTTGCCACCCTGTAAAACTGTTCTTGTCTCAACCCATGAGTCTTACCTTTTCATTAGGATTCTCTTCCCTACTCCATCTGAGAGGGGGGAGTGAACAGCTGTGTGGTTCTTTGTTGCCAGCTAAGCTCCACGTGGTTCTTTGTTTGCTGGACAAGGTTAAACCCCAATAGACCTTTTTGATACCCAAAATGGGGCTCAAATGGTTGGGATAATGATAAATCTGACCAGAGCATGTTAAAACAAAATTTGTTATAGGCATTCATTATATTAGTTTAATAGTTGCTGGTCACAATATTGCATTATTTGTTTGCATGGTTGTGTTGTGTAAATCCTTACATGTATTATATACTACTTGCTGTGCTGTTTATCACCTCTAAGAGATGGATCAAGATTGTCATGTCGCTGTCTTGTGTAATATCAGTTTATGATATCATAATGCAATTGATCATAACATTACTGTGATACTTGTGTGCGGTATTGCTGTCATTTCCGTACCTTGGGCACCATCTCTCAAAATGTGTTCATAATCACCCAATCTATGAGGAAGACAGGAGACATCCTTTCACCTGCTCTTTCACCTCCTCTTTCATCTCCCCTTTTTTCCTCAATCTAGTTACAATGGCTTTTGAGAATTTTGAATATCCTTGGGATGTTCAAGCTAGCATGCTCTTATTGCTATGCCTCCTGAATGTGTTTCAGGTCCTGTTTAGGGTTAAACAACTACTTAAGATCACCCAGAGATCTACCCTGAGGCTGGACAGGCATATGTGGCATGAAATGTAGGAGAATATGAGCAGGTGTCTAGAGAACTTTTCACCCCTGATGGTTTGGAACTTCATAGAATCATAGAATGGTTTGGGTTGGAAGGGACCTTAAAGATCATCTAGTTCCACCCCCCCGTCATGGGGTGTTCACTCCCAAACAACTACAGGGCCCTGATGGACTGATAGAATATCTGAAAAGAAAATATTGTGGCTATTCCAAAGAGGTACAACTTATTGCATTGTGCTGGGCCCTGGCTGGTATCTACCAAACACTGCTTGATATTATGCAGCATCCTCAGGAGGAAGAGAGAAAAAGCAGACAGGCAGACACCACAACTACTCCAACCCTCACAAAAGGCACTGCAGCTACTCCAACCCTGGCGACAGCAACTGCAACAAACCAGAGAATCAACCCACGACAGTATTAATCACCCCTATACAGAAGAAGAAATGCACAAAAAAAATGAGTTCACTTGGTGAGGGATGAAAGTGAACCAGGGTCATCACAAGAATGGGAGGAAGAACCAGAGGTAATCCCTACCCCTGAATGAGTTGTGAGATAGGTGAAAAGATTTCAGACGCCATCCAGGCATGCACGTTGTTACCTGGGGAGGAGAGGGACAACCAGACTTATTGGACTGTGTGGATTCAATGGCCTGGCATGCCAGACCCACAGGAGTATAAGGCTCTAGTGGACACTGGCACACAGTGTACCCTAATGCCATCAAGCTATAACAGGGCAGAATCCATCTGTATTTCTGGAATGATGGGGATCACAAAAGTTAACTGTATTGGAGGCTGAAGTGAGCCTACCTAGGAACATGTGACAAAAGCACTCCACTGTGACTGGCCCAGAGGCTCCATGCATCCTTGGCATAGAGTATCTCAGGAGAGAGTATTTCAAGAGCCCAAAAGAATACTGGTGGGTTTTTCGTATAGCTGCTGTGGAGACAGAGGAAATTAAACACCTGTCTACCTTGCCTGGTCTCTCAGAGGACCCTTCTATCGTGAGGCTGCTGAGGGTTGAAGAACAATGGCTGCCCATCACTATTACAGTGGTGCACTGATGTCAGTATTGCACCAATCAAGATCTCTGATTCCCATCCGTAAGGCAATTTATCAACCGGAGAGCCAAGGAATGATCAGCAAGTCCCGTTCACCCTTTAACAGTTTCATGTTGCCAGTGCAAAAATCTAATGGAAAGTGGAGACTATCATGACCTGAATGAAGTCATGTTGCTACTGAGTGCTGCCATGCCAGACATACTAGAACTTCAGTATGAACTGGAGTCAAAGGCAGCCAAGTGGTATGCTACAACTGATATCGCTAATGCATTTTTCTCAACCCGTTGGCAGCACAGTGCGACCACAGTTTCCTTTCACTTGGAGGGACCCAGTACAACTGGAATCAACTGCCTCAGGAGTGGAAACACAGCGCTACTATTTGCCATGGAATGATCCAGACTGCACTGGAGAAGGGTGGAGCTCCAGAACGCTTGCAATACATCAATGACATCATCGTGTAGGGCAATATAGCAGAAGTTATTCAGAAAGGGAAGAAAATAGTTCAAATCCTCCTGAAAGCTGGTTTACAGTGAGGGTGGTGAGGCACTGGAACAGGTTGCCCAGGGAAGTTGTGGATGTCTGTCGCTGTTGAGACATGAGGCAGTGATGTAGAAGCAAGTTTCTTTATTGAAGTTACATGGCTGGCCGGCGCGCGCTTGATCTTACACGCGCCTCTTATACCCTTTATTAACACACACATCTCCGCATGATTGGATTAGCTTATACATAAACAATCTGTGAATGGATGGTACTACTTTCGTGCACGGTCCTATATTGTCTGCCCACTTCCCGTCCCATGATCTCCTTCTGGGTGCATTAAGAAGGGGTCCCCAGCCCGCTGTGGACCCCCACAATTCCCCCTTTTTGTATTTGTGCTAAAGAAAATTGTCCGTTAAAGATTGCCTATGTCGGCTGCTGCAGGGCCCTTCGCAGCAGACACACAATGCAGGGCAACATCGACAGCACAACTACAAACATACCCACTCTTGAAACAGGCAAGTAAAGCAGCATCAACATTTGACCGCGCTGAGTAATATCGTAGGTGCATCTGAGAAGTATACAAGCATTAGCTTATACTCCATTTCTACTGATCCTAACAGCTCTAACTCGTGGTTCCAGTACATGACAGTACTATTTCTACTGATCCTAAAAACTCTAACTTGTGGTTTCTGTATATGATTTATACTCCAGTTGTTATGGCAGTTCTTTGATGTTAGCAAGGGCTATCCATCACACTCATCTCCAGCTGTTTGATTCTCCACATGTGGCCTTCGTGGCTTATCCACAGCAGGGTGAACACAACGAGCAGGGTACCACGGAGGTCCTTCATCTGTGGAAACACAAGCATACCCTTGACCCCAAGTTAATAGCTTGCATGGGCCTGACCACTGACCACTTTGAAGGTCCTTCACTTGAACCTTCACTCCATCAGAGATAGCTGTGGTAGACTTCAAGGATTCAAAATGTCAAATCATTGGGGGATTCTGATGTTCCTCATTGATAGTTAAGAAATTTAATACATACATCACCTTGTTCAGCCTTGCTTCAGGTGATTCCCCAGACATTCCCGCCTTTTGTTTTTGTAAAAGGCACTTACGTGTACCATGGGCACGTTCTACAAGTGCCTGACTGGTGGGGGAGTGAGGAATACCTGTAGCATGGCTGACACCCCAAGACTGTAAAAATGATTTCACTCGCCCAGAAACATAAGTGGGACCATTGTCAGTTTTAATTTGTGGAGGAACACCACAGGTGGCGAAGGCCTTTTGCCAATGCCTAATAGCATCTTTTCCTGTTTCTCCAGTATGTGCAGTAGCAATAATGACAGAAGAAAAGGTATCAATTGATACATGTACATACTTTTGTTGGCCAAATTCCGTAATATGAGTTATATCAGTTTGCCAAATTTGTAGGGCCTGTAAGCCTCTAGGATTTACTCCATAAACTGTTGGAAAATGTTGGCCTTGACAATCCGGACATGAGGCAACGATAGATCGAGCTTCAGTAGTAGAAAGTTGAAACTGTCTCTTGAGTGCTCTGTGACCCTGGTGAAAAAAATTGATGAGAAACAATTGCTTGTTGCATAATGTTTGGTAGTGGTCCTAATGCTACCGCAGATACTAATTGGTCAGCCCGGGCATTTCCTTCTGCTATAAAACCAGGTAAGTCAGTATGGCTTTTTATGTGTAGAATACAATAGGGTAGGCTGCGTTTTTGTATGGTTTCCCACAGGAGCTTCATAACTCCAAACAACAGGTGGTTTGTCACTTGTCCAAGAACTGTTTTATCCAATCTCTGCACTAAGGCCCTGCAACATAAGCAGAGTCAGTTACCACATTTATGGCTTGTGGGAACTGTTGAAATGCCAGTGTGACTGCTCGTAATTCACCAATTGTGGGGAGCCTTGTTGATGCTCAATTAAATGTTGCCAATTTTGGCCATCAAACCATGTAAGAGCAGCTTTTCCTGTTTTCCCAGACTCATCTGTGAAAACTGTGGGTCCATCAACAGGTGCTGTTTGGCTTAACAATTTCTGTGCAATAGAGATTTGAGTTCCCAGTTGACAAAGTGGATGGGAAGGAAAATGATACGATATCTGGCCTGTAAAATTGAGTAGCGCAGCTTGAAGTGCAGAACTATCGGCAAGACACCATTCAAAATATTGAACTTGTAGAGGAATAACAATACATTCCGGATCTCGTGCCAATAGTTCCACACATTGTGTTCAAATTTTTATAATGAGTTGAACTAACAGCTCATATAATCCTGGAGCAGCCTTTTTTGTTTGAAATGGTAAGAAGATCCACTCCAATATATGGAGGGGGTCTTCCCACCCCTGATCCCACTGCACGAGCGCAGCATGGGGCACTGTGCCTTCCACAAAGACCAATGCCTGCACAATTACAGTCAGGTCAATGCGCCAGACATGCTTTTCCTGAATGGCTTGCTCTACTAGTGTCAGAACATTTCTGGCTTCCTTATTTAGAATCCTGGGTGCTGCAATATCTGTTTCCCCTTTTAACAGATCAACTAAGGGTTGTATTTGTGATGATGTAAGGCCCAAATAGGGTCTCAGCCAATTTATAATTCCAACTATTCTTTGAACATCATTTAAAGTTTTGATTTCAGTTAGTATCTCAATTGCCTGAGGTTGGACTGTTTTGGCCAGCACTTTCATGCCCAAATACAACCACGGTTGAACACGTTGTACCTTTTCAGGGGCAATGACCAGGCCATAACATTCCAACATTTGTCTAGTGTCCCTTTCCAATTCTCCTAATTGTTCTGATATTGCAGCAGCCAATAAGATGTCATCCATATAATGATAGCAATAGCTTTCAGGATATTTCTGCCGCACAACACTCAGTGCCCGGGCTACAAACCATTGACAGATGGCAGGTGAGTTTTTCATCCCTTGGGGTAAAACCTTCCAATGATATCTTTTTGTGGGTTCTGCATGATTAGTCGAAGGAACTGTAAAAGCAAATTTTTCAACATCATTTTCATCTAAAGGAATTGTAAAGAAACAGTCCTTTAAGTCCATGACCAATATGTCCCATTGCATTGGAATCATTGTTGGGGAAGGTAGTCCCGGCTGTAGTGCCCCCATGGTTGCAAGCACTTCATTGATTTTTCACAGGTCATGTAATAATCGCCATTTTCCTGATTTCTTTTTGATTACAAAAACCGGTGTGTTCCAAGGACTGTTTGACTCTTCAATATGGCCTGCAGCTAACTGTTCTACCACTAATGTGTGCAGGGCTGTGAGTTTCTCTTTGGTAAGGGGTCACTGATCCACCCACACTGGCTTATCTGTAAGCCATCGCAACCTTAAAGTGGGTTTTTTAGTGCCCTGCAGGATAGTGACCCCTATGGAAAATCCGTTGTGATACGGACTCCCCATTGTCCCAAACAGAATCACAGAAATCACAGAAATCACAGAATCACAAGGTTGGAAAGGACCCATTGGATCATCGAGTCCAACCATTCCTAACACTCCCTAAACCATGTCCCTAAGCACTTCATCCACCCGTTCCTTAAACACCTCCAGGGAAGGCGACTCGACCACCTCCCTGGGCGAGTCTCTTCCCCACAGGTTTAAGGGGGCTGGAGTAATATAAGGTTGTACAGTGGCATTTTGCCCTTCAGGGTTCGTAATAATTACAGGTTTTGCTGCAATGAGACTAGTAGCCATACCTCCTAGTCCCATTACTCCTGAAGTTGCAGGTACCACGGGCCAGGAATCAGGCCAGTCCCTTCAAGCAATGATAGTAACGTCAGCCCCTGTGTCAAGCAGTCCAGATATTTGAATGGAATGTGGAAAAGCAATGTTCATAATAAGGATACATTTCATTTGTGGTTTTGTGTCTGAGAGAGGTTGCGACCAACAAATTTGAAGTGGTCCAGTGGATCCAAATCCCCCATCTCCACGGATGGCTTGCTCTGTTTTAAGAACACTGCTTTTAAAAGGCACCAATTGCGCAATGCGAGTTCCCTCTTATATTGTACCGGGGGGGGGGGGTGTGATAGTAGAAACCATTGCACAAATCTGTCCTGTAAAATCCTTGTCAATTACTCCCACATGAACTAGAATGTTTTGTAAGAGAGCACTGGAATGTCCGATAAGTAAGGCACTAAGTCCATAACCGATGGGCCCCCACGCTTTCAGAGGGACCTTGTGTACTCCCTGTGTATTAATAGTTACTGTGTGGGCGGTGGATACATCCATCCCTGCTGCTCTGCTGGGTTTTCCTGATAACAGGTCGCAAAGGCCTGGGACTGCATTGCAGGAGACCAAGCGTTCTTCATGGGCACGGGTATTTGTGTCTGGGTGCACCCCCCCGCGTTCTGTCTCCCATTTCCTGGCTGTAGTAACTCTCCATTTATGTGATATTTGGACTGGCATTCCTTTGCAAAGTGTCCAGCTTTCCTACACCTGAGACATCTGCTAACAGCTGATGTGATTGCTGATCTAGCAGTGCCATTATTCTTTTTTTGTCTATTTGAACAGGCAGTTTTGAGATGTCCAGTCTGGTTACATTTACAACATCCTTTGTCAGGTGTTCCCATGGCTGCCATAGCAGCAGTGAGAGCAGCTATTTTTTGGTCAGCCGACCCCATCTGGGCACAAGCCATGATCATAGTTTCAAGAGTTGGTTCACCTGGCAAGGTATGTATTATTTTTTGACAATCTGCATTAGCATTATCTCACACCAGTTGTGTGATCAACATTGTTTTGACATAGTCATCAAAAACTTGGCGTTCTACAGCAGCCCGCAGCCTCTCTACAAATTGTAAAAATGTCTCTCAAACTCCCTGTCTAATTGTTGTATATTTATCCTTCGGTTCAGCGATCTCGGCTGTTCTCATCAGTGCTTCAAGCCCTACTGCTTTTACCTGTTCAAGCACTGAAGGGTGCCACTGAGCTTGATGCTGTGGATTACTAAACTGCCCAGTTCCTGTTAAAACATCTGCACCGTTCACATATTGGAGGTCTGACTCGGGGAGCTGCAGGTTCCGTATTACCTGTGCTTCTGCCCTTTGAGTCCAAATATTTCAAAAAACTCTGCACTGAACAGGCGGAAACATAATTTGTGCAATTTGTGCAAAGTCATATGGTGTCATTTCTTCCATAGTTAATAATCGAAGTAATTGCATTGTTGCAGGGGAGCTGGGACCATAATGTGTAACAGTTTTTTGAAGTTCCTGTATTACTTTCCGGGTGTATGGTCTGTGCTCATCCATAATTCCCTGTCCTGGATCCCCCCGGACCACCGGGAATGCCATAGCTGTCACAGGACTCGGGTCACGTTCCTTTAAGGGTGTAGTTATTGCCTCAGACAATGTCCAATGTCCTTTTAGCATAGCCTGTTGTTTTACCTTTTGCCAAAATACACATGGATCATACGGTCTCACAGTAACCTGTGCCAAGGCTGAGGGGTTTGAGGTTTTTGAAGCAGCCGCCTCAGTGCCCCCCCCGGAACGGGATTGCCCCAATCACACGGCTCATCTGGCAAAGGCTGGCATACCAAGGGATTGTACGCTTCGGGTGCCCCTCGCTCTTCAGGGGGCAGTGGAGGGGCGGACGGCGTTACGGGGTTAACCCACCGTCGGCTTTGTTTACATATCAGACAAGCTGAGTCTGTTTCATCATCTGACTCATCAACAAGAAAACTTTTTCACGCTAACCGAGATGGTTTATTCTTTGGGTGCATTACTGGATTTCTTGAATTTAGGTGTTGAAACCTCAGATAGAGATGCAGGGTCTGGGTTGGCAGTTAATATAGAAAATTCCTCTTGCTCCGTTAACAGATCCTCAGCAGATGGAGGCTCGTCTCAGGAGGCAAGGGGTGAAAGATCTTGCTCTGCCCGATCCCTCTGTTTTTCAAAGTCTTTCAAAGTATCAAACAAAAGGCCCCATGTGGTTAACAAAGATACTGACTCTTTGTCTCCGTATGAAGCGCTATCAAACAGCCTGTTCCCTATTTCTTTCCAATTTGAAACAGTAAATGATGTCATTATATCTGGAGTATAACCCCGTCTCTTGCTCCATAAAAGCATCTTTTGCAACATTAATTCCTCTAGCTTTACCCCCTTCTTTTCTAGTATTTGCTTCCACATGCTTATCTTTTCTAGTATTTGCTTCCACGTGCTTATAATCATTTCATCCTCTTTTGTTAGTGAGGCTCCCATCTTTTTCCCCAGCAGCTCACCTGCACTCGGTGTCTTCTTAAAAGCCCCGGATCCGGAATTAAGCAGCTTCTTTCACCGCTCCTCTTGGCTATTCTTGCCGAAAACTCTTTTTTAGTGGCTGTGCCACCTCAGGGAACCCCAAAATTAAAACTCTTAGAAAATCGCTAGCTATATCACGTCGGGGGTCACCAGATGTCGCTGTTGAGACACGACGCAGTGATGTGGAAGCAAGTTTCTTTATTGAAGTTACATGGCTGGCTGGCCGGCGCTTGATCTTACACGCACCTCTTATACCCTTTATTAACACATGCGTCTCCGCATGATTGGATTAGCTTATACATAAACAATCTGTGAATGGATGGTACTACTTTCATGCACGGTCCTATATTGTCTGCCCACTTCCCATCCCATGATCTCCTTCCGGGTGCATTAAGCAGGGGTCCCCAGCCTGCTGTGGACCCCCACAGATGTCCCCTCCCTGGAAGTGTTCAAAGCCAGGTTGGATGGGGCCTTGAGTAGCCTGATCTAGCGGGAGGTGTCCCTCCCATGGCAGAGGGGTTGGAATTAGATCATCTTTAAGGTCCCTTCCAACTCAAACCATTTTATGATGCTAAGAACGATTTCCAATGGAGCCCTGAACAATGACAAACCTTCAAACAGGGTAAATGGGAGATTGTTCACACAGTAGCCCTTGGGCCAGTCTGGGCAAGATATTAAAATTGTGCTCCACACCACAGCCGGGAAAAATGGTCCTACTTGGAGCCTCTGGCAGAAAGCACCAGGGGAGACTTGAGGGTACTGGGCTGGATGTTCAAAGGGAGGGTCTCCTCTACACATCACGCACATCAGTTCCTACATGGAGCAAGTGGGTCACACTGATCACTCAGCAGGCTTGGATAGGAAACCCCAGTTTTGGAAGTGATTGTGGACTGGCCAGAAGGCAAAGATTTCTGAATATTGCCAGAGGAGAAGGGGCCATGTGCTTAAGAGTCTCCACCATATAATAAATGAGAAGTGATACACCTTGTTTACTGATGTGTCCTGTCATATTGTAGGACTCTCTTCTGAGAGGTACAGAGGCACCCATATGCCAACCCGACCCACTCTCCAGAGAGTTGTGCTGCCTACCAGGGCCTCGTATCAGGGATATCTCCAAGAGACTACCAGGCCTTGTACAACCCACTGACTACTATCCACTGCTGTTGTTTAACCTGGGCACCAGTGATACAGCCAGGGGTAGCTGGAGGGTATCAAGAGGGATTGCAGAGCCCTGGGAGTGGTGGTAAAGAGCTCTGGAGCACAGGTAGTTTTTTCATGAATCCTTCTGGTCAAAGGAATGAGGTTTGAAAGGGCCAGTTGAGTCTGGCAAATCAACAAGTGGCTATGGGACTTGGTGCCACAGCCAGGGGTTTGGCTACTTAGACCATGGGACTTGCTTTGAGAAACCTGGTTTACTGGTGGCTTATGGGGTCCATCTGTTGGAGAAGGGGAAGAACATATTTTGTCATAGGCTTGTCAACCTGGTGAAAAGGGCTTTAAAGTAAATTTGCCAGGGGAGAAACTCAGTCCATCCCACTCCTACCAGTTTGATGCCAGTGCCAGCAATAGATGCCCAGAGCCTGGGGAAGGAACACAGGTCAGCCAGAGAGCACCTGAAGAGTGACACAAAGGATTTCCAGCTTCATCAGGGGCCCAACTTAAGTGACTCTATGCAAATGCACATAGTATGGGGAATAAACAAGAGGAGTCAGAGATGTGCGCATGCCTGCAGGGCTACGATCTCAGTGGCATCATGGAGACATGGTGGGATGGATCCTTGGAGTGTTAGAATGGGGGGATGGATGAGGAGCCAACTGAGAGTTTATGGGTCTGGATTAAAGGGAGGGCAGGGACAGGTGACATTACAGTGAGGGTCTGCTACAGGCCACCAGACCAGGAAGAGCAAGAAGATGAGTCCTTCTATAAACAGATAGGCACAGCCTCATGTTCACAAGCCCTGTTCCTCATGAGGGACTTTAAGCACCCCAATATCTGTTGGAGGAACAACACAACAGGACATAAGCAATCCAGGTGGTTCCTAGAATGTGTTGATGACAACTTCCTTCTCCAAGTGACAGAAGAGCTGATGAGGAGAGGTGCTATGCTGGACCTTGTTCTCACCAACAAGGAAGGAGTGGTGGGGAATGTGAATCTCAAGGGAAGCCTTGGCTGCAGTGACCATGAAATGGTGGAGGTCAAGATCCTTAGGGCAGTGAGGAGGGTGCGCAGCAACCTCACAACCCTGGACTTCAGGAGAGCAGACTGTGGCCTCTTCAGGGATCTGCTTGGTAGAGTACCATGGGATAAAGGCCTGAGGGGAGAGAGGCCCAAGAAAGCTGGTTAACATTCAAGGATCACCTCCTTCAAGCTCAGGAATGATGCATCCCAACAAAGAAGAAGTCAAGCAAAAATCCATTGGCCGGATCGACATTTGAGTTGGAACCAGGGCTGGCAACCTTTTCTCTCCTTTTCTCTCTGTTTTTCTCTTCTTTTTGAATTATACACATATATTGTAGTGCTGTGTTTTGTGCCTGCATATTTTGCTTGCATAATTAAATAGAGTAGGCACATACTGGCAATAAATTGTTTTCATGTTTATGGACCTTCGGTGCTTTTTTCACCACATTTCTAGATGGGGAGAATTAACAAATTTTGATTTCCTCTCCCCTTATGGTAGCAAATGCCCCATGGGAGTGGTTACAACAATGGAAGCAGAGCAACTGACAGCATAGAGGCAAACCCATCTGGGCTGCCCCAGTGTGGCAAGATATTGCTGCCTGACTAGAGAATCTGGTTGTAAAAGTACATAATTTAGATGACCTTGTCGCTAAGTGTGGGCATAAAAGATTCCACTGGGGCGCGTGTGCAAGGCAAGTGGCCGTTGCCTTGGCATACCTGCGGTATCAGTAGCAAGCACAGAGCAAGCGGCCAATGCTCTCATGCTCGCTAGCTTGAGACCTTGGAATTGTTAGTGCAAGACCCATGGGATAGTGAAAATAGAATGCGCAAGATGAACAAGCAAAGAAGGAAAACATGAAGATAAGGGGCACATCTGCAGCAGTAGTCATTGCACTTTACCGCTGTACCTGTGGGATCTTTAGAAGTGGAAATTCACTGGGGTAGCTGTTAGCTAGGTAGAGAAACACTATATAAACCTCTGCCTTTGCACAATAAAGTGATTTCGTTTGTCACCCCAAAATGGAGTCCGTGCCTTAATCACTACAAATGGTGCCTAAACATATAGGGGACCCACATCCCTAAAAGGCAAATGCCTGATATTAGTCAGGGGAAGAATTACTGAGAAGCAGTGATGGTAGTGAAGCTCAGCTGAATGTGATAAAGCCAGTGAGAAGCACTGAAGTAGTACAACACCCGAAAGAAGATGAGCCAGTGAGAAGCACTGAAGCAGTACAACACCTGAAAGACGGTGAGCAACCGAGAACGGGACTGGGATAGGGTCCGGTGATGCTCGGTTGAACGTATAAAGAGACAGCGAGGAGTGCCGAAGCAGTCCAGACAGCAATGCCTTGAACTAAGTTGAGCAACTGAGAACGTTAACATAATGGGGTCAGTGTCCACGGAAGAGCGGTCTACACTTAATATCTTTACATCAGTTTTGAAGAAACAGGGGGCTAAGTATGATGAGCAACAACTTAAGACTTTGTTAAAATGGGTACAGGGTCACGAGCCAGGTTTAGATGTGACGCAAGCATATGATATAGAAGTATGGGATGCTGTGGGATTTAAATTGTGGGACGCAGGAGAGACCGTGTTGCTCTAAGGGAGCAACCAAGGGAGACCGTGTTGCTCTAAGTTTATTACCTACCTGGCAATTAATGTTTGAATCATTACAACAGTTAAGGAAGGATAAAGACTTAGACGAACTCCAAAAGACACAGGTTCTGGCACTATGTCAACACTGTCTGCACCTCCTGCACCTCCAGATGACATTCCCTATTCGGAACTGAGTGCGGGACCATCAGTGACTGCCCACAACCCCTTTGATCCGAGTCCGACAGACCCTGAGAAGGAGCCCGACCTATTTCCACCCTGTCTCTCAGGCAGATGGGTGCAAGTCAGGGAGAAAGTGCAGCAGCGGGGGTACCTCGAACTGTTACAAGCTTTTCCTACAATTTATTCATGGGATTCCGGTCCTCGTGGGAATCAGTTAGTTATGAAGGGATAAAAGAGATTCAAAAAGCTGTAAAAGAAAAGGTACTAACTGCTCCGCTGCCAAGCCGCATGCGCTGCCCGGCCGAGGAGGGGCCACCTGCCCTGAGCCGAGGGGGGGCCGCTCCTGCTGCAGCTCCTGCGGCAGCCGCTGGGCCTGTAGCAGCCATGAATAATTCACAGCGCCCACAGGATAGTCCTTTGACACGAAAGGGCTGTAACAGCTAAGGACTATTGTATTAAAGGCATTTAGAAATGTCCCGGACGTTGGGACTCATATACAGTCTTTTGTTAATGTTTGACAGGGAGCTACTGAACCATACATGACTTTTTTAGACAAGCTACAAGATGCCTTAAACAAGACAAAAAGACATTCTGTTGTAGATGTGGCAAGGAGGGACATTTTAAATGAGACTGCCAGATTCAGTCCCGAAATAGAGAGCCTAAAACCTGCCCTCGGTGTGGAAAGGGTAAACATTCTGCCAGTTGGTGTATATCAAAATGGGATAAGAACGTGAGAGTATTGTCCGGAAATCAGCAGCAGAGCATGGTTTGGAGGCACGTGTCAACACAAATGCTTCCACGGCAAGCAGCAGCTCTCACCTCAGAGCAAGAACCAGCGGCAGCGCCGGGATGGACATGGCCACCACAATCGCAGTAGGGCTGCAGTTGTCCACAGTCCGCACAATACCACTGAATGTAAAAGGACCACTGGGGGGTGGCTTTAGTGCCTCGTTATTAGGACGATCATCAATAACTCAGTTAGGAATCTTTGTTTTACCCGGGGCCATAGATGCAGACTTTACTGGAACAATTCAAGCAATGGTATGGACACCATCCCCACCGGTGTTAATACCAAAGGATAGCCGGATAGCACAATTAGTTTTGTTCAAGGCAGCTGTGTTCCAAACTGACTCTAGAGAGCATGGCTCACGGGGTTTTGGGTCCATGAGAGTCCCTGAAATACATTGGGTTCAGTCCTTACAAACTCAGTGTCCTATGCTGAAGTGCACATTAAGTTTAAAAGGGGGAAAGCCAGAACATATTATCTTGGACGGCATGATTGATACGGGAGCAGATGTTACAGTGATATCTCAGGCGAAATGGCCTGACACCTGGCTGTTAAAAGCCATAAATGCACCTTTATCTGGAATAGGCGGGACCGCTACATCCTTTCAAAGTGTAAACTGCAGACAAATCGAGGGACCGGATGGTAAAATGGCTGTAGTGCAACCCTTTGTTGTGCATGTTCCACTAATCTTGTAGGGGAGAGATGTGTCAAGTGCAGTGGGAATAGGTGTCAGAACCATGAACAATGGGCATTTTTTTTATTGAGGCCACCACAGGAAAGTACCCAACCATACCTTTAACATGGAAATCAGATACTCTGGTATGGCCCCTATCTAGTGAAAAATTGGGTGCACTGCAAGAGTTAGTGGAGGAGCAAATAAATCAAGGATATATAGTCCCAACTAATAGTCCTTGGAACACACCTGTATTTGTGATAATAAAGAAATCTGGAAAATGACATTTATTACATGACTTGCAAAAGGTTAACGAAGTAATTGAGGATATGGGAACACTACAGCCAGGGCTACCTTCACCTACTGTGATTCCAGCTAAGTGGTATATAGTGGTGATAGACTTAAAAGACTGTTTTTTTTACCATTCCATTAGATGAAAAGGAAGCTCCACGATTCACCTTCTCGGTACCATCAATTAACATCCGAGAACCAGTAAAGCGATATCATTGGGTGGTTTTACCACAGGGCATGAAAAACAGCCCCACAATTTGTCAAACCTATGTAGCAGGTGCATTGTCTGAGGTCAGAGTTCAATGTAAAGACTTGAATATACTAATATGTCATTACATGGATGTTATATTAGTAGCAGGATCTGATATGACTCAATTGGAAGAGGTTGTAAAAAGTGTAAAAAAGACCATAGAAAAATGGGGCATGAAAGTAGCTCCTGAAAAAATTCAGCAAACTGTGCTGTGGAAATATTTGGGATGGAAAATATTTGACAGCCATATTGAGCCCCAGGCAGTGTACCTATATAATGTTTGAACATTAAATGTTTTGCAAAAAGTTTTGGGGGACATCAACTGGATAAGAACACTACTGAGAATTACCAATGATGATTTACAATCTTTGTTAGATTTGTTAAAAGATAATCCCGATCTACAATCCACACGACAACTAAAGCTCTGGACAAAATTGACACAATGTTACAGCAACGACAAGCCCACCGGTATCATAGAAGGAAAAGGGCTCCAATTATTTCTCTTAAATGGAGCATGACAACCATTAGGGATATTAGGCCAATGAATAGAGGAAAATACAAAAGATTCATTACGAATTGTGGAGTGGATATTTTTACCACATCAACCTCAGAAAACAATAATAACTAGGCTTGAGATGATTGCAATGATAATCACCAAGGGAAGAAAAAGAAGTGTTCAGCTATTAGGCCAAGACCCGACAATCATTTATGTCCCGATGACAAAACAATATGTTGAGTGGTGCATGGCAAATAGTTTGATTTTACAAGGAGCCTTAACAGATTATTCAGGAAGTATTGATATCCACTTACCAAGTCATAAGTTGTTTTCCTCTTTACAGACATTACAAATAGAACAGAAGCCCTTATGTAGAGAGCGACCAGTTGACGGCCTTACAATATTTACTGATGGCTCAGGAAAAACAGGCAGAATCATGGAGAGGCAATTGCAGCAGGCCCGTTGCTTCCGGGAGCGTGACATTAGAGATTCTGGCATGGCTGGTGGGTGACATCGATTCTGCAGGACATGTGATGCTGCAGGGTCGTGCGGCAGTTGACTTTTGTTGCTAGCGAATGGGCATGGATGCGTTATGTGATTTTGAGGGCGTGTGTTATGTGAATTGGAGGGAGTGTGTTATGGTTTTTGGTTTTAGGTTGGAAAACTTGTTAAATGGATAGGGATTTTTAGGTTGGAAAACTTATCTGGTGGATAGGGATTGGTGGGCTGGCTAAAAGCTTTAATCAAAGTCACTTTTCTTTCTATTAGTATATTTCTATGCATAATCATGTGTTTATCGTGTTTTCTGCAAATTGTACAATGAGCAATTGATAGTTCTTTGAAGGCTGTGATGATTGTAGACAAAGAAGGGGGAGATGCGGGCATAAAAGATTCCACTGCCGCGCATGTGCAAGGCAAGTGGCCGATGCCTCGGCATACCTGTAGTATCAGCAGCAAGCACAGAGCAAGCGGCCAATACTCTCATGCTCGCTAGCTTGAGACCTTGGAATCGTTAACACAAGACCCGTGGAACAGTAAGAAAAGAATGTGTAAGACGAACAAGCAAAGAAGGAAAAAAATGAAGATAAGGGGCATATCTGTAGCAGTAGTCATTGCACTTTATCGCTGCACATGTGGGATCTTTAGAAGTGGAAATTCACTGGGGTAGCAGTTAGCTAGGTAGAGAAACACTATATAAGCCTTTGCCTTTGCACAATAAAGTGATTTAGTATGTCACCCTAAAATGGAGTCCGTGCCTTAATCGCTACAGCTAAGAGTTGGGCCGCTGAGGAACATCAAAACAATAGTTTGCTTATTGTTGATGTTGTATAATGTTAATTGCTGTACAATACTGTATGCCACCATTTTTATGATTACTATGTCTCATATCAAAGGTAGTACAGTGAGGATCACACAGATTAATAAAGAACAAACTTTGATGGAACTGAGCAAAGTTCAGCAGTGATGAAACCATAACTGGCTTCAGCAACTGGTACCCAGCAACTTCCCCAAGATCAACATCTTCAACCTGCAGACCGTGGGCATGGGCTGCACCAGATACATCAGTTGCAAACTCCAGATGCAGCATGCAATAATCAAACACCACTCGCCATCTCTCCTGTCCTGAAAGACTGTTATGACAGATGGAGCCCAAAGTCATGGACCAAATGAATTTAACAGATTTTTGGAGGGATGGCCTATGGACTAAGTGTTGGAGGCTAAAATAAATTTACTTATAGAATGTTAAAATTAATGGCTTAGAGTTAAGTTAAATTGCAGTTTGCTTATAGCTTAGCATGAGTGGATAGCTTGACAGAACTGCACTTTGCTTTTAGCATTAGTGAACTTTGTTAGCAAGAATGACTAAGCAGAAAAGGGAAAGAAGAGGTACAGGACATCTTGCCCCACAAAGATAACAAGGACCAAAACCTTAAGGGAAAAGGCCTCCAAAGCAAGCAACAGATTGACAAGGGGACCTTTGTACAGATAAGACAGGTGGATGAACATTCACAGAATTACACAAGAAAGGGCCCCAGGGCCAAGCCAAGCCAGAAGATAAGGAAGCTGTGCCAGCTACAAACCTTAAAGATAAGAAAAGAGGCAGTGTGCCTGGAAGCAGGAAGGAAAACCAAATAAGGAGTAGGGAGACCCCTGCCCCCAAAATATCATTGGACCAGCTGCCATGTGGACAGTGCGTGAAGACCGCATGGAGAAGAGTGGATCTTAGATTGTAAGGGTATAATTGCCCAGGGATTCCATCATTCAGGGTGTGCTCCTCCAGAGGCACCCAGCTCGAGCTGAAAATAAACCGGACTCTGTGGCAGAACCTAGGGTCTGAACTCTTCATTACAGCTGGGGGCTAAGCCTGGATCCAGCTGCACCTAGACTGCCTCTCTGATGAGTAGTTAAGAAAGCAAAGGGACTGGCAACATAAAGGTGAATTATTTCTAGCTCGGTGGGTCCATGACACTTCAGGTCATCAAGGAAGGGATGCAGCATACAAATGGGCCCATGACCAAGGGGTGGATTTAACCATGGATGCTATTGTGCAGGTTATCCACCATTGTGAAACATGCACTGCAATAAAGCTAGCTAAAAGGTTAAAACCTTTGTGGCATGGGGGACAATAGCTGAAATACAGAGAAAACCATTATGTTTTATTCTTAAAAACCCTTTTCTGACTTATGGTAACATAGTAATGATGCAGATGCTAATTGCTGACATATGGATCATGGGATTTGTGGTGGTCATCTACATAGGGGCCCTCAGTTTTACTTTTTATGTTATCGATTGTAGGTACTGGGAAGAGGCATATTACATCATGGATCGCTTAAGCCTGATCTATTTAGTAATATTTATAGTAGTCTATCTTCCTGAGAATTATGAGTACAAAATGCCATACGATGCCCTCATAAAATTTTGTTTAAAGCTGGTCAAGTATGAACCTTGGAAACTGGTATTTTGGGACTCTTCTATAACACAAAGGGAGTAATATCTCTGTGTGTATGTATATCAAAAGACATGAAAAGTGATGGTGATCAACTGGAAAGTGTAAGATCTGGGTATGACATAGATGGTATGAAATAAAGGGTGGATAATGTCCTGGTTCTGGCTAGGAAAGTGTTAATTTCCTGGTGTTGATAAGGACAGGCTTAATTTTCACAAGAAGCTGGGAAAGAACACAGCCAACCAAACTGGCCAATAAGATATTCCATGCCATCGACATCATGTTCGGTATATATATAAAGGGGGAAGTGTTAGTTGATTTCAGTTCAGGTGGCTTAGCATAGCTGGGCTTGGTTCGTAGTCTGGGGTTTCACAGCATGTGAGGGTTTTTTTGCAGCACTTTTTTTTTTCTGTACTGCTGTTCACAGTGTGGTTCACTACTGGGAGCATGCTGGTTTCTCCTTCTCCAGTCGATGAGCTATTTTGCATTGTGTATCATCTGTTTAGTATGTTCTTTTATTGTTAGTATTGTTATATTCTCTTTACCTTTGCCGTCCTGTGAAAGTGTTCATATCTCGTCCCATGAATTTTACCTTTTGATTCTGATTCTCCTCCCTACTCCGTCCAGGAGGGGGAGGGATAAGTGAGTGGCCTCGTGGTTCTTTGTTTGTTGGCCGAGGCTAAACCACGACAATATTATATTTCACTCACTGAAGTTACAATGACATCCTGGTTAGTGACCTTTGGGTCACAGGAAGCAAATTTATCCTGTCTTTTTTATTTTGGATAGGAAACAAATTTAATTTCCAGTGACAGAGATGTTGAGAAACAGATCCATAGACAAGGCAAACTTTCCCAAGATGTTCCCTGACAGCCTGGAGAAGAGAATGCTCCGAGAAGATCTTATAGCAACCTTCCAGTACCTGAAAGGGGCCTACAGGAAAGCTGGGGAGGGACTTTTTACAAGGGTATGTAGTGATAGGACTACGGGCAATGGCTATAAACTGGAGAGGGGCAGATTTAGACTGGACATAAGGAAGAATTTCTTCACTATGAGAGTGGTGAGGCACTGGAATAGGTTGCCCAGGGAAGTTGTGGATGCCCCATCCCTGGAGGTGCTCAAGGCCAGGTTGGATGGGGCCTTGGGAGCCATCTAGATCATCTAGTGGGAGGTGTCCCTGCCTATGGCAGGGTGGTTGGAACTAGATGATCTTTAAGGTCCCTTCCAACCCTAACTATTCTATAATTCTATGATTATAGTAAATCTAAACTGTAGCAATACTGCATTTTACTTAATCATCTCTGATATCTGGTCTTAGATGCAGTCCATGAAAATACAGCTTTGGCTTGAGCTAAAGAGATATTATACAACATAAATGTGAAAGTTTATTTCAGATTTTTAATACTTGTGTAAACGGCAAATTTGCATGAACAGGACCTTTTAAAGTATGGTGTTCTGTTAAGCTATGAACAATAACGTTGATTGTTGATGTTGCTGTTGCCAAAGGCTAGTCTATATAGGAATGCAGGTCTTTTGAAGAGATGGCAATCTAATTGTGCTGTGTTCACCCATGTGTCCTTATGATAGTGCTATTAAACTTCTTTTCCCTATTTACTCATTCATCCTTCCCCTATCTCTGTTTAAGGTAGGTGTAGCCATGCTGTCTCTGCTGCAACATGCTAATTGGAAGCTTGGTTATAAGAAACAGAAATTTGTAGACTAACATGGTATATTCTGCAATTGATCACTGTTCTTTGTGGTAGTGGTAGTACAAAAGCAAATATTTTGTACCATACTGCCTCAAGGAAAGGAGAACATCAAGCTATTTTATCTCTCACTGAAGAGAACTCTTGACTGTTACCATATGGTAGTGGTCTAGAACAGTACACTAACATTAGTACTGTTGACATAACTATTTAAAATAAAATTGTTTTAGTCAAATTGCTCACATGACCTTTGTCTGCTGTTACCATTCACCGTACTTGATTGTCTCTTAATCTTATTAGTCTCTTATTCTGTGCTGTTTGAGAACTGAGACTAGCTGGTTTCATGGTTTAACCTCAGCTGGCAACTAAGCACCACACAGCCACTCACTCACTCCTCCCACAATGGGATGGAGGAGAGAATTAGAAGCGTAAAAGTGAGAAAACTTGTGGGTTGAGATAATGACAGTTTTAATAAGTAAAACAAAAGTCAAGCATGCAAACTGGACTTCAAGACCCATCCTTTTTTCTTCTTTGGATTTATCTCTTAATACATTTAGCCTTCCAGCACAGAAGAAACTGAAACTGCAAGGTAGTATTGCCATATTTTTATAGCCTTTGTTTGGTGTGAGATGCTAGTTAGAATAAGGGAAGAAGAAAAATAACAATACTTGTAGAACCAATGGATTTCATGTTCAGTCCTCTATTGGTTCATGATGAAATAATCTTACTAAAAGGTTCTTATTTAATGAACTGGTAAACATAATTATTTTTTAAGAGCATTTGCATAACTCACTGTCTACGTAACAGGTGTATATGTCTAATGCAGCTGTTAATCTTGTGTATGTTGGGGGATGTGTTTCAGTGTTGTGTATTTACCTGATCTTGGATGAACTTAAGACAAATAAGGGCGTAAAAAGTTGGCAATCCAGTATTTTGACATAGTAGCATTCTTCTAGGATACATCTGTCCTTTTTTGTGAAAATGTGAAAATTTCTGGTCATGTGGAAATGTTAAAAATACACACCGATAAACAGTTAGTATGTGATAGAGGCACTTCATCGTGATTACTGTTGTATTACCTTCAAAAGCAAAAATCAATGCAAAGTGTAATGCAAGCTGTTGCCAAAGGTTCTAGTAGCCTGTTTTAATAGTTATATTGGCATAAGCATAGAATCATAGAATCATAGAATCACTAAGTTGGAAGGGACCCACTGGGTTATCGAGTCCAACCATTCCTAACACCCCCTAAACCATGCCCCTCAGCACCTCATCCACCCGTCCCTTAAACACCTCTAGGGATGGTGACTCAACCACCTCCCTGGGCAGCCTGTTCCAGTGCCCAATGACCCTTTCCGTGAAAAATTTTTTCCTGATATCCGGTCTGAACCTCCCCTGGCGGAGCTTGAGGCCATTCCCCCTTGTCCTGTCCCCTGTCACTTGGGAGAAGAGGCCAGCTCCCTCCTCTCCACAACCTCCTTTCAGGTAGTTGTAGAGAGCAATAAGGTCTCCCCTCAGCCTCCTCTTCTCCAGGCTAAACAACCCCAGCTCTCTCAGCCGCTCCTCATAAGACTTGTTCTCCAGCCCCCTCACCAGCTTCGTTGCTCTTCTCTGGACACGCTCCAGAGCCTCAACATCCTTCTTGTGGTGAGGGGCCCGGAACTGAAGACAGTACTCAAGGTGTGGTCTCACCAGTGCCGAGTACAGAGGGAGAATAACCTCCCTGGACCTGCTGGTCACGCCGTTTCTGATACAAGCCAAGATGCCATTGGCTGCCTTGGCCACCTGGGCACATTGCTGGCTCATGTTCAGTCGGCTGTCAACCAACACCCCCAGGTCCTTCTCCTCCAGGCAGCTTTCTAGCCAGACTTCTCCTAGTCTGTAGCACTGCATAGGTCTGTTATGCTCCAAGTGCAGGACCCGGCATGTGGCCTTGTTAAAGTCTCAGCCCGGCGGTCCAGCCTGTTCAGGTTCCTTTGCAGAGCCTCCCTACTCTCCATCAGATCTACGCTTCCACCCAGCTTAGTGTCATCTGCAAGCTTGCTGAGGGTGCACTCAATGCCTCCATCCAGGCCATTGATAAAGACATTGAACAGGGCTAGACCCAGTACCAAGTCCTGGGGGACCCCACTTGTGACTGGCCTCCAGCTGGAGTTAACTCCATTGACCACCACTCTCTGGGCCCGGCCATCCAACCAGTTTTCAACCCAGGAGAGTGTGCGCCCATCCAGGCCAGAGGCAGACAGTTTCTGAAGCAGAATGCTGTGAGAAACTGTGTCAAAGGCTTTAATGAAGTCCAAGAAGACTATACCCAGTCTTTCCCTCATCCAGTAGTTGAGTCATTTTGTCATAGAAGGCAATCAGGTTAGTTTGGCAAGACCTGCTTTTCGTGAACCCGTGTTGACTGGGCCTGATCACCCAGTTCTCTTGCATGTGCTTCATGATAGCACTCAAGATCACCTGTTCCATGACTTTCCCTGGCACTGAGGTCAGACTGACAGGCCTGTAGTTCCCTGGACCCTCTCTGCAACCCTTCTTGTAGATGGGCACAACATCAGCCAGCCTCTAGTCTAGTGGAACTTCCCCAGTCAGCCAGGACCGCTGGAAGATGATGGAAAGGGCTTTGGAAAGGACATCTGCCAGCTCCTTTAATACTCTTGGGTGGATCCCATATGGCCTCATAGACTTGTGGGTGTCTAACTGGGCAAGCAAGTCTCTAACCACCTCCTCTTGCATCATTGGAGCCTCATTCTGCTCCTCTAACTCCTGGGTTTGTACACAGGGGGAACAACTTCCCTTACTATTAAAGATTGAGGCAAAGAAGGCATTAAGTACCTCAGCCTTGTTCTCATCCCTTGTCACTGTTGTTCCTTCTGCATCCAATAGGGACTGAATATTCTCCCTAGTCCTCCTTTTCTTGTTAATGTATTTGTAGAAAGATTTTTTATTTTCTTTCACAGACTTAGACAGTTTGATTTCTAGTTGGGCCTTAGCCCTCCTGATTTTTTCCCTGCACGATCTCACTTCCTCCCTGTAGTCCACCCACGACGCCTGTCCCATCTTCCAAAGCTCATAGACATTCCTCTTCTTTTTGATGCCTCTCAAGATCTGCCTACTCAACCGAGCTGGCTTTTTTCCCCCGCCGGCTCCTTTTCCAGAACATGGGGATGACTTGCTCCTGAGCTGATAGGATTTCATTTTTGAAGAGCGCCCAGCCCTCATGGGCTCCCTTGCCATTAAGGGCTGTCTCCCATGGGACTTTGCTAACCAGCCTTCTGAACAGTCCAAAGTCTGCCCTCTGGAAGTTTAATGTGACTATTGTGCTAATCCCCTTCTTCATCACACCTAGAACTGAAAACCCTATCATCTCATGATCGCTTTGTCCCAGGCATCCTCCAACCATCGCATCTCCCACAAGGCCTTCTCTGTTCACAAACAGCAGGTCAAGGAGGGCACCCTCCCTTGTCAGCTCACTCACCAGTTGTGTCAGGAAGTTGTCTTCCATGCCCTCCAGGAACCTCCTAGACTGCTTCCTTTCTGCTGTACTGTACTTCCAGCAGATATCTGGAAGACTGAAGTCTCCCATGAGGACAAGAAGTAGCGATCTAGAGACTATCCCCAGCTCTTTATAGAAGAGCTCATCGGCTGCTTCTTCTTGGCTGGGTGGGCTCTAGCAGACTCCCATCACAATATCTGCCTTTTTGTGGGCTCCACTGATTTTAACCCATAGGCACTCAGTCCCTTCCTCACTGTAATTGAGCTCAAGGATATCAAAGCACTCTCTAACATAGAGGGCTATACCACCTCCTTTCCTGCCCTTCCTGTCCCACCTGAAGGGTTTATTCCCCCCCATGACTGCACTCCAGTTATATGAGCCATCCCACCATGTTTCTGTGATGGCAACGACATCGTAGTCACCTTGCCCTACAACAGCTTCCAACTCCTCCTTCTTATTGCCCATGCTGCGTGCATTGGTGTAAATGCACTTCAGCTGGGCTGGCAAACCTTCAGCCCTCGTAAAGGGAATAGAGTTCATTCCTGATTGACTGGTCCTTGGAATAACTAACTCCTCAGTGCCAGTTTCATCCTTTCTGTCCCCAGGTATAAGCAACCCCTACTTGCTCTGAAGTGATGTACTTGTGGTCCTCTCCAGCACACCATCTCTCAGTTACTGGCGTCCCAGAAGCCTGAAGCATCTTCACGCTCTCCTTGAGACACACTTCTAGATATGGAAATGTTCCTAATTTTGCCCTCTATTTAAAAAAGATGCAAATTATTTTCAAATGTATTGGAAAAATAAAAGCGTAAATGCCTAAAAGTCCTTATTTTGTGCATTACTGAAAATGATGCGCATTATTATGAAACACAATGCAGAGCACTGAGGAAGAAAGATGAACAGCTCTTACCTTCCCTTGGAGCAGTGATTAAATTGTCTTTTCCTCTTCCCTCCCCTATCTTATTTTGACTAGGTTGACATCCTACTTTCAAATATTACAATATGTGGATTTCTCTTGTTGGGGCTATTCTGTGCTGCATTGTGATGTTTGTCATTAATTGGTGGGCAGCACTTCTAACAGATGTCATAGTCCTTGGACTCTATATTTATGTCACTTACAAGAAACCAGGTATGTATAAGGATTTCCTCTGGTTTTGGTTTGGGGAAGAGGGGGGTAGAGGAAAGAAAAGGTCATGTTGTTTAGAGAAAAAATGAGAACAATCCTATTTGGATAGCTAGTTCAAACTTCTGTTTCAGACTTTCCAGTTGTAATGAAATGTAATTATGCCTGTATATTCATTGCTGTTGTCTTCCTTCCCCTCAGAGTACAGCAGGATCCATCCAAACCGAACATGTTTGCCCTTAGACATAAACATTGGAATGAAAGTTAGAGGGAAAGGTGCATATGAGAAGAGCTTGCGTTACAGTGCTGAATGCACTAGAAAAGCATGTTTTGGCATGAAATTAAAGGGGATGCTTCTATACTCTTCTGGATTGGAAAGGGATTTGTGTAGTGTTGTGGGGTGTTTTTTTTTCAATAAACCATTCCTGCAGCTATGAACAACAATTTATACACTTCCTTTTTTTCCCTTTAAGAACATTATATTTTTATAAGTGCAACACTGAGCAGGACTGAGCCAAAACATGTTCCTGAAGTTGACAATAAGGAAAGAGCAAAATCCTGTGCTGTGAAGATTATAAAGTACTTAAATGATAAATTAATTTCAACTAGCAAAATTAGAACATATATGGGAAAAACTAAATAAAGAGGATACTAAGAGCTTTCATTTCTTCATAAAAATAATATTCTAAAAGGAATTCCATAATCTCGTCTGTCCTCTTTATTGCATCAAAAGTTATTCATTTAAAGTATTTTACTTAGTTTAGGCAATGCTTTGCAAGATTAGTTTTTCCTTTGCTGTGATGTAGAATAACTGAAGATCTCCTTTTTCCCTAAATATTTTTTTTTTAACTTTGGAATTGACAGTCTTTGAAATGTTGGAAATTACTCAGTTCCTTCTCTTTTTCCTCTTGTTTTCCTTTCCTTTTCTTCTGTTTTTCCTCCCTTTTTCCTCCTTTTTCTTCTTTATTGTAAAATATCAAATTATAACTTCTATTGGACATCTTCTATTGAACATCTTCTACAGAAATGTTATCTTTAAATAGAATTGCTTATTTAGTTGTAGAGTCTTTTCACCAGTTGGTGTTCAACATTCCTTTTGTGATCATGTAGTCTTATGCTGAACTGCTTTAGATAAAATATTGAAACTTCAAACATTCCCACAGATGTGAATTGGGGATCCTCAACACAAGCTTTGATTTAATTGAATGCACTACAGCATTCTATTTGTCCCTCAGGAGTGGAAGATCATGTGAAAAACTTCAGGGACCAGTTAATGGACATTAAGAACGTATTAAGGACATAGGAAATGACTTCTGCTATGTATCCAGTACGGTGGGATTGTGATGTTTCCTGTTATGGTTTCCATTAAATTGCCTATTCACCTCCTATGGGTTGCAATAACTTTGAATTGCACTATCTTAGCCTCTGAGCATATCTACATTAGCATTTTATTTCTGATCAAGAGTGCACTTCAGAAACAAGTCTGTTGATGATGCCTGTTTACTACTGCAGTTCAGTTTGTATCATGGACTGGTGGTCTCAAGGCATGTAAATTGGATTCTTTTTTGATGAAAATGAATTGGAAGATGTGCTCCAAACTGCTAATGGGCATTCAGTCAACATGGTCAGGATAAAACTGATTTAAGCGAAAATCCCAGAAATACGTATAACACTTATGTTGTGTCCGCAACACTAGCTGATTCACATTAGGGATATTCTCTTGCACTGCAGTAGTGACAAACAGGCTACACTAGCATTCTTCGCCTAACTGAAGGGAAGAACTGATTTTTTCATCAGTCAGCGTGGCTGCCCAAGAAATGTGCTACTGAAGTAGGTAATTGCCTATCCTACAGTATGTATACTGCTTTTATGGAATGAGCTATTCTAGAAGAAAGGTGCATAAAAAAAATTTAACAGAAGGTGTTGATTACTTAAACTTTCCTCTAAATAGATAGAATCATAGATTGAACAAGACTTTACCAGGTGATCTTGTCCAAACATCTGTAAGGCTTGATCAAAGGATCAATCTCTGTCTCAACATTTCTCATCAGATATTGAGCCGCAGAGCTTGACTGTATTAATCGCAGATGTTGGCCTTACAGCCTTACAAAAGAGGGTGCGGGGTGCTCGTTCTGTACCAACTTTGGAATGCTTTGTACCGGCCGAGGCTGGTGCATAGCGAATATTTTGCACCTGTCTCCAAGCCTCCCTGCTCCCCGTACCTACCTCCCTACTCACCACCACTGTGAAGCAAGACAGGAGAATTAATGATGGGACATACCATAGACTCATGCTCCAACAGAGCGTGCGGAAGGACTAGTTCATCCAAAGTTCAAGTGATGATGACTACTAGCCTTCATCGGGGACCCCAAGTCAATCACCGCCACCAGGAGGAGCATATGTGCAAGGGGACGAGACCTGCCTCCAAAGCTGACCATGTCTCAGACACTCCTCTCTTGGCATGTGTGGCCTGCCAGGTGGAGTTTGGCAAATCTCCACAGCACTGAGGTGGAGCAAAGGCGGGTTGCAAGGAGGAACCAGACATATGGACTAGCATAAAAGACAGCTCTGAAGCAGCAGATTTTTGAAGATCTTCCCCACTCTTCGATCACATCGATTGAAGACAGAAGCAGAGGAACGCCTTCTGGAACAGGACCCCTGTGGACCTGTGGTGGTAGCTATAACCCCCCTTTTCCTTCCCTTTCCTCCCCATCCTTTTCTTTCTCTCTCTCTCTCTCTCTCTCTCTCACAAGCCACTTTATGGGCACAATTAAAAAAGTTCCTGTTTGGATTGAAATTTAACTCCATTGACTTGTTGAATTATTGCTTTGCTTTCTTTTTGCACTCTGAGATCATAGCTGAAAAGACACCATCCACTCAATTAGCTTAGTGCAGAGACATCTGCAAAGTTAGACTGAACTTTGTTAGATCAGGTTGTTCGGGACCACATCCAGTCAAGTTCTGTGTATTTCCAATGATGGAGATTTTGCAGCTTCTCTGGGCAATCTTTAATAGTTTTAGACTACCCTCTTTTTTTCCTTTTTTTCTAATGTTGGAATGTCCTATGTTATATCTTCAGTTGCCCTTTTTCTTTTTTTCTTTTTTTTTCCTGTGTGCTTCCAGAAAGAGTCTGGCTCCATTTTATCTATAGCCTCCTATTAGATAATTGAAGACAACACTGTGATTCCCACACTTGCCTTTTTTTAAGACTGAATTAATTTAGCTGTCACCCTTCCCTTGTACTCTATGTGCTCTAGCCTCCAAATCTTTGTGACCCTTTATTGGAAACTCATCTCTCTTCAAATTGGGCAGTTATCTCCTATATGCTGCCCATGCTCAGCATAGGGTTTGTACTACTGACACTTAACCGAGCAAATCTCTATCATCCCTTGCATCTAAAACTGAGAAATGTCTTATTCTGTCATAGTTATGTTCAGTGTTTTAGCAAGTGAATCTACCTACTGAAATCTTTTGTTGTTTACAAAAAGGAACTTGCCTACTTAGGGCATAATTAAAGGAGTGAGTTTGAGGAGAGATTCTTGATACAGGTGCCATTTTCTCTCAAGGTTAAGTCCAGAATCCAGAACATGGCAGTGATGGAGTATTTTTCAAAGAAAAGATTGATAATGTTGCCTGTCATTTGAGGAAAATAAAACAGTTCTGCCCCCTAGCCTCTCTTGGAAGTGACAAAAAATTTCTTAAGCAAGTATAGGATAGGTACTCACGATGTCTGCGTTGCATAGATACAGACAGTCGAAATAAGATGTCAGCCAGTTATGATAGTTATCAGCATAACCTCAATGAATGTCATAGCAAAACCATAAATTGTGAATGTATTAATATGAATATTAGTGATTTTTCTACTCCTAAAGAGCTGGCTGTTGTAGGCATAAACTGCAAAACTTGAAGTCTAATTATGAAATGACTGTTCTTCCTGAAGTTCTAAGACTATCTGACATTAAAATCCCCCATTATTTACAAACATCCTACTATTACACCCAGTAACATTGTTAATGGGGGAAAAAACAGCCTGACTCAAGAAGAAAAGGAATCTGTGCTTTGATGTCTAGAATACTTCCTTCCTCTCCTTCACTGACCTTGGTATGTGCAGGATTGTTTCTCATTTTTTCTCACTCCGCCTCTCACAGCTGCTGTGCAGTGTTTTCTACAGAGGCACCACCAACTTCACTCATTGGCTCATCTTTGGGCTGCAGTGGGTCTGTTTTGGAGCTGACTGCAACTCGCTCTGTCCAACATGGGGACAGCCCTTGTTCCCTTCTCACAGAGACCGCTTCTGCAGCCCCTCCTTCTACCAAAACCTTGCCACGTAAACCCAATGCAACATTTTTTTGAGTTGTAAACTTCTCTAATCATTTTACAGAGGAGGTATAGATCTCCACATAAGTCAGTTAAAAGTATACTGGCTTTAGGAGTAATTTTTGGTAGTCTTTTTAGATTGACACTGATTTCTAACTTATGGCACAAAATGTTTTTAATATTAGAGGCATAATACATCCTAAAAATAACTGGTTCTAGTATGAAAAATGAACCGCAGCTGTTATAGGGACACAGAGAGACAGACAAATGACTTTTAGTGATTCTTATGGTTTAGAAAAAAAATAAAAATATTCTGAAATCAATGTGACTGGATATTTCAACTTTTAAAATTTATTGTAAAAATAAATTAATAATGAATTAATGGCTAAGTAATGAAGTCATAGAATCATAGAATGGTTTGGATTGGAAGGGACCTTAAAGACCATCTAGTTCCAACCACCCTGCCATGGACAGGGACACCTCCCACTAGATCAGGCTGCTCAAGGCCCCATTCAACCTGACCTTGAACACCTCCAGGGAGGGGGCATCCACAACTTCCCTGGGCAACTTGTTCTGCTGTCTCACCACCACTCATGGTGAAGAATTTCTTCCTAATAGCTAATCTAAATCTTCTCTCCTCCAATTTAAAGCCATTCCCCCTCATCCTATCACTACATGCCCTTCTAAAAAGTCCATCACCATCTTTCTTGTAGGCCCCTTTCAGGTACTGGAAGGCAGCTATAAGGTGTCCCCAGAGCCTTTTCTTCTCCAGGCTAAATAACCCCAACTCTCTCAGCCTTTCCTCATAGCAGAAGTGCTCCAGCCCTCTGATCATCTTCGTAGCCCTCCTCTGGACCTGTTTCAACAGTTCCATATCCTTCTTATGTTAGGGATTCCAGAAATGGACACAATACTCCATGTAGGATCTCATGAGAGCAGAATAGAGGGGCATAATTACCTCCCTCGACCTGCTGGCCACGCTTCTTTTGATGCAGCCCAGGATATAGTTGGCCTTCTGGCATGCAAGCGCACATTGCCAACTCATGTCGAGCTTCTCATCAATGAGCACCCACAAATCTTTCTCCGCAGAGCTGCTCTCAATCACATCATCCCCCATCCTGTATTAAAAACACAGATTGCCCTGACCCAGGTGTAGGACCTTCCACTTGGCCTTCTTGAACCTCGTGAGATTCCCACAGGCCCACTTCTCCAGCTTGTCCAGGTCCCTCTGGATGACATCCTGTTCTTCTGGTTGTATAACATTTTGCTTACAATTGTTTGGCTGTGCCTTCTCATTGCTAATGATAAAAGGATATGATTCCAATTCTTCTGTTGGACAGAGAAGGATCTAAGCCAGAATATGTAAAAGGATGTAAATTAAAAGATGAGGGAAAAAATTTAGCCCTCTGACTTAGTTGTATCTAAATTCTGTTCCTCATCTTTGAAAATGTCTAAGTATTAAGCCTTAGTAGGATTATTGAGTTTGTAACCAATTAATTAATCATAAGTATGCTGACAATTGTGAAAGAATTATCTTTTTCCTAATTTAACATAATCCTCTAAAAGTAGATGAGGATATTATCTCTCCTATGAGGATTATGGTCTCACAGAAAATATTTTAAAGAAGCCTCTCTTTGTAAAAAGTAAGTAAACAAAACTCCAGTGGGAATTACTTCTAACCTTTCCCCCAACACCTTTTCACAATTCTAGACCTCAGTGCTTAATTATGACAGGTGCTCCAAACTCATGTCCAGCTTTGCTTCACCCTGTCCATTCTTTCACCAAAAACGTGGGCTTCATGGTCTGTGGCCATGTACATATGGTAAGTTTATTATTTCTTTTTATTTTTAAGTTACCTTGACTTTTTTTACAAAACTGTAATTTTCTTCATGCAAAATATGTTAGTTTCCTGAGAAGTGCAAAAATTATTATTTACTGGTGGGATCCACTTATGTAGGGGTCACCACCTCTGCAGTTATGTGTGCTACACCTTTAGGGAAGTTAATATGACAGTTAACATAAACATCAGGATGTTGTGCTTTGCATCACTGTTTATCTACTTTTAAAGGAAAGTCTTGCAGTCTTTGTGTTTTAGGATATGTATGATATGCATAGGATGGGAGGAAACTTATCAAAATTAGTATCTTTGATCATTTGATACTTAAATGCTTTGAAAGATTTGGAGGAGTAAAGCAAATATTGGAATACAGCCTGGGCCTTTTTTTTATCCTTGCATCATTCAGTCTTGGGCTCTCTCATACTTTGGACAGAGTAGTCAGTTGAAATGACAGCAGTATACAGCTAGCTGTCTAAGTTAGTGCTGTCTTCTCTGAAAGAAAACACATTTTTCTCTCTGCAATAGATGGAATTGCATTCCTATTGTTGTCCAAAATGTGGATTCATTATTCATTGTCCAATAAGACCATGAGAGACATTGTTTATTCAGGTTTGCGCAAATCCCAAGTGCTTTGAGATTTTTTTTTCCTTCAAATCAAGCACACCTCAAGGAGTTTGTCACCTTCATTTATACACAAAGTTACACAAAGCCATACATTATTCATGATCCATGTAATCACGTATTTGCATGTAATTATAATAAATGCAAGTCACTCCTTGCACCTTTTGTGCATGCTCCAAGGGGATCTTTAGGGGTATCTGGTGGTTGGTACCCCAAAAATCACCTACTGAGTTCACCCATCAGTCGACTCCTCCCAGTCTCCTCTCAATTATTGGCAGTATCTCTAAACCGCTGGCTTGGAACCTCTTAATTTAATTAAATGTCCAGTTCCTCATTCAAAAGTCATGCTAATAAATTGCACTATTATCTAACCATACAGCTGAACAAACTTTAATTCTCTGCCACTACAATTACAAAAGATAATCATTAACTGGGACCCATCTTGTGTAAGTCTCCTGCCTATCTGATGATCCCAAGATATTTTTTTTAGATATTAAAAATATCATGAGCTTTTACCAACACTATCTCAGGCAAACGACCACAAAGGCTGTTATTTATCATAAGCAAATACATGGAGACTTGATTAACTTTGTATGAATGAGGAAAGTTGGATCTTAAAAATCACAGCAGAAACTTGTAAATTGTGGCCTTTTTTCTTTAGTTTAAATATAGAGTCAAATCTTAAAGGTAGCTTCCTCCAAAGCCATAAGACTCATGGCAGTACATGGAGACACAGAATGGTTGAAACTGGAATATGAAACAGACTAGAAGCAGAAATATTTGGGGTTGGTCTTAATCAAGCTGTAAATCTCAATCTTTCATACGGATATTTCCCCAGATCATAAAATGGTAAAACCATGAAAAGTTAAATAGTAATATGAAGTGATAATACATTTTAAAATCATGGCAATTTAAGGGGACTTGATAGCTGTGTGGAAGCTAGTAGTCCAAGAAAGATGTGTTGGTAACTAATTCAAATTACTGGTTTTGTAAGAAACAAGAGACTGAGCCAGTTCTGAATGTCCCTTGATGGTAAACAGAAAACAGTGGTAGTCTTAATGTCTCAGGCAGTTGTTGCTTTTCACTCCTCTAACTCGCTTCTACAGTCTGATCTTGGATTAGCAATGCAGACTTCATGTTGTGCTTGTACATGTTGTACTGAATCTCACAAGAAACAGTTTTCATAGAACTTCAGTAGAGACACTACTGTGATGAAGGGTTTCTGAAATAGCAGGAGTGAGCAGTAGTAGGATTATGTATAAATGCAGGCAAACTCAATTTTAGTACAACTCAAAACAAATAGTTCCATAAAAACCTAATATTAAGTCATCTTATATCTACATATGTTTTGTTACAAGGCCCTTTTCTTTTAAAATTATGTTATGCTTTGGAGGACAAGCTTATGCCACAAGCTGATCAAGTGGTTGTGCTCTGCAGGAACAAGAATGTTTGAGGTTGTGGAATCCTTATCCTAAAAATGAGAATGTGATCCACTCTTTACTGCTGTTGATGATGAGTGATTTTTTTTTTTGGTGGTCTGGGTTTTTTTGGGTAGTGGAGAAGCACATTATGAGGTTCTTCAAGTTTGATTTGTATTCTATCAGCAAAATAAAAAAATATGCTTTATTACTACTGATACTCATATTTCTTTTTCCCTCTCACCCTTCATTTCCTTCTTTTGAAAGGGTTCTCAGAGGGAAGCAGTGAAGGAACGGTTAACTGATCTGGCCAAATATCAGTGATGGCTTATTAAAAAACAAGATGAAGGCCTTCTATGTACCTGTGTATGCAAAGGACTTGAGGGATGGAGGACAGTCTGTGTCCTCTTTTATATTTTTTAACGGAGGTGGTGAGGATGAAGAAAAAAATAATTAAATGTTTTTATACTTTGCACATTGAAATATTTTCATTGTGCAAAGTTTTAAAACTAAAAAAATACATGTATGCTTAAAAAAAAAAAAGAAAAGAAACCCTTTAGTTGTTTCAGTAATTTAGTTTTAAAAAAAATAATTTGTGTTCTCCTTAGGCTGCTGGTCTGGGTAGAATGAGACCTAACACCCTTGTTCTTGGATTTAAGAGAGAACTGGAGACAAGCTGACACTAGAGATGTTGAAATCTATATACATTTATTCTAGTAAGTAGAAAATGCAGAAATGTGGATAACTCATATTACCAAATAAACTGAAATGAAACATAAGCCAAAGAACTTCTACCTCAAGATGTTATACAAGCTTTCTTCTAAATTCTTTCAGATGCTTTCCAATTTTCCACATTGCTGATCCAACGACCTTCAGTACAGTATTTTTTTCTCATATGGAAATTAATAAACAGCTGGTTTACAGTTTGAATAGATTAAATTTCTATTTAATAATCCTTTCTGCATCTAGAGAGGATTGTGACAGTGATTTGAGACTTAAGAGTTACAGTCTTTGGAGATTAAGTCTAGAAAACGGATCAACTCTTATGCTAAATTTTCATCTTCCAGTTAAACCGTCTGCTATAGTAAGCAAAATATTTATTATAAATGAGCACTAGACACACAAAGTAATACGGTAGCCCAAAACCAAATGGCAAAGGAAATCCCAGTGTAATTTGTCATTTGTGAAACTCTGACTGGTTCTGGTTGAAAAAATTAATAAGATAACTTTCACTGCTAACATTGAAAAAAAACCTCAAAATTTGCTTCTCAAACACTTGCACTTATACAGATATTATTATTTTGTTGTTGTTATATGCTACTTAACCGGTTTTACTTGTGCTTTACCCTTGTCAGGGTAAAGACTTATAGGGTGGAAACTAAAACACCTTTAATGAAACAACAACAATAATAATAAAATATTATTAATAAGAAAATAATAAAATCATATACAAATATATGAAATCACACACACCCTCCCCCAATGACTACATCACCACTGATGCTGCAAAGCAGGTCGAGGGGTGGGGTGGCGGCGGGGAGGATTCAGGCTGGATTCAGTGTCAGGAAGGAGCTGGACTCAGGAACTGGATCCGGGATGAGGGGCAAAAGCACAGACAAGGCCCGTATTAGATGTTGGCCATCAAAGAAGAAAGCTTGACCCTCGTGATCCTTCAGTTTTATAATGAGTATGATGTACAAGTATATTTAAAGTGCTGATGATTAACGGCTGATGCAAACTGTATGATATGATTAAGTTCATATTTTTCTCTTTCAAATCTCGGGTTTTCTGTCCTGTAGAAATAAGCACATTAAACTTATATCTAATCTGATTCTGAATTAAAATTTCATATCTTTGATAGGCTTTTAACAGGCTGCTGTTCTTCACAAGCTGCTCCAGCATGGGTCCTTTCCACGGAGTACAGTCCTTCAGGAACAGACTGCTCCATCATGGGTCCCCTGCAAGGCCACGGGTCCTGCCAGGAGTCTGTTCCAGTACGAACTCTCTATGGGCTGCAACTTCCTTCAGGGCACATCCACCTGCTCTGGGGCTCCATGTGCCCCTCAATGGGCTGCAGAGTGGGTATCTGATCCACTGTGGTCCTCCATGGGCTGCAGGGGAACAACCTGCCTCACCATTGTCTTCACCATGGGCTGCAGGGTTATTTCTGCTCCAGCACCTGGAGCACCTCCTCCTCCTTCTTCACTGACTTTGGTGTTTGCAGAGTCGTTTCTCTCACCTATTCTCACTCCTCTCCCTTAGCTGCTGTTTCACAGCATTTTTTACCCTTTCATAAAAATGTTATCACAGAGGTGCTACCAATGTCTCTGATTGGCTCAGCTTTGGCCTGTGATGGGTCCATCTTGGAGCCATTTAGAACTGTCTCTGTCCAACATGGAGGCAGCTTTTGGTGTCTTCTCACAGAATCCACCGTCGCATCCTCTCCGCTACCAAAAACCTTGCTACAGAAACACAACGCAGCCTGACATCTATAAGTATACCCTATATTCAGCAACAAAACTTGGTTTTATATATATACAACTATCTGTATATCTAAGCTGTATATACTTGCTTCCCCTTAACTTAATGTTACTGAAAGAAAATAGAGGCTACCAAATTGATATCATGTACTTAAGACTCAAGTCTAGAAGTTAAGAAAATAATTTAGCAGAAGTTACATGATCTAATAACACTATACGTAGGAAATCAGGCAGGAAAGGGAAGAGACCAGCGTGGCTGAGTCGAGACAAGCTGGTCAAACTCAAGAACAAGAGGGAACTGGCAAGGGAAGTGAAGACTAACAAGAAAGGATTCTACAGATACATCAATCAGAAGAGGAAGGTTAAAAAGAACGTACCCCCACTGATGGTTGAAAATGGTGACCTCATATCAACAGACAAAGAGAAGGCTGAGGTACTCAACAACTGTTTTGCCTCATTCTTCACTGATAACCACTCTCCTCACCCCTCCTGGGTCATGGGACAACAAGATGATGACCAAGAGGGTAAACACTCTCCCGCTGTAGAGCAGGATCAGGTTTGTAACCACTGAGAACCTGAACAAATATAAGTACATGGGACCTGATGAGATGCATCCCAGAGTCCTGAAGGAATTGGCCGATGTGGTTGCCAAGCCACTCTCCACAATATTTGAAAAGTCATGGTAATCAGGAGAAGTCCCTGGTGACTGGAAGAAGGGTAATGTAGGAAAGCGATACAGTTAGACTGAAGCAAGAAACTTAGAGACTTTGAGAACTATGGTGTAAACAAAGAAAGGGGAATTGTAGGTTGTAAACAAGAGATAATTGTAGGCCAGCTGAGTTGAACTTAATTGCTGCAGCTGTGAGTTCCTGTGAAGTGGCCAATCACCGGGGTAGATGCAAACAAAGTGATAAGGGTGTGTAAAGCCCGGCAAAGAGAGAGGTAGTTAGAGCACCTAAACGGAAAGAGTTAGAGCAGCACCCAAACAGGGGCCGGGCCAGCTGATTGTGGCAAGTGGTGCCCAACGTGGGGCACAAACCTGGGAGGCAACCGAGAAAGGGGACTAGGAAGAGGTCCAGCGATGCTCGGTTGAACCTGAAGTGATACATGATAAAGCCAGTGAGAAGCACTGAAGCAGAGTATGACGCCTGAAAGAAGGTGAGCCAGTGGGAGAAGCACTGAAGCGATATATGATAATGCTAGTGAGAAGCACAGCTGAGTATGCTGAGCGTGAAAAAGAAAACGAAAAAGAAAACAAAAGAAAAAAAGCTGAGTACAGTAATAAGTGCCGCAGAAGAAAGTGAGCGTTTAAAAGCCCTTCAAGAACAAAAGAAGCAAGGGTCTCTAAATGTAGAAGAATTAATGCCGCAGAAGAAAGCTGTGACAAGAAAGTTAAGAAGATGCACCAATAGATAGAAACTTTGAGAACTATGTTTTAAACAAAGAAAGGGGAATTATAGGTTGTAAACAAGAGATAATTGTAGGCCAGCTGAGTTGAACTTAATTGCTGCAGCTGTGAGATCCTGCGATGTGCCCAGTCACCAGGGTAGCCGCAAATGAGGCGATAAGGGTGTATAAAGCCTTGCAAGTCCTTTATGACCAACCTAGTGGCTTTCCATGATGAGGTAAGCGCAGCAGTGGACATGGGTAAACCAATGGATGTAACTTATCTGGACTCCTGTAAAGCCTTTGACATGGTCCCCCACAACATCCTTCTCTCTAAATTGGAGAGATATGGATTTGATGGGTGGACGGTTCAGTGGGTAAGAAACTGGTTGGATGGTTGTATTCAGAGAGTAGTGGTCAATGGCTGAAGTCCAGATGGAGGTCCGTGACAAGTGGTGTCCCTCAAGGATCTGTACTGGGACTGGTGCTGTTTAATATCTTCATCAGTGATATAGACAGTGAGATTGAGTGCGCCCACAGCAAGTTTGCAGGTGACACATCAGAAGGACGGGATGTCATCCAGAGGCACCTGGATAGGCTGGAGAAGTGGGCGTGTGAGAACCTCTTGAGGTTCAACAAGGCCAAGTGCAAGGTCCTGCACCTGGGTCGGGGCAATTTGCAGTTTCAATACAGTCTGAGGGATGATGTGATTGAGAGCTGCCCTGAAGAGAAGAACCTGGGGATGTTGGTCAATGAGAAGCTCAACATGAGCCAGCAATGTGTGCTCGTAGCCCAGAGGGCCAACCGTATCTGTGTCCCCAGTTCTGGAACCCTCAACATAAGAAGGATATGGAACTGTTGGAATGGGCCCAGAGAAGGGCTACACGGATGATCAGAGGGCTGGAGCACCTTCCATACAAGGACAAGCTGAGAGAGTTGGGGTTGTTCAGCATGGAGAAGAGAAGGCTCAGAGAAGATCTTTGAGCTCTAGGCCTCTAAATAAAATGGTAGGCCACAAGCTACAATGAGGATTTTTTTGTTGTTTTAAATAGTTAATGAGATTGAGTGAGAAGCAGGTCACAAAGCTGTACATTGAAAGTGCTGCTAAATTTATGAAGAGTTATTTACCTCAGACTAGAATGTTATATTATATGCATATTAACAGATACAAATAATTCAGGATATTTTGACATTAACTGACTTTTCTCTTTTAAGGAAAAATCTTAAAGTGACTTTATAGTTAAGTGAGAAATATTTGGATTTGGGCTTTGTTTCTTTTTAAGTCCAAGTCATTCTTAGGACGCTGGTTTTTTTATCTGAAAAAGCATTTCTTTCTACATCTTTTTCTACTTTTTAAAAGTATAAAACAGTTGTGTTTTCATTAACATCACAAAGGGAATTAACATTTTCATTTTGTATGTTTAACCATGTTACAGAGGATGAGGACGATGGAAAGACTCCAACACAATTACCGTTGAAAAAAGGCAGACATTTTTCACCATTTTGTGTTAAATCATTCTTTGACATTGTTAACTTTGATTTTCCTTTCACACTCTTTTCTATACACACGTGTGTATATACCACAGAGAGAAAATATCAGCCATAGAATTTGTTTCTTGGTACCTGAATTGGAATATGGTCAGTTCATCTTCAAGGATTAGGTTGTGGTAAAATGAAAATGAAAGTTTGTGCACCTTCCCAGAACAGGTTGTTACTGAGAAATGATTGTATATGTATCCAAAATATGAATGTGAGGTGGTTTTGGTTTTTTATGTTTGCTTTTAGATTTTTTTTTTTATAATAAAAAACTTTATTCTTTATAATAAATACTGAAATCTATTTAGAAGCTTGCTTAGTTCTCTGGATCTCAAATATATTACTGGATCACTATTTGATTTAGGGGTAAAGGAAGGTTTATCTAGTAGTATACTCTCAACTGTTGTATCAGTCTATTCAATGTATGTTCTGAAGCTGTAGTTGTTGCCATAGCATTTAGATGAATTAATTAGTTATTGGGTTGTTTTAAGTTTTTGGGGTTTTTTTGAGAGTTAGGCAAATACTTTAGCCTCAACTAAAATACATGCAACTCTTTTTTTGCATTTACTTCATAATTTAATTCAGATGCTGAGGGGAGGGAGCAGCTTTGCAGTCAGCACGATCTGTAATGGAGCAGCAGATCTTGGTGCATGGAGGTTTTCATGTGGCAGGGAAGCACCAGGGAAGTGGAGACACCAGTCAGAAGCTGCAGGAATGAAGGACGAGATGGACTCTGTAGGGATGGAAATTGAAGACCTTTATTGCTCTTAGCGAGCTCATTATATACACAATGTTATGTTGCATCTAAAACTTGGCATCATTTGATTGGTTACAAACAACTGTTCACGAGTATAAGTTTATACTACTATTGGTTAGTTGCTACTGTCTGCGCACCTAGATCAGATGCTTACTTGGTTAATTAGCTTTGCATATTTTACATGCTTTTCCCCTAAATTATCATGACTTCTACTTTTCTAACTTACACCTCCCTCTCAGCTTCTGGGCATACAGCCATAACTTACTGTTGCTATCCGTTGTTTCCTCTTACTGCACTGTTCATGGTCCTTCAAGGAGCATCGTAGCCTTTGTTAATATAAAATGTTTCTACAATTCCCCCCCCTTTTTTTTTCCTTTGACACCAGAGCATGTAGTTGTTGATATTGTTTTATCATTCCTTGGACACATTGTAGTATGCAAGGAATTATCCTTAAAATCACAATGATCACCAGTAGAATGATTCCAATTTTCATAACTAGTTCCTGGAGCCAACCTCTGATGCCCTATCCGAACAACAACTGCCTTAAGCAGTCTGGATCATTGTTATGTTGCAATTGTTTCATCAAATCCTTCAACTGTTTCAATTGATGATGTATTGATTCAGGATGATCTGATAAATTCATACAACACATTCCTTCAAATTCTTCACACCCGTGTCCTTGTGCTAATACTAAAAATCTATTGCAGCTCCATTTACTAATGTAGCATGCCTAACGCTATCAACATCAGCTAACAAGCCGCTCAAAGCAATTGAAGTAGCATTAGTCTGCTTACTCAACCAACATCCCAAATTTGTCAAGGCTGCTGCAGTTGCTACCCCAGGAGCCAATGCTGAGGTTTCTCCAGGTTCCCGAAAAGGTGACTGTACTCTCACAGTCAGCCCCAAATTGATGGATAGATCATTTATTTTGTTTACTTCATTTCTTGTTATAAATCACAATGAGATTGGGAGTTAGTAGCATAAGCCATCCAAGGCTACATGGCCCACCATTAAATTTCAACAGAATTCCTCCTCACACTCTATCTTCACAAATCAGAAAAAATTCCTGCAGGCAAAGCAACTGGAAAAGAAAAAGAACGTGATACTTTCGGAAAGGTATAACTATACCGGGCTGTAGTATTTCTATACACAGGTAAAGTAGCATTTACATTCTGACCTTTTTGAGTGATGTTATAGGTATAATTATACATTACACAAGCATCCATTATTACTGACCCATTTCGCTGCAATCATCTTGGACCACTGTCTGTAATGACACAAGCATATCCTTGTCCCCAGGTTAACAATGGAAATGGACCTTCCTAATCTCCTTCCTAAGTTCTTACCATGACTTTCACTTGATTTTTATGTGCAATCATTCCTGTTGACATGGTTTGCACGTTTCACTATTAGAGGAATTAAACTATCTAGCTGCAATCATTAAAAATTCATAACATATTGTACCTTAGCTAACCTATTTGCTGGTGTTTCTCCCTGTTCCTCCTGTTTTTGTTTTTGCAAAAGAGTTTTGATGGTGCAATGCATTCAGTCTACAATTGCCTGTCCAGTTGGGGAATGTGGAATGCCAATAAGGTGTTGCACTCTCAACTGTAAAACTATCAGCCCATTTATCAGTGTGGTACTACACTTAGATTTTTCCTCTAGACATTCTTGTTGCAAAAAGGTTATCAACCGATGGCCTGGATGATGAATTTTAATTTGTCCACTAGAGTTCACCAAGGCCACTTGTAATTCTAAACTGTTCTGCATACTCCAATGTAAATATCATTCTGTCATTGGAATGACTATTATTTCAGGCTCTTTCCTATTCAATTCCTCTATCCAATCTTGACCTTTCATGATTGATTGTGCAAACATTTCTACTCTTGTAACAATCGTCTTTGATGGCTGATTAGATCAGAATTGCCATTCTATAATTTTTAATTTGTCCAAATCGGTTTCAACTCATTGCGTTATTAACCCAACAGGCTGATAAGCATTATTGATGATCAAAAAATTGTCAGGCCACCCATATACTACACGATGTGCTTGTCTGTTGCTTACTGCATTTTCTATTTTTTCCAACGTTTGTTCTGCTTCCGTTGTTAGTTTCCTTGGTGCTAATATATCCGTATCTCCTTATATACGTTATAGCTTGGTATTTTAGGAACCTTTGTGGAGAAAGCCAGTGCCCACCTTTCACTTCTAGACACTAACACATTTGTTTTCTGGCCCAGGGTAAATCTTTCTGCCTCCTGGATGTTTTGCACAATGGCCGCAACCGCTCGTAAACAGCCAGGCCCTAGGATAATCCCTTGCTTCTCATGAGAGAAAAGGGAAAATGGCTTACTCACATCTGGATGTCCTAAGGTCGGTGCCGACATCAGGGCTTTCTTCAACTGTTCAAAGTCTTGCACATCCTATTTGCGGCAGTGGTTAGTGCATACAGGGGTTTAACAAGCAGTCCATTGTTATAGATCCATAGCTGACACCACCCAGTCATCCCCAAGAGAGTTCATAACTCTTTTACTGTTTATAGTCTCGGGGTTTGGTATATTGCCTCTTTTCAGGCCTGTCCCAAAGTTCTTTGTCCAGCACTAATTTCATAGCCCAAGTAGATTGCATTATTTGGGCCTTCTTTTAGATACCCGGTATCCCTGGAGCGCCAGAAAGTTTAACAGACTCACCATCCAGGTTGTGCAAGTGTTGTCTTGGTGGCAATCAGAGTATCAACCACATACTGCAACAGTCTCCCATCCTAGGTGGGGCTTCCAGGCCTCAAGATCCTTTGCAAGTTGATTGGCAAGTATCCAGGTGAGTTGAGCTCTGTACCGGTTTTGAGTGTTTTCCATTAGACTGGAGGCTGGCTGATGTTGTGCCCATATACAAGAAGGGTTGCAGAGAGGATCCGGGGAACTACAGGCCTGTCAGTCTCACCTCAGTGCCAGGGAAAGTCATGGAACAGGTAATCTTGAGTGCTATCATGAAGCACATGCAAGAGAACCGGGTGATCAGGCCCAGTCAACATGGGTTTACAAAACGCAGGTCTTGCCAAACTAACCTGATCACCTTCTATGACAAAATCACTCGATTACTGGATGGGGGAAAGGCTGTGGATGTAGTCTTCTTGGACTTCAGTAAAGCCTTTGACACAGTTTCTCACAGCATTCTGCTTCAGAAACTGTCTGCCTCTGGCCTGGATGGGCGCACACTCTCCTGGGTTGAAAACTGGTTGGATGGCTGGGCCCAGAGAGTGGTGGTCAATGGAGTTAACTCCAGCTGGAGGCCAGTCACAAGTGGAGTTCCTCAGGGCTCAGTACTGGGTCCAGCTCTGTTCAATGTCTTTATCAATGACCTGGATGGAGGCATTGAGTGCACCCTCAGCAAGTTTGTGGATGACACTAAGCTGGGAGGAAGTGTCAATCTGCTGGAGGGTAGGCTGGCTCTGCAAAGGGATCTGAACAGGCTGGACCGCTGGGCCGAGACCAATGGCACTGACACAGAGTAACAAAAACAAACATATTGGATGACCATCAAGTTGTCTATGGACTTTTCTCTGAGTAATGGCTTTTTCAATTTTGCACAAAGTTTTTTGTGCGTCACTGTCACTTGAAAGAGTAGGAGGTACTGTTAAAGCCATGTCCCCCTTAAGAAGATCAAATAATGGACTTAGTTCTGCATTAGTAATACCCAAATAAGGTTTAACTGGATTGATTGTTCCTAGGAGCTTTTGTAAATTGTTTTAACTACTATTTGCAATTTGACATGCTGAGATTCAATTGTGGCATTCAGAATTTTCCACTCAAGATATTTCCAGGTTTGAATTTTTTCAGGTGTGACTTGAAGGCCTATTTTCTCTAATACAATCTTTGAAATGGTATTAATTGAGCAACATAACTGCTTTGAGTGATATACACAGGTGGGAAAGGAATATAAACCATAGCTTGTATTTGTCCAGTAAAATCAGAATTAATAACACCAGGTTACACAAAAAGACTTTGCAAAGTAACACTCGAATGACCCACTAGCCAAGCACTTAAACCATTACCAATAGGACCAAAAGCTTGGAGCGATACCTTGTGAGAGTTTTAATCCCTTATTGTGATTGAGGAGGCTGTGGAGGAGATCCAAGCGGGAGCATTTACTGTTGTCATGCATGTCCACCGCGTGCTGGGTTGCTGGTTTCCTTGGTTCTTTAATGTTAACGGTTTACCCCCAGTATCATATTTGAGACAGCATTTATGGTAACGGTCCAGGCGTTGTTGAGTTCTTGGCCCCTTTTGTCTGTTTTTACCTGTATGGGAATTCTCAAGGCTGCAAATGCATTAACTTTTCTATTCCTTTGCAGTTTTTTACTCTCAGAGGATACTCCTTTTGGTCTCTTAAATCATGCTCTCGTTAGTGTCTGGCTAAAATCCCCTTTACGGTTGTCTGCACTAGGACCCAGCAGTTGCTGATCTGTGAAGGGACACTGGAATGCAGAGTGTTCTTCATCAATTGTTACTCCCCTAGAGAGAGATAAGGACTCCCAAGCTGAAAGAAAAAAAAAACCTTCACATTCAAAAGAAATCAGGAGAAAGGAGGTGGAAGAGGGGAGGAGAACTCACACACAGCCACAGGACTGGGTTTTTTTCCATTTTCTATATTCTTTTTCCTATTTTTCTGTTTTCTAGTTTTTCTTTTTTTTTTTCTTCTAGTTTTTTTTTTCTTTTTATATTTAAACTATACATGGTACCGAATACATACAACAAGTAAAATATGTATATGTATTATAAAATAAAGTTTGTATCATTTTTTTAACTGGTCTTTGGTTGTTACAGCATTTTCGTGGCAAAGGACTATCCTGTGGCAGCTGTGAATTATTCACGCATGCGATGGAGCCAGCGGCTGCTTCAGGCACTAGAGGGTTCGGGCAGCTTGGTGGCGACACAGTCGGTACTTTCTCTTTTTACAACTTTTCGAATTTCTTTGATCGCTTCATAACTAACTGATTCCCAGTGAAGATCTGCACCTCGTGAATAAATCATGGGAAGAATTTGCAACAGTTCAACCTGTTCCTGCAGCTGCGCCTCCCTCCTCAAGAAGGAGGACTTGTGCCCATCTGAATTACTTTCATCCTCAGAAGTTTCACTTGGTAGTGGAGGACAGAGGAGTGGATTGGTGGTATTCAGTGGAGATCTTACATCGGAAAGAGGTGGGGCAGAGGACTGTACTACAGTTAATCATTCGCCTTTACCTTGTGGCTCGGATTCACTTGCAAGTTCAGTGGGCGTCTTATAAGTCCTGTCTTTAGTTGGATATGATTGTTTCTTAACAGCTTCCTCATCCTCAGAATCACTTCACAATGGTGGTCACTTTTTTATTTTCCTTGAAGTCCTTTTAGAAGTCGCCTTTAGGTCCTTCAGTACCAGACCAGGAGGGTCAGGATTATTTAAGGCACTAGCCTCTGCTAGATCTTGTTGTGCTTTAAAATCTTTCAGTGTTTCATATAGCAATCGCCACCTTGTTAACACACGGGAAGCATTTAAATCTCCCTTTGTGGCATGTTCAAACAGTAATTCACCAGCCTCCTTCCAAGTCCCAATGTCAAAAACATGCAGTGATTCCGCGGGCACATTCTTACTCCTTAACCATGCTAATAACAATTCCAGTTTATGTTCTTCATAATGAACTCCTTTCCTTTTCAAAATATGCTTAAACATCTTTATTATTGCCTTTTCTTCTGTCGACATATTCACCCCCATCTTACACTACTTAGTTTCTCAGCTGCTTGCCTGAATCTCATGGAATGGGTGATTGTGGGCCCCAGGGCTTTCTCCTTTTGTCCACTCGGTCCAGCCGGCGAGACAATCATTCAGCTGAGACATCTCCCCCGTGCGCTATCCTTTCCAGCGTCTCTCAGATCCCCAGATCAGCGGCTTTCTTACTGCGTCACGTGAATGTCAGGGTCACCATTTGGGGAGATTGATGACGCGGACTCTGATATCTTGGATCGAAGACCTTTATTGCTCTTAGCGAGCTCCTTATACACACAATGTTATGTTGCATCTAAAATTTGGCATCATTTGATTGGTTACAAAGAACTGTTCATGCGTATGTTTATACTATTATTGGTTGGTTGCTACTGTCCACGCGCCTAGATCAGATGCTTACTTGATTAATTAGCTTTGCATATTTTACATGCTTTTCCCCTAAGTTATCGTGATTTCTACTTTTCTAAATTACACCTCCCTCTCAGCTTCTGGGCACACAGCCATAGCTTACTGTTGCTATCCATTGTTTCCTCTTACTACACCATTCATGGTCCTTCAAGGGCTTCGTGGCCTTCGTTAATATAAAATGTTTCTACAATGTCCCACTAGGTCAGGCTGCCCAAGGCCCCATCCAACCTGGCCTTGAACACCTCCAGGGATGGGGCAGCCACAACTTTCCTGGGCAACCTTTTCCAGTGCCTCACCACTCTCATGGTGAAGAAATTCTTACTTATGTCTTGTCTAAATCTGCCTCTCTCCAGTTTATGCCTGTTCCCCCTAGTCCTATCACTACAAGCCTTTGTGAACAGTCCTTCTCCAGCTTTCTTGTAGGCCCCCTTCAGGTACTGGAAGGTTGCTATGAGATCTCCTCGGAGCCTTCTCCAGGCTGAACAAGCCCAACTCTCTCAGGCTGTCCTCGTATGGGACATGCTCCAGCCCTCTGGTCATCTTTGTAGCCCTCCTCTGGACCTGTTCCAACAGATCCATATCCTCCTTATGTTGAGGATTCCAGAACTAGACACACTACTCTAGATGAGGTCTCTCAAGAGAGGAATAGATGGGCAGAATCACCTCCCACGACGTGCTGGCCACACTCCTTTTGATGGGATACGGTTGGCTTTCTGGGCTGCAAGTGCACAGGGCTTGTTGCGATAGGGCAAAGGGTAATGATTTTAACCTAAAAGAGGGTAGATTTGGACTAGATACAAGGAAAAAATTTTTTTACAATGAAAACATGGTGAAACACCGGAACAGGTTGCCCAGAGAGGTGGTAGAAGCCCCATTCCTGTAAACATTCAAGGTCAGGTTGAACGGGGATGTGAGCAACCTGATGTTGTTGAAGATGCTCCTGCTCACTGCAGAGGGACTGGACTAGATGCCCTTTAAAAGTCCCTTCCAACTGAAACTATTCTGATTATATGAGTCTATGAATTTTCACAGCTAGAAACTGTTATTTTTTAATAAGTGAGATTTCAGCTTCAAGTTTGGAAGAAATCCCAGTATGCAGTATAGTAGTATAGTAATTTAAATCAGTCACAGATGTAGTCTCCATTTAATGATTCCAAATAAGTTGAGGACTGTGTTCAATATCAAACTCTTGTTTCTTGTTTAAATTCAGATTTAAGCTACAGGAAATGAGTTAGGTTTTTTTTCTACAGTTCTTTTATATATATATATATGTATTAAACTAATTGAAAACACCATTGTAGTCTTGTTCTAATAAGTAATTACAGTAAATTCAATAGCTGTCTTGGTTACACAAAACTAGTCTATATTGTGCTTCAGAGCCTTGCACATGCAAAACCGTACTTTCTACAAAAGAAAGTAGCAGTTAGGGCTAGTTTTTCTTTTGACCACATGCTTAAAAAAATTGATTTAAGAAATTAAGAACAGTGCTTAGGAGGTGGTTCTTATTTATAAATTAGAGTCTACATGTTTTTCAGGGGAGTAAGATTTTTGTCTTGAAAGAGGTAGTAACAGCACATGACCTAATGCTCTGAAGTATGTATGTGATATTTAAATTGTTTAGGCAAATGACTATATAAAGATCTTGCAAATAAATTATTTCTCAAATGTCTGCTAGATGGCTTGAAGATTTAAATCTGTAACCACTGAACTTGTGAGTTTGTGAGCTCCCTAAATTTGGCTTAGTATATATCTATTCAATCAAAATTTGGAGTCTAGAAAAAGAAAATTTCAAAATTACTTCTATTTCAGCTTACTGATATCACAAGATATTAAGATGTTGTATTTGGATTTCGGGGATATTAAGCAAAACATTTCAAAAATAACCTGCCATTATATATTTTTTCCAGACTCAAAGAGCCCATCATCTCCTTTAAATTTGGCTGACCAAAGACTTCTCAATGCTAGTAGTATCCATTTTCAGAAGAAACGAGGCAAAAGCAATATTGATGTCTGGTGGCTCTTTGATGATGTAGATAATGTACTTTATACTTTATCAACAACTCTTTGGAAAACAACATTAAAGTGATTTTAAAGTTAGATATTTTTCAGTCATTTTACATAGAGATTACAAAGTTGTACTATTAAACTCTCTTCTTAGATAATGCTATATTTTCTGATATGTTCCTAAACTCTGGTCAAAATGCAGGTTTGACGCTGTTGATTCCTTATCTTCTTACAACCAAGAAAAAGTGGAAAGATTGTAAGATCAGAGTGTTCATTGGTGGAACTATAAAGAGGATTGATCATGACAGAAGAGCGTAAGTTTACTTCAAAAAATTTTGTTTCAAATGCTAATGTAACGTGGTATACACTAGATGACTTTCTCTTACTATAGCCTTCTTTCAATTGTTCTTTAGCAGAGGTTTAATCATACAACCAGAATAGTACCATTCCCACAAATTATGTTGAATGAGACACGTCAGGTTACACTAATTTTTCTGTAATGTTGTTTGGCACTGATGTTGTCTGGCACTAATATTTTCTCTGTTCTTCAAATATTTTCTGGTCTAGGCTTTAAGGGAGGGCACTTGTCTTATTTCATGCTTTTAAAAATGTGTTTTCCAAAGTATGTTGACCTATAGCAGTATGCCAGTTTTGTATAATAGTTCTATTCAGACAGAGATTTTTCCCCTCTACATCTATCACACTTGAGGGGTTGGTGTATGTTTTTGCTTTCAAACTAGTGTTTTTAGTACCAAGTGCCTGACTATTTACCCTGTAAATTATAAAAGATGCGCTCACTGTATAAAAGCTTGGGCTTTTCTTATGCAGGATGACTACTTTGCTCAGCAAATTTCAGATAGATTTCTCAGACATCATGGTCCTTGGAGATATTAATACTAAGCCAAAGACAGAAAAGTAACTCTCAAAAAAACTCAGAAAGTCTTGGTGAAGTCTTCATTTCTTTTATGAATTTTGAATATTTTGTTCTTAAGAATTTTTATAAAGTCCTATAACATACAGTGTTTCAGAAAAAAATGCAGGAAATTAACTATGTTATAACTTTTTTACAAGAGTCTAGAACTTTATAACTTTTTTTTTTTTTTTTAACCTTTGGTCTTTAGACTCTGTGGTGGCTTAACCTTGGACTGCAGCCAGACCCCTATCAAGCTGTGCTCTCACTCCCTCTTCTTAACAGGACAAGAGGAGGAGAAAACAAGATGAAAAAGCTCATGGGTTGATATAAGGACAGGGAGATAATTTACCAATTACTGTCTTACTGTCACAGGCAAAACATACATGGGGAAAAATTAAGTTATTTACAATTAAAATAGTTTTGGATAGTGAGAAACAAAGGCAAAAATTAAAACAACACATTCCCAACCCCCCTTTTCCCTCCCATCCTCACCTTCACTCCCAACTTCTCTACCCACTCCCCACATGCCCCCTTCCCCCTCCCCTGCAGGTGCAGAAAAGATGGTGAATGGGGAATTAGGGTCAGTCTGTAACAGTTCCTCTTTGATGCTTCTTCCTCTTCACACTTTTCCCCTGCTCTGGAGTGGGTCCTCCACAGGCTGCAGTTCCTGTCAGGAGAACCTGCTCCTGCATGGACTTTGCATGTGCTGTAATTCCTTCAGGAAATATTCACTTACTCTCACATAGGATCCTCCACAGGCTGCAGTGTGAATATCTGCTCTGGCTTGGTCCTCTCCAGAGGCTGCAGGGAACATCTGCTCCACTATGGTCTCTTCCATGGGCTGCAGGGAAATATCTGCTCCGATGCCTGGAGCACCTCACCTCCTCTCCCTCCTCTTCTTTGACCTTGGCGTTCACAGGATTGTTTTTCTCACTTTTTTCCTCCCACATTTTTTTTCTTTCTCACACTGCCATGTGGTGTTTGCCCTTCACTTAAATAGGTTCTCACAGAGGTGCCACCAGGTTGTCTGACTGGCTCAGTTTTGCCAGAGCAGTGGGTCTTGTGGAGCTGGCTGGAACTGGGTGTGTCCAGCACAGGACAACCTCTGACCTCTTTTCACAGGGGCCACCCCTGCATCTCTCCCTCCAGTACCAAAACCTTGCTATGTACACCCAATACATTCTGCCCCTTGCCCCTATGAAATACATACTTAAGAATTTTCATTTTAATTTAATTACTTGACTCCCTGACAGTGTCTAGTCCAAGTTTTTCCCATTACCTCTCCCAGTTACTGTGGTTATCTAGAATTACTGGAGTTCCCGTCTTGGGTGCCAAGAAAGGACTATGGTGGGTGGACCCCAACCAGCAGCCAAGCACCCACCCTGCCTGTCACGCACTCCCCTCTCCCATGAGACAGGTAGAAAACAGAAGGAAGAGGAAAAGAGTAATGGATCAAGATAATGACAGTTTAATAGGGGAAGCAAAAGCTGCATGTGCAAGCAAAGCAAAAAGAGGAATTCATTCACTACTTCCCTTTGGTAGACAAGTGTACAGCCACTTCCTGTGAAGCAGAGACTCAACAAGCATAACCATTGCTTGGGAAGACAAACACCATAATCATAATTGTCCTCCCTTCCTCCTCCTTTCCTCGAGCTTTTATTGCTGAGTGCGATGTCATGTGGTATAACATATCCCTTTGGTCAGTTTGGGTCAGTTGTCCTGGGTATGTCCCCTCCCAACCTCTCACCTACCCCCCAAGCTACTCAGCCTACTGACTTTTGTGGGAGGCTTGACACTGTGGAAACACTGTTCAGCTGTTGCCAAAACATTGGTGTGCTATCAAGAGTTTTGGTGACAAATGCAAAGTACAGCACCATACAGGATGCTATGAAGTAATTTAACTCCACCCCAGCCAGATCCAGTACAGACAGTAATGTTAGATTTAGAAAACATCCTGTTAGAAAAATCCAATTTGTCTGGAGCAATCTTCTCTAAGAAGATGATGAATGCTCACAATAGTTTTAACTGATCTTAATCTTACTTGGATGTTTAGCTTAAGGTAATGAAGTTTTGTCTTTAAGTAGCCTGTTGCATTCTGTGGGGTGTTGTTCTTATGAGTAGTTTTGCTTTATTTTGTTTTTTTAAATTAGCTTGGACTTTTAAGTTGCATGGGAATTTTCATACATGTGATATTTCTGATTTTTTTTCAAGTATAACAATGATAATTGTAGATGGCTTTCAGTACTGACTGTGGGATTTTTTTTTCATAGTAGAATGTGTCCATAAGATTTAAAAATATCAAGAGATGCCTAAGGATCATCTTTCCCCTTCAAGTAATCTTTAGTGTGTTGAAGTGAAAATATTGATATGAATAATTTGAGTTCTCATGCAAATTAGGAAATACCTGTTTACAATTTATATGATTGCTAATATGTATTCTTTTGCATCCTGCTTTTTACTCACCTTTTCTTAAACATACAGAATATATCAAGTAACTAAAATGGTAGTGTACTTCTGGCACTCTGATGCTTTTTGGATGCCTTTGCTCCTGTGATAGGGTCCTGCTACTGAAAAATGCCTAAAATTGTAGGTAGCGCTCATTCATATGCATTAAAATTTGAGATTATTGAATTACATGGATCACATTTCATGGAAGTGATTAATGAGTTATTTCTTCTGCCAGCATTTTTTACAATCTCTGTGGAATAATTCCCCAAATTGCATCCAAAACCTTTTTAAGAAATCTAGTTTGAGTTAAAAATATCTGTAAATTAAGTAGATGAAAGATGCTTTTTCTTTTTTTGTATAATAGAATACCATTAACACTTCTTTTTCTTCTGCCAAAAACAGTAGCAGATTAATTTGGTATTTTTCACTCTTGAAGTGGTCAGTGTATCAACTAACTTCAGTCAAGAACACTGTTAATGCTAAGGGTAGAAAAAAAAAATGCCTATTCTTTATATATTATTGAGGTTTCCTAGAGGAACAGGAGTGTCTCAGATTGAAAATGGTCATGGGGGAAGTGTTTAACTACATAAAAGGTAACATGTTGCATATAATGATATTGAAAAATATATTCAGAGGACTTACTTTTTTAAAAAAACCCTTCCACAGTGTGTAATTTGAAACCACAAAAGACTGGCAACTTTGTGTTCTTTATAAAAAATATTCAAATACCATGAAAATCTAAATATTTCATTGGACATAAGGCATACATTTCAATCTGTTCCGCTAAAATCTTAATATTGATTACTTTTTCACCTCTCACGTCTTGCATATTGGGGCAATTCAAAGACAAGTTACCTTTCCTAATCCGTGGCAGCCTTTATTTGCTATTCAAATATCATGGTGTGTGTTTAGAATCATAGAATCCCAGAATCCCTAGGCTAGAAAAGACCTTTGAGATCATCAAGTCAACCGTACCTGTCCATCACTAAATCATATCCCTAAGCACTTAATCTACCCATCTTTTAAATAACTCCAGGGATGGTGACTCATCCACCTCCCTGGGCAGCCTGTTCCAGTTCCTGTGCAGCCTCACCAGTGCAGAGTACAGGGGTAGAATCACTTCCCTGGTCCTGCTGGCCATGCTGTTTCTGATACAAGCCAAGATGCTATTGACCTTCTTGGCCACCTGGGCACACTGTTGGCTCATGTTCAGTCGGCTGTCAACCAACACCCCCAGGTCCTTCTCTGCCAGGCAGCTTTCCAGCCACTCTTCCCCAAGCCTGTAGCGTTGCACGAGGTTGTTGTGTCCCAACTGCAGGACCCGGCACTTGGCCTTGTTGAACCTCATCCCATTGGTCTCAGCCCATTGATCCAGCCTGTTCAGATTGCCTTGCAGAGCCTCCCTACCCTCAAGCAGATTGACACTTCTTCCCAGCTTAGTGTCATCTGTGAATTTACTAAGGGTACATTGAATCCCTTCATCCAGGTCATAAATAAAGATACTGAACAGAACTGGATCCAGCACTGAGGCCTGGGGAACACCACTTGTGACCAGCCTCCAGATGAATTTAACTCCATTTACCATGACTCTTCGGGCACAGTCATCCAGACAGTTTTTTATCCAGCAGAGGGATAAAAAATGTCCAGGCCAGTGGAAGCCAATTTCTCAAGTAGAATACTGTGAGAAACCTTCCCTGGCACTGAGGTCAGACTGACAGGCCTGTAGTTCCCTGGATCCTCCCTCCAACCCTTCTTGTAAATGGGTGCAACATCTGCCAGCCTCCAGTCAAGTGGAACTTCCCCAGTCAGCCAGGACTGCTGGTAGATGATGAAGAGGTTTGGCGAGCACCTCCCAGCTCCCTTAATACCCTTGGGTAGATCCCATCTGGCCCCATAGACTTGTAAATGTATAATTGGCTGAGCAGGTCTCTAACCATTTCCTCATCAATCAGGGGAGCTTTGTTCCGCTCTCCCTCCCCGTCATTTAGCTCAGACGGCTGAGTACCCAGAGAACATTTCACCTTACTAGTAAAGACTGAGGCAAAGAAGGCGTTAAGTACCTCAACCTTATCCTCATCCTTTGTAACTAATTTCCCCCCTGCATCCAGTAAAGGATGGAGATTCTCCTTTGCCCTCCTTTTGGTGTTGATATACTTGTAGAAAGATTTTTTATTATCTTTCTCAGAATTGACCAATTTAAGTTGTAGTTGGGCTTCAGCCCTTCTGATTTTCCCTCTACAGGATCTCACTTCATCCTTGTAGTCCTCCTGAGATGTCTTCCCCTTCTTCCAAAGTTCAAATACTTCTTCTTTTCTGAGATCCACCCAGATCTCTCTGTTCAGCCAAGCTGGTTTTCTTCCTCACCAGCTCATTTTCTGGCACACGGGGATGGCCTGCTCTTGCGCCACCAGGATTTTCTTCCTAAAGAGCATCCAGTCCTCTTGGACTCCTTTGGCCTTAAGGACTGTCTCCCATGGAACTTTATCAACCAGCCTTCTGAACAGTCCAATGTCTGCCCTCCAGAAGTCCAAGGTGGCCATTCTACTGACCTTGCTTCTCTGTTCACAAACAGGTCCAGAGAGGCGCCTTCCCTAGTCAGCTCACTCAGGGTGAGATCAGTTTCTCTTAGAAAGAGAAATTAATGTCTCCCTCTCTTTTTTCTTTTTTTTCTTTCAAAGTCATTGCTGTAACATCCAAGTAATTTGAGAATACACTTGACATTCTAAAGAATGCAACAGGAAGACTATAGACAAGATGGATCTGGTTATTTGGTTTTGAACATAGACTGGAAAAATTAAGAAGAAAAAAAATGCCAAATCCAAAATCTTAATGACACTAGCATGAGACTTTGATAGCTATGTTTTTTTTGGTGGAGGGTTTTGGAATAACAAGAAGGGGTTCTACAGGTATGTCAGCCAGAAAAGGAAGGTCAAAGGAAGCATACCTCCCTGATGAACAAGACTGGCATACTGGTAACAATGGATTAGGGGAAGGCTGAGGTACTCAACAACCTTTTTGTCTCAGTCTTCACTGGCAACCTCTCTTCCTACACCTCTCAAGTGGATGGACTGCAAGGCAGGGACTGTGGGAGCTAAGGCCCTCCCAGTATAAGAGAAGATCACATTCAAGACCACCCAAGGAACCTGAAAATTCACAAGTGCATGGGACCCAACAAGATGCATCCCAGAGCCCTGAGGGAATTCGCTGATGCAGTTGCCAAGCCACTCTCCATGATATTTGAAAATTCATGGCAGTCAGGTGAAGTTCGTGGTGACTGGGAAAAGGGAAACATTACGTCCATTTTTAAAAAGGGTAGAAAAGATGACCCTGGGAACTACCGACCTGTCAGCCTCACCTCTGTGCCTGGGAAGATCATGGAACAGGTCCCCGTAGAAGCTATGCTAAGGCGGCGCGTGGAGGACAGGGAGGTGATTTGAGACAGCAAGCATGGCTTTGCCAAGGGCAAGTCCTGCCTGACAAAATGAATGGCCTTCTATGATGGAGTGACTACATCAGTGGACAAGGGAAAAGCAATGGATGTCATCTGTCTGGACTTCTGTAAGGCCTTTGACACGATCTCTCACAACATCCTTCTCTTTGAAATGTAGAAATATCATTTAGATGGGTGGACTGTTCAGTGGATGAGGAACTGGTTGTATCGTCACATCCAGAGGGTAGCGGTTAATGGCTCAATATATGGATGGAAATCAGTGATGAGTGGTGTCCTACAGGGGTCCATATTGGGACCAGACATATTTAATATCTTTAACAATGACACAGACAGTGGGATCAAGTATACTCTCAGCAAGTTTGCTGATAACAACCGGAATGGTGTAGTTGACGTGCCTGAGGGACAGGATGCTGTCCAGAGGGACCTGGACAGGCTTGAAAAGTGGGTTCATGTGAACATCATGAGGTTCAGTAAGGCCCAGGGCAAAGGCCTGCACCTGGGTCGGGACAACCCCAGGTATCAATACAGACTAGAGGATCTAAAAGGGATTTAGAGCAGTCCTATGGAGAAGGACTTGGGGGTAATGGTAGATGAAAAGCTGGACATGAGCCCATAATGTGCGCTTGCAGCCCAGAAGGCCAGCTGTATCCTGGGCTGCATCAAAAGAAGCACGGCCAGCAGGTAGAGGGAGGTGATTCTGCCCCTCTGCTCTGCTCTGGTGAGACCTCACCCAGAGTACTGCATCTAGCTCTCGGGCCCTTGGCACAGGAAGAACATGGATCTGTTGGAGTGAGTCCAGAGGAGGGCCACAAGAAATGATCAGAGGGCTGGAGCACCTCCCCTATGAGGACAAGCTGCGAGAATTGGGATTATTGAGCCTAGAGAAGAGAAGGCTCCAGGGAGACCTTATTTGGGCCTTTCAATACTTCAACAGGGCTTATAAGAAAGATGGGAACAGACGTTTTAGTAGGGCCTCTTGTGATAGGACAAGGAGTAATGATTTTAAATATAAAAGAGAGTAGATTTAGACTAGATATAAGGAAGAGATTTTTTTTTACGCTGAGGGTGGTGAAACACTGGAACAGGTTGGCTGGAGAGGTGGTAGATGCCTCATCCTTGGAAACATTCAAGGTCAGGTTGGATGGGGCTCTGAGCAACCTGATCTAGTTGAAGATTACTTCATGGGGTTTGGGCTAGATGACCTTTAAAGGTCCCTTCCAACCCAAACCATTGTATTATTCTATGATATCTTGAACAAAATTACTTTAGATACTTTCACCCTACTTTCCAATTCATTCTGTTCTACATACATAACTAGGAATGATTTCACTAACTGCCTGAAAACAGAATTGTGCACTACAGCACCTCAACAAGTATGAATTAAAGTATGGACTCGTGAACAGTTCCCTGATATTGCAACTTACATAGCATAAAAAAACAGTTGATTAACAACATAGATGACACAAGGATATATATTAGTTGCTTGTCATCAAATATTTGACCTAATTTCTCAAACAATATATTAATAGTTCAGAAATCTAAGTCTATCTTTTTTAAGAATGTCTAATATTAAAAGATCTTCTTATATTTAAGAGCTAAAAATTCAAGTTGCCTCTTTAAAACAAAAATAGCATCTAATGCTGGAGATATTTAATGCAGAAAAAAGGTATATTTCAAAATATATGTGAAATAAATTTTATAAGTACTTCGTTCCCTCTTAATGGGCAATTTTGTAGTGTGACATAATGCAACTTAGTAGAAAAGACAGATATCTCAATAAATGTGTGTATGTTTTCTTACAGAGGAGGTGTCTCATTTTCAAGGTTAGGTGTATAAGTGTTGCTAAATCATCCTATTGGCATTATAAAGCTGTACAGTTCCATCTTCTAATTAGTGCTTTGTTTTCCACAGACCTTGTAGCAACCTTCTCATTTTACAGAACTAAGGGAACAAAAACTCAGCTATGGCAGATCAAATGAAGTGAGACTCTGTTAATTTATTGTGTCCACTTCTGGGATTGGTTCCATTTGTCCTCCGCTTGTGGGATGTTTTGGCCCCCTTGTGGATTTGGTTTTATGTGCTTGGTACAGGTAATCTCATAAACATAAATGTATATGCATATAAGTAATCTATTACAAGCTGTCATGTCTCACTTAAAGTGAGCTCTTCGGAATCACCGGCATGGCGTCAGAGTGACACAAATCACTCAGGAGGAGGGTGCAAATAATATTTTACTAAACAACGTGCATGTCCTGAAACACTGGATTCAAACAATCAAACAACCTGTACGCGATAGAACACCAACAAGGAACCACAAGTGGCTGATATTACTGGAACAATCCGTAACTTAGAAACACTGGTAACATTGTAACAATCTACTTAATGGAACCAAAAACCATAAAGAGAGCCTGATGTTGCCGGAGTCAAAAACGAAACCAAAAATGCCTGCTACAGCTCGCTGCAGCCATACTTGTTACAAGGGGAAAGAGGAAAAGAGAATGAGGAGAGAGAGAAAAAGATAAAAGAGATAGTTACGAGAGAGATAGTTACAAGAGAGATAGAAAAGATGAAAGACGGTCACCACCTACAAGGCTCTGTGTATTGCAGCACGTGTTTCTTTGTCCTGTGGAGTCCGAGAAGATAATATGTGTCCACAAGGTTGACTTCCTCATGTCCAATCTAAACCTTTCTCTCTTTCAATTCAAAACTATTGCCCCTTGTCCTGTCACTACAGGCCCTGGTAAAAACTCTTCATATTTCTTATAAGCCCCCATTAAGTATTGAAAGGCCACAATAAGGTGACTCCAGAGCCTTCTCTTCTCCAGACTGAACAACCCCAACTCTCTCAGCCTTTCTTCGGAGGAGAGGTATTCCAGTCCTCTGATCACTTTCATGGCCATTGTCTGGACCCACCCCAATAGGTCCATGTCTTTTTTGTACTGAGGACCTGCGTTGGGATTGCATGACAAGGTTTTGGTATGGGGGAAGGCTACAGGGGTGACTTCTGTGAGAAGCTGCTAGAAGCCAGGGCAAACTGGCTCTGGGGCAGACCCACCTCTGGCCAAGGTCATGTCAATCAATGACAGTGGTAATGCTTCTGTGATAACATATTTAAGAAGGGGGGAAAAAGAGTGAGTGGGCATGTTTTACCACAGTGTAAATCACAGAATGCAATCAGCATAATTCCTGTTTAGTTCTCCTTTCACAGTGTTCATGCTCATGCTGACTGGTCAGCCAGGGTGCTGATGGCCCAGGGACTGCCTGCCACACATCTCCATGATGTTCCCCCTCATGTCCTGTGCACACTGAAGAAGCCACAGCTAAAGTGGCACAGCCCAATTCTACTGATAATGCAACTATGATGCATTTTCTCACAGTCTATGTATTTAAAAAAGCACAGCACAATTCCACTGATAATAGCAATGTGAGAATTTACAGATTGAACAGTACGCATAACAATGCAATATGAATCATCCATGGGTCATCCATATCATTTCAGGCCTGTTGATCAGGCCCTGACACTTCATTTGGTCCTCTGACCCATGGAGGATTTGTATCCTGAATAATTCATTCATTCATTCACAATTGAAGTGAGATATTAAAATTGTGTAATGGGTTTTAAATTAGGCACATGGGCATTACCATCTGCCCCCCTATTTTTCCAGTTTATGTTCTGGTTACAATGATAACACAAAATTCGTAATGTCAGCAACAGTCTCATTGTCAACAGTTTCTCTTCCGTTTGTGAAAATCATTTGATGTTCATGTTGATCTTCATATCCATATCAGGTTTTGTGGGTACTATCCTTTCTCAAATGGAACATGGCTGCAAACAGATAGATTCAGTCACACAGGATATGTAAAACAAAATTCTATGCCATCTAGTTAGTTTATCATGTAACATTTAGTTGCAGGGATATATCTTCATTTTTCTTGCCCAGGTTTCTTGATTAAAACTGTATTGTCTTTTCCTGTGGCTGTTAATTCAGCTGGTTCAGGAGGGCCAATTGGCTTTTGACCCCATACTTTGGCCCCATCATTAAGACTGGTGGATATAAACCCTTTATCTCCGTGAATGGTGGTGTCCTAAGGTGGATCCTCCTCTCTTTCTCTCTCTCTTTCTTTTTAACGTCACTAATTGTACTATTCTGTCATGGGGTTAAATAATCAAATCTAGTTCACCATTGTTTAACAGGATTACTTTAATTTCTCCTTGATAATCTGCATCAATCACTCCTCATATAATTTAGAGAAGTAGCATTTTGTCTTTTTGTATGCATCAAATCCTGTACCAATGAGAAATCGCTTTCCCACATATGCAATAATGACATCGTTGCTGAGGTTCCTTTTACTTCTTTGATCTCACTCCCTATTAAATCCTTATATTATTGATACACCTAACACACACACATTACACCTGTGTATATTGTCCCACAATTACACACACACAAAACAATAAAATTGCATGCTTGTTTTAAAACTTCGTTTGCTACTTTACAATCATTAACACAAGTAAAATAACCACTCAAAATACATTAAGTTTTCTCATTGCCAATTAGGCAAGTGTTTCTTAATTTTATTTTTTTTTTAATCCGGGAATGCCTGATCCACAAATATACTGATGGCCAGTGCTCTATTAAAATCTTGAGGGGGTCCTTCCTCCATACTTTAAACCTGTTTGAGTCTTCCACAATAATCACTGGGGTGCTCATTATTTTTATCCAAATAAAATTGCACATAGCATTAGGATTTGGCATTGCCTGCAGAGATACAGGGTTAATTCCTGCAGTTTGTCATGAAAACCAGTGGAACCACATAAGCAAAGTGAAAAGGAGGGACATTCCACTCTCACTTCTTTAAACAAGAATGGTAACAAATGATTAGTAGTGATTAACAACAAGTTAACAGTAACAGCTTTAAAGGCAATGCATCTAATCATTACTACAAGAGAATAAATATAGTAATTAACAAAGATAGATCACCAATTGCCCTATCATCATTATCCAGATCCACAGTCACTGGGGAGCCCCTATTGCAGCTTGGATTTTGGAGAGCCTGCCCCAGACAGTTGGGAGGTCCTACGCAGTGCATCCACTCATATGTGAGAACTCCAGAGTTGCTGCAAGAGTGTCCAGCTTTTATATTGCTAAATAAACAACTTACATCATTCTAAAAACACGGAATCTCTGGTCTCAGCTCTCCTGGGGCCTGGCCAGGGCCCAAGAAGGGAGATAAGGAAACAGTCAGAAATCTCTTATCTTTGAACTAAGGGGGCTGTTGAGGTGCAGCATTCCTGCATAGTTCTTCTTTCACACAGTGCTCATGCTCATATTGATTGGTCAGCCAGGGTGCTGATGGCCCAGGGACTGCCACCCATCTCCATGATGTTCCCCTTCATGTCCTGTGCACACTGAAGAAGCCACAACTAAAGTGGCACAGCCCAAGTCTACTGATAATGCGACTATGATGCATTTTCTCACACTCTGTGCATTAAAAATAGCACAGCACAATTCTACTGATAATAGCAATGTGAGAAGTTCCAGACTGAACAGTACACATAGCAATGCAATACAAATCATCCATGAGTCACCTATTTTGTTTTAGGCCTGTTGATCAGTCCCTGTCACTTCAGGGCAGCAGCAACAGAGAGAGGGGAGAGGCACAGGGGCCTTGCTTGTCACCTCCCATTCTGCCTGCACCTGGGCTGTCAGGGCTCATTTGACTGTTTGGGCCAGTCCATCCCAGTGCGGAGGCAGGGAGAGAGATAAGTGAGATGCAAGAAAAACAGCACTGCAGAGAACACTGTCAGTAAAGAAGGAGGGGACAGAGGTGCTTTAGATGCCTGAGCAGAGATTCCCCTGCAGCATGTGGAGGAGACTATGGTTGAGCAGGCTATCCACCTGCAGCCCATGGAGGATCCCGTGCTGGAGCTGGTGGAGGTACCTGAAGGAAGCTGTGACCCCATAGAAACCCATGCTGGAGCAGGTCATAGAGGACTGCAGCCCGCGGCAAGGACTCACATTGGAGAAGTTCGTGGAGGACTGTCTCCTGTGGGAAGAACCCCACACTGGAGCAGGGAAACAGAGTGAGTCCTTCTCCTGGGGAGGAAGGAGCAGCAGAGACAACGTGTGATGTACTTATTGCAACCCCCACTCCTAGTCCCCCTGCAGTGCTGAGGGAGGGAGGAAGTGGAGAACATTGGGAGTAAAAATCAACCTCGGGAAGAAGAGAGAGATGGTGGTGGGGAAGGTATTCCTTTGGGGATTCAGTTTTGTTTCTCGGTATTGTGTTCTGATTTGAGTGGTAATATATCAGACTGATATTTTCCCCAAGTCATGTCCATTTTGCCAGTGATGGTAACTGGTGAATGATCCCTCCCTGTCCTTATCTCGACCCACCAGTTTTACCTTTTGTTTCTTTTGATTGTTCTCCCTATCGAGACTCAGAAGGGGGAAGGGTGAGCAAGCAGCCACACGGTTCTTTGTTGCCAGCTGGGGCTCAAAAATCATGACAGGATCCCAGAGTTGGATGCAGTACCCCAGATAGGGTTTCACCAGAGCAGAGTAGAGGGACAGAATCACCTCTCTCGACCTGCTGGACACACTTCTTTTGATGCTGGCTTATGTCTAATTTTTCATCCACCAGCGCCCCCAAGTCCTTCTCTGAAGGAATACTCTCAGTCCATTCATCCTTCAGTCTGTACTGAATACAATACCGAAAATATTGTACCAGTATCTACTAAAAATTCAACCCCTTGTTGTTGTTCCCCTAGCTTCATTATAACCAGCGGATCCACTAGGGTGGAGCCCCCAGGTCCCTGTCAGTCGTCCTGTTCTATCGGGGCTTGGGTTATGGGGACTCTCACATTCCTTCTGTTTCCCTGTCTCCCTTGGGGACAGTCTTTCTTCCAATGTCCTGTACATCTGCACCATGCACACTGATCAGTCCTTATAGGAGGCCTCCAGAGATCTTTATTTCCAGAGGTCTCGGTTTCTAGTCTCATTAGGGCTCCGCTCTGCTGTAAAGCTGCTACTAGAGCCCTGCTATCCTTTTTCCAGTCTTCCTTTGCCACCTTGCGGTCCCTTCTTTTCTCTTCCACCTCTCTGTTGCTGAATACTTTCCAGGCCTCATCAAGCAACTTCTCTATATTCCGCTCCTCGGGCATTCCCAGCTTCTGTAACTTCCTCTGTGTATCCTTAGTGGACTGTCCGATGAAAAATGAAACTAATTGCTGTATCCCGACCTCCAACTCAGGATCTAAAGGAGTCTGATGCCTCATTGTATCTCTCAGTTTCTCGAGAAATTCAGATGGGGATTCATTTGGACCCTGTCGGATCACATACAATACTGACCAATTTACAGTTTTAGGGATAGCTCTCTCTATTCCTTTTGCAATCCACTCTCGATATTGCTCCAAGAGCTCCATATGCATTGACCTATTTCCCTATCATAAGGGAAAATGATCCTTTACATCCTCCCCTGATCCTTGAAGGTGGTCTTCAGCTAACTCCTGAGCCTTCTTTACCATTAGCTGCTTTTCGGTTTTGGTCACACTGTCTAGCATTAACTAGACATCCTTCCAATCGGGGTTATGCTGCCTGGCTAAATACTGGAAATGTTTTACCACTCCTACAGGATCCAGTCTATAGCCTCTTGCTTTTCTTTCCCATGATTCTAAATCCAACGAAGTGTACTGTTGGACAGGATCTGTCTGGCTTCAAGAAAACCCCCAGCACGGATCAGTTGATAAAAGCGGACGCTGGAGCTTGTCGGCCACAGGCCCTGGGAGGGAGTGAGATAAGAACTTTAACAAAGATTGCTGGCTTGATCGCGGGTACTTGTTGTTGAATGGCAGGAAACTGTCGTTAAGTGAGGCAAATGTTTAGAGAGAAGACCCTTTTGTATTAGCCAATCTATGTTCGCCTCGTTTGACATAACCGCCAATCATTGTCGGACACGCTATCTGTAACTGGTATAAATATATGTTAGCTGCGCAATAAGGACGACATTTTGCTTGCATCAAGCTGCGTCCCGTCTCTCAATCGCGGCAGTGTACAGCACTCTAATCAACACAGCATTTCCATCTGGTCCTACTGCCTCCCATAATGGTGCCTGAATAGGTTCCGTTTTCAGCCCCTCTCTTGCCCTACTGTGACACGCGACGGGGGTTCCCGGGGCACTACCAGCACCCGTGGCACTATCGGGTTCTCATTCTCCAGAATTTTCCTGTGCCCTCACTGGCGGTGGTCTTTCATGCTCCAGTAACCCTTTATTTTGTGCTTTCCAAACCTTTTCAGGATTCATACACCTCTGCCCTATACTACATGCAGAACAGCACCTCTTCAACTTGCCTTTTCTCTCTTTTAAATTTTCTCTTTTTAAGGCCAACGCCATAGGGTCTTGTGGTGGGTTAAGACTGCAATTCTTTTGATACTCTGGATGATTTTGGAGGGTAAAGAACAGGTCAGCATATGAATATTCTTCCCACTTCCCTCTCTCCTTAAAAATAATGTCAATTGTAACAGGGTGTTATAGTCCAGGGTGCCATTTACTGGCCACTTTTCCTGATCATCTAATATGTAGAGGGGCCACCATTGATTGCAAAACTTCTATTAACTTCTTCTTACTCATTGAACCTCCTGGGCTCCCAGCCAATTCCTTCCAGTGTCTCAATATACACCCCAGGGGGGTTGCTTGAGGAAATTCCTTGCTCAGTTTTGCCCCCATTTTACTACTTTCCGACTCTACCTTTCTCTAACTTCACACAAACTGTTTAAACACTTACAAATGGCTTGTCCCTAAGTTCTCAGGGACTTCCCACAAGACTAGCAACAACAACAATTCCTGTCTACAGGTTATAGACACTCAGAACAATAAAGTGATCCCAACCTAGCTGAATAGCACAATAAAACCTTATGATATTCTGAACAACGAAACATGATCCATTCCTGCGGCCTGCAGAATTCTGGCTCCCCTGTCCACGCAAACCTTTTTGCTTTTACACTTTCAATTTATTCTTTCTCTCACACAAAACACTTAATTCGCATTCGTCGAGGGGGAGGGTTAACTCACATACAGCAATTAAACTGCTTCAACAGATAAGCCTAATTCACATTCCAGGAAGGGAGAAAGGGAGGGGCACTCTCAGCTGCTTCTCCTGTTTTTCTTCTTTTTTTCTTCATCTATGATAGGTATTTTAAAACTTCACCCTCTGCAGCCTTCCATTCCAGAGGTCCAAGGTAAATATACCTATTTGCCAGCTCAATGGATGTTTGGAATTGAAAGGTTTCGTAGGTGCATTCCCAGGCAGGCCTTCTAATCAATTTGCAAGTCTTTCAACAGTTTTGAGCACTTCCACCATCTCTGCTCCCCCCCCATCTATGAAGGAATAACGTCCCCCGGTAAGCTCTCCCTCTCAGTTCTGCTGGTACTCTATTATACATCAAACAATTCACAGAGTACACTTATGACACAAAACACACAACATATAACAGTGATCTCTTGCTTCGTTTGTCTCCGGCTGCTTCCTTTGCAGGAGAGCAGAACCGCAGATCAGAACCCCGCACTCGCTTCGCGCTCAATTGCGCATCTCACACTACCACGCACTCACATACAAGCACTCCACAACATATGAGAAGTTTAAAATGAGCTCTTAGCAGTGTTAGAATATGCACGGTACTGGGATGGAAATCTTACAGCACAAATATACGATGCTAGCTACGACACAGATTGCTCCAGCTATCCCAGCAAGGAGGGCCCAAGTTACCATACCCGTGAATTCGCTGCTTTCCATGGGGCAGGCAGTATCACTTCTTCACCACACGCAAGAAGGACTCATACCCCCCTTCTGGCTTACAGGGTCTTGGTAAGCTATACTACCCCTTGTCATTGCATGAGGCGTCCCATACACGGCTTATAGACTCGTCCCCTATTTCCCCTGCAGGTAAACCCAAATTACATACCTGGTCCACTCGCCAACGGTCCATCTCTTCCCCTGCAATGATTGGATGGGGATGGGAGACTCTCCGGAGAAGCAGTCCAGGGTGGGCCTTAGAATGTCCCACTCCCAACTGGTCCAAGCAGCTGGGTAGAGAGGGTCTCCTGCCTGGCTCACCAAAATTGTTCTGCAGAATCAAACCCTATAACCCAGAAATGAGTTATAAAGCAGGTATGTTTATTAACACTGGTGGGTGCGAGGGAGATAACTCTGCCCAAACTCGCACATCCTATAGTTCAACAAGTGACTACTTATAGTGTACAGATATACGTAATCGTCTACTACATATTCATAACCTTTCCTCGCTTCGTATTATAATTAGTTCTGGAAGGTTCGCTCCAGTCTTGCACCTGCGTAGTGCCTCCTGGTGGTCGTGGGCCAGGGTCTTAGGGATGAAATAAGAAGTCTTCCTCAGGATGATTTTTTTTCTCCTTGAACTGTGCTCAGGCACAGTCCTTTCTGGTTGTTTTCAAACTACTGAACCAAGTGCAGCCAGCTTCCTGCATTCCAATACCTGCTTATCAGTAAACTTTGTCAAGCTGGCTCCTTCTTGTTATCAACTTCCAAGGTCTTCAAGGCTGTCTCTGATGAGCAGCTCAGGTTCCAGTGAGCATTCCCAACCCCCCTGTCTGCTTTCACTCATCACATTCATCCCTCTGTCTGTACTGATATTGGAGATTTCCCTGACCCAGGTGCAGGACCTTGCACTTGGCCTTATGGAACTTCATGAAGTTCACATAGGCCCACTTCTCCAGCCTGTCAACTTCCCTCTGGATGGCAACCCTTCCCTCCAGTGTATCAACTGCACCACTTAGCTTGGTGTCATCCGCACACATGCTGAGGGTGCATTCAATCCCACTAGCTACGTAATTAATGAAGATATGTCACTCACTGAGGTGATCAGCTCCATGCTGACATGTTCTGCAGTGGAGCAGAGGATTGCGATGTACTGGGGAAACACCAGGGTTGTGAAGAGATCTGCCAGGAGCCGGCAGCTGTTGCGAGAGGGGGTGAAGAGGCTTAGGAAAGGCTAGGAGCAACCATGGCCAACCAATACACCTGTAAAAGGCAGCCCCTAGGGAGCACTAATGATCAGAGCTGGCAAACAAGGCATGGTGTGGCAGTTTGCACGATAGTGTGTGCAGGGAGGGTGGCCTTCAGAAAACTATTTTCCTCTTGGAGCCAAACAGAGGCAGCCTCCTGCTGCAACAAAATGGCGTCCACCCACCACAAATGCATACTGTGGCTGAAACACAGACAGAAGTGATAAAACCTCCCTATGTGGACGTCTACACCAAGACTGACCTCCCAAGAACTGAAAGATCTGCCTAGGCCAGGTCCAAAGGTAGAGGAAGATGTCATGGGTGCAAGTGTTCCCAGTCAGATGAACTCTTCAAACAAGTAGTTATGTCACAAGAGGAGCTTAACAAGCAGCGCATTATCTGAGCATCTGAGTGAGAGATCGATGCATGGTGTTGTGCGCTATCACAAGCTGAGTGACAGCCCTCCCTTAAATCTTTACAAAGGGAAGGTAAGCTTGCTTCCAGCTCTGAGTGGACAGGCTCAACCAACTCACAAGACAAAGAAGACAGAACTCTCGTCTCTGCTCAGGCCAGGAGAAGGAATTTTCCCTTTCCCCTTGAAATGCCTCTACATAACAGATAGAATGCCCTGAGGCTGGAGAATGAAGAAACTGTGAGTAATAGGCAAGACCTAGGAAAGTCCAACCATGCAAAGTTGGTCCAATCACCCACTCGTGTTAGAACCGGTGCCACCAGAAAAGTACGTAGAGTGTTAGTAATTGAAGACTCTTTGCTGAGAGGCACCAAAGTGCCTATTTGTCACCCAGAAAATGTCTCTAGCAAAGTTAGCTGCCTGCCAGGAGCTCGCATTCATGATGTCAAGGAGAGGCTGCCAAACCTGGTAAAGCCTGCAGACCTGTTCCTACTGTTCCAAGTAGGGTCGAATGATGCTGCAATGAAGCAATTAAGAAATATCAATAGAGATTTTATGTCCCTTGGAACAATAATAAAGGGATCAGGAGCATAGGTGGTGTTGTCTATCCTCCCAGTCAGAGACAAATTGAACAGGTGAATGACTGGCTGCGTAGCTGGTGCCATGCTCAAGGTCTCAACTTTTATGATCTTGGGCATACCATTGAGAAACTAAGCTTGTTGAAAGCTGATGAGGCTCATCTGACTAAATGGGGCAAGAGTGTCCTAGGCAACAGGCTGGCTGGATTTATGAACAGAACTTTAAACTAGATTTAGTAGGGGAAGAGGGTAGTGTTCCAAGCACTAGAGAAAAGCTGGGGCTGCCATGGCCTTAGGGAGCAAAAGGAAACACCTGTGCATTGACTCAAGGGAATCAAGGCAAACTCCTCTGAAAAGGTGATGCGGCCAATAGTCCAGCTGAAGTGACTCCATACCAATGCATGCAGCATAGGAAACAAACAGGAGAAGCTGGTAGCCACTGTCCAGATGTAAAACTATGACCTGATTCCTATCACGGACATTTGGTGGGATAAATCACATGATTGGAGTGTTGTGATTGATGGCTACAAACTATTCAGAAGGGACAGGGGGAATTAAAAGTGATTTTAAGGCCTTGGGAAAGCTACTGAGGGAATCAGGGGCCCAGGTGATTTTTTCTTTCCTCCTTCCAATAACAGGTGGTGACAAAGCACAGCTCAGACAAGTCCATTCTGTTAATAAATGGCTCCGTGGCTGGTGTCACCACAATAACTTTGGGGTTTTGATAATGGGATGGCCTACACGGCACCAGGATTACAGGCTTCAGATGGGAGCCACCTTTATCAGAGCAGGAGAAGGGTCTTTGCCCAGGAGCTTGCGGGGCTTGTAGATAGGGCTTTAAACTAGATATGAAGGGGGAGGGGGATAACATCAAGCTAGCCCTTAACAAGAGGTGGAAGGATGGATGTCAGGGGTCAGATGTTAGGGAGGAGACTTCTCCAAAACACCTTATAGGTAATAAAGGGTCCACTGGCAAGGTGATGCAACTGGCAGCCCAGCTGAAGTGCCTTTACACTAACACATGAAGCTTGGGTAACAAGCAGGAGGAGCTGGAAGCTACTGTGCCACTAGAAAGCTATGATCTAGTTGCCATCACAAAAACATGGTGGGATGAATCCCATGACTGGAATGTACCTATCAGTGGCTACAGGCTGTTCAGAAGGGACAGACTGGGAAGGAGGGGTGGAGGCGTTGTCCTCTGTCTCAGGAAAGGGATAGAATGTGAAGAGCTGTCCTTGAAGAGTAGCCAGGAACAGGTTGAAAGCTTGTGGGTCAAGATTAAAGACAGAGGAACCAACGGGAACCTTGTGATTTGTGTCTACTACAGGCCACCTGGTCAAGGAGAGCCAACCAATGAAGTCTTCTTCCTCCAGCTACAGGAGGCTTCACGCTCGCAAGCTCTCATCCTACTCGGGGACTTCAACCACTCTGATGTATGCTGGAGAAGTAGCATGGCAAGCTGTAGGCAATCCAGGAGACCCCGGGAGTGCATTGAAAAAACTTGCTTAGTCCAGCTGATACAGAGCCCCACCTGAGGAGATGCAATACTGGACCTTATGGTCACCAATACAAGTGAACTCATCAGTGATGTTAGGATGGGAGGCAGCATGGGCTGCAGTGATCACGCACTGGTGGAGTTCAAGGTTCAGAGGGATATGGGACAGGTGAGGACTATAGTCAGGACGCTAAATTTCAGGAAAGCAAACTTCCAGCTTTTCAAGGAATTACTCAGTAGGATCCCCTGGGACATAGTCCTTCAGGACAAAGGAGTGGAACAGAGCTGGCAAATATTTAAGGATGCTTTCCATAAAGTGCAAGAGCGCTCAGTCCCCGTATGTAGAAAATCAGGCAGGAAAGGGAAGAGACCAGCATGGCTGAGTCAAGACCTGCTGGTTAAACTAAAGAAGAAGAGGTAACTGCACAGGCTGTGCAAGCATGGACAGGTAACCTGGGATGTGTATAGGGACGCTGCCCAGTTGTGTAGGGATGAAGTCAGGAAGGCCATGGTGCAACTGAAGCTGAACTTGGCAAGGGAATTAAAGACTAACAAGGTCTTTCACAGGTATGTCAATCAAAAGACAAATTCAAAGAGAATGTACCCCACAGATGGTTGGAAATGGTGATCACATATCAATGGATGAGTAGAAGGCTGAGGTACTTAACTTTTTTGCCTCATTCTTCACTGACAACCACTCTCCTCATCCCTCCTGGGTCATGGGACAGCAAGATGGAGACCAAGGGGTAAACACCCTCCCACTGTAGAGGAGGATCAGGTTCGTGACCACCTGAGGAACCTGAACATATATAAGTCTATGGGACCTGATGAGATGAATCCCAGAGTCCTGAGGAAATTGGCAGATGTGGTTGCCAAGCCACTCTCCATGATATTTGAAAAGTCATGGCAATCAGGAGAAGTCCCTGGTGACTAGAAGAAGGGTAACATTGTGCCCATTTTTAAAAAGGGTAGAAAAGATGACCCTGAGAACTACCGACCTGTCAGCCTCACCTCTGTGCCTGGGAAGATTATGGAACAGATCCTCCTAGAAGCTATGCTAAAGCACATGGAGGTGATTAACGGCAGCCAGCATGGCTTCACCAGGGGCAAATCCTGTATGATCCACTTAGTGTCTTTCTATGATGGGGTAACCACAGCAGTGGACATGGGTAAACTAATGGATGTGATCTATCTGGGCTTCTGTAAAGCCTTTGACATGGTCCCCCACAACATCCTTCTCTCTAAATTGGAGAGAGATGGATTTGATGGGTGGATGGTAGGGTGGATAAGAAACTGGTTGGATGGTCGTATTCAAAGAGTAGTGGTCAATGGCTTAAAGTCTACCCCTTCTTCTTTGTCTATCATAGTATCATAGAATCATAGGTCAGGTCCTCTGATTATCTTTGTGGCCCTCCTCTGGACCCATTCTAACAGTCCCATATCCTTCTTATGTTGAGGATTCCAGAACTGGACACAGTATTCCAGATGAGAGCTCACAAGAGAGGAATAGAGGGGCAGAATCACCTCCCTCAACCTGCTGGCCACGCTTCTTTTGATGCAGCCCAGGATATGGTTGGCCTTCTGGGCTGCGAGCGCATATTGCTGGCTCATGACAAGCTTCTCATTGACAAGCACCCCGAAGTCCTTCTCTGCAGGGTTGCTCTGATTCACATCATCCCCCAGCCTGTATTGAAATAGGGGATTGCCCTGACCCAGGTGTAGGACCTTGTGCTTGGCCTTGTTGAACCTCATGAGATTCACACAGGTCCACTTCTCCAGCTTGTCCAGGTCCCTCTGGATGACATCCCGTCCTTCCACTGTGGCAACTGCACCACTCAGCTTGGTGTCATCCGCAAACTTGTTGAAGGTGCACTCAGTTTTGCTGTCCATATCATTGATGAAGATATTAAACAGCACTGATCCCAGTACGGACCCCTGAGGGACACCACTTGTCACAGATCTCCATCTGGACATCAAGCCAATGACTACTACTCTCTGAATGCAACGATCCAACCAATTTCTTACCCACCCAACAGTCCACCCATCAAATCCATCTCTCTCCAATTTAGAGAGAAGGATGTTGTGGGGGACCATGTCAAAGGCTTTACAGAAGTCCAGATAGATCACATCGATTGGTTTTCCCGTGTCCACTGCTGTGGTTACCCCATCATAGAAAGACACTAGGTTGATCATACAGGATTTGCCCCCGGTTAAGCCATGCTGGCTGCCAGTAATCATTTCCCTGTCCTCCATGTGCTTTAGCATAGCTTGGGCTATTGTCTGATCCAGTGGAACTCAGCCTTCATAGGGAGAAGAATTCCCATTGTGTAGAGGCAGACATCCAGGGTGCCAAGGCAGCCCCTTGGCTTATCTGAAACAAAGATGACCCTAATTACAAGAGACAAATAGTTGCAAGAGATGAGAGTCACCACCTTAAGAGCTCCACATGTAGCAGCACGTTTCTTTGTCCAGCGGGTCAAGAAGATGGTGGGCGTCCACACACAACACACAAACACAAGACAAGAAAAACAGAGAGACAAACAACAGAGAGACAAGACAAAACAGACACACAGAGACAACAGAGAGAGAGCAGAGAGGGACAAACAGACAAACAGAGAGAGACAAGACAAACAGAGACACAGACGAAACAGAGAGAACAGAGAGAGAGCGTTGCAGGCCTTCGCAAGGCTTTTTAAACTCTGTCCCCTCCCTTACCTGATCAGGTAAGGAGGACAGGTAATAGGCTCAGGCACGTACCTCCTCCAGTCCAGACATGCTCTCCAGCACTTCCAGCCTCGCCACTGAGACTGGGGGCAATCACCTGCTTTGAGCCATTCAACTCATGCCGGGCCAGGTCCATACAAGATAGCACAGGAGGTTTCCCTGCTCCAGAATATGCATTGGTTCAGGAGGGGCTGAAGGGATTGTCTCCATGTGCTTTTCCCTTCCTTGTTCCCTATCTCCTGGGGACTTCCACATCTCTATCAGTAGCTGCAGGTTGAAGAAAGACTGCCAATCCATTAGCTCTTTTGGATGCCTTTACTCATCCCTTCTTTCCATAGCTGGTATCAGTAACAGGTTCCCCAGGCCTTCCACCGCCCTTCGAGTGGAAAGGAGCACCTCTTGGTGGTTTCATCCATCTAACTACAGCCTGGTTCTTTCCATTGTTTTTCCAAAATCCCCCACAGCATCCATAATTCATCAACTCCTTTGCTACCTTTCCTCCTGCCTTTGCTACCTTGCTAATTGAATCTTGCCTCCTCCTTTCAAAGAGATCCTCCACACATACTCCATCTCTGTCTCCTTTGCCTGCCGACTGTATTTCTGCAGTTTAGCTAACTCCATGGCTGAGTAAGGTATCTCCTTTACAAGCACAGTGGGAGGTGGTCAGGCATTCTGGTCCCCACCACCTTCACCCTCTGGCTTGTGAGTTATCTCTATTTTAACCAGGGTGCACAGTTTGGTTGTGCCCATGACCATAGGTGCTGCCTCATATCCCCATTGTGATTCACATAAATCATCCCACCCTCCTTAACCATGTGATCCTCCTCCTTTAATATCACTGATTGTCCTGACTCACTCTCATTATCCTGCCACAACTGTAATCTCAGCTGCCTTTCCCTATCAAAGGCATCTCACAAGCTGCCTTGTAACTTTCCATTAATCTGCCTCTCATCTGCCAGCGTCTACTCTGAGTGCTGTCTCCTAGCTCATTCAACTTCTGATTCCTGTTGCAAGCGTGCTTGCTCTTCCTCCAGCTCAGCTCGGGCAGAGCATTCCACCTCCGGCTCTGCCCGGAGGGAGGTCTGCTCCGCCTCCAGCTGCACCTCCCTTTGTGCCTGTTTACGCCATTCTTTTGAGCAGCCATGAGCCCTGCTGCCAGCACTGCACTGACATACACTTTTTCCTTTGCTCGGCTTGCTCCGGTTCTGCCCTACAAGAGCCGTGATCCATTCTGCCACTGCAACTGGTAACTGCCAGTGTTTCTCTGCCCAGCCGCACCACGCAGGATCGGGACATACTTTATTATCTTTCAAAACATTTTCTAATGCAGTCAAGCATGAACGTCTGGACTGCCATGCTTACTGCCGGCACACAACTTGCTCTGAGCAGGTGGGCAAAACTCCCTTGTGCAGTTCCAAAAACTGCTTATCCCTCCTTAAAACCTACAATTTTGGGAGCAGAGCAGTACAGCACTTCCCAAAGGCTGACCATCTGCCAGGACACACCCACTTTGCAGTTCCAAAAACTGCTTATCCCAGCATTACACTGTCCCCCTTGCCATTGCTCACTGGGACCCTGCTCGCTGTGCCAATTTAAAAGATGTCATGGCCCACTTTAATAAAATTGAGCTCTTTATCCCAGCACGGTGTCAGAGTGATCCAAAATCACTCAGGAGGAGGGCGTAAACAATACTTTTTACTCTGTAACAATCTGCTTAACTGAGCCCAAAACAGCATGGAGAGCCCTAATGCTGCCTGGAGTCAAACCTGAAATCAAAACAAAACCACCTGCTACAGCCCGCTTCTGCTGCACATGTTGCAAAGAGAAAAGGGAGAGAAAAAGGAGAAAAGGAGAAAAGAAGAAAAGGAGAAAAGACAGGAAAGGAGAAAAGAGAGAAATAGTTACAAGAGAAATAGGAAAGATGAGAGATAGTCACCACCTTAGGAACTCCGCATGTAGCAATATGTGTTTCTTTGTCCAGCTAGTCCAGAAGATGGTGGGTGTCCACACACAAGACACAGACACAAGACAACACACACAATACAAGAACATGTTGCAGGCTTTTGCAGGGATTTTTTAAGCTCTCTGTCCCTGCCCCTCATCGGATCAGGTGGGGGAAGGACAGGTAACAGGTGGTCTTACCGCTGGGGGCCATCACCTGCTTTGAGCCATTAACCCATGCTATGCTGATTCCGTACAATGACCAAGCACAAGAGCATAAAATCACCAAATGGATTATTCCCTCTTTTTAACACCCAACCCGAAAGGATCGGCTGTATCCCTTCTTGTCTCCCATACAGGTTCTCATCAGGATGTCTATTCATAGAATCATAGAATCACTAGGTTGGAAGGGACCCACTGCGTCATCAAGTCCAAACATTCCTAACACTTCCTAAACCATGCCCCTCAGCAACTCATTCACCCATCCCTTAAACATCTCCAGGGAAGGTGACTCAACCACCTCCCTGGGCAGCCTGTTCCAGTGCCCAATGATACTTTCCATGAAAATTTTTTTCCTGATGTCCAGCCTGAACCTCTCCTGGTGGAGCTTCAGGCCATTCCCCCTTGTCCTGTCCCCTGTCACTTGGGAGAACAGGCCGGCTCCCTCCTCTCCACAACCTCCTTTCAGGTAGTTGTAGAGAGCAATAAGGTCTCCCCTCAGCCTCCTCTTCTCCAGGCTAAACAACCCCAGCTCTCTCAGCCGCTCCTCATAAGACTTGTTCTCCAGTCCCCTCACCAGCTTCGTTGCTCTTCTCTGGACACACTCCAGAGCCTCAACATCCTTCTTGTGGTGAGGGGCCCGGAACTGAAGACAGTACTCAAAGTGTGGTCTCACCAGTGCCGAGTACAGAGGGAGAATAACCTCCCTGGACCTGCTGGTCACGCCGTTTCTGATACAAGCCAAGATGCCATTGGCTGCCTTGGCCACCTGGGCACATTGCTGGCTCATGTTCAGTCGGCTGTCAACCAACACCCCCAGGTCCTTCTCCTCCAGGCAGCTTTCTAGCCAGACTTCTCCTAGTCTGTAGCACTTCATAGGGTTCTCTTGCGTTATCAGTGTTTTCTAAACTGTGGATTTGCGGTAACATCAGCCTTTGAGGTTTATTGTCGGTGTTCTATCGTGTATGGGTCGTTGATTGATTGTATCTAGTGTTTCAGGGCATGCATTTTTTCAGTACAACATTGTTTACACTCTCCTCCTGAGTAATTCGTATCTCTGTGATGCTGTGCTGGGGATTCCAAAGAGCTCACTTTAGGTGGGACGCAACAGGCTTGAACAACTTCATCTGGTAAGATAGATGGATCAAGTTGTGGTGTCTCAAATCAGCTGAGTGACACCTGGGGTGAGTTGGAGGCCTCACAGCCTGGTGTTGCTTCAGTTAAGAACAAAATCACCCCCAAAAGTACGTACTGAGCTCCCCACCCCGACAGCATGGCAAACTGTCCCTGTCCTGCTTCTGATGACACAGCAGGCCTTGCCAAGAGCCAATCAACACATACTAATTGACTTAGCTGCACCTCACCAAAAGATGCCAAAAAATTTCAAAAATATAAAATTGGCACCTGAAAACCATTTTGTTGGGGAGGAGTCAACAACCACCTTACCCAACGGACAGGTTTATGGGCCTGCACCTCTCTTCCCCCTCAAGAAGGGATGCCTTTTTGGTAAGAGTCACGTGCCTCTGGCTTTGTCAGACATTCCCTGGGAAAATAACTACTAACTCAAGTTTCAATTGTTACTTCTTATATATATATGATAATTGTTAACTGGTTATAATCATCTAGTGCTAATACAGCAAGTGAATTTATCAATGGCAATCCCAAACTTGTTTTATCTGTTACTTTAAATAGTTTACCTACTGTTTCAGCATTGCGAAATTGTCTCTCTGACAGACGTTGCAAAACTGTCTAAATTATACATAATCCTTTAGTCATAAACCGTTGTCCACATCTTGGACTAGGGATAAATCAAGACACACCTAGGCTTTCCCTCTGTGGAGGAGCTTGAAAGCAAGGGGATCCATCCTGAACCACGTGGCTCAACAGGAGAGCCTTCCTGAGTCATGTATCAGAATTTTACCGATTTAACTTGACAGGCAGTCAACATGCTGGTGTGCCTCTCTGAAGTGCCTGTACGCTAATGCACAAAACATGGGGAATAAACATGAGGAGTTAGAAATCTATGTGCTGTTGCAGGGCTACAATCTTGTTGGCATCATGGAGATATGGTGGAATGGCTTCCATGACTGGAGTGTTGCAACAGAGGGATATGTACTCTTTAGGAAGGACAGGCCAGGAAGAAGAGGAGGAAAAGTTGCCCTTTTATGTGAGAGAACAGCTGGAAAGCATGGAGCTCTTTCTGGAGATGTATGATGAACCAACTGAGGACAGGTAAAAGTGGCACTGTATGCTATAGGCTGTCTCACCAGGTGGAGAAGGACTTCTACAGACAGCTAGAAGCAGCTCCATGTTTGCAGACTCTGGTCCACATGAGGATGTATTGGGTTTACGTGTCTAGGTTTTTGGTAGCAGGGTGGCTGCAGAGGCAGTTTCTGGGAGAAGACACCAAAAGCTGGCCCCAAATCAGATAGAGTCTGTTTCAGATGACTCCAAGGTGGACCCACTGCTGGCCAAAGCTGAGCCAATCAGCAGTGTTGGTAGTACATCAGTGATAACATATTTAAGAAAGAATAAAAATATGCTGTGCAACAGCATCTGGGAGAAAGGAGGAAGAATATGTGAGAGAAACAACTCTGCAAACACTGAGGTCAGTGAGGAAGGAGGGGAAGGAGGTGCTCCAAGCATTTGAGCAGAGATCCTCCTGCAGTCAATAGAGAACCACGGTGGAGCAGATATCTGCTCTGAAGCCCATGGAGGACCCCACACCAGAGCAAGTGGATATGCCCTGAAGGAAGCTGCAGCCCATGAAGAGCCCAGGCAGGAGCAGGTTTTCTGGCAGGACCTGTGACCTTGTGGGGGCACCCACACTGGAGCAGTCTTTTCCTGAAGGACTGCACCCTGTGTAAGGGACTCATGCTGCAGCAGTTCTTGAAGGACCATATTCCATGGGAGGGACTCCACTCTGGAGCAGAGGAAGAGTGTGAGGAGGAAGAAGCAGAAGACATGAAGCATTATGAACTGACCTCAGCTCCCATTCCCCATCCTCTTGACCTTCTCAGGATCAGGGAAAGAGGTAGAGAAGATAGGAGTGACGTTCAGCCTTGGAAGAAGGGAGGAGTGGAGAAAAGGTGGTTTTATATTTGTTCTTATTTCTAATTATCTTATATTCAAGGATGACCTCCTCCAAGCTCAAAAGCGGTCCATCCCAATGAGCAGGAAGTCAAGCAAAAATGCCAGGAAATCTGCATGGATGAGCATAAAAATGGAGTCGACAAAAGTTGTAAGTGGGGACAGGTAAACTTGGGAGGAATACAGGGGCGCTGTCCAAGCATTCAAGGATGGGACCAAAAAGCCAAAGCCATACTAGAATTGAATCTGGTGAGGGATGTCAAAGACAACAAAAAGGGCTTCTGTAACTACATAGATGATAAAAAGAAGACTGGGGAAAATGTGGGCCTGCTGCTGAATCTGAGCAGGGGACCTGGTGACACAGGACATGGAAAAGGCTGAGGTACTGACTGCCTTCTTTGCATCATTCTTTATTAGCAAGACATGCCTTCAGGAATCCCAGGCCCCCAAAGTACCCTTGGTAGAAGAGGATCAAGTCAGCAAACTGAACATACATAAGTCCATGGACCCTGATGGGATGAATGCATGAGCACTGAGAGAACTGGCAGATGTCATTGCAAGGCCACTCTTGATAATCTTTGATTGTGGCAACTGAGAGAGGTGCCTTAGGACTGGAGGAAAGCAAATGTCACTCCTCTCTTCAACAAGGGCAAGTAGGAGGAGCCAGGGAGCTACAGGCAAGTCAGCCTCACCTCAGTCCCTACGAAGACAATGGAGCAACTAATCCTGGAAATCATTTCACAGCCACAACTTTTCTTGCCACATATCTCATAACTTGCTCAGGAACAGGGTTTCCACCTCGTTTATGATTTCTGCCTCTTCCCTGTTGTTGTGACTGCTCTGCTGCAGAAGAGGTTGTGTCTTTCAATTCTTCTTCCTCCTTCCCCTCAGGAGCAGCTTAGCTTCTTCCTTACTAACCAAGCTGACTTCTGTTTTCATTATTTCTTTTTAACCACAGCAACAACTATTATAGTCAAGGGTTGAGTCTCTGGCTTAGCCAGTGTGTACATTTGTATGTCCTCAGATCCAGAGATCCTCTCTCCCCCTTGAGAGTGCTGAAGGGAGGCTTGGCAGACATAGGCCAGACCCCAACACTGCAAGAAGTTGTGCCTCTTTGGTATAGGCAAAGCATCCTTCCTTCAAGTGGTCTGCCATTTCAACAGAATTCTGCACATGTTGGGGAGTAAAGTCCCAGACAATTAGCAGTGAAAATCGCTCTAGGTACCTGTTCAAATTTTCCCACACATCTTGCCAACCATGACTCAACTACTTCAGTGCACATCCTACTCCTTGCACGCTAATAGGGCACAGAGCTCCTCTATAAAATCCATGCCAAGAAACACACTTGTGTGCCCTCTGCCCTGTGGACCATGTATCTTGAGAAAACTTCCACTGGATTTGAGGTGGTGATTATTTTTATGTTATATTCCTTTTTTTCTGCTACTTCTCTTCTTTCTCTCTCTCTGCCTTACTCTTTCCTTAAATCTATCTCACTTTTTCCTTGGTACTTTTGGGTGAATTTGGTTGTATCCAAGTTCTTGCTGTAAACTGTTTGTTACTTTGACCAAGTTCAAAGTAAAGAGTTGTAATTTTGACTGCATTAAAAGTAAATATTGTAATATTGAGTAGATCCCTGGACTGATTGTTGTCACTCTGGACTGGGGATCATGTACCAACAGATGAGGAAAAGGCTGAGATACTTAACAACATGTTTGCCTCAGTCTTCACCGATAACCACTCTCATCGCCCCTCCTGGGTCATGGGACAGCAAGATGGTGACCAGGGGGGTAAACACCCTCCCACTGTAGAGCAGGATCAGGTTCGCGAACACCTGAGGAACCTGAACAAATATAAGTCCATGGGACCTGATGAGATGCATCCCAGAGTCCTGAGGGAACTGGTAGATGTGGTTTCCAAGCCACTCTCCATGATATTTGAAAAGTCATGGTAGTCAGGAGAAGTCACTGGTGACTGGAAGAAAGGTAACATTGCACCCATTTTTAAAAAGGGTAGAAAAAACGACCCTGAGAACTACCGACCTGTCAGCCTCACCTCTGTGCCTGGGAAGATCATGGAACAGATCCTCCTAGAAGCTATGCTAAAGCACATGGAGGTGATTAACGGCAGCCAGCATGGCTTCACCAGGGGTAAATCCTGTACTGGCTTATCCACTGATAAGGTGGATAAGAAACCAGTTGGATGATCGTATTCAAAAACTAGTGGTCAATGGCTCAAGGTCCAGATGGAGATCCGTGACAAGTGGTGTCCCTCAGGGGTCCATACTGGGACCAGTGCTGTTTAATATCTTTATCAATGATACTGACAGTGAGATTGAGTGCACCCTCAGCAAGTTTGTGGATGACACCAAGCTGAGCGGTGCAGTTGCCACACCGGAAGGATGGGAAGGTCAGTATAAGATCTCCTCCAGGATGACAACATTCAGCTAGATAGACACATAATGTAATGGGTGAGTAATTGGCTGATGGGTCGGGCTCCAAGGGTCATAGTAAATGGGGTTACATCGGGCTGGTGACCAGTCACTAGTGGGGTTCCACAGGAATCCATCTTCAGGCCAGAGCTCTTTAATATCTTCATAAATGACCTGGATGCAGGACTTTAAGGTTTACTAACTAAGTTTGCAGATGACACAAAACTGAGGGGAGCTGTTAACACTCTTGAGGGCAGAGAGGCCCTGTAGAGGAATCTAGACAAATTGGAGACCTGGGCAATCACCAACCACATGAAGTTTTGCAAGGGCAAGTCCTGGGTTTTGCACCTGGCACACAGCAGCCCTGGATATACATATAGCCTGTGGAGTGAGAGGCTGGAAAGCAGCCCTGCAGAAAAGGATCTGGAGGTTCTGGTCAACATGAGCCAACAGTGTGCCCTGGGGTGCACGAAGCACTGCATTGCTAGCCAGTTGAGGGAGGTGATTGTCACACTCTACTCCACACTGGTGCAGCCCCACCTTAAGTACTGTGTGCAGTTTTGGGCACCACAGTATAAAAAAAGAAAAAGATATCAAGCTACTGGAGAGTGTTGGTGAATGGTTTAAAGGGGAAGCCATATGAGGAGTGTCTAAAGTCACTTGGTCTGTTCAGCCTGAAGAAGAAGAGACTGAAGGAGATCTCATCACAGTCTACAGCTTCCTCACAAGGGGAGGAGGAGAGCAGGCCCTGATGTCTTCTCTGTGGTGACCAATGATAGGACCCGAGGGAATGACAGGAAAATGGGCCAGGGTAGGTTTAGGTTGGATATTAGGAATAGGCTTTTCACTCAGAGGGTGATGGAGCACTGGAACAGGCTCCACAGGGAAGTAGCCATGGTGCAAAGCCTGACAATATTCAAGAAGCATTTAGACAACACTCTCAAACACATGATGTGAATTTTCAGGTTGACCTACGCAGGGACAGGAATTGGACTCAATGATCCTTGTGGGTCCCTTCCAACTCAGGACATTATATGATTCTAATTTGAAAGATCAGGACTTTTTAGTCTCCGGTCTACCATAAGAAGCTAGACAAGTCAGCAGATACCGACTGGTATCTTTACTTTGCCTAGCATACAGAAATGTCACACCAAAGTGTGCATTCGGAATTTTTTTATAATCAATTTAGTCAGCAGGAAGGAGGTGAAGGTTTCTTTTGTATGTTTGCACAGCAGAGTACCAGAGTACAGTTAGGGTTGGAAGGGACCTTAAAGATCATCTAGTTCCACCCCCCCTTACCATGGGCAGGGACATCCCACTAAAGCAGGCTGCCCAAGGCCCCATCCAACCTGGCCTTGAAAACCTCGCACACATCAACAACCTCCTTGGGCAACTTATTCCAGTGTCTCACCACTCTCATGGTGAAGAAATTCTTCCTTATATCAAGCCTAAATCTGCCCCTCTCCAGTTTATACCCATTCCCCCTGGTCCTATCCTCACAAGCCTTAATGAATAGCCCCTCTTCAGCTTTCCTGTAGGCCCCCTTCAGGTACTGGAAGGTCGCTATAAGATATCCTCTGAGCCTTCTCTTCTCCAGGCTGAACAAGCCCAACTCTCAGCCTGTCCTCATAGGGAAGGTGCTCCAGCCCTCCCATCATCTTTGTAGTCCTCCTCTGGACCCATTCCAACAGCTCCACATCCTTCTTACGTTGAGAATTCCAGAACTGGACACAGTATTCTAGATGAGGTCTCACAAGAGAGGAACAGAGGGGCAGAATGACTTCCCTTGACGTGCTGGCCATACTTCTTTTGATGCAGCCCAGAACCACTTGTCACATATCTCCATCTGGACTTTGAGCCATTGACCACTACTCTTTGAATACGACCATCCAACCAGTTTCTTATCCACCCTACCGTCCACCCAGTTTCTTATCCACCCTACCGTCCACCCATCAAATCCATCTCTCTCCAATTTAGAGAGAAGGATGTTGTGGGACACTGTGTCAAATGCTTTACAGAAGTCTAGATAGATCACATTTGTCCATTTACCCGTGTCCACTGCTGCGGTTACCCCATCATAGAAAGCCACCAAGGTGATCATACAGGATTTGCCCCTGGTGAAGCCATGCTCGCTGTCATTAGTCACCTCTCTGCCCTCCATGTGCTTTAGCATAGCTTCTAGGAGGATCTGTTCCAGTATTGCTTCTCCTCAGGTGGGGGTTTCTATCAGCTGGACTAAGAAGTTATCTTCAATGCACTCCAGGAGTCTCCTGGATTGCCTACAGCTTGCTGTGCTACTTCTCCAGCATATGTCTGGGTGGTTGAAGTCCCAGAGTAGGACGAGAGCTTGCGAGCGTGAAGCCTCCGGTAGCTGGAGGAAGAAGGCTTCATCAATTGTCTCACCTTGATTGGGTGGCCTGTAGTAGACACCAACCACAAGGTTCCCATTGGTTCTTCCAGCTTTAATTTTTACCCACAAGCTTTCAACCTGTTCATGGCTACTCTTCACATTCTATCCCTTTCCTGAGACAGAGGACAACGCCTCCACCCCTCCTTCACAGTCTGTCTCTCCTGAACAGCCTGTAGCTGGCGATAGCCACATTCTAGTCATGGGATTCATCCCACCAAGTTTCCGTGATGGCAACCAGATCATAGCTTTCAAGTAGCACAGTAGCTTCCAGCTCCTCCTGATTGTTACCCAAGCTTCGTGCGTTAGTGTAAAGGCACTTCAGCTGGGCTGCCAGTTGCATCACCTTGCCAGTGGACCTTCTTTTGCCTATAAGGTGTTTTGGAGAAGTCTCCTCCCTAACACCTGACCCCTGACACACATCCTTTCACCTTTTGTTAAGGGCTAGCTTGGTGTTATCTCCCTCCCCCTTCATATCTAGTTTAAAGCCTTATCTACAAGCCCCACGAGTTCCTGGGAAAAGATCCTACTCCCCCTCTGAGAAAGGTGGCCCCCATCTGAAGCCTGTAACCCCAGTGCCATGTAAGCCATCTCGTTATCAAAAACCCCAAAGTTATTGTTGTGATACCAGTCACAGAGCCATGTATTAATAGACTGTACCTGTCTGAGCTGCTCTATGTCACCACCTGTTACTGGGAGGAGGGAAGAAAAAAAAGTCACCTGGGTCCCTGATTCCCTCAGTAGCCATCCCAAGGCCTTAAAATCACTTTTAATCTCCCTTGGGCTACTTACAGCTGCTTCATCCCCTCCCACATGGAGCAGCAGTAATGGGTAATAGTCAATTGGTCTCACCAGGCTGGGAAGTTTCTTGGTTGCACCCCTTACCCAGGCTCCTGGGAGGCAACAGACTTCCTTGTGAGTGGGATCTGCTCGACATATCGGACCCTCTGTCCCCTTCAACAAGGAGTCTCCTACAACTATGACTCTCCTATTGGTCCTTGTGCCAGTCGTAGCAATGGTGCATTTATGTTGTTTCGGTCTCTGACCCTGCTCTGATGTGGGTGCATCTTCCTCCATGTTTTCCTCTGGTCTGTCCTCCACATTGAGAGCCTCAAATCTGTTGTGGAGTAACACCTGAGGTGGTGTGGGCAAGGAGGGGGTTGATTTTCTGTCCCGTCAGCAGACTCACTTCTACTTCTGACCTCCTTTTAAGCCTTCATCTACAACCTTAGCAGGGGAAGATGCCTGATCCTTTTCTTCCTGGGCTCTTACCTGTGTATGTGTCATCTTCTCTTGTGCTTTGGAGCTCAGGGCATGATTCCATCAGTTTATTACCATCTCGCACTCCCTGAGGCTCCTCAGCCTCTCTACTTCCTCTTTCAGCTCTGCTACCAGGCTGAGGAGGAAGTCCACCTGTTCACACCTTATGTAGCCCTCACTGCCCTCCATTTCCAGTGCAAGCTGGTGGCACTCTGTGCAGCCAGAGACCTGGATGGCTGCGTGCTTTCCTGGGAGCTCAGTCTGAACTGATGCATCCCTCCCAGCAGGTGCAAAGGAAGCAGCCTTTCAACGGGTGATCACCATGGCTGGGCTCCCTCTCACTGACTGAGCTTGACTGACCGAGCTTGGCTCTTAAGCACTAGAACTGCACCCTGCCTTCACGAACTGATCTCTGACAAACGTGCCCCTGTTTGCACCCTCCTGGTCGCGTTGCTCCCAGAAGACCACTTAAATCTCCTGCCGCTGCTTCTGTGACCACCCCCCTCGCATCACCTGTCACGTATGAGCCTGGGCTTGCTGCAGTCCGGACCCGCCCACCAGGTTCTCTCTAGGGTTCCTGAGCTTCCCCTGCTCTGTCAACCGCCCCTGATCTAGTGCCCAGCTGCAGCACTTACCATATCTGCCACAGAACCATGTCGATTAACCATTGCTGGTGGCTTTGCCGCTTGCTTTTTTTTCTTTTTTTTTTTTGTTAACTTTTACAATACCTAATATTTTATTCAAGTTTTTTTTCCTTACAAAATAAAATGACTGCCAGAACAGAGAGTTTAGCAGTTACAGATCAGGAAGGCCTTGGGAATAGGAACTAACAAGACCTAAAAGATTTAGAAACAGAAGATGTAGAAAAAGGAGTTTTGTTTTAATCTCTCAGTCTTTGAGGTTCTGACTTATGGTTTCTAAACTAGAGATCAATGATACTTACTTAAGACCTGTCTGATTAGAAAAGTATCAAAGCCAGTGTCAAAGTTACAGTATCAGGAGTCAGCTTCAGTTGTTCCTAAGGGGAAGCCTCAAGACTAGGAAGAAAAAAAAAATAAAAGAGTTCTGTATTAACTGAAGGAATTATCCCATTAGACATCAATAACTGTGTAAAGCAGATCACAAAGCAGTGAAACCAAGCAGTCTGAATTGGTAATGATATGTGACATGTGCTACTTAGGACTCGTCTCTGTTTGACTAGATTTTGAGAACTGACTACATTTCAAATTGTGCTTAAGTGCCATGTTCTCTTGCTCGCCTTTGGAAGGAAATATGTATCTACTACTCCATCAAGAAGCAAGATTTCGGCAAAACAAGAATTCACATGGATGCAGAAATACTAAGTTACATTCTCCAGAGCAGCTGGCAAAAGGATTAACCTTCCATGCCCAAATTAGCATTTCCCCTACTGCGCACTCCAACAGTCCAGCACACAAGTGGGAAAGCCACGGACTCGCAGTCAAAACCAGAACCCACAGATTTATCCATGGAAATTACAGCTCCTGCCACCATGAAATTATCTGGGAACCAATTAATCTTTGGCATACTTTACTCCTGCAAGATGCTCTGTTGTACAGGATGAAGCAAGGCTGCACAGCCTTTCTGGCACCATACGAGTCTAAGAAAAGAGAACGGTACTGCTCTCTCCTGAGCTAGGAAGCTATGAACTATTGAAGTAGTTTTCCTTCTTAGTATTCTGGCAAGAGCAATCACAGATGTGTCCTGGGCACAGGGCACTCCTGTGACTGGCACCACTCTTAGCCAAACTATTACTAATGTAAGTGTGCTAAGCAACCACAAGCCTTTGTTGGTATTGATTCATGGGTGGGCAGATGCTAGAGGAAACATTTGTCTACATCTATGCAGGGTGGAAAGAGCAACAAAAATGTCCTAAGAGCAGGGAAGAACAAACAGGAGTAGAAGTACTTAGATTATTCATTGCTTCTATTTTTTGCCTCCATTTATAGTTAAGTTGCTAAAGACAGAAGAAAGATCTCATAGAAAAAAAACCCATAGATTTTAGAATCCCTCCTTCTCTCTCTTCCTCAACCACTGACGAAAGGTTTTGCTGAATAATAAAATAGTTACGTATAAAAAGGAGTTAAAATGCCACTGTGACCATTGCTGGAAAAAAAAAATACAGCAGATATATCTAAATGAAGCATCCTGGGGAATTCAAGGCTGGTTGAGAGACTAGAGAGGGGATAGAGGTGGAGATCTCCTTTATCCTCCTCTTCATCTTGTGATTAGGAAGTTCACATGGCATGGGACACCTCTGAGATGCAAACTCCTCCTCAACTTGATATAAAACTAAACTTCACGTTGGATCTTGTGCATCCTAGAAGGGCTGCTCACACATCTGCTCTTCTAGCCTGGGACTCTTTCAACAGCTCCTGGTTCTACACAATATAAAAATCCTTAAGTACCTATGAGACCAAGATTTGGAAGCTCCCATACCCCAGGGATATATTTTAACTAGCAAGTTAAAAAAAACAGTGGCAACTTCTTTTGTGAATTATAGGCTTTGTTTTCAGCTGAATATACTCTCAAAATGGCCAAGTGATCCATTTTAGCAGTTATGGGAAGAATTTGTCTCAGTTCAATCACCATACAAAGCCACCAGTCATTTACACTACCTGCTCCTTACGACTCTCACCTTTGCTCACGGTTGCAAGCCAGCTGATGATTTATTGGTCCTCAATATCAACATAAATAAGACCCTTAAAATAAATCCCTTTGCCCTGTCCCGTTTCTTCTGCTGTTCTTACTCTATAGAAAGAGCTAAAAGAAGGCAAGCTTGTCTGTGAATCCATCACACTATCAGTGAAACTGTTAGAAAATGGGCCTAATAAAACTGCCACAATCATTGGCAACCAGCACTAGGGCATTAGAGGTAGGTTTCATCCTTTCTCTTCTGAAGCAACTGAGTAGATGTCTCACAGTAGACTAGTTTGAGGGGTAGAGCTTCACAATATACCAAGATTTGAGGGGTAGAACTTCTCACTACTCCAGTAGCAAAGCAGATTGTGCCCCAGAGCCAAATATAATGAACTAATGTATTTTTCCACATACTGAAACCCACAAGTTTGAAGAGCTGTTAGGGCTCCTAGAAATAAAAAGCTTCATTACCTGCCTTGGCAAACTTTTCTCTGAGCTCTACAGCACAGTCCTGCCCATGTTTGTGAGGACACTTGAGGTCATGAAGGAAAAACACCAGTGAACACTTCTGTTCAACTCTGCGAGGAAGGAAACAGCAATGTTTAAATCAGACTTGTGAAAAGAGGATAATGTGATCCCTGTGACAATCTTACCAGGGCAGAGTACTTCCCACAAGGAAGGTGTACAGAATATACTCAGCACCTGAACAGGCTGACCAAAGGACTGCCACAACCCAGTAATCGCAAAACTACTCCTCTGTGCGTCTCCAAGTTACAGTGCCTCATGTTATAAGTGAGTTGAAGTTTTAAGTAGTAGCAGATGTTGGCAGTATACTCCAGACCTTTGTTTCACAGATTCCCAAATAACTGCTCCTTTTGTGCTAGTCCTTCCCTAGTAATAACAGTAATTAAGTGCCATTTATATAAGGTTGTGGAAACATTCTTAGAAGCTGGAGACCACAATGTTTTTAAAGGACCTTAAATGGCGAGATAAGACAGAGTTGGAGGGAGAAATGAGAAGAATTGGCAGCACACCTGGAGTAGAAGAAAGAAAACAAGGCTTAAGAAAATACAAGTTATGATGACAATGCAGAAGAGCATGTCAGAGCATGCATAGTCAGTTAACCAATTAAGTGTTTAGAATAGGTGCATGAACAGTAGTAATTAACCAATAAGATTGTAAGCTTAAGCGCGTGGACAGTCAAGAAAACATATATAAGCTTAGCCTTCTGATTAATAAAGGGTCTTTGATTTGCACTCGGAGTCTGTTATCTTCAATCCTCTCATAAGGTCTTTCATTCAACAATCCCAAAACACTCAATAAATTTAACAAACCATTAATACTCAACAGATGTATCACTTTACATTTTTAAAGAGGCTGCCTACATCTCAAGCAATCATCCACATTCCTGCAAATGGCAGGTACCATAATGACCTTCAGTTCACCGGTAGAGAGGCAGAATGAGGGAACCCCAAAGGCCACAGTGCACTTTCCTAATAAAAGATGGATTTAAACAGAGTTCCTGGCTCTTAACTCTGTTCCCATAGCAAGCAGGAAACCGCCCTGCCTCCAGAAATTCACACACACTGATAACCTCAGTGTTTTATCCAGAATGCTGAAGTGAAAAGCTAGGATGCGTTCCCAGAGCACATGAAAAACATAGTGAGTCAAGTCCAGTCAAAGCAACATGAATTTTTTCCCTAGCGCAACTGAAGTGAACAGCTAGAAGTGAAATTAGTGGCCCAGGCAGGACATTGGAGAGAAATCCAGTTGTCATCAAGTAACGGTAACCTTGCTCATATATCCCACTGGAGGGCAGAACAGCAGAAATTCCCTTGCTGGCTGTCAGCTGTTTGGAATTCTTTATTGATGCCCCTGAACTGGATTTTCCGGCACCTATTATCTCTACTTAAAATGGAACAAAAGAAATAACAAAGAGTTACTAAATATGGTTACAATGCCTCCATCTGTATAATAATTTTATTTTTGATAAGTGCACACATCAGAGGAGACACCGCTTGGAAGAATCAGCTTTGCCAAAACAGCAATGCCATCCTTACATCACCCAGATTTCATTCCCATCAGCTCACAGGGTATCTAAAATGCACGCAGGCAGTTGTTCCTGGCGATAAGAACCAGCAGCACAAAATGAAGGAAGCACCAGATTGCCACCAACGCTTTGGATTTGGACAAGGAAGGACTTTGCCATGCCTCAAGCCCATATCACATGGCTAATACAAGCAAAGTGCACATGCTCAAGGGTAATATGAGGCAGTGGCCAGAGAACAGCACTACCATGAGGCTACAGAGATTATCTTCTCAGCTATGCACTCTGATATTTTTTGACTTTCTGCATGGGCCAAGGAGACAGGGTTGTCAAGTGGCCGTTCCTACTCACCACAAGCTTCAGCAAAACCAGGATCCTCTGAAGTACAAAAGCCTTCTTCGCAAGTCTGCATCAGTGAAGTTATCTCTGACATGAAACCTTCTGACAGGCAGTATCCTGTTCAATGTTCAATGTCTTTATCAAGCTGTTCAATATGTTTATCAGCTGTCTTCAGCTGTTCAATGTCTTTATCAATGACCTGGATGAGGGGATTGAATGCACCCTAAGTAAATTTGCAGACAACACTAAGCTGGGTGGAAGTGTCGATCTGCTTGAGGATAGGGAGGCTCTGCAAAGGGATCTGAACAGGCTGGACCACTGGACTGAGACCAATGGTATGAGGTTTAACAAGGCCAAGTGCAGAGTCCTGCACTTGGGGCACAACAACCCTATGCAGTGCTACAGACAAGGGGAAGAGTGGCTAGAAAGCTGCATGGAGGAGAAGGACTTGGGGATCTTGGTTGACAGCCATCTGAACATGAGCCAGCAGGTGGCCAAGGCGGCCAATGGCATCTTGGCTTGTATTAGAAATGGCGTGACCAGCAGGTCCAGGGAGGTTATTCTCCCTCTGTACTCGGCACTGGTGAAACTGCACCTCAGATACTGTGTTCAGTTCTGGGCCCCTCGCTACAAGAAGGATGTTGAGGCTCTGGAGCATGTCCAGAGAAAAGCAACGAAGCTGGTGAAGGGGCTGGAGAACAAGTCTTATGAGAATTGGCTGAGGTAACTAGGATTGTTTAGCCTGGAGAAGAGGAGGCTGAGGGGAGACCTTATTGCTCTCTACAACTACCTGAAAGGAGGTTGTAGAGAGGAGGCTGCTGGCCTCTCCTCCCAAGTGACAGGGGACAGGACAAGGGGGAATGGCCTCAAGCTGTGCCACGGGAGTTTCAGACTGGACATCAGGAAAAAAATTTTCACAGAGAGGGTCATTGGGCACTGGAACAGGCTGCCCAGGGAGATGGTTGAGTCACCATCTTGGGAGGTATTTAAAAGATGGGTGGATGAGATGCTCAGGGGCATGGTTTAGTAGCTGATAGGAATGGTTGGACTCGATGATCCTGGAGGTCTTTTCCAACCTAGTGATTCTGTGTGATTTTGTGTACTTATACTTACTCTGTTAATAAAATGTGGTACAACTGGTTGGACAAGGAGAAATACTTGGGTACTATAGGAATATGTATAAGCAATGGCCTTTCTGCATAACAGTGCCCCATGTCATCACTTCTGGAGGGAAGCACTGTTTGAAAAACATGCAGTTAACTTTCAGAGAATGAAGTTTCTCAGACGAGACTTGCATGTCATGCTCAGCTAATTACTGCTTATGTCTTCAAATATACATATATATACACATATAGATTGCTAATCCATGATTTATCCACAGATAAATTCATGATTGTGGGTGTCCATCCATTACAGCAGTCTCTCAGGGCAAGAAGAATAGTGTGAGGATACATTCTAATTCGTGCCCACAGGCTGCAGGTTAAAGATGTCAACTGTTAGGAGGTTAGGAGGTCACTGGATGCCACACGATGGAGCTACCTCTTTATCCTGAAAAACACTTAGTAAACACTGTTAGTAACACAGGTTAAGATTGAGCATTCTCACCCAGAGTCAGGTTTCCTTGAGGTACACATTAAACTTCACCATTCCTTCAGGATTACCTACCAAGTATGTCCAGGCCCTTGAGCAAAAGCAACCCCACAAATGGGTTTGCCTTTGTCCAAAGCAGGAGAAACCCAAACAGATTTCACCAACAAATTCCTTTCATGCACCACAGGGACTTTATCCCCTTCTACTGTGTGTAGATTGAGCAGGACCAACTCGACTGGGAGATCCTCTGCTGTTAAATAACCAGGTGGCTTCTGCCAAATGCTTATCCCTGTTTTTGAACGTACAATCCTCCATTGATTTCAGGGTAGTTTTTAGTAATCCACTGTATCGCTCAATTTTCCCTGAGGCTGGTGCATGATAGGGAATATGATATATCCATTCAATACCATGTTCTTTGTTGCAAGTATCCATAAGACTGTTTTAGAAATGACTACCACTATCTGGCTCAATTCTTTCTGGAGTGCCATGCCTCCATGAAACCAGCTTTTCAAGGCCCAGGATTGAGGGGATTGAAGATAACAGACTCCGAGTGCAAATCGAAGACCCTTTATTAATCAGAAGGCTAAGCTTATATATGTTTTCTTGAATGTCCATGTGCTCAAGCTTACAGTCTTATTGGTTAATCACTACTGTTCATGCACCTATTCTAAACACTTAATTGGTTAACTGACTCTGCACATATTTACATGCTCTTCTACGTTGTCATCATAACTTGTATTTTCTTAAGCCTTGTTTTCTTTCTTCTACTCCGAGCGTGCTGCCAATTCTCATTTCTCCCTCCAACTCTGTCTTACCTCACCATTCAAGGTCCTTTAAAAACATTGTGGCCTCCAGCTTCTAAGAACGTTTCCACACAGGATAGTGTTACAGGCAGTGGCATGGGGTACTGGATGTATTTCCAGCTATCCAGTGGTTGTTTCCACTGTTATAAGCACATAACGCTTATCCTGTCAGGTTTGAGGAACTGTGATGCAGTCAATTTGCCAGGCCTCTCCATATTTATATTTCAACCATTGTCCCTGTCATGTCCCACTTTAAAAGGTGAGCACTTTATATCCGCGTGGCGCCAGAGCGACATAAATCACTCAGGAGGAGGGTGCAAACAAATATTTTTACTAAACAAGGTGCACACCCTGAAAACACTGGATTCAAATGATCAAACAGCCTGTAAACGATGGAGCACCAACAAGAAACTGCAGCAGCCGAAGTTACCGGAACAGTCTGTCACTTGGCAACATTGGCAACACTGTAACAACCAGCTAAACAGAACTGAGAAAAACAACACAGAGAGCCCTAATGCTGCCGGAGTCAGAACCAAAGCAAAAAAAACCCAAACCACCAGATAGAGCCATCCAGTAGTTGTTTCCACCATTGTCCCTGTCACGTCCCACTTAAAAAGGTGAGCTCTTTATACTGGCACAGCTCCAGAGCAACACAGATCACTCAGGAGGAGGGTGAAGGAAGGAATAAATCATTAAGAATAACAAGAATCAAATCCTGGCCAGCTTGCAGTAAGAAAGAATGTGATTGTAACAGGAATTTAGCTTGTTTACTACTTGAAACAAGGACAGTCCCCCAGCAGGAACAAAGGACAGACCTGAGCTCACCAAGAGGACACAATAAGGTGTAAATGAGGACACAAGGGTGTAAAAAATATCTTTACTAAACAAGGGGCACACCCTGAAAACACTGGATTCAAATGATCGAACAACCTGTACGAGACAGAGCACTGACAAGAAACCGCAGCGGCTGAAGTTACCAGAACAGCCCGTCACTTGGCAATGCTGGCAACACTGTAACAATGTGCTTAATGGAACCAAGAAAAACAACACAGAGAGCCCTAATACTGCCCGAATCAGAACTGAAACTGAAAAACTCCCAAACTTCCAGCTACAACCTGCTGCAGGAGAAAAGGGGAAATAGAGAACAAGGAAGAAAGGAAGAAAGGAAGGAAGGAAGGAAGGAAGGAAGGAAGAAAGAAAGAAAGAAAGAAAGAAAGAAAGAAAGAAAGAAAGAAAGAAAAAGAAAGAAAGAAAGAAAGAAAGAAAGAAAGAAAGAAAGAAAGAAAGAAAGAAAGAAAGAAAGAAAGAGAAAAGGAGAAAAGAGAGAAATAGTTACAAGAGAAAAATAAAAGACGAAAGATACTCACCACCTCCAGGGCTCCAGGTGTAGCAGCATGGGTTCCTTTGTTGAGACGAGTTTGGGAGATGGCAGGTGTACACACAGTTACAGGCTTTTGCAGGGATTTTTAAACTCTCTGTCCCCGCCCCTCACCTTTATCAGCTGGTAAGACAGGTAGCAAGCCTGGACATGCCCCCCTCCTAGGCAAGTCTGGACTTGCTCTCCAGCATATCCACTCTTGCTGATGAGCAAAAGCAGACATAGGGGGGTTGGGAAGCTGATAAGTTCGAAGGACTTAGTTAATTGTAAATGTAAATAGCTCACTGGAACTTGCGCCGCTTGTCAGAGACAGCCTTGAAGACCTTGTAAGTTGATAACAAGAGAGAGCTAGCTTGCAGAAGTTTACTGACAAGCGGGCATTGGAATGCAGAAAGCTGGCTGCACTTGGTTCAGTAGTTTGAAAACAACCAGAAGGGACTGTGCCTGCACACAGTTCGAGGAGAAAAAATTCATCCCAAGGAAGACTTCTTACTTCATCCCTGAGATGCTGGCACACGACCACCAGGAGGCACTACACAGGCGCAAGACTGGAGTGAACTTTCCAGAACTAATTATAATACAAAGCGGGAAAAGTTATGAATATGTAGTAGGCGCTTATAACTATGCATGACTTTACACTATAAGTAGCTGTTTGTTAAGTTATGTGGTGTGCAAGCTAGGAGAAGAACCCCCTTGTACTCCAGTGCTGGAAATAAACATACCTGCTTTATAAATAATTTTGGGGTTATAGGGTTTGATTCTGCAAAACATTACCACTGGGGGAAGGGGGGGGGGGAGGGGTCGCTCCTGAGAATCACCTGCTTTGAGACATGATTTAACCCATGATATGCCGAGCCCTTACAGTTCCCCATGCCACAAAGTTTTTAACCAATTAGTTTGCTTTATTGCGGTGCACATTTTGCAGTCATGGATAACCTGCACAACAGCATCCATGGTTAAATCCACCCCTCGATTACAGGCCCATTTTTATGTTGCATCCCTTCCTTGGCGACCTGAAGTGTCATGGGCCCATCGAGCTAGAAATAATTCATCTTTATGTTGCTAATCCAAATCTGTTTGGAACACTTTAGCAGCCTTGTCTACTTGTTTTGATCCTCAGTGGCTTGTCTCTTGGGTACGCGAGCATCTACACGATGTACCTTTACGACTAATTTTTCTAGCTGGACCACAATATCTTGCCACAATGTGGCAGCCCAAATGGGTTTATCTCTGTGCTGCCAGTTGTTCCATTTCCATTGCTTTAACCACTCCCACAAAGCATTTGCTACCATCCATGAGTCAGTATAGAGATAAAGTACTGGCCACTTTTTTTGTTCAGCAGTGTCTAAAACCAGCTGTGTAGCTTCTACTTCTGCAAATTGTCTCAATTAACCTTTGACGAGCTTCTGCAACTCATCTTGTAGGACTCCATACAGCATCTTTCTATCTTCAGAGATTTCCTACAAGAGGACAAGATCCATCAGTGAACAGAGCATACTGTTTCTTATTTTCTGATAGCTGATTATATGGTGGGGCTTCTTCAGTACGTGTTAGCACCTCCTCTGGTGGCATTCCAAAGTCTTTGCTTTCCGGCCAGCTCATGATCATGTCTACATTCCTGGACGACTGGGGCTTCCTATACAGGCTCACTGAGAGATTAATGCTATCCACTTAGACCATGTAGCATCGGTGGCATGACAAGTAGAAGAAACTTTACGCTTGACATCCAGCACAGTACTGATAATTGGGGGCACTTAGGAGGAGCTGTGTTTCACCCCCAATCACTTCTGAAGCAATTCATTATTAGCCTTTTGCACTGGCCATATAGAACTGTTAAAGGGTGAATGAGTTTTGCTGATCACTCCTTGATTTTCCAGTTGACAGATCAGCTTGTGGATGGGAATCACAGAGTCTCGGTTGGTACAATATTGTCATCGATGCACCATGGTGTTAGCAATTGGCACCTGTTGGTCTTCAGCTTTCAGCAATCCCACAGCAGAAGGGTCCTCTGTAAGGTCAGACAAGGTAGACAGCTGTTCAACACTCTCAGTCTCTATAGCTGCTATACAAAAGGCCCACTTATACCCTTTTGGGTCTTTAAAGTACCCTCTTTTGAGATAATCTATGCCAAGGTTGCACGGTGCATTAGGTCCAGTTATAATGGGGTGCTTTTCCCATTTATTCCTGGTTAGGCTCACTTCAGCCTCCACTATAGTCAGTTCTTGAGATCCTCCCATCACTCCAGAAATAGTGATAGATTATGTACCTTTATGATTCAATGGCAACAGGGTGCACTGTGCACCAGTATCTACAAGGGCTTTATAGTTTTGTGGTTCTCTTGTACCAGGCCATAAAAACCACACAGTCCAATAAACTCGGTTGTTCCTCTCCTCCACCTGGCTGGAGGCAGCGCCCCTCTAATTTAGAACATTGTACCGGTCAAGGAATGGGTTTGTTTGGATCATAGGATGTCAAAAACAATCCTGCTTACCCATACCTTGTAAGTAGGAATTAGATTCCCATCCACTGGAGACTGGAGCAACATTTCTCCTGAAAGAAACTCTATGTGACTTTACTTTTAACTCACAAACTTGTGACTCAAGGACAGCAGTAGGCTGTCCATCCCATCTCCTCGTGTCCTCTCCATGGTCATGCAGGAAAACCCACAAGATGCATTGTGGTATTTGCTGAGTCTTTCAGACTGGTTTTGTAGGAGGACATCTTTTCTTAATGGCTGAGATGCAGGCCTGTGAGAAGGAGGGTGTATCCTCCGTATGAGACAGTTTATTAAAGAGTTTGCCAAATAAGCATTTGGATCTTTGTTTGGCTCTGGCAAAACTTTCAAATATTTTTTCAGACAGTTTTTCCAGAGCTGAGATGCAGGCCCATGTTCCATCTGATTAGGTAGCAATCGATTTCATCTCTGTAGGGATACCTGTCCCTTACAGCTGTCAAGAGTTGTCTCCAGGGGCTAAGAATCTTTGTCTTTTTCCAAAGTTCATAGTCAAGTCCTCCATCTCTGGCTAGGGAACCCATCTGCTTGGCTTCTTTACCATCTAAGTCTATGGTATCAGCTCCATTGTCCCAGCACCAGAGCAAACAGGAAGCCATTGATTCACCGTCATGACGATTGAAGTCTTAGAAGTCTCAGCTCCTTCATGGATAAGGATTTGATGACTACCTCTGGTTCTGTTTGTCCTGAATCATCTTTATGTTAATCCTGTGATGGCACTGATTTCGAAAGATTTTCTTGTAAAGAACTCGGCGATAGTGAAGAACTCTTCAGTTATTGTGAAGGACACCATCCAAAGTCTTCCTCCTCCACTGGAATAGCAGCTGTTTCTTGATCCTGGCTAATTGCCTTTTCAGGCTGTTTCTCCTCCTCTCCTGAGGTTTGTTTGCATTTCCTCATCCTCACAGGAGCAACTGGCACCAATACAGATTGAGCAGGAGTGTCCATAGTAGTTGTATGCTTAGCCATGTTACTTGCAATCTCTGGCACCACTGGAATCAGTATGAATCCAGTAAGTGTATCTATAGTAGCTGTTGAAGAGCTTGCCACAGCTGGATCTGATTCATAATGAGTAGCTGATTTCCTGGTAACTCTTGGTATAGCTACAGTGCTTGTGGCTGCTAGCATGGGTTTAGGTTGAATAGCTGTCTGTGTAGCTGCTGTGCTTGTGATGGCTGGTGCTGAGTAGTTGCAGTGCTCATTAGGACTGGTGCTGTCTGCGTGGCTATGGTTCTTGTTTTCTGAGATACAGTGGCAGTTGTCTTAAATTTTCATTTTGCAGGGCCTTTTTTCAAGGCAATACATTCAGTGGCTGAGACAATTGCATAACTCCTATGGTATTACCTTGTGGGGGTCCATAGGATCAAGCGCGCGCCGGCCAGCCATGTAACTTCAATAAAGAAACTTGCTTCCACATCACCTTGTCGTGTCTCAACAGCGACATCTGGTGACCTCGACGCGTTATAGCTAGCAGGTTTCCGAGAGATTTAATTTTGGGGGTTTCCCCGAGGTGGCACAGCCACTAAAAAGAGTTTCGGCGAGAATAGCCAAGAGAAGCGGCGAGTATAGCTGCTAAAAGAGTTTCGGCGAGAACAGCCAAGAGGAGTGGTGAGCATAGCTGCTTAATTCCGTATCCGGGACTTTTAAGAAGACACCGAGTGCAGGTGAGCTGCTGGAGAAAAAGATGGGAGCCTCATTAACAAAAGAGGAGGAAATGATTATAAGCATGTGGAAGCAAATAGTAGAAAAGAAGGGGGTAAAGCTAGAAGAATTAATGTTGAAAAAGATGCTTTTATGGAGAAAGAAACAGGGTTATAATCCAGATACAATAACATCGTTTAATGTTTTGAATTGGAGAGAAATATGGAATAGGCTGTTTGACAGCGCTTCACATGGAGACAAAGAATCAGTATCCTTGTTAACCACATGGGGCCTTTTGTTTGATACTTTGAAAGACTTTGAAAAACAGAGGGATCAGGCAGAGCAAGATCTTTCACCCCTTGCCTCCTGAGAGGAGCCTCCATTTACTGAGGATCTGTTAACGGAGCAAGAGGAATTTTCTGTATTAAGTGCTGATACAGACTCTGCATCTCTATCTGAGTTTCAACATCTAAATTCAAGAGATCCGGTAATGCGCCCAAAGAATAAACTGTCTCGGTCACTAGGATGACCCTATGGCTGTGTGTGAGTTCTCCCCAATTTTCCTCCCCCTCTTTCTCCTGATTTTTTTTGAATGTGAAGTTGTGGTTTTTCTTTCAGCTTGGGAGTCCTTATCTCTCTAGGGGAGTAACAATTTATGAAGAACACTTTGCATTCCAGTGTCCCTTATCAGATCAGCAACTGCTGGGTCCTAGTGCAGACAACCGTAAAGGGGATTTTAGCCAGACACTAACGAGAGCATGATTTAAGAGACCAAAACGAGTATCCTCTGAGAGTAAAAAGCTGCAAAGGAATAGAAAAGTTAATGCATTTGCAGCCTTGAGAATTCCCATACAGGTAAAAACAGACAAAAGGAGTCAAGAATTTGACAACGCCTGGACCATTACCATAAACGTCGAAAAGGTTCTCACTTTACAAATCAACGCCGTTCCAAATACAATATTAGGGGTAAACCGTTAACATTAAAGAACCAAGAAAACCAGCAACCCAGCACGCGGTGGACATGCATGACAACAGTAAATGCTCCCGCTTGGATCTCCTCCACAGCCTCCTCAATCACAATAAGGGATTAAAACTCTCACAAGGTATCGCTCCAAGCTTTTGGTCCTATTGGTAATGGTTTAAGTGCTTGGCTAGTGGGTCATTCGAGTGTTACTTTGCAAAGTCTTTTTGTGTAACCTGGTGTTATTAATTCTGATTTTACTGGACAAATACAAGCTATGGTTTATATTCCTTTCCCACCTGTGTATATCACCCAAAGCAGTTATGTTGCTCAATTAATACCATTTCAAAGACTGCATTAGAGAAAATAGGCCTTCAAGTCACACCTGAAAAAATTCAAACCTGGAAATATTTAGAGTGGAAAATTTTGAATGCCACAATTGAACCTCAGCAAGTCAGATTGCAAATAGTACTTAAAACGATTTACAAAAGCTCCTAGGAACAATCAATCCAGTTAAACCTTATTTGGGTATTACTAATGCAGAACTAAGTCCATTATTTGATCTTCTTAAGGGGGACATGGCTTTAACAGCACTTCCTACTCTTTCGAGTGACAGTGATGCAAAAAAAAATGCATTGAAAAAGCCATTACTCAGAGAAAAGCCCATAGACAACTTGATGGTCATCCAATATGTTTGTTTGGTTTTGTCACTCTGTGTCAGGCATTCGGTCTAATAGCGCAATTAGTACCTTTTAAAAGTAAAGCTCCCTAAACTGAAAACAAAGAAAGGGCAAGCGGAGGCTTCGGGTCTACAGGACAAGAAAAACAGATAATGTGAGCATTAGAAATTCAAAAATCAAACACACAATTAAAGGTCACATTGATATTAGAAAATCAAACAATTCAAATAACTGTGTTGGTGGATACTGGTGCGGATGTCACCATCATGGCAGAAAAAGACTGGCCTGAAGGATGGCCGTTGGTCAGTCCTCAAGGATTTATAGAGATGGGAACATTTTAGTTATTGACTTAAAGGACAACATCATCAGCTGTCAACCAACACCCCCAGGTCCTTCTCCTCTAGGCAGCTTTCTAGCCAGACTTCTCCTAGTCTGTAGCACTGCATACGGTTGTTGTGCCCCAAGTGCAGGACCCGGCATTTAGCCTTGTTAAACCTCATGCCATTAGTCTCAGCCCAGCGGTCCAGCCTGTTCAGATCCCTTTGCAGAGCCTCTTTACCCTCCAGCAGATCCACGCTTCCACCCAGCTTAGTGTCATCTGCAAACTTGCTAAGGGTGCACTCAATGCCTTCATCCAGGTCATTGATAAAGACATTGAACAGGTCTGGACCCAGTACCAAGCCCTGGGGAACCCCACTTGTGACTGGCCTCCAGCTGGAGTTAACTCCATTTACCACCACTCTCTGGGCCCGGCCATCCAACCAGTTTTCAACCCAGGAGAGTATGCGCCTGTCCAGTCCAGAGGCTAACAGTTTCTGAAGCAGAATGCTATGAGAAACTGTGTCAAAGGCTTTAATGAAGTCCAAGAAGACTACATCCAGTCTTTCCCTCATCCAGTAGTTGAGTCATTTTGTCATAGAAGGCAATCAGGTTAGTTTGGAAAGACCTGCCTTTCATGAACCTGTGTTGACTGGGCCTGATCACCCAGTTCTCTTGCATGTGCTTCATGACAGCACTCAAGATCACCTGTTCCATGACTTTCCCCAGCACTGAGGTCAGACTGACAGGCCTGTAGTTCCCTGGATCCTCCCTGCAACCCTTCTTGTAGATGGGCACAACATCAGCCAGCCTCTGATCCAGTGGAACTTCCCCAGTCAGCCAGGACCGCTGGAAGATGATGGAAAGGGCTTTGGAAAGGACATCTGCCAGCTCCTTTAATACTCTTGGGTGGATCCCATCTGGCCTCATAGACTTGTGGGTGTCTAGCTGGGCAAGCAAGTCTCTAACCTCTTCCTCTTGGATCATGGGAGCCTCATTCTGCTCCTCTAACTCCTGGGTTTGTACACAGGGGGAACAACTTCCCTTACTATTAAAGATTGAGGCAAAGAAGGCATTAAGTACCTCAGCCTTGTCCTCATCCCTTGTCACTGTTGTTCCTTCTGCATCCAATAGGGACTGAATATTCTCCCTAGTCCTCCTTTTCTTGCCAATGTATTTGTAGAAAGATTTTTTATTATCTTTCACAGACTTAGACAGTTTGATTTCTAGTTGGGCCTTAGCCCTCCTGATTTTTTCACTGCACGATCTCACTTCCTCCCTGTAGTCCACCCACGACGCCTGTCCCTTCTTCCAGTGCTCATAGACATTCCTCTTCTTTTTGATATCTCTCAGGATCTCCCTACTCAACCAAGCTGGCTTTTCTTCCCCCGCCAGGTCCTTTTCCAGAACATGGGGATGGCTTGCTCCTGAGCTGATAGGATTTCATTTTTGAAGAGCGCCCAGCACTCGTGGGCTCCCTTGCCCTTAAGGACTGTCTCCCATGGGACTTTGCCAACCAACCTTCTGAACAGGCCAAAGTCTGCCTTCTGGAAGTTTAATGTGACTGTTTTGCTAATCCCCTTCTTCATCTCACCTAGAACTGAAAACCCTGTCATCTCATGATCGCTTTGTCCCAGGCATCCTCCAACCATCGCATCCCCCAAAAGGCCTTCTGTTCACAAACAGCAGGTCCAGGAGGGCACCCTCCCTTGTTGGCTCATTCACCAGTTGTGTGAGGAAGTTGTCTTCCACGCACTCCAGGAACCTCCTAGACTGCTTCCTTTCTGCTGTATTGTACTTCTAGAAGATATCCGGAAGATTGAAGTCTCCCACAAGGACAAGAGGTAGCGATCTAGAGACTATCCCCAGCTGTTTATAGAAGAGCTCATCGACTGCTTCTTCTTGGCTGGATGGTCTGTAACAGATTCCCATCACAATATCTGCCTTCTTGTGGGCTCCTCTGATTTTAACCCACAGGCACTCAGTCCCTTCCTCACCGTAATCAAGCTCAAGGGTATCAAAGCACTCTCTAGCATAGAGGGATACCCCGCCTCCTCTCCTACCCTTCCTGTCCTGCCTGAAGAGTTTATACCCCCCATGGCTGCACTCCAGTTATACGAGTCATCCCACCATGTTTCCATGATGGCAACAACATCATAGTCTCCTTGCCCTACAACAGCTTCTGACTCCTCCTTCTTATTGCCCACGCTGCATGCATTGGTGTAAATGCTCTGCAGCTGGGCTGGTGAACCTTCAGCCCTCATAAAGGGAATGGAGTTCATTCCCATTTGACTGGTCCTTGGAATAACTAACTCCACAGTGTCAGTTTCATCCTTACTGTCCCCAGGTATAATCGCCCCACTTGCTCTGTGGTGATGTACTGGCAGTCCTCTCCAGCACATCATCTCTCAGTTACTGGAGTCCCACTTCCAGGCTCACTCCTGACTAGCCTGGTCTTGTCCCCCTCCCCCTTCACATCTAATTTAAAGCTCTATTTAAGAGCCTAGCTAGATTTTTAGTGAGGATTTTAGTCCCCCTAGGAGACAAGTGTGTCTGTAAGAAAGCCTGGGGGTGTGTAGGTCACCCCATGATCAAAGAACCCAAAGCCTTTCTCCTCACACCAAGCTCAGAGCCAGGCATTAATCAACTGTTTCTCTTTGACCTCCTGCTCCTCATTCCTTAGCATCGGAATGGAACTAAACACTATTTGTGCCCCAGAGCCCTCCAACGTTCTCCCTGGAGTCCTGAAGTCTCTCTTGATGGCTTTCAGCTTTCTGCACTGTAAGTCATCATTGCCTATTTGAACTACTACCAGAGGGTAATAATCTGTCTCTTTCACCAAGGAAGGAAGTTTTCTAGTTGCATCCTTCACTGATGCCCCCGGTAAGCAGCAGACCTCCCTGTGGAGTGGGTCCGGTCTGCACATGGGTCCCTCTGTTCCTTTTAGAAGGGAATCCCGTAAGACAATCACTCTCCTCTTCTTATTTACTGAGGATGTTTTTATGGTCATCTGAGGATGGCGCAGCCTAGGGAATGTTTCTAGGCTGTGGGAGCCATCTTCTTCATCCTTAGGGATGGGTTCCACCTGCAGCACTTCATATTTGTTCTTCAGGGGGATCTGGGGGTTTGTTGTCTGGGTGGGGGGAGCAGGTTTCCTGCACCAGGCAGGAACTTGCTGCCATTCCCCATCTCTTGTTCCCCCAACCTTGCAGTTTGCAGGTGGGTGTTGCTCAGCTGCACTAGCTCCAGCAGCCTGCTGAGTTTGTGAGAGGGTGCTGCTCCAGCGGTCTATTTCCCTCTCACATTACCTGATGGTCCTTAGTCTATTTACCTCCTCCCTCAGCTCTGCCATCATGCGAAGGAGTTCCCCCAAATGAGCACAGCTTCCACAAGTGGAGCCAGTACCAGAGGCATGAGCTGGTGTGGGAGGGGGACACTGCCTAAAGCCCAGGGTCTGGGTAGCTGCATGTACCCACTGAGGCTCTGTCTGGGTGGCAACATCTATCCTGCTTGCTGCAGCACTTGGAGCAGTTTTAATCTTCTGCCGGGTAGCCACCATGGTCCACAGTCCCTTATGGCTGGCCTCCAGCCCCTCTCTGCACCCTCCCTGCTCGAACTGCCACTCAAACTGCCCCCTTACACTAACATGCCCCGCATCTCTTTGCCATGCTCCTCTTCACCGTGCTCCGGGTCGCCGTGCTCCCAAGGGACCATTTAATCTTCCACGGTAGCTGCCGGGACTGCCCCCTCCCATCAGGCACCACGAGGGATCATCCGCTGCCACGTGTCAGTAGCCAAGTGCTGCCAGCCCCGTTCCCGCCTGTGTTTTCCTGGGCTTTTCCTATCTCAGGGAAGTGCCCCACCACCTCAGATGGCCACCCCACCACAGTACTCACTGTCCTGCCACTGGATGCCGCCGAAAAAGCTCAGTTAATACTAATCAAGAAATGGATAGAGTGTGAAGAGCTATCTCTGGAGAACAGCCACGAGCAGGTTGAAAGCCTATGGCTAAGAGTCAGAGACCGAGGCAACAAAGGGAACCTAGTGGTTGGAGTCTACTACAGGCTGCCCGATCAAGAGATGATTGATGAAGCCTCCTTACTCCAGCTTCAGAAGGCATCGCACTCACAGGTTCTTATCCTGCTGGGGGACTTCATCTACCCAGACATCTGCTGGAAGAGTAGCACGGTAAGCTGTAGGCAATCCAGGAGACTCATGGAATGCATAGAAGATGACTTTTTAAGCCAGGTAATAGACACCCCTACCAGGGGAGATGCAATACTTGACCTGGTGATCACCAATGTGAGTGAGCTGATCAGGGACATCAAGGGTGGAAGCTGCCTGGGGTGCAGTGATCACGCACTGGTGGAGTTTGCGGTCCTGACGGATATGGGTTAAGCGAAGAGTAAAGTCAGGACCCTGAATTTCAGGAAAGCAAACTTCCAGCTCTTCAAGGACTTAGTCAATTAGGACCCCCTGGGAAACTGTGAGCAGAGCAGAGCTGGAAGATCTTTAAGGATACTTTCCACAGAGCACAAGAGCTCTCCATTCCCAGGTGCAAGAAGTCTGGCAAGAAATGGGCATGGCTGAGTCATGTCTGGTGGCTCAAACTAAAGGGCAAGAAGAACTGCACAGGCAGTGCAAGCAGGGTCAGGTATCTGGAGAAGAGTACAGGTATGCTGCCCGGTTGATAGGGATGGGGTCAGGAAGGCCAAGGCACAGCTGCAGCTGAACTTGGTGAGGGATGCAAAGAATAACAAGAAGGAATTCTGCAGATATGTTAATCAGAAAAGAAAGGTGAAAGAGAGTGTGTCTGCCCTGATGAGTGACACTGCCAAGCTGGCAAAAACAGATTAGGAGAAGGCTGAAGTACTCAACAATTTTTGCCTCAATCTTCACTCTTAACCTTTCTTCTGACGCCTCATGAGGGGATGGACTGCAAGATGAGGACTGGGACAGCTAAGTCCCTCCAGCTGTAAGAGAAGATCAGTTTTGCCACCACCTGTGGAACCTGGATGTACATATGTCCATGGGACCAGATGAGATGCATCCTAGAGTTCTGAGAGAATTGGCTGATATAGTCACCGAGTCACTCTCCACGCTCTTTGAAAAGTCATGGCAGTGAGGAGAAGTCCCTGGTGACTGGAAGAAGGGTAGCATTTTTAAAAAAGATAGAAAGGAGGACCCTGGGAACTACCGAACTGTCATCCTCACCTCTGTGCCTGGGAAGATCACAGAACAGATGGTTACCATAATGCAAGCAGAAGACATCAGGGAGGTCATTAGGATGATTAAAGGATCAGAAACCAAGACAACATATGAGTCAACTTAACTAAAAAAGTTTCTGGCAAACAAAAATAAACTTGAAAAACATCAAATTTTCATATTTCATCCATGCCAATAGGGAAAAATGCATGACCTTTCATGTCACTAGGACTCTCTAGAGGCCCTGGGATGCTCATGTGAAGCCCTTCTGCATGCACTTTAAAATATAGATCTGAATCTGACCTCCCAAAGCCTAGGCAAGTTCCCCCTCCTCTTAAGTGGTCTATTTAAACTTCTATTTTCACTATTTAAGGAAGTATTGTAAAATTTAAGAACCATCTCTTAAGAGCACAGCAGCTGGCAGTTCTAAAATGTCAGAAGTTGAGCAAGTGGGACAGAAGGCTGGCTTGGCTGAGCAGGGACCTTCTTCTAGAACTTAGGTGCAAAAGGAAAGTGTACAGATATTGGAAGCAAGGACAGGTAACACGAGAGGACTACAGAGATGCTGTTCGCCACGGTAGGGAGAAAATTCATGTGGCCAAAGCTCAATTAGAGTTCAAGCTGGTCAGCACTGTGAAGGACAACAAAAAGGGCTTTTTAAAATACATTAACAACAAGAGGAGGATCAGAGATAGCATTGGTCCATTACTTGATGAGGTCCATCACCTCACAAATAGGGATGCAGACAAAGCAGAGACATTTAATGCCTTCTTCATCTGTCTTTAACACCATGTCATGGAGGCACCCACAAAACAGACAACCAGTCACTGAAAGTAATGAGGATTTACTTAGCACTCCAATAAACAAAAAATAAACCAAAGGTTTGAATCTCAGTTGGAAATTACTACTACACCACTGCCTTAAGAATTCCTAAGTTTCATGAACAATCCATTAGGAAGAGGACCCAATATGTGCACAATCACTCACCTATAAGATGAGGGCTCTCAGTCCTAGGGAAGTTACCTTGGGTGGTGTCCTGATCCAAGGGGAGAGTCCCTACTGCACTTAGGCCCACAGCTCTGAGGAAAAACTGGCTCAAATCGGCTCTCTGGTGGGACCCTGTTTTGTACTGTAGTCGAGTGTGATTTGTGGTCATTCTAATTGGCTGGGGGCCACATCTTCTGAGACTGCGAACCTGGAAACAGTTCTCTACACCACCCTAGCAGCACAGGCTCAGGGGAATGGCGAATGGGGACTTCAACAGTCGGAAAGCCCTGGCCATTGTGTCTTTGGCCAGACTGGTATTTCTCAGGTCCTCAGTAGGCCATAATCTTTCTTTAATAGGCCATAATTCTTATCAGACCCTTGTCAGGGTGATTGCACCTGTCATACACTGATGATGGGCCCTGGGACCCCCAGAGCCCTGTGTTGGAAGACTGTGACTGGGAGTGTGTGTGAGAAATTCCCAGGCAACCCTTAACTTGTTTGAGACTTGCTGCTCCATGTGGATGCAGATAAGTCTATGGGGCCCAATGGGGTTCATCTCAGGGTACTGAAAAACCTAGTTGATGTTATCATTATCACGGGACCTCTCTCCTTTATTTTTCAGTGGTCTTGGAAGTCTGGAGAGGTTGTTAAGTAAGTTTGCTGATGATACTTAATTAGGAGGCGCTGGTGGACTCCCTTGAGGGCAGAGAGGCCTTACAGAGAGATCTGGATAGCCTAGAGAGCTGGGCAATCACCAAATATATGCAATTTAAGAAGAGCAAGTGCTGGATTCTCCACCTGGAATGGGGTAATCCTGCTTATGCATACAAGTTAGGGGACAAGAGTCTGGAGAGCAGCCCCATGGAAAGAGATCTGGGGGCTTGAGTTGGTGGCAAGTTGAATATGATTCAACAGTGTGCCCTGGCAGCCATAAGGGCTGACTGTGTCCTGGGGTGCATCAAGCACATTATAGTTAGATGGCTGAGGAAGGTCATTGTCCCACTCTACACCGCACTGGTGTGGCCCCACCTCAAATACTGTGTGCAGTTTTGGGTACCATGAATATAAGGCCATCAAACTATTAGAGTGTGTCCAGAGGAGGCTGACCAAGATGGTGAAAGGCCTCGAGGGCAAGGCTTATGAGGAGTGGCTGAGGTCACTTGGTTTGTTCAGCTTGGAGAAGAGAAGGCTGAGGGGTGACCTCATCACAGCCTATGACTTCCTCAAGGAGGGCAGTGCAGGGGGAGGTGCTGATGTTCTCTCTCTGGTGACCAGCAATAGGACATGTGGAAATGGAATGAAGCTGCATCAGAGGAAGTTCAGATTGGACATTAGGAAAAGGTTCTTCACTAAGAGGGTGGTCAGTCACTGGAACAGGATATTTTGTTATAATTTTCCATTTCAGCTTTGTTGGGTGGATTGCTTCATTATGATCTACTTGCTGATGTTTCACAAATGAAGCAGATTTCCACCTTCTCTGAAGAATCAAAGTGTTAAATTCCTGGGAATGCTGGAAGACCCATCTCTTTACTGCAGCCTTCTCTGCAGAGAGAACACAGTTGGAAAGATTTGAGTATGATTATTTTCCTTGTATTTTTCAACATTACATTCAGTATGAATTTTTCTAGTGTGTCTGTCTGAATAATGTACTGTGGAGTATACTGGGCCAAGGTCTCAGTCTTCACTGCAACCTCTCTCTTCACACCTCCTGAGTGGATGGACCGCAAGGCAGGAAATAGGGGAGCAAAGTCCCTCCCGCTGTAAGACAATATCAGTTTCACCACCATCAGAGGAACTCAAACATACATAAATAGGACTATGGTACCCAATGAGATGCATCCCAGAGTCCTGAGGGAACTGGCTGATGTAATTGCCAAGCCACTCTTCACGATGTTTGAAAGGTCATGGCAGTTGGGGGAAGTCCCCAGTGACTGGAAAAGGGAAACATTGCACCCATTTTTAAAAAGGATAGAAAGGAGGACCCTGGGAACTACCAAACTGTCAGCCTCACCTCTGTGCCTGAGAAGATCACAGAACAGATCCTCCTAGAAGCTATGCTAAAGCACATGAAGGACAGGGAGGTGATTTGAGACAGCCAACATGGCTTCACCAAGGGCAAGTCCAGCCTGATCCACCTAGTGGCTTTCTGTGATGGAGTGACTACATGAGTGGACAGGGGAAGAGCTATGGATGTCATCTCTCTAGACTTCTGTAAGGCCTTTGAGACGGTTCCTGACAACATCTTTCTCTCCGAGTTGCAGAGATATAGTTTGATGGGTGGACTGTTCACTGGATAAGGAATTGGCTAGATGGTCACATCTGGAGAGTAGTGGTCAACATCTCAACGTCTGGATGGAGATCTGTGACAAGTGGTGTCCCTCAGGGGTCTGTACTGGGACCAGTGCTGTTTAATATCTTCATCAATGATATAGACAGTGAGATCGAGTGCACCCTCAGCAAGTTTTCAGATGACACCAAGCTGAGTGGTGCTGTTACCACACCTGAAGTACAGGATGTCATCCAGAGGGACCTGGACAAGCTGGAGAAGTGGGCCTGTGAGGTTCAACAAGGCCAAGTGCAAGGTCCTACACCTGGGTCGGGTCAATCCCCGATTTCAGTACAGGATGGGGGATGATGTGATTGAGAGCAGCCCTGTGGAGAAGGACTTGAGGGTGCTCACTGATGAGAAGCTTGACATGAGCTGGCAATTTGTGCTTGCAGTCCAGAAGGCCAACCGTATCCTAGGCTGCATCAAAAGAAGCGTGGCCAGCAGGTCAAGGGAGGTGATTCTGCCCCTCTACTCTTTTCCGGTGAGACCACACCTGGAAAACTGCATCCAGCTCTGGAGCCCTCAGCACGGGAAAGACATGGACCTGTTATAGCGGGTCCAGAGGAGGGCCACAGAAATGATCAGAGGGCTGGAGCAGCTCTGCTATGAGGAACTGCTGAGAGAGTTGGAGTTGTTCAGCCTGGAAATGAGAAAGCTCCAGGAAGATCTTATTGTGACCTTCCAATACTTAAAGGGGGCTTTTAAGGAAGATGGGGAAAAGCTTTTTAGCAGGGCCTGTAGCAATAGGACAAGGGGTAATGTGGCAATGAAGGAGACCCAGACTTCACAGCTTTTCTCTACATATATTCTTTTAATCAGCACAGCATGCAGAAGCACATATTAAGAAAACGCAGTAGCTCTTCTTTTTCAAGCAAATTTCTACAGCTCTCTGGTTCTTGAACTATGAAGCCAAGTAGGATGTTTAATATTGCTCTTTTTTGCACCCACACTTGTGACTGTTTTCAGTCTCATCCTCACAGCATTTTGGTGAAAAAAGGAATGCGAGGCTCTTGCATGCTCAAGGGTTAAAACAGCTGCCATGAAGGAATCTATAACTGCATTGCCTTCAGCAAGCGGGCCAGGCAAAGTGGTATGAAAGCGTATATGAGTAATAAACAAAGGAAATTGTCTCTTTTCCAATTTGTTTTTGAGAGTAACGAACATTAGAAAGAGCTGTTTATGATCTAGCTCTTTAAGGAAGGAAAAAGGTATTCATCCTACATCATTCACTACATATTCTGTATTACTGACAGTGTTGAGGGGTTCTTCTGAGAAGATGTCTAAAGCATGTAACACTGCACCTAATTCCACTAAATGAGTTGATTCCTCAGTTTGTAACACAGAGTTGTGCCATTCGTCACTTTCGCACCAAACCACTGCTACTGACACACTTAGTGTAAACACATTAACTTCAAATCTTTCTTTTCTCTCTCTTCACATACATTTTCCACCACTAATCACACTTTCTATTAAATTACCATGTTTTCTCTCTGCTAGTTAGGCAGGTGTTTAATATTTCTTACATTATTGATACACATAAAGCACACCACCCCCCCTAAACCTGTGCGTTTAGTGTTGTCCCTCAATTAGACACACACGACAAAAAAACTGCCTGCAGAAATAATCACAAATTTTGGATAAATCGATAGCTGGTGCTCTATTAAAATTTTGAAGGGTCATCCCTCCATATTGTAATAGAGCCTGTTTGAGTCTTCCCCAATAATCACTGGTGTGCTCATTATTTTTACCCAAATAAAATTGCTCATAACTTGGTATCCCCCTACAGAGATAACAGGGTTAATTCCTGCAGACCCAGTGAAGAAGCTGAAGAGAAATAAAAACTGCAAAGACAGGGAGGAGAAAAGGGGGGGGGGCATTCACACAAACAGCAACAGGGGGGTTTGCAGTTTGGGGTTTTTTTCATAATTTTAGACATGTGCATGTGTCTTTAAGTCAGATAAGGGATGTTAGCATGCCCTCCCTCTTTGCCGTTTCGTTTCCTCGGGGAGCTTGTCTTTTGGGGCAGGGGGAGCTTTACTGCAGGGCACTGTAACAAGTCCATGATACTGACATTTGACACCATGTTAGTAAGAGATTAGATCTCACAACAGGGCTGAGGATAAGAGTATTACAAATTCTTCAAAAACTTACACAAAATCATCATTCCATTATTATGCCAGACATTTCAATCCCATACTGTTCATCATGCCCTGCAGTAATACTGTCCAGTGATAGCTTTTCATGGGCTCCGAATCATTCACGGAAGGTACTGAAAATGCAATATACTTACAATCATCTGGATATAAGGGAATTGTAAAGAAACAATATTTTAGACCTATTATAAAAAGGTACCAATCAGCACGTGACATAGTTGGATTCACTAATCCAGGCTATAAGGCGCCCATTGGCTGCATTACTGCATTTATAGCTCTCAAATCACATGGTAATTGTCATTTTCCAGACTTTTGGGGAATAACAAAGATGGGAGTATTCCATGGGCAGGAATAGAAGCAGGAGAAGTGGGCCTGTGTGAGTCTCATGAGGTTCAACAAGGCCAAGTGCAAGGTCCTACACCTGGGTCAGGGCAATCCGCAGTTTCAGTACAGGCTGGGGGATGATGTGATTGAGAGCAGCCCTGTGGAGAAGGACTTGGGAGTGCTCATTGATTAGAAGCTTGACATGAGCTGGCAATGCATGCTTACAGCCCAGAAGGCCAACTGTATCTTAGGCTGCATCAAAAGAAGCATGGCCAGCAGGTTGAGGGAGGTGATCCTGCCCCTCTACTCTGCTCTTGTGAGACCCCACCTGGAGTACTGTGTCCACTTCAGGAATCCTCAACATAAGAGGGATATTGAACTGTTGTAATGGGTCCAGAGTAGGGCTACAAAGATGATCAGAGAGCTGGAGCACCTCCCATATGAGGAGAGGCTGAGAGAGTTGAAGTTGTTCAGCCTGGAGAAGAGAAGGCTCTGACAAGACCTTATAGTAACCTACCTGAAGGGGGCCTACAAGGAAGCTGGGGAGGGACTTTTTATAAAGGCATGTAGTGATAGGACTAGGGGCAATGGCTATAAATTGGAGAGGGGCAGATTTAGACTAGACATAATCATAGTATCATAGAATTTCTCTCCAATAAGGTGTAAAGACATCTTCAAAAAACATGCCCATTAGTTGCCTGGTGGTAGAGTAGTCTGGAGGTCGTATTCCAGAGATTGCCCACTCTGTACGTCCAGTTGATGCTTCTTGCCGAGTTCGCTTACGTGGAATAGTGAAATTGAAAGCTCGATTGGGCCATAGGGAAGGAATACCCACTGTACACTTTAGTCCGGCATAATGTGTCAATATTAGATACAAGTAAAATTTCCCATCAGAGCATCCCCAAGCTAGCCCAAAGGGAGTGGGATACTTACTGGTATCGCATTCATATTGATCTGTCCAGTTGAATAGGGTGTTTGCCGGTCGTGTAGGGGAATGCCTTTAAGGGGAAAATGTGTGTGGGGAACCCCACATCAATTATCATAAGCTGTATCTGTTAAGTTACAGGTGGTATCATTGTTTCACCATCCTGCTGATGGGTACCCCCAGCAGATGCACATATCTCTAATCAAAGTTCTTAAACTGTTAACAAACCAGGTCTCAGGAGGTTCTCCTGGCCCATCTTCACAGGCAATAACTTTGGAGCACTTAAAAAGAGGACTATCAGGTCCATGGTGAGGGGGTGAATTGTCAATACGATGACAATTTCTACTTTGTCATGACCAGGTGAATGATAATTTTTTCAAGTGTCTCCCAGCCAGATTTTGTTGTTTCAGAAGGGAAATGCACCAGGAAAGGCTCCACAGCACAGTGTAGTTGGCTTCATAATAGTCTGGCACATGGAACGGGTCAAATGTGAGGTCCCAGGGAAAAGTTTCAGAGGTATGGTTCTTTTCCTGGGAGTCCAGTTTTATGGGACCACTGATTCTGGTGACATTCCCATTCACATTCACAGGTGTCTCAAAAGTTACATTTATTGATGCTCAAGTATATGTGCAATTTTGCTCAAACCATGTTCTATCCAAATTTGACTTTAGAGGAACCTTCGAGGTCTCAAAGACTGGAGATCCCAGTGCCACATTCCCTTGCCAATATATTATTTGAATTTTGTCACCTATTGTTACCTCCCACCAATCACCTGTGAAGACTCCATGGGTAGCACTGTTATGTCTGAACAGATTGAACCAGTCCAAGTTTAAGCATGAAGAATTTTATGTCCTCTTGAACTGATCTAGGAAGGGCCACACAGATCCCCTGATCTGTGTCCCCCCATGTTCTGTGGTAACCTTGGATTAGCTCCCAAGACAAATTGTGAGCCTGTTGGTTTTCATGGGTTGTAAGAATAGTGTGAAGAGTAAACATCCTAAAATTAAAATATATGAGGTTAGGGAGCACATTTTACACAATAATACTCCTGTTGTCAACTCCCCCCCCCCCCCCCCGTACAAAACAATATATCAAAACTGTTTGCACAAGCAATGTATAAAAAACTGCAGCAATACAGGGAATGTAGATTATCAGTGCTCATCTCCAGTCTTCCCAAGCAAGAGAAGTCTTTATGATAACCTGTATAGGAGACAAGAAGGGATATAGCCGATCCTTTTCGGTCAGATGTTAAAAAGAGAGAATGCCTGGCATCTACCACAAAAACAACAGGAGTTTTGAAAGGGCCAACCAACTCCCTTGGTTGTTTTCTGTGAGCCTTCATACGTGTACCCACTCACCATCCCCTGGCTCACTTAGTGGAGACGGCACAGGAGGTTTCCCTGCTCCAAAATATGAGGAGTTGTTTCAGGAGGGGCTGAAGGGATTGTCTCCATGAGCTTTTCCCTTCCTTGTTCCCTGTCTCCTGGGGACTTCCACATCACTATCTGTAGGACAAGGTCTGACAGGCAGTGGAAAAACCCAAAGTACAGAACGATTGTTTAAGGGGGATGTGTTGGATAAGCTCGGCCACAGACCTTGGATAAGCTACAAACAAGAACTCCCCTCAAGAAAAGAAGAGCAAGGAGTAACAGCTACATGGGCTACGTGCAAATGGCATAGCAACCATCTAGATAGGAGGAAACCTTGTTACTGTCTAAAGAAGCTAATGGCCTGCAAAAAGAGTAGATATCTGTAGCTATGCAGCAATGCCAAATATTAGCTCATACAGCAATGGACTATAACCAATCAGCGTGAAACGTGTCGCTTGTAAGTCACTTATAACTAGTATAAATATATGTTAAGAATACAATAAAATCGACATCTTGCTTGCATCAAGCTGTGTCCTGTCTCTCAATCGCGGCAACTATCAGCAGCTGCAAGTTGGAGAAAGACTGTCCATCCATTAGCTCTTTCGGGATGCCTTTACTTATCCCTTCTTTCCATAGATGGTATCAGGAAACAAGTTCCCTGGGCCTTCCACCCCTGTTCGAGTGGAAAGGAGCACCCCTTGGTGCTTCCATTCATCTAACTACAGACTTGTTCTTTCCATCCTTTGTCCAAAATCCCACACGGCATCCATAATTCATCAATGTCACTGTTGAGACATGACACGGTCATGTGGAAGCAAGTTACTTTATTGAAGTTACATGGCTGGCCGGCGCGGGCTTGATCTTACACACACCTCTTATACCCTTTATTAACACATGCATCTCTGCATGATTAGATTAGCTGATATATAAACAATCTGTGAATGGATGGTACTACTTTCTTGCACGGTCCTATATCGTCTGCCCACTTCCCGTCCCATGATCTCCTTCCAGGTATGGTCAGCAGGGGTCCTCAGCCCGCTGTGGATCCCCACAATTCCCCCTTTTTGTATTTGTGCTAAAGAAAATCGCCTGTTGAAAATTGCCTGTGGTGTCTGCTGTGGGGCCCTTCGCAGCTGACAGACAAAGCAGGGCAACATCGATAGCACAACTACAAACATACCCACTCTTGAAACAGGCAAGTAAAGCAGCATTAGCTTTTGACCGCGCTAAGTAATATTGTAGGTATATCTGAAAAGTATACAAGCATTGACTTAAACTCCATTTCTACTGATCCTAACAGCTCTAACTCGTGGTTCCTGTATCTGATGTATACTCCAGTTGTTACTACAGTTCTTTGATGTTAGCAAGGGTTATCCATCACACTCATCTCCGGCTGTTTGATTCTCCACACGTGGCCTCTGTGGCTTATCCACAACAGGGCGAACACAACGAGCAGGGTACCACCGAGGTCCTTCATCTGTGGAAACACAAGCATACCCTCGATCCCAAGTTAATAGTTTGCACGAGCCTGACCATTGACCACTTTGAAGGTCCTTCACTTGAACCTTCTGATGTTTCTCATTGATGGTTAAGAAATTTAATACATACATCACCTTGTTCAGCCTTGCTTCGGGTGATTCCCCAGACATTCCTGCCTTTTGTTTTTATAAAAGGCACTTAAGTGTACCATGGGCACATTCTATGAGTGCCTGACTAGTGGGGGAGTGAGGAATACCTGTAGCATGGCTCACACCCCATGATTGTAAAAATGCTTTCACCCGCCCAGAAACATAAGTGGGACCATTGTTGGTTTTAATTTGTTGAGGAACACCACAGGTGGCAAAGGCTTTTTGCCAATGCCTAATAGCATCTTTTGCTGTTTCTCCAGTATGTGCAGTAGCAATGATGACAGAAGAAAAGGTATCAATTGATACATGTACATACTTTTGTCGGCCAAATTCCATAATATGAGTTATATCAGTTTGCCAAATTTGTAGGGCCTGTAAGCCTCTAGGATTTACTCCATAGATTGTTGGAAAATGTTGTCCTTGACAATCAGGACATGAGGCAACGATAGATTGACCTTCAGTACTAGAAAGCTGAAACTGTCTCTTGAGTGCTCTGTAACCCTGGTGAAAAATTGATGAGAAGCAATTGCTTGTTGCATAATGTTTGGTACTGGTCCTAATGCTACCGCAGACACTAATTGGTCAGCCCAGGCGTTTCCTTCTGCTATAAAACCAGGTAAATCAGTATGGCTTTTTATGTGTAGAATATAATAGGGTAAGCTGCGTTTTTGTACAGTTTCCAACAGGAACTTCATAACTCCAAACAACAGGTGGTTTGTCACTTGTCCAAAAACTGCTTTATCCAATCTCTGTACTAGGCCTGCAACATAAGCAGAGTCAGTTACCACATTTATGGCTTGTGGGAACTGTTGAAATGCCAATGTGACTGCTCGTAATTCCACCACTTGTGGGAAGCCTTGTTGATGCTCAATTAAATGTTGCCAATTTTGTCCATCAAACCATGTAACAGCAACTCTTCCTGCTCATATAATCCTGGAGCAGCCTTTTTTGTGGGAAATGGTAAGAAGATCTACTCCAATCTATGGAGGGGTGAGGAGATTAATGACACGGACTCCAATATCTTGGATCAAAGACCTTTATTGCTCTTAGTGAGCTCCTTATATACACAATGTTATGTTGCATCTAAAACTTGGCATCATTTGATTGGTTACAAACAACTGTTCACGCGTATAAGTTTATACTACTATTGGTTAGTTGCTACTGTCCATGCGCCTAGATCAAATGCTTACTTGGTTAATTAGCTTTGCATATTTTACATGCTTTTCCCCTAAGTTGTCGTGATTTCTACTTTTCTAGCTTACACCTCCCTCTCAGCTTCTGGGCATACAGCCATAGCTTACTGTTGCTACCCACTGTTTCCTCTTACTACACTGTTCACGGTCCTTCAAGGGCATCATGGCCTTCGTTAATATAAAATGTTTCTACAGTTCCCCCTTTCTTTTCTTCGACAACTAGAGCGTGTAGTTGTTGATATTGTTTTCTATCATTCCTTGGACACATTGTAGTGTGCAAGGAATTATCCTTAAAATCACAATGATCACCAGTAAAATTATTCCAATTTTCATAACTAGTTCTTGGAGCGAACCTCCGGTGCCCCATCCAGACAACAACTGCCTTAACCAATCTGGATCATTGTTGTGTTGTAATTGCTTCATCAAATCCTTCAACTCTTTCAATTGATGGTGTATTGACTCAGGATGATTCAATAAATTCATACAACACATTCCTTCAGATTCTTCATACCTGTGTCCTTGTGCTAATAAAAATCTATTGCAGCTCTATTTTGTAATGTAACATGCCTAACACTATTAACATCAGCTAACAAGCCACTCAAAGCAATTGAAGTAGCATTAGTCTACTTACTCAACCAACATCCCAAATTTATCAGCTTTGACAAGGACGCTGCAGTTGCTACCCCAGGAGCCAATGCTGAGGCAGCTACAATTTCTCCAGGTTCCCAGAAAGGTGACTGTACTCTCACAGTCAGCCCAAAATTGATGGATAGATTGTTTATTTCGTTTACTTCATTTCCAGGTTTAGCCTGGAGAAGAGGAGGCTGAGGGGAGACCTTATTACTCTCTACAACTACCTGAAAGGAGGTTGTGGAGAGGAGGGAGCTGGCCTCTTCTCCCAAGTGACAGGGGACAGGACAAGAGGGAATGGCCTGAAGCTCCGTCAGGGGAGGTTCAGGTTGGATATCAGAAAAAAATTCTTCACAGTAAGAGTCATTGGCTACTGGAACAGGCTGCCCAGGGAGGTGGTCGAGTCACCTTCCCTGGAGGTGTTTAAGGAACGGGTGGATGAAGTGCTTAGGGACATGGTTTAGGGAGTGTTAGGAATGGTTGGACTTGATGATCCAATGGGTCCTTTCCAACCTTGTGATTCTGTGATTCTGTGCTGTTAAAGCCATGTCTCCCTTAAGAAGATCAAATAATGGACTTAGTTCTGCATTAGTAATACCCAAATAAGGTTTAACTGGATTGATTGTTCCTAGGAGCTTTTGTAAATCATTTTAAGTACTATTTGCAATCTGACTTGCTGAGGTTCAATTGTGGCATTCAAAATTTTCCACTCAAGATATTTCCAGGTTTGAATTTTTTCAAGTGTGACTTGAAGGCCTATTTTCTCTAATGCAGTCTTTGAAATGGCATTAATTGAGCAACATAACTGCTTTGGGTGATATACACAGGTGGGAAAGGAATATAAACCATAGCTTGTATTTGTCCAGTAAAATCAGAATTAATAACACCAGGTTACACAAAAAGACTTTGCAAAGTGACACTCGAGTGACCCATTAACCAAGCACTTAAACCATTCCTGATAGGACCAAAAGCTTGGAGCGATACATTGTGAACACATTAATCCCTTATTGTGATTGAGGAGGCTGTGGAGAAGATCCAAGCGGGAGCATTTGCTGTTGTCATGAGTCTCCACCGTATGCTGGGTTGCTGGTTTCCTTGGTTCTTTAATGTTAATGGTTTACCCCCAATATTGTATTTGAAGTGGTGTTGATTTGTAAAATGAGAACCTTTTCGACATTTATGGTAATGGTCCAGGCATTGTTGAGTTCTTGGCCCCTTTTGTCTGTTTTTACCTGTATGGGAATTCATCTCTCCCCTGATGTTCCCCAAAGGCCTTAACTATATTTTGTCCCCTGGGAACCACCTCCCTAATGCCCTAAATAATCATTTTCCTTAAATCCGATATGTTTTGCCAATCATGTACATTTTGATGATTCCAATTGGGGTTTTGATTCGGCCATTTCTGCTCCCCTGGCAGACCCTGCAGATGTCATCTTTCCCAATTTCGCATACCTGCTTACCTTATCATTTCCCTCTCCTCCGTAGTAAACAATATACTTAAAATTGACTGAATTTCATCCCATGTATAGGTATTGGGGCCCAAAAATTGGTCTAATCTTTCAGAGATCCCCAAGGGGTTGTGAAGAATATAGATTTAATTCGTGCCAGAAAACACAATGTAATGCCTGTTGGTGCACGACCTGCAAATTAGCATTACAGACGATAGGGAAAAAGGCCTGCTGGAATGATTAGGAGCCTGAGTAAGGACCCCCTAGGGAGGCACGGAACAATAGCAGGAGACTGCGGATTAACTTGATAACGACCTGAAAGATACCTCGTGCAAGAAACTGAGTTCAAAGTACAGAAGTGAAGATAAGGAAAACGAAAAGGAGATCGCCACACGGGCAATATCGACCTGCAGAATAATATAAAAGGAACTGAGAACTCGGATTCAAGTGTGCGTTGTTGGTGGAGCGGAGACTCCCCAGCGCTGTTTGCTTCTAATGCTTTCCCATATAAATATAATAAAGCAATCTTTTGCAGAAATTACGATTAATTATTTATAACAGGGTCATCTAACAGTTGCCCCATTTCCTTTTTAAATGTTCTTACATCCCCTATATTGAGGGGAATTGCTACAAATCCTATTCCCCTGACATTTCCTCCCAGAGGAACTTTGTGTAAAGGGAGGAGTTCCTTTGGTGGTTCCTCCTCTCTTCTAGTCCTACTTCTAGTTCACAAAGCGGGTGGTGACTGGGGAGGGGGCTGTAAGACCTCCATTATCCAGAGTTGGGGGGTTCCACCCTCTCTTCCCCTGGGTTTTCACATGGGGGTGGTAAATTATCTAAAACCTCCCAATCTTGTTTGTCCTTCTTTTTCTCTCTTAAGTGATACAATGAAATCCTCATTGAGGACCCTTGCCATAAAGCAGCATAGTCACTTTCCTCCTGGCTGAATGGTTCCTTCCCATTTACATATAGATTCAAAGCCTGACAAATCCAATCATCAAATGATCCGAAAATTGGCCAAAACAAATGGTTAGGCCTTATTTCCTCCCTGGTCCAAACTTCCATACAGTAAAGGACCATTTTGTCCTTACTCTTCTCCTTCTGGGACGGCCATTCATCCCAGTGTCTGAGCATTAACCCCAGCAGACTGTCTGAGGGCATTTCTGGTAACTTACTCCCTATCCATTTCCAAGGAGCTCTCTGTGGGCCCTTCCCGGGGCTAGGGAATTTACTTTTCCTTTGCCCCATCTCCGCCAAGTGTGACTCCTTTCACCCTTTTTCACTCACTTCCCTCCTTCGGTGACCAGGTCCCTCGCGGGAGACTGGAACTGCACCTAGAAGAGGTCCACACTCACTTCACAACCCTGTTGTGTCTCAAGCACACACACTTTGGCTATTCACCCAACCGAATGGTACTTACAGTCCAACGTTCCCGTCTGGATCTTCGTGCACAAGAATTATGGGTACAAATTTGGCTGCAGTGATTTTGTAGGGAGCTCAAACTTTGCTTCTAGCTTTCCTCTATTCAGGGTTGATATTGGCAAAGTATCTACTGGAATCGTTCCTTCGCCAGGCCACGGTTAGTGGGGCGGCCCCCGAACAAAGGAATGTCTCTGGCAACCCAAGCCAATATCCCGGACGAGCCCCCAGTTTTGTTATAGATACTCAATCAATCTTAATTTCTGCAAAAGATTGCTTTATTATGTTTATATGGGAAAGCATAGAAGCAAACAGCGCTGGGTGTGCTGGGGAGTCTCCGCTCCATCAACGACACACACCTAAGTCTAAGATCTTAGTTCCTTTTATATTCTTTTGCATGTCAGTATTGTCCATGTGGTGATTTCTCAAAAGTAGGTTTAGGCAGTTTAGGTTTGTTACTTCCTTTTAAGGCGATTTTCTTTTCTTCTTCCTTATCTTCACTTTTGCACTTTGAGCTCGGTTTCTTGCACAACATGTTTTTCATGATCGTTATCAAGTTAAACCGCAAAATGCCCTGCTACTGTTCCATGTCTCCTTAGGAGGTCCTGACCTTTACTCAGGCTCCGAATCATCCCAGCAGGCCTTTTTCCCTATTGTCTTTAACGCTATTTTGCAAGTCGTGCACCAACAGGCATTACACTGCCTTTTCTGGCACGAATTACATCTACACTTTCACACAATGCTAAGGACAGACATGAACAAAGCTTAGGAAGGAAGAAGGATTTTCTTCACTGATGTGTACATTTTTCCCATCATAAAAGCCCTGTGCTAAATAAAAGTGCAATCCGGCAAGCACGGATATGTGTGAACGACTTCATACCCCACCCCAAAACAGGCTTTTTGAGGGAATTAAATTTAAAGCAATTAAGATATGGAATTGCACAATCATTAGCAAAATTCCTGCAGATTTACCGCAGGTAAACCTCACCATTAGGAAGCACCAACAGACAAAGTTTTTTTAGAGCTTTGGTATTAAAATCAAACTACAAATATAAAACATAGAATGAATTTAACACTAGCACAATAAATATTTTTTAAGAACTGCCCACTGAGAAACTAGGTGAATCAGGAGTAATGGGAGCAGTTAGTCTTAACGATTCGGGAGGACAAGAAGATAAGAGTCGTTATCGTTATCTTAGTCATTGATCTTGTTTTAACACATTGCAGTTGACATTCCATCTCACCATTTACAAATCACCATTTCAATTGGTATCTTTATCATGATTTTTAAAAAGACAAATACCAGGCACCAAAAGAGTCTTTCTCCACCAGATATGAACCTTCTAGGTGAAATCTGAAGTACATTACAGAGCCAACAGAATAAATAGATTGATTTTTTCTGTGGCAAATCAGGATCAGAGGTTTCTGACCGTGTTTGACAGTGACTCAGAGGCAGATTAAGAAAATTCAGAGCTGTAGCTCAAATCCCAGTCTACACGGCAGAACTGACTGACTGGGTTTTTCTATGTTCGTCTAAGATAAATTTCTATAGTAATCCTGATGGTGCTATGATTTTTCTATCTGGAACAAAAAAACACCCATCATTGCCTTCCCTTCCAGCCATATTGTTTTGCAGAAATCAAACCCTATAACCCAAAATGAGTTATAAAGCAGGTATGTTTATTTCCAGCGCTGGGTGCAAGGAGGTTCTCCTGTTAGCTTGCACACTGTATAGCTTAACAAGCAGCTACTTATAGTGTAAAGACTTCATGCATAGTTACAAGCTCCTACTACATATTCATAACTTTCCTCGGTTCGTATTATAATTAGTTCTGGAAAGTTCACTCCAGTCTTGTGCCTGCGTAGTGCCTCCTGGTGGTCGTGGGCGGGGATCTTAGGGATGAAGTAACAAGTCTTCCTCAGGATGAAATAAAAAAGTTTTTCCCCTTGAATTGCACGCAAACACAGTCTTCTGGTTTTCTTCCAGCTTTCTGCATTCCAATGCCCACTTATCAGTAAAATTCTGCTAGCTGGCTCCTTCGTTATCAACTTCCAAGGTCTTCAAGACCAGCAGTAGTGAACATTCCCAACCCCCTTGTCTGCTTTCGCTCATCAGTATCGTTAATCAAGTTTCTTCCCTTGAATATTTTTCCAATTTTAAATCAGAATCAGGGATTTTAAGCTTACCATCTAGAACAGATAGAACTTCTGCCCTTTCAGTAGCCTTCCTGGCCTCAAGATCTGCCAATTTGTTTACCAACTTCCTGGTCAGTATTACCTCTCTGATGTCCTTTACAGTGCATAATAACCGCTTCTTCTGGCAGATTTACAGCTTACAGCAGTTTTAGGATTTCTGCTGCATGCTTAATGTGTATTCCTTGGGCAGTAAGGAGTCCTCACTCTTTCCAGATAGCATCATGAGCATGCACAACTCCAAAGGTGTATTTTGAGTCTATCCATGTATTTATTTTCCTTCCTTTTGCTAATTCCAGTGCTTAAGTTAAGGTGATTATTTCAGCTTTCTGGGCTGATGTTCCTGGGGGTAATGGTTTGGCCTCAATCACTTCTCTGGTCGTGGTCACAGCATATCCAGCCTTGTGATGTCCTTGCTTCACAAAGCTGCTTCCATTGATGTACCAGGAATCTTCCACATCCATAAGCGTTTTTTCCTTTAGATCTGGGCGGCTGGAATATACTTTCTCCATCGTCTTCAGGCAGTCATGTACCACCAGTTCCGAAGCAACTCCACTAAGGAAAGATGCTGGATTCACAATGTTAGTGGTCATTATATTCATGTCACTTTGCTCCACCAATATAGCTTGATACTTCAAAAATCTAGAGGGGGAAAGCAAATAGTTCCCTCTGCTCCAACACCACTGAGACTGTGTGTGATGCTATTACAGTAATTTTCTGGCCCATAGTGAATTTTCGAGTTTCTTGTATATTCAGAACTATGGCTGCAACTGCCTATAAGCATCTAGGCCACCCCTTGCTTACGTCATCCAATTGGTTGGAGAAATAGGCTACAGCCCTCTTATAGGGGCCTAGTTGTTATGCCAGCATCCCCAAGGATATTCCTGTCTTTCATGAGAAAATAACCAGAATGGCTTTGAAACATCAGAGAGACCTTTTGGCATATTAACATGCACAGACTCAGATTTGGTTTCAAGCTAAGACCCAGTTTATTGTTACAAACTCATATTTATACCTTACTAAAAATGTCAACACAGCCCCCACAAAGTCCCTCATAAAAATTTCTACGGTATGTTTTTCTTGTTCCAACTTCCTTGCGATCATCGTTGCTTTCATGCACTTCTTGTATCTGCCACATCAGCACTTCATGTTCCAGCAATGTTTATTCTTCTCAGGCCCATGACTTGTTGGATATTAAATGTTCTGTACCCCTGTTCCAGGGGCTTAATAACACTTCCATGGCCATCTCTTGCTCACCATCTCTTCTGACATCTCCCTCTTTTTTTTGTTTTTGTGAATTACTAATATTTGTTTTAACACTCTATCAATCAAACTTTGCATAAATTTGATTAAACAAGGCACACAAATCAATATGCTGCAAAAAACAAGTAAAATCAGAAAACCTATCATAACTAATTTTTTAATCCAAGATCCAAATCCAGCAAAAAGTCCCGCAAATGGATTCCATTCATTCTCTATTTGCAATTTTTCTGTTAAATCTTTTAGGGTGTTAATACTTTTATGTATATATTGTGAATGGTCTGATGAGTTCATACAGCACATGCCGTCAAATTCTTCACAGCCATGACCGTGTGCTAAGACTAAAAAATCTGTAGCAGTTCGATTCTGTAAAGTAGCATGTCTTACGGAATCTACATCTGTCAAAAGACTAGATAAAGCTGCTGATGTGGCATTTGGTTTTATTTGTTAACCAACAACCTAGTTTGTTTAACGTTCCCAGTACTTTTGCTGCCACAACACAGGGCAATAATATTGAAGCAGAAGCTATTTCTGCTGTGTTCCAAAAGGCAACTTGATCATTACACTCCATATCAAAAACATGTGTAGTTCTTTTTTGTTGATGATGATGGTGAACCAAAGTATGGTTTAAAATCATAGAAATATTAGGAGATAACTACGTAAGTCTGCCTATTGTACATGAGCCTCCTGAAATATGAGAAGGAATACCTGACCATGCTCTATCTCCACAAATAAAAAACAATCCTCTTGGTAATTGCAGGGGCATGTTGTTGGACTTGGATATATTTGCAGACATGTAATTACACTATATAGAATCATTTTTATACACACTAAGTAAAGAATTAACATTTTGTATAAGCATTACATTTTTGCCTGTATAATTAAAATATTTACAAAAATCTACTTTTATGGCAGAAAAAAAAAATTTCTTGTGGTTCTGTTCCTTTTGGAGGTAAATGGGCTACCCAGCCATCCCAATTGTCTGCACATGTGGTACTATTGGTGCAAACAGATGTACATGTGCTGTCTGAACATATTTTTGTAACATCATCTATTGGCAAACATACTAAACAGGTGCTAAATGGATTGATTGATGTTGCTGCTGACAAACACAATGAGTCTTGCCCTGCTGCATTGACTAGAGTTACCCAGATATTTTTTTTTTGATTATGCGGAGATCCATGAAATGGTGTTTGTACAACACGAAATTCCTGCGATTATTGCAATGCAGGTCGTACACATCTTGCTGGCATCCATCGTGGTCCACGATCTGTAGAGACACAAGCATACCCTCGAGCCCATGTTATTAACGGCCATTGACCTTTCCATCATCTCATTTCTAGGTTGCGTATCATTACTTTAGTTTTACTCATGTTATCATTTGATTTTGCAATAAAATGTTTTGTGGAATCAAACCCTATAACCCAGAGATGAGTTAATAAAGCAGGTCTTTTCAAGGTCTTTGCTAACGAACAGCACGAGTTCCGGTGAACATTCCCAACCCCCCGTCTGCTTTTGCTCATCAAAAATGTTGCTCTATCAGGGGAATGTTGTCTTGGCAACGATTTAAAAAATTTAAAGCATACATAGCTTTTAATAGTCTCTCTTGAGGAGAGTATCCCAGGCTCCCCCTTTTTTGTATTAACAACATATTTTTTAACATACCATGAGCTCGTTTAACTATGGCTTGCCCTGTTGGTGAGTGAGAGATGTCCATGAGATGTATAGTTCCCCAGTGTTGAAAAAAGGATTTGGTTTAGAAACATATCCCGGGTCATTGTCTGGTTTTACTGTTTTTGGCACTCCCAAAATAGAAATTGCATATAATAATTTTTTTTTACATCTTTTGCCAGTTCTCCCATGTATGCAGAAGCAACAATGCAGGTAGAAAATGTGTCAATCAGCACATGTACATATTTAGACGTCCAAACTCGAGGATGTGTGTTACATCAGTTTGCCATATTTCAAGTGGACATAATCCACGAGGATTTATGCCATCAAAAATAGTGTTTGGTATTAACTGAAAATTAGGGCACATCTGTACAATCTGTCGAGCTTGCTCATGCGTTAACCGAAACATTTTCTAAAGGCCGTGCTACCTTGGTGACAGAAAGCATGTGACATACGCACTTGTTGTGTTATATCTGGAATATTTACAGGGGCTGCCAGAGCATCAGCTCGGTGACTGCCTTCTACCAAATAACCTGGTAAATTTGTATGAGAACCTACATGCATTATAAAATAAGGTTCATGTTGATTGTCTAACAGATATTTCAATTCCTTTAAAAAAGCTTATAACTGTCCATTGCCTTCATATTTTAAATAGGCATTCTCAAAGCGTGAAGCAATGCCAACAACATAGTCAGAATTGGTAACAATGTTTATGGGTTGTTGTGGGGCCAGGTTTTTGTTAACCAAAAACAATAAAGATTAGTGGGCAGAAAGCAAGGACGCAGAGGGGAGGAACCCGCGGGCCCCAGATTGTTGCTAAGAGCTGTGGATAATTGTGCTAAAAACAGACTATGCAAGGCTGGGAAAAAAAGAAAGCATAACTGAGCTATTTGGGCAAGTGGAAAAACACTGCCTCAATGAGGCAGAGGTATAAAAGAGATTGCTTTTGCTTAATAAAGGTCTTCAACCCTGACTCAGAGTCCGTGCCTCAATATGCCACAGGTTGTGAAAACAGCTTAAAACATCTAACAATTTCAGCCAATTCCACAATTTGAGGTGATTCTGACACTTTATAAATGTCCAATTTCCACATGCCTTGTTTGGTCCTCCAAGCAATCACTGATTTCCCAGTTTTCCCTGATCCATCTGTAAAACGTGTCAACGTCTCCTTAAGAGGAATATGACATGATTTCGTGGTAGGAATTAGGCTATATCCACTGTCTATAATACTGATAAAACATTGTTCTTTGTTGCTCTGTGAGTGTTGTACTTTGCAGGTTAATGTCGGTCGTGATGTTTGCAGTTTCTGCGTCCATAGAATCACGGGTTGGTCAGTCAAGCCAAAGCCTCCTTCTCCCCATATGCGATTTGCTGCATGGGGTGCAATTGTTTGAAAACAAATCAACTGAGCAGTTCTAGTGCCCCCTGTTATAAAGCAAGGAGGCATAGGCATCCAAGCCATTACTTGTATTGTTCCCGTAAAATCAACATCAATCAATCCTGGTGAAATGAACAGTCCTTGCTTTGTGACGGATGATTGTCCAATTAACAGTGCTCTAAGTCTGTTTCCTAAAGGGGCCCTTAACAGCCGTAGGGATGAGGTGAACTGCAGTGGTTGTTAACTCTGTATCGCTGGCAGTGGCCAGGTCCAGCCCTGCACTTCCTGCTGTGGTGACACAGATCTGGCTTGCATTGCAGAAGAGGTCTGAGAGGGTACTTGTATCGGGGCGTGCCCTCTCACTATCGCCCTCAGCTGTGTGTTTCCCTGTGACCCCCAAGGAGCTAGTGCCTGACCATCTTTGTGAAATCTAGATTTGCACACGTTCGCATAATGTCAGCCTTTTTGACACCGGGGCCAAATTCCAGGACCTTGACCTTGTCCTTCAATTTTTGGACCTACATGGCCCCTATTTCCAGAAGGACACTATCATCGCACATGTCCTGATTTTCCACAACTGAAACAAGTTCCCCTCTGCTTAGGCATGTGCATGGCCGCGAAAGCATCAGCCATTAAAGTCAGTTCGTGAATTCAAGATCCAACATTTTGGCATGCTTTCATCATCTCAGTAAGTGATGGGTTTCTATTCTTTAAAGGCAGTAAAACTTTCTGATGGTCTGCATTTGCATTCCTTAAAGCTAATTGTTTAAGCAAAATTTCTCTAGCGGCAGTATCGTCTACGTGCTTATTTAGAGCTTCTTGTAGTTTGTCTAAAAAACTTATGTATGGTTCTGTAGCTCCTTGTCAAATATTGACGAAAGACTGTACCATAAGCCCCAGCATCAGGGAGATTTCTAAGTGCCTTCAATACAATAGCCTGTAGTTGTTGCAGCCCTTCTATTGGTATTCTAGCTTGGGCTACATTGTCACTATAATTGCCTTCGCCCATTAAAGCGTTGAGCTCCATATGTCGCAAAGGACTATCCTGTGGTCATTGCAAATTATCCATGGCTGCTATAGCTGCCAACTCACTCCAATTTGATGTAAAGATAATATACTGCACAGAAGTCATAACTAATTGGGCAATCGATCTCCAATCATGAGGTGTAAGGTGATATGCATCACTGATGCCTTCTACCAAATTTAACGTGAATGGAGCAGTTAGCTCATTCTCTTTTACAGCTTTTCGAATCTCCTTTATCACTTCATAGCTAATTGGTTCCCAGTGAGGATGGGCGTCCCGTGAATAAATGACAGGAAAAGCTTGTAACAGTTCAAGGTTCCCCTGCCACTGCACTTCCTTCCTGACTTGTGCCCATCTGTCTGAGGGACAGGGTGGAAATAAATCAGGCTACTTCTCGGAGTCTATCGGACCCAGACCAAAAGGGGTGTTGGCAGTCTCTGATGGTCCTGCACTTGGTTCCGTGTCATCGGTATGCTCTTTGGAGCTGACATGCGCCTTTAGCACTTCAAAAACAGTCCACCGGGGACCAAGCAATGTACTAGCCATTTTGTCTGACTGAGTCGCTTGATCCCATAATCAAACTCCGATCTTATCCCAGGATTCTTGCTTGAATGCTGAGCAAACATCAAAAGAAGGCTCCTGATCCTGAGGCCACGCCAACAGCATTTTAAGGTCAGTAATTTCTAGTGTTCAGTTTTCTTTCTTTAAAATGCATTTGAATAAGTCTATCACATCTTTCTGTTCCTGGGTTATCATGTTCCCCATCGCGTTATCGGCAGCTCACCTTCTGTCTTGTGGGTAGGTGTTTGTGGGTGCACCCTTGGCTTCTTTTCAGCCTTCCATTCATTCTGCCGATCTACACCACCGGACCATGCTCCTCCTTACGCGAGCCTCTGTTCAAGCCCTGATTCAGGCACCATTTGTGGTGTATTAACATGCACGGACTCAGCTTTCGTTTCAAGCTAAGACCCAGTTTATTGTTACAATCTCATATTTATACCTTACTAAAAATGTCAACATCACTCCCACAAATCCCTCATAAAATTTCCACAGTATGTTTTTCGCATTCCAACTTCCTTGTGACTATTGTTGTTTTCATGCACTTTTTGTTTCTGCCACATCAGCACTTCATGTTCCAGCAATGTTTATTCTTCTCAGGACCATGGCTTGCTGGATATTAAATGTTCTATACTCCTGTTCCAGGGGCTTAACAACACTGTCATGGCCATCTCTTGCTCACCATCTCTTCTGACAAGGCCTAAAGTTGGGTCCTTCATCAATTCCTTCTTTAATTGTTCAAATGCCCTTCTTGCCTCCCTGGTCCATGCCAATTTTAATGATCCCATTGGATATTCTTTCAATAGTTCATATAATGGTTTTACTAAGAGTCCATAGTTATATATCCATAAATGACACCAACCTGTCATTCCCAGAAAGGTTCTGGGCTCCTTTACCATTTCCAGCATGGGTGTGTGGCAAATGGTTTCCTTCCAGTCTGTCCTGAGCTCCCTCTGTCCTCTGGAGATCTCGAATCCAAGGTAAGTAACTTCTTGTTGTATAAGCTGGGCTTTCTGCTGAGAGACCCGATACCCACTCAATCCCAAAAAGTTCAATAGACTTACAGTCCATTGTATACAGTCCTCCTTAGTTTGTGTAGCTATCAGAAGGTCATCCACATACTGCAGCAGGGTTCCGGTTAGAGATGGAGGGTCCCAGTTTTCCAGATCTCGAGCCGGCTGGTTCCCAAAAATAGTCGGGCTGTTATTATAACCTTCACAGGCTCCGCATTTTTGACCTTGCCAGGTATTCCACAAGCCCATATGTCTGGATAAACCTGTTCCAAAAATCTCTGCTGGTACTGATGAGCAAAAGCAGACAGGGGGTTGGGAATGCTCACTGGAAATTGCAATGTAGGTGTAGCTATTTCTCTGTCACTCCCCATGTCCCACAGTGGGATGGAGTTGGTAGTGTTGCCATTTCATCTTTACATCACTCACCTGCAATTATGGGAACTGTGCTCTTCTCCATGATTCAGAATGTTTTATTCATGATCCATCTATGGTAAGACAAAGCACAGGGGACTCTGATAGTACTGAAACTCCTTTGCATGCTAATGGCTAGGTTTTCAGCTGTGGGTCTCTAATGGTTATACCTTATA